>NW_019028982.1:332500-932500 GCF_002105155.1 Lobosporangium transversale | reverse complement strand
CTGTGCTGCGGCAGTTTTTGTTCAAACAGACTTTTTTCCTTTTTTTCTTTTCCTTATT
This sequence comes from Lobosporangium transversale, assembly GCF_002105155.1. Lineage (NCBI taxonomy): Eukaryota > Fungi > Mortierellomycota > Mortierellomycetes > Mortierellales > Mortierellaceae > Lobosporangium > Lobosporangium transversale. Next base: position 932,442 of record NW_019028982.1, on the reverse strand, counting down.
TTCCTTTTCAAAGAGCCAAAGAGATACGACACGTCATTTCCTCGATACGATCGTGTGCTTTTTACTGGTCGATATATAAACGTTGATACTTTGTTTCACCTTCAAATCTTAATGTATTCTACATTGTATTGCATGAAAATAAAAAAAAAAAATAAAAAAAAAAAAAAGGCGCAGAGGTATTCTTACGAATGTCATGTGTTATTTTCCACCACACTCTGGAAAAACGGCAAGCTGCCAAAGTACAGGTCCAACGACAGTCTATCCCATCTCTTGTTAGGAGTGAAGAAAGGAAATAGAAGAAGAGGATAAAGAAGATAATCTCCTTTATCAATAAGAGTAAACAAGCTCGAGAGCAATACAGTTCATGCTCTGGTTGTTTATAGACAGGTTTTCCTTATGAGTCTTGAGGACAGAGCATTATTCCCACTTTCAATCGTGAGAGTCTCTTCTTTATCATATGAAATATGACAGATGACATCAAAGACACGTATATTTATTTATTTTTTATCTTTTTATATTGTTGTTTATCTTTTTAAATTGTTGCTTATCTTTTATTGGTCGCTCTTGAGCGTACAGCAAGCAAGGTACTTAGTACAGCGCGCTTTTGAACACCAATCACTCCTCGGCCCTTCTCCTCTTCTTGCGCGAACGTAAATAATAATAATAAGAAACCAATATAAAAAGGACTAATTTTGACTCTCTTCTTTTTTCTTCTTTTCTCTTCTCTTTCTCCTCGGTCTCCTCGACCATCGGCCTCCTCAACCAAGACAAAAAGGTAAGCAACACTCCCTAAACAATCACTCTTACTGAAGTTCTCAACACTGTCACTCTGTGCTTCACTGTCCTTGTTCTGATTATTCTTTTTCTGCTTGTGTCTCTCTTTTCATTCCACGATTAGACTGCAACGACATGAAGCTGGCTAAAGCAACTAGGGCTTCATAACGCACAGCCGGGTTGCCACACTCAGGCGCCCATACTCGAACGGCTGCACTCCAACGAAAAGCCGTATTCAACTGGCTACGCTCCAGATGGCCACGCTCTAAATAGCCACGCTCTAAACGGCCTCATAGTCTACCGCAGTCGAACGACGGCCTTCTCCGCGGCCAAATAGCCAGCCCATCCCATCTCGGGTATGATGGCCAAGGCTTCACGAACAACACCAAATCATAGCGACCAGGCCACTTCTCATTGTGTGGTCTGGAAGGCACTGGTAACGAAAGCTCGGCGCCACCAGCAAAAGGACTAAACCAAAGAAAGGTCGAACAGTCCATCCAGGCAAAAAACAAACGCCTCCAGAAACAAATGCCTCAAAAAAAAAAAAAAAAAAAACTAAATCAAAAAAAAAAAGAAAAATCCAAAGAAAAAAAAGAAACCAAAAAAAAAAAAAAAAAAAAAATCCAAAGAAAAGAAAAAGAAAAAAAAAAACCAAAGAAAAAAACCAAAAAAATAAACCAAAAAAATAAACCAAAAAAACCAAAGAAAAAAAAAATAACCCAAAGAAAAAACACAATTAAAAAAAAATTAACCAAAGAAAAAAAAACCAAAAAAAAAGACTCAATAAAAGCCCAAAAAAAGAAAAGTAAAAAAAAAGATCTCATATCAGAAAGAAGAAAAAAGAAAAAAAAAAAAAAAAAAAAAAAAAAAAAAAAAGCCAATAAAAAACATAAGAAAGCCAAAAAAAAAAAAAAAAAAAAAAAAAAAAAACTCTTACTAACACAACACAAAGCACTCTTTAACATAGCAACAATGCACATCCAAGGTGCAACAACCAATGCATATCTAAGGTAGGTCCGAACGGGCATGAGCCTGAGCTGGTTCTTTAACGAGCCTTGCGATGGCGGAGCCCTTCGGTCCAGAATGGGAAAGGGAATGGGGATGGGGATGGGAATGGGTTAATAAATGTGTGTGTGTGCGGGCGTTTGCAAGGCCATGGGGCCTGACCAACGGAGCACGATATGCCAGACCACCTCCACGTGGTGTGCTCCGGACAACATCTTGGAGAGTCTTTTCGATGGTGACAAAGAAAAGCGCTTTCCAAGGTGGCTAAGAGTCTGGCTTCTTGTAGCTTAGGATAGTAACCAGGTAAGCTAGATAGCTAGATAGCAAGCAATCTCTTAATAAAAAAGGATTAAAAAAATAAAAAACAAAACAACTGCAGTGAAGTGGTTCCTCTACAAGTGCATTCTCTAATGAGTAAGAACCTGTCAGACAGACATCTCTATCATATCGAAAAAGAAAGATGATGGCTATCCTATGCCACTTTCATTATTTATTCAGTTTAGGAATCTCGAGCTTTAATAAAAGATAAATTACACAGGAGAGGGTTGCTTGTAAAGGAAGGGTATTGAGATTCTACTGTTTCCCTCGCATTGCACATAAGCCACTCGATTTAATAGATAGAATGTGCGCCGTGCGCAGATTTGCCTGTGTTCAGTCCTCTCAACGAGTCGAAATAAAGTGAATTAGTTGAATTCACCATGGAAAGTTCATTCCCACTTCATGACCACATCCAGCAACAACGCCGTGCACTTTCTGAAGAGACAGTTTCATATGCAATCTACTTTCCAAAGGCAACAATAGAGAGTGCGGGAAGTGAAGCAGAACCCGACACTAAAACTCAAACTGATCAGGAGCAGACTAATGCGGCCGCTCATTACTTACTTGATTCAATTCATATTGCAAAAACATTCATTTACTCGATCGTCACTGATTTGACCAAGGACTATATCTGGCATAAAGATGCATTTTCACTACATGTTGAGACTAAAAAGGATACATGTAAAGTATCATACCCCCAGATGTAGAAGTAAGATTCAATATTATTTCTTACCTTTATGAGGACTAACTTACACTGCTTCTTGTAAACCCATGGTATACATTAGTATATCCTATTTTACCATATTTGAAAGGCGAAAGTAGAGTCTGCGACTCCTTGGATGATGAATGGCTGATTGTATCCTTATTGAGAGAAATCACTCGACGGATACCAGGCACTATTGCAAGGTGAAATTATATACCGCTTTTCTCTTTTTTTTTCCTGTTTCATTTGTATGGGGTGTCCACTTTTGCTTAAAAAAATATACTAAAAATAAAAAAATAGGATTCAAGATAATGATGGAGAGTTCTTGTTGATCGAAGCTGCGGAACATATTCCTTCATGGCTAGATCCCGAAAACAGCGATAACAGAGTATTCATTCATAACGGAGATCTGCACATCATTCCGATTGCTGTTACAGCAGATGAAAAAAAGATATATCCACCTACTCTTGGGACAAAGTCAGAATCGCCGAAGCTTCAGGACGCATTGGAGATTATCTGGACCTCTTCTTCTTCCTTAGCTGGCAAGGATTGGAATAGTTCAAAGTCAAGAGCACCTACAGTAGTAATACCTACACTTGCCAGCCCTGCCATACAACGGGCAGCGTTTGGACCTCTTTCATCCCCTCTCTCATCATCTTCACTAAATTTATCAGCAGATAAAGATTTTGTAGCCAGGAAAATTCAGGAACAAAAACATTATGCTCGTTGCCAAATCCCATTGGATGTAGCCAGGGTCCTCAAGATCCGACCGGAATTGGTTACGAGAGCATGCGAGGCGTTTTATACAAGGGATGCACTCGGCATGGCAGCATGTAGTCGTATGGCAAAGTTCTTACCAAGAAAATCCTCAAAAACGGCATCATCAGACAAGGATGATTTAGGATCGGAGTTAGGGCATGGGGTCGTCAAGCTGGGGAAAAATAGCACGTTGTTTGTTACGACAAGTGTTTGCTTCACAAAGACTTGTTACGCACAACTGATGGGACAACAATTCCACCCACCCAAGATCTGGGATGGCATTGTACCTCCAATAAGTGTGGAAGATGCAAACGATCCGCAAAAACTGAAGGAGGCAGAACTTGGGATGAAACTGGTTCGTAAAAATGCCTTTTTTTTTTTTTTTTTTTTTTTTTTTGTTAAGGATATCTTTATTAATAAACCACTCATAACACATTCATGGTTTGTTTTTTCTTTTTTTTTAGACTTGCGGCTTCGAGATCTTGTGCAGCCCAGATTATCCTGGAGATTTTGGCTTCAAGAGCGGCGATGAGATTCAACTGGAGGTAAGAGATACGTGTGGAGTATGGTAACAAAATATTATTATTATTAAAAAAAGTCAGCGTGATTGATTACCTATGAAACTGCTTATTTATTATAATTGTTGTTATTACTATCATTCCAGGATTTCCCGTTTGCAACAGACAGTGGATGGATTGTATTCAAAAACAATCTCGCAGCTCGCCAGTACTTTGGAGACGAGCGCCCAGGATCTCAAAAATATCAACAATTGGAAGAGACTGCTAAAAGGCAATTTTTAGAAAACAAGTCTGCGAAATTGCGAGATGAACATCAAGATACATCATACTATGGCCATGGATATCATCCGGTTCAAGAAATTGAGCGCATTCTGAACAATCATATTACAAACGGATCGATAGTGAACGATCTGGTAGACGATAGACCAGATGATGACGACTCCTGGATGAATGTAGATCTACAGATGCTGGAGGATATGATGCGAGCGCGTGGATTTGGCAACGACGGAAGGGTCGCAGAATCCGGGTCTAAATCTTCAGCAGATATAGAAAGGCCTTTTGACGGTGATTTTGATATGCAACAGATGCTAAATCGGTTTGGGGAGTTTGTTCAAAAAGGTCAAGGTGGTGTCGAAGGAGCCGAGTTTTTAGATGAGCAAACCGACAGTGAAGATGATGAGGATAGTGAAGATGATTATGTTGCCGACAACAGAGATGGAGACGAGGCAGAAAATCAAGAAAGCGTTGTACAAGATATATTAGATAGTAGCGATGATGAAGATATATTCGCTAGCGACTATGAGGAAAGGCAAGCCAGGAAACGGACCGCTCAGCGACAGCGTGCATTCATGTTTGGGAGTGAGATGATGAACTTTGATATTGGCGACACAGGAGAAGGAAAGGGAACTAAAGAGAAAGTGGATACTGAAACTCATGCAGAAAATTTACAGCCTATTGGCTTAGATCGCGAAAAGTTCAGAGAAGCCTTAGAACGGAGGTTCGGCCAGAATTATAAACAACTCGCAAGAGGGAAAGTGAGCCAAAGGGATGACGATGAAGAGAAGGATATAGATATGGATGATCAAGGTCTTCAAGAATACATGGATGCCTTGGACATAGAATTATCGGCCACCAAGGTTGGGGAGTCTTTTGAAAAGATGTCAGTAGGAGTATCTGCTGCATCAAAGACTCAACCTAAGACAGACAAAGGCAAAGGAGTCTCACGAATCTCCGCTACCACCATAACACCACAATCGGAAAAGAACCTTGAAGAATTAGTGAAAGAATACGCTGAACGTTCAAGGCGAGGTTTTGGTCGACATGGTGGGCCATATGGATACGATCCTGCCGCAATGGCATTCGCAGATGATGACGAAGAAGAAGAGCCTTCGGCAGCGCGTGTAAGCACCGATGACGAAGTTGGTGATGAAATAATAAGCGACGTCGAGAAAGAAGAGGAGCGAGTAGTCGTAGATGAGGATTTAAATTTAGCCAAGAACTTGTTGGAGAGTTTCAGGAGTCAGGGTGGATTGCCAGGACCAGCAGGAAACATCCTGTCCCGGCTTGGCATCATGCTGCCACGAGACGAAGCTGATGATGAGGATGATGAGGATGATGAGGATGATTAGAGCTGGGAGAAAGCAAAGTAGAAGGGACATGGAAAGCACTCCTCCATTTGTAATAGTATATTTTTTGGGTATCAAGTTGATCCTTTTTTTTTTTTTTCTATTTATTAAAGCAATAATACTATTCTTGAAAGAATCCCCATGTGATTTTTACTTTATCCACGGATCATGACTCTCTTTGGTTTCTTGGCTAGTTTCTCTTGTCGTTTTGACTTTGGTTGAGGCGATGATGATGATGCTTGCGGCGTTGCTGGTTCTGTGGTGTCATTGCCGCCCAAAAGCGCTGCCAATGGGTCTGCATTAGCCATGCCTGGCATCGCAATCGAAAGTGGTGTCAAGGGTGAAAGAGGCGAATATTCTGAGCGCTTTCGACCAGCACTTTCATCCTTGGCATGAGCCTTATTAATGATTGCTGCCAACTGGATTAAAAGCTCATTCTCTATAAAATAAAGACATTGATCAACACCCAGTTAGTGAGGGTAAGCAATAACACACATGTAAATGTTTGTCTTCATAGTATAGCAAGCTGGACCATATTAGAAATAATCATGTTGGAGACGCATACTGCTGTGGATTGTGGCATGGCAGAATCGGCCATTTTCCTTGAACAAAACTCTGACGCGTCCACGATTAGCCCAGTCTCTAGGATGAGTTTTTCCCGGTTCAAATGCTTGGGACAGCCTCAATTCCTTCAATGCTTCAACAATATCCTTAGCCCAGGGCTGCTTAACACATGCCTTTGACAATGAAATCCTGCGACCTTCTGCCACTGTCTTTGTACCATCAATATAGCATGGGTAAATGCACATCCAGCTATGAAATGATGCGACAAAGTAGATATACTATTATTAATTTTTTTTTTTTTTTTTTTTTTTTTTTTTTTTGCCTGCAAAAGAAATTCAAAGTTTTGTCTTGATCCTGTGTTGTCTCTACTTTCGCTTTTTTCTCAAATAAGTACCTCTTAAATTGTTCTGCTTCTTCAGTCGAGACATATCGCGTATTGTTATTTTCGACAGCACCTGTATCCATCAATGCTTGAATTTGAGCCATTTGTTCAGCTGACAGGGGTGTGTCTGCAGGATTTATTGATGGGCCAGCATCAGATGGTAAAGGGAAATCCATGTTGTCGACATCAAAGTCATCATCCTGAGTGATCTCTTCGTTGTTCTCCCCATCCGAGTCTGGTAAGAAGAAGGACTCCTTCTGAGTCCTGCGAAGACGGTGTAAACTCGAGCCCTTGGACATTTTTCCTTTTTCACTCTTCCTTGTGTTTTCGTAACTGTGTGCTGTGTTATATGCTGAATGAATGCTAATTGCTGACAGCAGAGATGAGTTGTGACAGATCAGATTTAATCAAATAAAATTTAACCCCTCGTAGATTAGGCCACCATTGTGCTGCTATTCTTTCGCACTCACAAAAATTCAATTTCTCATGTCAAACTTTTTCTAATGTCCGTTCATCTGTCTTGATCTTTTAGGACCATTTTTTTTTTTTGTTAGGCAATATCATCTTTGCTATTTATATGTGAGCTACGGCGAGAGGAGGGGAAATTTGTTCATGTTAAAGGTTAAGCAATGGGAACAACACAATTTCTTCAGGGAAACTGGGACATCTAGACCTAGCTGACTATCCTTTCTAGCCTTGATAGCTACCGCCATTACTATTTCGCATTCGGAGCTGCATTAGGCCATGGATGAGATGAATGCGTGAAAAGCATTGCAACGTTATATCAGGCTTCAGCATTATCTGACGAATTGGACAGTGTATCTATGGTGAACCAAGCAGGGCAGTCCTAAAAAATAGAGAATGATCTAAAACTAAAACGGCGACTACACAAAGTGGCCTCAATAAAGCCATAGTTTGTAATATGTACTCCATTAGTAGAATCAGCTTCCGAAAAAGGGTGTGAAAAGCAAGCGTCAATACGTCAATGCGACAGACTGTTCTTATTGGATCACCTTAATTTGTGTTCAAATATTTTTAAGTTGGACGATCTGTTACTTTGTATCTCGAAAAAAAAAAAAAAAAAAAAGCTGCTGTTTACTCCCTACGACTGAGCCTTTGAAGCCTAAATGAGATTAGAAATATGTCTATCATTATTACAATCATCGAGGGACCAGGGTTACTACTATCATTACAATGAAAAATTAGATCTTCTGGAACGGGGTGCTCGCATTGAAGTCAGGTGTATGAATGTGTGCAAGTGATCATCAGTCTCAGTGGTTGATGACACTTGCATGAAAGGGAGCACTCTTTCTTTCATGCTGCTAACACTCACAAATGTTGATGGCGGGAGAGAAAGACATGTGCCCAACACAGCCAAAGTCAAAACAAAGAAGCCTTGGTAGCCCTTCATGTACAAGGAAAAAAAAAAAAAAGAGGGTTGTACTGAATCGACTATATAGGAAAACGAAACAAAAGAAGGGCTCTTATGGTGATCCATGGGTCGTTGTGTAAGATAAGCAGCGAAAGGACCATGTCTAGACACATGTATGCACACACTTCTTCCAAATACAAAAAGGTGTGTAAAAGGGCTCGAATAAGCCAATGATCCTATCCTGCTTGTCTTTCTAATCATCTACTGTCACCCCAATGACAAGTGATTAACCCTCTATTGTTTTTGTGCAACAAACGCTCGGATCGCATCTTTTTTTTTTATTCCTCTACAAACATGCTGCTATGTAAAGGTGGTCTACATTTTAATGCAACTGCTCAATTCGAAGAACGTTAGGAAAAATAAAAAGGAGAGGGAAAAAAAAAAAAATGAAAAATCGAACCGCATTGAAGGGCTTTCATAATTTTATTTTTTTTGAGCACTTCAATCGCCTAAAAAAGATATCTTTACAAAAGCGTTTAATGAATGCTTGTGGAATTTTTAAACTGCCAATATTGCAACAAATTGACCTGAGCGCGTTCTGACCACCTTGATCTTTTTTTTTTCACGACCACATTTGAACATTCACAGCCTTGCGACATTCTTGTAGCATTAACTGAGGTCTATTCTTATCCCATTGTTCATTAGTTCGTTCATTATACTTATTTTATTTTATTTATTGCTTTTTCTCTGTATCGTCCGATTACATCTCTATTTGATTGTATCTCGCCTCCTTTTTCTGCATTATTTCCATGAATGATTTTCTTTTATTTCAGTGTTTACTAACCCTCTAATGAAAACAAACACCAAAATAATTGTTTTCGCAGTTGTTGACATTCTGCCTTCACTTTTCTCGTTTCATTGTCTGTTCAATATTGTGTGATACCTAGCGCATACTTGAGGATGGTAACCTTTTTTTTTTTTTAATTTGAAGAACTCGTTCTCTTCATCTCTTCCTTTTTCCTCTTCCCTCCTCTCCTCCTTTCCCTCCTTGCCTCCTCCTCTCCTTTCCCATGCACCATTCCTTATTGGAATTAAATTAATATACCCTGAAGCGGTCATACCTTCGTCTTCCTTCACTACCCCATATCTGTATCATTCCGTCACTTCACCTACTATACCAATGGCACACTCGGCTATATCAATTCTTTATCTTATTCTACTGCCCATCATATGTCTACTAATAATCTCTACATGGATTGTGCAGTTCAAGGATGGTCGCCGCCATTATGCATTCTCCTTTATGCTGGTCTGGTTCATGTTTAACTATCTCTTGGATATTTTCAGCCAGTTTCTATTACAAGCAGATACATTTCCTTTCTTGTATTTATTTACCAGTGACACCAACAACAGCATTGACTTCATCTCAAACAATTTAACAAATACGTATGTACCTTCAACCACAACGCCACCTGTCGAAAACTTTAATTTTACTGAAGTTAACTTATTTTCCCTATCCAGCAATGGCACTGTAAGCACGGACCAAAACACAAACATCAGCAATAATGGAGCCTTATCAGGTATTACAGCGATGGTATTAACCGGAGACGTCATCAGAGGTTTATCAGGGAAGCTAGGTTACTTGATATCATTACGAACCTGTATCCTTTTCGCACATCTTCACCAGATTCGATGGCTCGCCATCTCCATTGCCATCATGCGATGGGATCTGTACCTCTATCGCTGCCTAAGCCGCAAACTAGGCATGATTAATCCCCGACTATTTGCCACTATTGGAGTTAATAATCCCACTACTCCAAATAATAATAACGATCTAGGAGAGGAAGCAGGATTTAGTTTTCAACGTTCGTTTCGTAACCGAGCCGACTTGGGTCTTTTAATTCCGGTTTGGCTCGCAGCGCCGTTAACAATCTTGATGGCGCTGATCCGTAATGGCATTACATTTTGTTGCTGTTGTTGTATCCTACCCAGGCAACGCGATTCCAATAAACTGAAGGCACCAGATGCTATTGCTGCCGATGCTGCTGCTGCTGCTTCCATCGCCGCCACCACTAGCGCAAGCCATAGTCCACCAGACTTATTTGAAGCTTGGCCAAAGTGGCCGACGCATCAGCAAGATGATCCACTGGCACAACAGCGAGGAGGTGAGCAAATCTCAACTGCTCATGGTATCTCTCTCAACCAAGGCCGCAGGCCATCCAAAGCAGAAGCTACTCCAGGACAACCCCCATCTCTGGCCGCCAAGTTACATTTAGAGCATTTAGATTTGAGCGAGACCCATGAAGAAAGCTACTCGTATGATATAACAGGAAATAGAATCAAATACCACAGAGACTCATGGACACACAAAATCAGGACTGGAGTTACTGCAAATAGACAGTTGGCGTGGGATATTGTGTGGTGCTTCGTCCTGCCAATCATCATATTTCTAGTGTTATTCTCTATCGATGCAGAAGGTCGGGTTTATGAGGTTTATCCAGGACGTGGTGGATGCAGTGTGGCAACAAGCTCGAAGCGCGGTGATTGGATACGCGAAATCATCCTTGAAGTCCTTGCAACATCTGCTGCGCTTGTAGGGCTAATCTCTGCAGGTAAGCGCGGGACGCATGTGTGTGGAAATTTGTTTCATCTAAAACGATCTAAAACCCTGTCACTTTTGTCTCTTCCTGTAGCATTGGCTGTGCATCATTTCCAAAGACAAAACGGAAGTTGTAATATTAATATCAAGAGCTTGGCACCATCGCCTGATGTACTCCGCCTTTATAATGCAGCAAAGTCAGCTCACCAATATCTCAGACTCTGCCTTAGTTTGAATATTATCTTATTTTTGGCTCGAGCCTTCAACATAGGGCTGTATATCTCCTACTTCGTGGCCTTTTCTCGTCCCTCTCCCCATCCTACTCCATCCCTATCCGCAGAGGGCCAAGTAGTTGCTGCACAGCCGCAGCTTGATAGTATAAGCGGGCTGTTCCGGTTAGCAGACCATGATCATGAATTGTATCAGATCGCAATAACCTTGTTTATTCCGGCTGCTGCCTTTCTGTTCTTAACCTGGGACTACCTTTGCGAATGGAAGGCCAAGCTTCTCGAATACTTCTCCCGCATTCAAGAAGAAGAAGACGGTGAAGATATGGAAGAGGAGATCGGTGATATAGATCCACTCCCATTTCCTCTCACAACAGACGTGCTGCGCGAACGGGAATTCCGTAAAGGTCGCCATAAAGCTCACACAAGCTGTAAACCGTGTGCCGTAGACATCCCACCTATAGCTAATATGGGCCGAGCTCCAGGAAACTTAGCAAAACGTCCTACCTCCACTGCAGCCACAAGTGGAAACCATATCATCGATATCGGCACTGGGACAATTCAGGGTGAATTAGCCGCTCAAAGCCATACTGACAACGAACGCCGCGACTCGAAGTAAGTACTTGTATCGACAATGCTTGTGACATTGCTATTACGAGACTGTAATTTTAATTTTCTCTTCTGATGATGTATAATAGTTCAACTGTAAATGTTTCATTAGCTACAGCTGTTTCCATGCGCTCTGGTTTGGACCATTGTGAACCTGTGGAGTAAGTAGCATTTATGTCTAGTATGTAAAACAACATCTGTTTTCCCTATTAAAAATGATTTAACCCTTTGTTTTTTTATTTTCTGAATAAATTTCATAGCGATACTGAGCGCGATAGCACAGGCTCTCCTACTGACACACTCCGACCTTTGTCAGGATATACAGCTTGTCGTCTATCTTATAGCTCCTCCTGGCTTCCATCCGCTCCAGTTCATAGCCACACAGTTCCTAAAATCCTTCATGGCGGCAAGATGATGGGGCAGTATCTCCAACTGTCACGGCGAACGGCGTCATTCACTTCCTTTGTGTCTTCACCTTCGCCAGTTTCCGAGCCTGAAACTTCACCGTGCAATATGCCTCCAGTATCAAACGCTGTCAAGTTTGGCCAGCGGCAATCCGCATCATCCATAACATCTATGGCATCAATAGCCAACAAAATGAAGGGGCCTCCACTCTCAGCTGCAAGTATGTCTGAAACTGAGCTGGAGAAGGCGCAAATACTTAGATCCCGTGAAGCTGTCGAGAAATTCATACGAAAAGCAATGGATAAGTCATACAGCTGCGAAAATAAATGCGAAATCAATGGCGATGACATCGTCATCGTTGATAATGCTTCTGAAGGTACTACCGATAGTGATAGCAGTATTGACGCAAGGGTAGCAGAGGGTATCTCTCCTGCTGTTCCTTTACACTCACTGCCGGTCACCCCATTATCTCTAACCTTGCCTCCGCCTTTGCTTGTTGCCCGCAACAACTCCCCACCAAGGACTCGCAATGCTTCACTGGCCCCAGGCACTACTCGTTGCTTTTCAAGAGTGGGCCAGCCAGGAAGTATTACTACTACGTTTGTTAAAAGAAATGGGTCGTTGCACATACCATTGAACATCCCTCCAAGCCCTAGTTTTGGCCAATATACGGCCTATCCATTCCCAGGGGTTCAAGACCAATACTCGCACCACCGCCATGGATCTGGATCTTCGATGTCATCCTCAAGAAAGTCGTCAACCCCGTCATTACGCGGGGCTCTAGCTCCAGCGCTAGGACATGACAGATCCATGTCTCTGTCTGAAATTACTAAAGGGCTGAAAAATCTGGATGAATCCCTTGGCCTTCCAGTTGCCATTGATCAAAAGCAGGCGCCACAAATTATCTCTGCTTCTGATAAACCTAATGCCATTGCTGCCGGCACGACCATTGCTACTACCTACACTGGCTCTACTAATGTACACCAAAAAAGCCGAGAACTAGAATCAAAAGCAGAACTAGGCCTGAGTTCGGTTGCTAGTGGTGTGCCTAACGCACCAGAATGCGCTATAAGCTACAATCGTGTCCTTAGGAACTTGGCCAAGAGCAAGCGACGGCAACACCAACGACAGGGGCCATATTTGGCCTCGAGGAGAACCATCATCAACAAGGCAGTGATCTGCTCAAGCTCATCCCAAGTGTGTAATGGCCATAGCGAAGGCGTTAGCGATAGTGAAGACGACGCCGATAACGAAGAAGATGATGACATGCATTGTGATACTGAGACCATGGGCGCTATCTCGCTTGAAGGACTGGTCTGTGGTGAGAGTATTAGGAGCCAGTATAGCTCTGAGGTCTACAATACTATGACAAATACGCCGAAGGACGACCGTGAGATGGTGCAGAGTGTGGTTCTCCAGGCTCTGCAGATGAGTGGCAGAAATATGAGCCATGTCAGCATAGACCACAATGATACCGAAAGAGCACAGCTTCGAAGCATCGACCAATCAACAATTGAACCGCTGCAGCCATTATCACCGCTCCGAAATTCTGATTACGGTCACTGCCGAAGTTCATCTGGGGCTGGATGTGTGAGCCAAACGCGGCAGGTTCGCGCCACGGGAAGCGATCCCAATCTGCAAAAGGCATTCCCATGCTTCCGGCTCGTCCCTAGGGAGGGCCCGCGAATACGGCCTGGATCAGATCTTTACAGCGATAGAGATGACCAAGATGGAGAAGCACTTTGTGATGACTCCCAAAGAGCAAAAGGGGCATCATGCGCCAGTGTTAGCGGCAGTGCATGCGTTCCCCAGGCCTGTTGCCATCATCATAACCACCGTCAAAAGCCTCCACTTTATATTGAAGCCTGGCGCAAGAGTGCTGCAGACGTTATCTCAACATTTCTAGAGGTCGATCCTGCAAGGCCAGACTCACCCATGATGCCGCCACGCATGGGTTATAGCAGTAAAGGCAGTAAAACCGCATCGGAACCTATTAATACTGGCCATATTGTTGGTGCAGCGGCCAAGGCAAACACATCGAGAAAAAATTCCTCTTCCTCTTCATCGTCATGCTCACATCAGCCCAAGTCTCAAGTGAAGAAGCGGCTCAAGAATAAGGTATCCTCCCTGGCTATTGCGCATCGTAAACAGCCGAGCGATTGTACTGAAATTTATAGCGCTAGCCTCGATCGAATGATTGCGTTGCCAAGAGGCACCCCTCCAACATCTGCAGCCACCAAAACGCTAGGTGTTTCGCCGCATGTATCATCAGTATGCGAAGACTCAGGCAATGGTCCTACTAAAGAGGATGTCGAACCATTGATGTCAGCACGTGCTTTGACGATCATAGGGTCTTTACCCCCGGCTCCAATGGCGGCTCCGCCAACCCCGCCCGAAAGTAGATAGACGAAGTTATATCTTCTATATATTAAAAAACACGGAAAAGTTAGATGCTGCAAAATTAGGTGACTTCCTCAGAGGCAGCTTCATTGATATTGTGAACAAACAACACAAAAAATAAGCGACAGCTTAAGGATCCGTTCATCTGTGGGTGACAGGAGTGCGGATATAATATTTTAGTCAATGAAAGTCTTTACTCCATTTAGAATGATTGGATATCTCGGATGTCTTTTACCAAGAAAACACAGATAGACCTACTGGATGTCAAGTAGTTAATTTCTTTAATTTTACCATGTGACATGAGCTTGCAGTTGTGTGATTTGCATGCACACAGGTTGCTCTCCTCAACACAACTGTGTTTGCCCTACTCAAGAGGGTTATAAGCTGGAGCTTTCCTGGATGCAAGAGACACTGGTTCCCTCGACTACGCCAAGCTTATACCATCAAGCTACTGCTGAGCTAACCGCCCCAACTTCTCCACTAGTCTACCTTGAGCCAAGGCCTCTTTTGCAAAAGAGGGATAAAGACCATAAATATCACTCTGTAGCCAAAATAGACCCTGTATACACCAATTACCCCAGTTATTCGGCAGAGTTGCGCTTGGAAAGTGGGGCCTTTGGAGCTTGAATTGTCCCTATTGGATATACAGGTATCGGATGTAGAGGCTGAAGAGCCATGTTTTTACTACCAATATGTCCCTCTTCTCTATCCACCCAAAGACTTAAATGGCCATAATTCCGTGGTTGCCTCTCATGGGTCGTGTATTTTTTTTAAAACGTTGCCTGATGGAAATGACTTCGCCCAAGATTAATAAAAATAAGCTATATATAAGTTAAACTGCAACATCACATGAACACCACTGAAGACGTAAAAAAGTAACAAGAGGGCAGTGCAGCATTGTGGGAACCCCGTCCCATCGATGGTGAAGTAGAATCTACGCAGTGACCACGGTCCTTCTAAGCCACTTGATCTGAACAGGACGCGACGCAAAAAAAAAAAAAAAAAAAAAAAAGATCTATCCTACTTTTCACACATTGGCCTCAGACATGATGCATTCAGTGACCTGTACATTGTTTTCATGTAGCAGACATGCAACTACGTTAAAAGCGTCGCGATTATTTATGAATGTGCGTACACCATGGCATTCTGTAAAGCACTCGTCTGAAGCTTTTTTATTATTTTTATTATTATTTTGGAGGAGATTATTATACAGAAAAAGAAAGCTTATATGATTTCTACTTCATATGAATAAATCTTGTTATTGTAGTTTACAAACGCATTCAGTGTATCTGCATTACGTCGCCAGAAAGAAAATCAAAATAAGGTCAAAGTTTTATTCTTTGGCAGCGACTCATTTTCAGTTCCCCACTTGGAAGCGTTGATTGCTGAGAAAGGTAAAAAAAAAAAAAAAAAAAAAAAAAAAAAGTGAGCCCAAGAATCTACTCTACGGCAAAATAACCGTATTTTGTCATTGAAACATAGATAGACCAGGCTCAATCATCGAGCGTATCGACGTTATCTCGCCCAAAGAGCGTACCAAGAAATCAAAACGCGATGCCGAAGATTGTATGTTAATGTTTTAATGAATTCAACAGTTTTTTATTTTTTTTAAAAAAAAAAAAAAAAAAAATCCTGACGCCTTTTGCAATTTTCCAATAAGCCCCACTGACGCTACTGGCCAAGGCACATAACCTCAACACGTTTCCTTCTCCGGATCGGAAGGGTGGGTTCGAGGCATGGACATTCCCTAAATTAGATGAGGTGGACGCCTGGGATTTTGGCGTTGTCGTGTCGTTTGGTTGGTTCCTTCCTAATGAAGTGATTATGCGGTTCAAGAAGGCAGGGATCAACGTTCATCCATCCCTTCTACCCAAGTAATTTTTTTTTTTTTTTTTTTTTTTTTTTTTTTAAATTATTTATGGCCTTATGCATTCAATTGCTATCAATGTGTTTCTGATTTGGAATTTCTTTAAAAAATAGGTATCGTGGATCAGCACCGATGCAAAGAGCCATTTTGAATCAGGAAAAGACAACAGGGGTTACGGTCCAGCTTTTGGACCCAAATGAATTTGATGCAGGAAAGATCCTTGCTCAAGTTGAAGTTGTAAGTCTCTACCGCTTTGGAAAAGCGTAGTGCTTTCTTAACAGATACCGGCAAAATCAAAGTCTCTAATATATATATTTTTTTCTTTTTCTTCCAGCCTATGCCTGATAAACCAACATATAAATCTCTGGAGTTATTGCTAGCCAAGAAGGGCGGAGAATTGGTCGTAGATGTGATCAATAACTATGATGAGCGGCGGGTAAGCCTGTTGTGTTTGTTATTCATGCATGGGCAATTTGATGTTTATTGATTGAAAACCAAAAAAAAAAAAAAAAAAAAAAAGAATATTAATAAATATAATCCTAAACGGTGGGTATGATTGTTACTATTGTGTTTGAGTAGCGTGATGCAAAGAACCAGGATCCTACCAAGGTCACTAAAGCGAACAAAATCAGCCGTGAGGCATGCAAAGCTCAATGGAGTGCCTGGGACGCAGCAAGGGTCGAGCGATTGTACCGTGCTAATGGTTTCAGAGTAAGAAAACTAACCTACAAGAACACGGTTTTTTTTTTTTTTTTTTTTTTTTGCATACATGCCATGGATCGATAGGAACTAATATATATCCCCTTTTCTACTACTATATTTCCTTTTTTTTTTATATATATAGTACCCGATTACAGCAACATGGCATGTTCAGGACTCTGGAAAAGTACAGCCTCTTTCATTGTTTGATTTGTTTTGTGTGAACGATAATGATTATAAGAGCGGCAGTGGCGGTGGAACTGTTGCAGACTATGCTGCAGAAGATGGAGCAACGCCTCATAAAAACTCACCGCCAGGAACGATCTTTTACCATCGTCCCACAGAGTCTTTGCATATCGCTTGTTCAGATGGATCATTGCTTGGAGTCAAAGCCGTGCAGTTTGAAGGGAAAAAGCGATTATCAGCCAAAGATTTTTATAATGGATATCATGTCAAATCGGGTTCTTCTCGTTTTGAATGAGGTATATAAATACAAAATACTCTAATTGACCAAGTCGAATAAAAGGACGACTACGGATTTTAAAACAGTTTATAGTTTTTTAAAATGCAAAGATTTAGAAAGAAATAAATGAAAGGTAGTAAAAAAGGTGGTAAAAAGGAGGAAAATTAAGGACATCAGTTAGTACTTTATATCTGCTATCAGCTTATTCACAATCCCTAGATTCAAACTCTTTTAAGGATGATCGTGCTGATAATGAGATAAAGTTAATTATGCATACAAATGGGGGTAACTCTGGTCTTTTGATCTTTTTGTGCAGTCTTGGAATGAAATCCAGAGAAAAATGATTTATTAAAGGAGAGAATACTTGTTCCTCCTTATTGTACTGTACATTACTTAGAAGAAGCGCTTTGCGATACCTGATATTTTATACCATTTCGGCCATCTCATCATTCTTATGTTGCGGCGTTCCATCAAACGGACGGAACCAAAGATGCTGCCTCGATGAAGAAGAAGATCCAGTAGGGTTTGTGTTGTCCTCACCACTGTCCTCGTCTTCATCCTCTGAGAACCTTCTAGACTTAAAAAACATGTTGCTTTTTTTCTTTTCGGTCCTTATTTTGAACCGTAGCCCATCTCCGAGCATTGGCTTCGGCCATAACCATAGGAGCGGGTTATGTCCAAGAACTTCTTGGAAGTTGGTCAAAACTCCTTGGTTATAAGGGCATTTCATCTAGATAGAAAAAGATAGGAAAAAGAAAAAGAAAAAAAAAAGAAAAAAGAAGATATATATCAAACTTGAGTGGAGCAAATCTAAATATATGACGCTTAAAAAAAAAAAAAAAAAAAAAAAAAACACTAACGTCTCTGATCTTGCCACGTCGAATGATGGTGAGCATACGATCCTTTCCCCAGCTTTCGATTGTGGTGGTATTGCAGGATATACACCAGAGATGGTATGTTGTCAATAAGCTGATCCCCAAAAAGACACCACAATCCAGGGCTAGAAGAACCACGATAAAGATAATCTTTTCCGGGCTGGGCAAGTTATGTCTCTGATGAAGGAAGTAAAAGATAGTACAGATAGTAATAATGATGAAACGTTATTTCAGCAAGCTCATAATATTCAATGGATGATAACCAACAACTTTTTTTTTTTTTTTTTTTTTTTTTAGGAGAGGAGGGTTCAACTTACGATGCCCAGCGTCTCGTTTTCATATGCTTCCATGCATCGAAATATCAGCATGGTGGCGCACATAAATGTTGAAATCGTAGTCCAGATGATAAAGCGCACAAAATGTCCATAGTTGAAGTATCCAACACAGTTATGGACCCAGGGACAATGATGATCCATTTTGAGGATACACTTTTTGCATATCCTGCAATGATGCGTCCGTGGAGGTTTATATGCATCACAACTACTACAGTATCTTGGCGTATGAGTCGATCGCTTATATTCAATTCCTGATCCATCTGCAGGTGGATTCTATTTTTTTTTTTTTAAAAAAAAAAAAAAAAAAAAAAAAAGGTCATAATCCTTCAGGTTTGAGTCAAGATCTCTTTTTTTCTTTTTGCCTTATATCATTTTCCAATTAGCCCGTGGATAATATATTTTTTTCTTTACCCAGTCAAGCGGAGGGGATCCTGGATTAGTTATCATGGTCAAGTAATAGTTCCAGCAGAGCATTCCCAATGAAAAGTTGAATGGGACCAAGTAATACAAGGCCCGAACGTTCATATTTGTCCATAAGAAGACCAAGTATCCAAAGATAAAAGGAAGGTCTGATGCGCTACTGACACCGACATCTGACTGTGAATCGTGTCTCAAGGGGACCTCACCCCCGTTAATTGTGTTGTTCAGGTACTCAATATGATTTACTACATCTTTGATGCGGTTAAATGTCCCGTGAGCCTCATATGAGCCGAATAGCCAGGGCAAAAAGACAAAGAGCTGGGATGTAATACTGATGAAACCAATGAGAAACCATGCTAAAAAGGAGATCCATCGGTCGTTGTTACGCATCTGAACTTCCTTTTCCTTTTTTGTCGGTATGTTTCCTAGTCTTTTGCTTCACCTGCTTGGTAGATGAGATGGTCGCAATGCAAGAAGGTGATGGTATGATGACACGATGACACCCCTATCCCTTTTTCCCCTGTTTTTTTTTTTTTTTTTCTGTGCCACGCTGTGTCCCTTTTTTCCCTTTCCCCACTTTGTGGCCGTTTCATAGCACAGCCGCCATCACGTCACGTGTGGATCCACAAAAGTTTGTTTCGACGAACAAATGGCCTCGCCAACAGAGGGATACATTTTATCCGGGTACAAACAAAAGGTAAAGTTAAGAAATAGCCCACGAAACATCTCTTTGATTTAGATGCCCCAGTTTTCAATGTGAGCTTTTTTCTTTACGGGGAGGGAAGGAGGGGCACAAAGTTGTCCCTGAAAATGCCAAGGGTATATCTGTACACATGTATATATCTATATTTATATCATTACTTGTTTATGAGTATATACATATACTGCATTTATGCTTGTCATGCTTGATGGTTCGGTTACGAAGGGTCCATTATTGTGAATCTAAAAAAGTCAAAAAATATTTTCCATCCCAGTCCAACTGGACACCCCCCCACCCATCCCTCCCCGAAAAATCCAGCTAAAGGGACTTGTTTGTTTAAATTTTTAATTGCTTTTTAGACAACCCTGAGCGGATTTCATGATCCTGGATGGATATGATGGCGTAGTGGAACTCTTTTTTTTTTTTTTAGCAGAAATGTCAGGTACCTAAAAATACATTGTAATTGACAAGCTTTTAGTATCAAAAAGCCAACAGCCTCTAATTAGTCAAACTTAGATTTATGTAAGGGATCCAAAATAAACATCAAAGGAAAAACTATAGGGCGGATTAAAGCAGTGCCGGAAAAGAAGAAAAAAAAAAAAAAAAAAAAAAAAAAAAGAGTTTGAGCAGACTGTTGATGTCGCCATTATTACTATGTCTTTTATCGGTATTTACAATAGCCCATTCCGCTGCTTATTGAACAAGATCTATAAACCCGCCTCGCTTCACAAAATACTTTGGTCCTATTTGGCTCCAAGATTGCGATGTATATATTTGTATAAAAAATTCTGTTATTCATGAAGTTTACACAGAACCTCGTGTTAGATAGTCTTAAGTATTTTTTTTTTTTTTTTTTTTTTTTTTTTGCCGCAAAAAATAAAAGATGTGTTGACATAAAGAGAGTTCTTGCTTCTTGCTTGTTCGATAATCCTTCAACAAAAAAAAAAAAGAAAGGAAGAAAAGAAAAGAAAAGAAAAGGCGAGGATATGGATTAACAAGCGGAACGAGCAGACGATAAATCATATGCGAAGAGCTATCGTGTAACCAGATTTGATCCAAAAAGGGAACTGCATATAATTTATTCCTTTTTCCCCCTTTCATCTTAATTGCTCGTGTGCCTCGCCTTGCTCGCCCAACGACTTTGATTGCTGTCCTAGATCCATAGTCATCATAAGGACCCCTTCGAGGCCATAACAGCCTCATTTCCTCGAGCGATCCATCATTTAGTTTTTTTATTGACCTTTTCTTGATTCTTTTCATTTTCCCGCATCTTCGTTCCTTAATTCAATTTTCCCCCCTTTCTCCTTTAGCATCGACACTTCAGAACCTCAACGTCGTATCTCCTACCTTAATTGCCTTGTCGACTTCAGTTGTCCTATCATTATTTTTTTTTTCCTCCCTATGCTTGCATGCTTGTGCTTCATGTTATTCTGATTCAACCCTTTTGTAGAATATCGACAATAATATGTTCACTCCGTTCAGTCTCTCCACAACCCCTAGACCCTTTTACCATGCTTTCCGACGCAATTACTGCACATACAGTGCAAAAACTTTAACACTCTTCCTGTTCATTGCCTTCATTTGTTTCAACTTATTCTCCTATCTGTACTTCTCATCTTTGGCATTCATCTCTACCGATCTACTAAAGGGAAGCTCAAATCTACCCGGATTCGAAGACCAGTCTATCGATCGACGTGAAGCCAGTCCATTGACAGAATCCTCAACCTGGAGACCATTCCGAAATGCACCTGAATGGATAACAGCTTGGTTTCATGCTCAGACACTCGGCCCTGAATTGAACGCCTCTTCTGATGGAGGTGGTCAAGACTTGCAGATCGATGTAGTGTACACGTGGGTTAATGGATCTGATCCTAAGCTGTTAACTCTGAAGGACAAGTATCAGAATATGTCTCCTTTCTTCCAACAATATCACTTGCACAACCGAAGAGACACTTTAAGTGGTGATGATATTCTGGAACAGTCAAAAAGATGGACGGAAACACCGTCGACTGCAACGTCGTCATCATCATCATCATCATCAGCAAGCGAAAGAGAAAACGATGGTCGGAGTCGTCGGGAAAAGAGAGGAGTGAAACTTTGGGGTCGAGAAGACCAGACTGCCAACAGATATCGTGATATGGATGAACTAAAGTACTCGGTGAGGTCGGTATCTCAATATGCTACGGGGATGTTTAATAAAATCCACATCCTGACTACTGTAGTGGACCCCGAAAGAGACGAAAACCAAATCCCTACCTGGTTAGACCTAACAAGATCTAAAGAAGCGATCCAACTCGTACCTCATACCGATATCTTTGATGATCCCCAAGTTTTACCATCCTTCAACAGTTTATCCATTGAAAGTCAGATCCATCATACTCCTGGTGTCACGGACGTTGTAAGTGCATTTTTCCCATTCACATTCCTGCTAATAGAAAGGGTTCGAGTGAACAAAAATTAGAGTTGTTCTGCTCAGATGGACGCTTTTTACTTTTTTATTTTATTATTTTAATTCATCAAATCCGCTTTACTTGTCCTTGCTTACTAAACTATACATCTTTCTTTCTCCCCCTCTCCCTCTCTTTTGCTTATTAGTTCCTTTACCTAAATGATGACGTGTTTTTAGGCAGAACCATGGCGGCTGCAGATATATGGACACCTCTCTATGGTTTTGTCTTTCATATGGAGCCCTCCCTCCTGGTTCCACCAGCGATCCTCCCTCTTGACCGGACATCACTCTCCGTAGGTGAATGGAACTCCCTTCAATACTCTAATTTCTTGCTCTCGAAGCAGTTCGGTTTTCGCCATCGAGCCTATTTGGCTCATGTCCCTCATGTCCTTAGTGTTCCAATGCTACAGGAGATTCAAGCTACTTGGCCAAATGAAATATTTTCAACCAGTTCCCATCGTTTCAGAGGAGAGGGTGAAGCCCTGGACATTCAAGTATCCTTCTTCATGGCTCACTATGTCCTTGAAAAGCTGCGTGAGACTCAACTGAGTTCTTTTTGGTTCCATCGACTGGACGTGAATCAAGACGGCATCCTGGATTGGACAGAACGCGAACAGTTTCTCCATAGGCTCGAGGCATGGAACCAAGCACAAAAGGAATCTTCGTCCTCATCATTATACGCGAGCAACTTCTCTAGCTTCGTAGAAAATTACCAAGATCATCTGCAGCAGATGGGCTACCCCACCACAGGATCCACAACCTATCACCAGTCAGGTCTGGATGGATATCCTTTCATGCTAAAATATCCCAATGCAACTGCGGGTGAGACACACACCAGTAAAGACAGGCCGCCTTATACCGTCTATGATGATATTAAAGGTCGCTTCTGTCAGATCGACATTGACTATTGCTTAGGTCCTGACTTCAGCAATAGCACTATCCAATCGATGGACAACAATGCTTCAAAAGCTACGTTCCAACAAATGGCATTCACTAAATTCCAGTGCGGAGACTGTCTTCTTCACATGCTTCGTCAGACATCGACTTCTTCTGGGCTTGCCAATGAGATCTTGCCTTCAGACACCTCTTCAGAAGCCTACAAGGCTACTATTGCGGACTTGATGAAATATAACTACGTAATGGCTACTTCGCCTTACACATTCACTCAATTGAATAACCCCATAACTTCCAAAACAACTCTCCGGCAGCTCTTGGACAGGAGAGAGATGGAGA
This sequence comes from Lobosporangium transversale, assembly GCF_002105155.1. Lineage (NCBI taxonomy): Eukaryota > Fungi > Mortierellomycota > Mortierellomycetes > Mortierellales > Mortierellaceae > Lobosporangium > Lobosporangium transversale. The sequence goes on along the minus strand of NW_019028982.1, from coordinate 909,144 downwards.
CCTTCTTCTGTATCAATGATAATGTTGACAATAATCCAACAGCAGAGGAGCAGACTCGTGATATTTTTAAGGCATTTTTGGAGGAACGTTTTTCTATTCCCTCGCCATGGGAAATGACCCTTGCTTCCCTAACAAATTCGCTGACATGATTTTTTTTTTTTTTTTTCTAAAATACTATTCTATTACATCCACAACAACAAGCCTTTTCCTCCACCCATATACCATAGAACTGAAGAATAATGAGAGAACGTAATATACTAAATAAATAAAGCCTATTGATAATCTGTACTGTTAAAGCTAGTCAAATTAAGCATACAAGCTTGTCAATTTTTTTTTTTTTTTTTTTTTTTTTTTTTTCGTTGTACCATTCACTGTATTGCAGGTTACATATTTTGGAAAGAGCGCGGCCCAGACAAGGAATGTCCTCCCTCTCCTCTTCAATTTCATAAATATCTTCATAAAGTATACCTTCCTAGTTTTCCATCTTTTTCTTTTAGCAATGGATGATGGAAAAGCTATTCTTCTAAAGTTTTGTCAATAGTGAATAGTTTGTGCTCCATTAAATCTTTTTGTCATATACATTTTTATTAATAAATTAATTCATTTAAATTCATTTAGGACCGATGATGCTCTTCCCATATCCGCATGTACTCCTCCACAAGCTGTGCACAGACTTTGCCACCATCATGCGGGATTCGCCTTTCGAACCATGCGGGACGCGGCACTGACGGCATACTTGCATCTAGGCAAGGGTCCTGTCGTCCACCTGGTATTACAGCGCCAGCTGCAGGATCGCTATCATTATGATTAATAGTTCTTGATCGAAATGTTGCTGAAGTCAAAGATGTGATAGATGCTGATCTCCTAGATCGTGCAGGCGATAATAATGGCAAATCATCATCATGGATAGGTGGTGAAATCGGTCCGCCTCTTGCCATCTCAGCCATATTGACAGATTCTGCTAGTGATTTTGCTTTTGAGGCTCGGCGCTGTAACGGATTGCCATACGCAATGGACGATCTCCTTCGAACATAGTGGTTGTGTTCTTGATCATGGTCAGGCATTGTCTTCTCCAACTGCGGAATACCCGCTGATTCTTGATCAATATTGTGATGGATAGACTTTTGGTTCTTCTCGATTTCTTCTTCATGAAGTGCCTCTAGATATAGCCGCCTGCCTTCTTTTTCTTCTTGTGCTAGCCTGTCTGCTTCCAAGATGGATCGCTGCCAGAGTCCTGTCTCGAATTCTTCTGCGGTCATTTCAACAGGTAAACCGTGATTAATCATCAATTTGATTAAACCATGCTCTTCCACGAACTGTGGTCTTGAAACATAAATAAGTGGGGTATCATGCGCAATGCACTCGGAGCATGTTCCATAGCCCTATATAGGCCATCAAGCAAAGTTTGGAAACGTTTAGAAACTGAAAATGATAGATATTAAGCCAAGTCATGGTGTGAACAAAGCTATAAAAGCTGAACCATTTGTTATACTCACCAATTTACCAATGACAATGTCAGCAGCATGGGTCAAATCAGGCACGTAAACACCATGTGGGCTTCTATAGAATCCGTCCGGCAGCTCGTGTGAAACAGGCAAACCGCAGATTACGCCTATCCAGCCATCAGGCAAAGGATTCCCCCATCCTTGCTTCAATCGTTGACCACCAAATGAAACTAAAACCATCTTCTTTGTTCGAATAGTCTCCTCATCTACACCCAGAGACCGAAGAACATCCTCGCGAGTGTTAATTGCCTTACGAACAACCAATGGTACATCAATGGCGCGACGCTGCATTCCCGTATGTTTTGGAACTGCTGTAGACGTATCAATGGACAGTGGAGGGTTTCTACGAGATGAATGCAAATGAAGTTGACTGTCCATGCGATGGATTAAATCATATTGGTCATTTCCATTCTGCTGAGGTTGCTGGTCAGTTTTATCCAAAGCAGCATTGTTAATTCCTTGTTCATTTGCATTGCCAACAAAAGGTTTCCTCACGGTCAAAGGTACGCCTGATTCTAGTGTCAAGATTTCATCCGCAAATGAAGGAATATCGATTGATCCGGGTAACCTTAGCAAGAGAGATGCTTTCTTATAATCCTCCAGAGCCGCATCTGCGCACGCGATAACATCCCTATCCATTGGGTCTCCTTCTCTTAGAAAGCGATAGACTTCATCAAATGTAAAATTGGTGATCAAGCATGCAGGGATTCCATATGCATATGCGGCAGCGCTTATGATAAAGTCATTGATAATTCAGTACAAGCATTAGTTTAAAATTTAAGGTTGCTAGAAATAGTAAGTATAAAACAGAAAAAGTTGTTTCTTACCATGGCAGGAAAGGAGCATCTGCAAGTACGCAGTTGGCGCCAACTTGGGCTAGCCATGAAACCTCATGTTTAATCATTTCTTCACGCTTTGCTAAAAAGCTCTTGACACCCTCTATTGTTTTTTGTCGGTCGACCGAGTAAGCCTAAAAGAGTTTTACCGGAATGACCAAAAGGCGGCAAAAAAAAAAAAAAAAAAAAAAAAAAAAAAAGTTTAATTTGGAAATTGTTGTAAAAATGATCACATCCGATTGATCTGTGCTATGACAATATGACAAGACATGACATTATTACTTTACCAGTGGTTGGACAACACCAGAATCGACTTTTGCGTTGCGATAGATGGCGCCTAATGCAATCACATCTTGGAATATAAACTGGGGTGCATCCGAGACTATGTATATGGTATGCCTAGAGATTGTTCGAGTAATTGTGGTAGTGATTGTCGTTGTGGCTGTAGGCACAGGTTCTGCAGCTGAAGAGTTCACAAACAATCCCTCTGTGGATCCTGACGTGCTGTTTGATCCCTTGACAGAGGTTAGAGGTCCATCTGACACGGCTGTTGAGACTGAAGACGTGGAAGAGTGGAGGAGTTCAGTGATAATCTGATTCACGCGTGTTGCATGACCAAACCCTTTTTTTTTTGTAGCAAGGTGATTAAAAAAAAAAAAAAAAAAAAAGTCGTCCATTAGACTAAATTAGAATAACTTTCAAAGTAATATAAGACACTTTTATATATTAAAGTTTTTTTTTGTTCTTTTGATAATAATGACAGCAGGTCTCTTCTTTCGAGTCACTATATACCATGACCAGACACATAATAACAGAAGGTATATCCCTTTGGTGCCATGAAAAAGGAGAGCGTGGGTGGGAAAATAGGATCACTTGGGCGTTGAAGGAGCAGTTAAAAGGACGGAAGAGTCCAACGTGTGTGGAGAATGAGTGTCTAGTGAGAATTGACAGAAGAGGCAAATGTGAATAAAGAATGAGAATGCAACAGTAAGGGAGAAGAGACTAAAGTGGAACAGGGACAGTCGAATGGAATGAGAGAGTAAGGAAAGTGTATTTGAAGAAAAGAGAGGGAGGAAAGACAAAGGAGTTGCAAGCAAGTAGGACAGAAAGGAGGAAGGACCGTTGCAAGACTGCTACAGCTTTCGAGACACATCAGGGGAGCACGGATTACAGGACAACTGCTTACACCAATCAATGAAATTTTTTTTTACCCCCGCGTAAAGACATTTTATGGGATTTGTCTTCCGGTGCTTTAAAAAAAAAAAAAAAAGTGACGTAGAAAGACAGTGCAGACCACAGCAAGTCCCCCTTTTTTTAAAAAAAGAAAATCCGTCGTCCCCATTCTTTTTTTCTTTATTCCATTTCATCGTTTTCAATCAACAACCTCGCCTCATCTCATCTCCCTATCAATCTCTCAAGCACTCTTTAACTATGAGCTCCAGCAAAGACACCAATCCCGAGGACACACCTGTTGAAGTGCCTGCTGAACAAAAAGACTCTCTCCGCTCTTTTATCGCCACTCTCGCTCAGTTCTCTGGGGATCTTTCAAGTCTCACATGCCCTAGCTTTCTCTTGAGCTCCGTCAGTTTACTCGAATACAGGTAAAGCCTAATTGGCATAGCTGGCCTATCTAAGCCTTATATCAGACTCATACCATCTTGGGTTTTCTTTTCTTTTTCTCTTTTTGTATCTTCAGAGAATGATGGAGACACCTGCTTGGACGTGAGGAGCATGAGGATACATGATGTTTAATCACGAGAATCAATTTAAATCATCTGTGCCCATTTTTGACAAATTGTTATTACCTAATATAATAGTCAATATTGGGGCGATCATCCCAAACTATTTGCATCCATCTCCAAGGGAAGTACTCCTCAGGAGCGTCTTTTGAACGCTACTCGTTGGTTCATCTCCACCCTCTATGGCTCCTATACTTCCCGATCTACTACCGCCGGTATGGAGAAGAAGCCATACAACCCTATCCTTGGCGAACAATACTTTGCAAAGTGGACTGGCGATGAGGAAACTGGCGATACGATCTTGAAGGCTGAGCAAGTCAGCCATCATCCACCTGTAAGTTTCCTTCAATAAGAAGAGTCTATATTATTAAATGCTTCACTGATATTTGTATGCTGCTTATTGTTTTTATCTTTGTCATCGAAAATATCGATCAGTTGTTTACTTTGTTTTTTTTTTTTTTTTTTTTTTTTTGTTTTTTGTTTCCTCTTCTTTTTTAACAAGATTATGGGTTTCCACCTTGAGAATAAGAAAGCAGGCGTCAAATTGGAGGGACACTGCGGTCAAAAGTCACGCTATGCTATACCTGCAGGCATTGATGTCTCACAGACTGGTCATGCCATTCTGACCCTGCCTCACTTCAACGAGCATTACCTCATCACGCTACCTTCACTCAATATTCGTGGTATGATGACTGGACGCCCTTATGTGGAGCTCTCTGGAACAACCTATATTATCAGCAGCACTGGATTATTAACAACAATTGAATATAGTACCAGAGGATACTTCTCAGGAGAACGCCATAGTTTCAAGGCAACCCTCAAGCCCATCAATGGTGGCAGCCCCTTTTACACAGCCCAGGGTCTTTGGAGTGGAGCTTCCAACTGCACCGATGTCAAGAAAAACGAGACCTTTTTGTTCTTTGACTCGGATGCGGACAAAAGTGTTCCTCCAGAGATCAAGCCTTTGGCAGAGTTGGGCCCATTGGAGTCGCACAGACTTTGGGCCGATGTTACGAATGCGATCAACAACAAAGACTATGCAACAGCCTCCAAGGAAAAGTCGCAGATTGAGGAGGCCCAGCGTGCGCTTGCACGAGCCCGCAAGGAAAAGGGTGAGACGCAAGCAGATGCTCTGCAGGTGTTTGAGCTGGTGAATGAAGATAATGACGAAACTGGTAGAACGTTCGTATCACTCAAGAAGCAGTTAGTAGAGGCAGTTGGTGAAAAGGCCATCAAAGAAGACGATACCAAACCCCATTGGAGGCTGCGCCAGCCATTATAAATAAGGCGGCACCGCTTTTCGATGCTATAATAGTTTGGTCCACACTTTTTTAGATCAAGAGTATGACAAGATCGTTTAATTAAACAAGCAATTGTGACGTGATATTATAAATGGCTCATTGTCAAGAGCACAGTAATTTAGTAACACGGGCTGTTGCTCTTCTCTCCCGCTCTCTCTTTCTTTCTATCTCTCAAAATAAAAAATACCATTTCAATTGCTTCGTTTAACATTCATCTTTAATTTCACAAAGGAAAAAGAGAAATAAAGAAAAAGATTACCCTTTCATTTAAAAACATACCCTTCTTGCACGTATTCAACCACGAGAATACTAAGAGTCACTGCTTGCCATGCCAAGTGTAACTCTGCACAATCCAGAAGACAAGGCCGCTATTAAGCGTGCCTTGCCTTCAACAACTCAAGTAAGACTCATTCTGTTACAGAGGCATTCCAGCTCAACCATCCATGTTGATTGACAATTCATCTCTTTATTTTTGACCAACTTTTACCATCTTTAGAAAATCATTACTGCAACAGTCGCTCGGTTGTATGTCGCCTATCCGGACCCGAACTCATGGACCTACTCTGGCATTATGGGCGGTCTAGCCTTTGTGCAGACCAAGAATACATTTTACTTTCGCATTGTGGACCTTATGGTATGATTGAGTGACGATATAGCTATTTTTCATGGTTTTGCACTCCAATTGAACAATTGTGGACAATTGCTGTTTAGCTCTTTTGCTCACAATGATATACTTATATTACAATCATTGTCATTGCTGGCACATTTTATCTACTTTCTAGACTTCACGAGGGGTCATCTGGGAACAGGAGTTGTACGAAGACTTTGAGTACGTTCAGGAACGATCGTTCTTCCATACTTTTGCACTTGATGTAAGTCATCATTAAAATGTTCTTATGGAAACTCTTTGCATCTTGGTATTACTGTACAGCTCAATTCTAACTGCGCATACTCTTGGGGATTGTGGACTTCTTTTTAGAACTGTTTGGCTGCATTCTCTTTTGCTGATGATCAAGAAGCGGGTGTTTTTTACAAAAAGGTCACGAATCGTGATACGCTCAAGAAAGGTAATACCCATTTTTCATAATGATCATCCTTAAATATTATGCTCTGCCGAAACGGGCGGCGCATACAACAAGAATTGGAGGCGTAGTTCCTAAAAAGCTCATCATTAAAAATGTGCTAATATCAATAGGCGGCACACCTCGGTCGAGAAAGAGCGGTTTCTTCAGTGGCAAGAAGGAGAAAAAGGGCAGCAAAGGCAAGCTAGATAAGACTCTTATTGGACTGCCTTCTAACTTTCGACACTTGAGCCATGTTGGATGGGACTCAAACAAAGGCTTCACTGTATGTGTATAGGTTAATAGATAATCTTTTTTATGAATGCTCAGCTTTTAATATGTCATCTCACACTATATCTCTATTCTTTTTTTTTATGTTAATGTCGTTATTATTGTTACTGTTAGGTTCAAAACATCGATCCCGAAGACCCCGCATGGAGAAAGCTGTTTGAAGATCTGGAAAAGCAAGGGCTTAGTCGGGAAGAGATTCAAAATGAAGCCGAGTTTATCAGCGATTTTGTGAAAGCTCGTGGTGGTCCAGACCCAAAACCTGCCCCTGCTGCGCCTACAAGCCGTGGTGGTACACGTTCGACTCAAGGAGCATCAGCGCATAAACGTGTACCGTCCTCTGGAGCTGTGCCGCCAGCATCGGTGCTACCTGTTATGAAGCCGACGGTCAAGCCTGCACCACCGCCACCTCCAGCCTCACGTCGCGCTCCCCCACCTCCACCTCCCTCACGCCTTTCGCGCATCGCTACTCCAACCCCAGCTCCAGCCCCAGCTGTTAATGCCCCACCAGCATTGCCGAGTCGTGAGCCTACCCCTGCGGCAGTTGCTCCTCCTTCGCCCGAACCACCCAAACCGCCTCCAACGCCTGCTCGTGAGGTCCAGGCTGCTCCTCCACCTCCACCTCGTCCCTCATACGCACCATCATCATCCAATAATGCGCCACCTCCGCCTCCTCCACCCATTCGTGGGGCTTTTGTTCCTGCAGCCGCGCCTCCACCTCCCCCACCCCCACCATTCCAGCCATCAGGAAGTGCGCCACCACCGCCTCCTCCTCCACCAGTTGGCAACTTTGGTGGCTCTGGTGGAGCTCCTCCACCACCACCACCACCACCACCACCACCCCCACCCCCAATAAGTGCTGGCGGTCCTCCTCCTCCACCTCCACCTCCACCTCCCCCAGTGGGTGGCGCTGGTGGTCCTCCTCCTCCTCCCCCTCCACCTCCGCCTCCTCCTATGGGCGGCGCTGGGGGCCCGCCGCCGCCCCCACCACCACCTGGAGGCGCTAGAGCGCCTGGCATTGCACTTCCGACTGGAGCAAAGATGGATGCTCGGTCAAATTTACTGGAGAGTATCAGAGGCGCTGGCGGCATTGGTGTATTGCGCAAGACAGGTCTGCACGATCAACCTTCGTCATCCTCGCCTGCCCGTAGTACTCCGCCGCCACCTGCTGCAGTCGCTGAGGAACCTGAAGGTAATGGTGGTGATTTGGCGTCTGCACTGGCGGCTGCGCTGCAGATGAGGAAATCGCGTGTCGCAGGAAGTGATGATGAAGATGAGAGTGATGATGAGAACTGGGATGACTAAATGACCATGATAAACTTAGGAGTTCCCAACTCTGATGATCTAAAATATAATTTGTAGTAAAAGTAGTAAAAAATAAAACTTGTAGTTTTGTTGAGATAAATATTGCGATGCCTCTAGTCATTGGGTCGTGCAGGAATGTAATCAACATGAAACGGGTCAAAGCGTGCGAAGATTTCACTCCATGACGACAACAATGCATTTTGGTTGATTAGTTTGGGACAAATTAATTTGGAGCGGAACATTGACACATTTGCTGTGTATCCATAAATTTGCATGGGGAGATGGGCACAGTCCCAGTCCCAGTCCCAGTGCTTCGTGGATACGTCTGGCCGGGTCCAGTCTTTCGCCTGGGCATAACGGGATCCTTGACAGTTTGGATTGCGAGCGCCACAAGGGTCGCGACAACCAAAATGGAAGATATACACGACCCTTTTTTTTTTATTTTCGCCTTATTTATAAAGCACATGTACATTATGGGTCCATGAATGAGCAATGAAGTCACTCTCGAAATGTTCGATTCCAAGGAAAAAAAGATAATTGGTGACCCTAGTTATCGCCTTTATATATAGAGGAGCTGTGTAGCATGAATAAATAACAGGGGAAGTGTACTGAAGAAATAAAAAGAGAATATTATAAAAGTGAGCGCATTAGACAACGACATTAAAGCAAAGGTCATCTGCAAAAATATGACAAAAGGAAGAGGAAAAAAAAAAAAAAGAAGCAACAGTAAAAAGTGAAAACTGGTCCTTTAATTTTCGTTTCGCTTTCTATCCACAAACAACCAGAGCACGAGTTACATTGCCCTCAGACTATATGCTCTTGTTAGGAAAAGAGATCATTCTCTTTATTCTCTTTGTCTATTCCCTCTCTTCACTCCTAACAAAAGATGAAATAGTCTATCGTGGAGCTGTACTGCGGATTATACCCAACATTCCCTTTTCTTTCAGAATGCGGAAGAAATAAAACAAATCATTTTTTGATTTGCTTGTATGTTTCCTTTATTCATCCGATATATATACAAACATTAACACCTTTTTTCTTAAACCTCTGATGACTCGGAGCAATAGCCTCATCGTTGACTAAATTAAATAGAGTAGCATCGAGCCACATATCATATAGCATAATGCAAATGAATGCCAGCTGGTTTTGCTTTTTATTTATCTAAGGGTAAGATTATATATGTCAGACCAATAAAGCGTACCGAGGGATAACATGTCTCATTTCGACCACATTCTGAAAAGAGGTACAACAGACAAATTCAACAACAAAGTCAAAAACAGAAGCTTTCCCTCTCTTACAACTACAAGTCAGTCCACTTGTCTCATTCAGGAACAGACAACTGGAATTCAAATGGGCCATTATATCTGGAGAGCAGCATAAGTTGCTTTGTTATAATCTAATATTTTATTTTTCTTCATTTCATTGCTTCAAGATGCACTTATGATACTATTGTCTAATGTAGGTCGTCGCGGCAGTATCATAGTCATAGCACCCCAAAAGCTGTTTGCCATACACTGCCTTGAACAGCTGTCCATCTTGGAACGTCGTCTTTTGGCGGTGAATAGGAGTGTCAGTCGGGTAGTCAAAGATAACATCAAGTCCGAATGATGAGGCGTTATCTGAAGTAAAGTTGGCACAGTCTGGAAAGTCAAACACACAAACATCGTTGACCTTGCGCTGGTACAGCTGGATGTGAAGCGTGCAAATGGCCTGGATGGCACTGACACCGAGGGCGGAAATCAACAAGAGGGTCTTGATGGCTGACATGATTATGTGAGTGAGTGTTGGGTGTATGTATGTGTGTATGTGTGTGTGGATGGAGGACTGACTAGCTTACTTGACTTGTAAGAATGGTTATTGTGGTTTGGACGGACAAGAACTAGTTGTATGGGATCTTTTTATTGAAAAATTGTCGAGATGGATGTTCTGATTGCAGGCGCAGTGTCTAACTGTAGGCATTCAACACTCAAGCTGAGATGGCTTCCGCGCAATGTGGTCACCCTATTGGTCCAATTGAGTCTTCATACAGACATCCAGTTTTCAGACAGACAGTTTGCCGCATTCCTAAAATGTTTTCGACTTTACCAAACCTTCCTTCTCTTCTGCCAATAGGAGCAATGGCCACAAACTATTTCAACAAGCGATGGGAAAATGGGGGCTTTTTCACAAGGTAAATGAGCTCTCTCAAGACTCCAAAAGGCCTCCAGGATATTAAAGCCTGGAGGCACGGTTGGCAGACAATTGGAATCCTTTTATTTATGGCCAAACAAAGCGTAAGAGCCCAGAAAAGAACGTTTGAAAGTAGATACAGAGCAAAAAAGATTAAGGAGACCACAGGTGTGTACTACCGAGAGCCCCGATTTACGATTCGTTGTGCATTCCCAGCACTTTTAACCTTGATCTTGACCCTCACTCTTGGCTCTTCTACGGTCCATGCTACCTCTAACATGTGCCAAGAATGCGTAAATGACATGATACAAGCGGCTTCAGCCTGTAGTGGATTCGATGCTTTGAGACAAGCATCTTTTAATGAACTTTCCACTAAAGAGTGACAGTGCGTTTGCAATGTTGGCAAGGATGTTTCCTTCCGCACGCACGAAATGCGATGCTCTATGCCAATATGGCAATATTAAGGCTGTCCATACGCCTTCAAGCGGCCTATACGGTCTACTGCAATAGCACCAAGTTTGAAAGTGGCGAAGCAGGAGTAGAGAGAAGTCCCAATGGCTCTGGCTTTTCAGCTTTGCCTACACCATCATTGGCTCCCACCATGTATACGACCACCGTAATTGTGCTCGCTGCTGCCGCATTAATGCTTGTTTAGGTAAGGAGTAAAGAGCGTCTTTATACACACATTCAAAAAAAAAAAAAGCAAAAAGGCGGCCCATAAAAAGAATGATCCATCCAAGGAAGTAAGCATGGATACCCAATGAATAAACAAATATCACAGAAGAATTTTTGCTGGGCAGTGTAGAAACCTAGAGTTTTGATAATAATGAGGTGCAAATGATGGAAAACATTTACATAACAACAGGCACCAGAGCCCCTCAATGTCTTTGAATGTGGTTTGGCGCTCGTGCTTAGAATATGAAAGCGACAGACGCGCCTAGAAAATTAGTTTAGCCATGACTTGTTAGATGAAAGTCTGCTACTCAAGTTGACAGACTAGAATCAGATTTCACAAACACTTTTCTAGACAGTGTGGTAACAAGTTCACCTTGCTATCATCTAAGCAATGTCGCCTCAACTAAATTTTCAATTTTCAGAGTGCACTTTAACGCTTTTTTTTTTTTTTTTTACAGGCTGAAGCCGCTTGTATCATGTCATTTACGCATTCTTGGCACATGTTAGAGGTAGCATGGACCGTAGAAGAGCCAAGAGTGAGGGTCAAGATCAAGGTTAAAAGTGCTGGGAATGCACAACGAATCGTAAATCGGGGCTCTCGGTAGTACACACCTGTGGTCTCCTTAATCTTTTTTGCTCTGTATCTACTTTCAAACGTTCTTTTCTGGGCTCTTACGCTTTGTTTGGCCATAAATAAAAGGATTCCAATTGTCTGCCAACCGTGCCTCCAGGCTTTAATATCCTGGAGGCCTTTTGGAGTCTTGAGAGAGCTCATTTACCTTGTGAAAAAGCCCCCATTTTCCCATCGCTTGTTGAAATAGTTTGTGGCCATTGCTCCTATTGGCAGAAGAGAAGGAAGGTTTGGTAAAGTCGAAAACATTTTAGGAATGCGGCAAACTGTCTGTCTGAAAACTGGATGTCTGTATGAAGACTCAATTGGACCAATAGGGTGACCACATTGCGCGGAAGCCATCTCAGCTTGAGTGTTGAATGCCTACAGTTAGACACTGCGCCTGCAATCAGAACATCCATCTCGACAATTTTTCAATAAAAAGATCCCATACAACTAGTTCTTGTCCGTCCAAACCACAATAACCATTCTTACAAGTCAAGTAAGCTAGTCAGTCCTCCATCCACACACACATACACACATACATACACCCAACACTCACTCACATAATCATGTCAGCCATCAAGACCCTCTTGTTGATTTCCGCCCTCGGTGTCAGTGCCATCCAGGCCATTTGCACGCTTCACATCCAGCTGTACCAGCGCAAGGTCAACGATGTTTGTGTGTTTGACTTTCCAGACTGTGCCAACTTTACTTCAGATAACGCCTCATCATTCGGACTTGATGTTATCTTTGACTACCCGACTGACACTCCTATTCACCGCCAAAAGACGACGTTCCAAGATGGACAGCTGTTCAAGGCAGTGTATGGCAAACAGCTTTTGGGGTGCTATGACTATGATACTGCCGCGACGACCTACATTAGACAATAGTATCATAAGTGCATCTTGAAGCAATGAAATGAAGAAAAATAAAATATTAGATTATAACAAAGCAACTTATGCTGCTCTCCAGATATAATGGCCCATTTGAATTCCAGTTGTCTGTTCCTGAATGAGACAAGTGGACTGACTTGTAGTTGTAAGAGAGGGAAAGCTTCTGTTTTTGACTTTGTTGTTGAATTTTTCTGACACATGAAGCTCTACTTCATTTGGCGTAAATGACATATTTTAATTTGCTGTTCTCTGTTATTCGGAAGAGTTGGTCCCCACCTTAAATTATGAATATAATCAAAACAAATGACAGACAACACGAATAGGTTACTGGTGTGAATGAGAAACATCTATCCATATAATCTAGTTCTGTTGGCTTATAAAAGCAAAAGGCTTTGAGCCAGCTCAAGCGGCTCTCTGTCTGGTGTTATTAAATATGACCTGATATGTGTGTAGCTAGGGACATGCGCTATTCAAGAACTGTTAAAGTATAACAGAGATCATGGAGTGTGTGGCATAGTCCTCAGCTAAATATTTCTTTTGCGTTGGGTGATCTACTGCGAAAATCTTTGCGTCCTTGTTTATTCATAAAATATTTTGGCAAGAACATTCTACATGTCAACTGGCCTCACAAGGATTACCAAAATCAATGCTTATCGTGTAGATTCGACCTTATTTGAAACCTTCAAGCGTACACTTCAAAAGGGTCTCCATTCTTGTTTATAGAATTAGAATAGCTAATGACGGCTGTGACGTGCCTCGCAACTTTTTATCTACTTGACCTCATATATCGTAAAACATGTCACTCTCTCCGAATGACGATTGTTTATTTCACTCGGTAACGCTTCATTCTATCCAATTCCATAGATATTGGATGCCACAATGAAGTAAATTGACATCAGCACCGCACCAACAAGATTATTCACAATGAAGCTCTTCCTGATCCTCTTCAAGAGCTTCGGCAAGCGGAAAAATTACATCGGGAACTAGAAATGGAATCTATTCTATGCATTTATAAAACTTTTACTTGAGGATTTGGCGTATTCGGAGACGCCGGACAATGCCTTTTACCTTTTGCCAAATATAGAGTCCAAGTTCGCGCACAGCCACAGATATCAAGGAAAGACACTTTGCATATATTTTGATACTGCTGAATCTAGACGTTCCAGCAAGTTTATTTAGCTCGCTTTCCCTCCCCTCTTTTTTTGTAATGTATTGGGTATGAATGTGCTTAACAAGACGACAGCTGTCAATAATTGATTGTAATCTCCAAAAATAATTGTCTGCAGTACTTATCAATTGAATAAAATCCTAGGAAGCAGTTTTTTACGCGGGGGTTTTTTATGAGCTCCATCACAACAGTGACCAATCATGAATGATTGATTCTCGCCAATGTCGGATTACAAAACATTGGAGATGTCATGCAACATGAACAATCTTTGGCCTTGTACCACCAGGAGGAAAAGTTTCAGGTAACGAACTCTCATGACTGTCCTTCAATTGTTCTTCAGAGCAATCTTTTGCCACACTTGGGACTGCGCCACCAGTGAGTGTTACATTATCCACCCACCAAATCTTCTACTGTCTTTTCTACCATCATCCTCTCCTTCCTTTCATAATCATCTTGTTCTTCAAGCCAAGTTTATTGATATAATAAAAATGCAAATACTCATTTGTGGACTTTCTTCTGTGGGCAATCATAACAAATATTTGCCCTTAGTTGACATCAAAGCCCACACAGAGATCCTGGCCCTCAACTCTCGCACGAAACTCACTCAAACTTTCATCAATCCGTCTAATGACACCATTCCTGAATTACAATACACTTTTCCTCTTTACGATGGTGTCAGTGTCGTCAGTTTCAATTGCCAAATTGGTGATAGGTTGATTAAAGGTCAAGTTAAGGAACGATTCCAAGCCAGAACTGAATTTAATGACGCTGTCGGCCAGGGCAAGGCTGCCGTGCTTTTGGAGCAGCTTCCCGATGCGTCGGATGTCTTCACTAGCTCGGTTGGTAATGCGCCTCCAGGGTCGACCATTCTTGTCGAGATCACGTTCATTGGTGAGCTCAAACACGATGCGGAAATCGATGGTACTCGTTTCACTATCCCCACGAAAATTATGCCACGATATGGCCAATATCCAGTGGAGCTCTATACGGGTGTCCATGTCCAAAAGGCTACAGGGGGTAGCCTTCAGGTCACAGTTGATATTATCATGCCCGACCAAAAACCTATTCAACAAATCCAATCACCTAGTCACCCTATTGCTGTTTCTATCGGCACCACTTCTATCGCTCCCAACGCCACGCCCACTATGTCTAAAGCATCGGCCACACTTAGTCTTGGTAGAGCAGAACTGGATAAAGATTTCGTCATTCATGTCTTGGCCAAGGACACAGGCGATCCTAGTGCTATCCTTGAGACCCATCCTTCTATTCCTAACCAGCGGGCTCTGATGACCACGCTTGTCCCTCGGTTTCAACTTCCTCCAGAGAAACCAGAAATTATCTTTGTCTGCGACCGCAGCGGCAGCATGCAAGGAACAGCGATTTCATTAGCAAGATCAGCATTAAATGTCTTCTTGAAGAGCTTGCCTGTCGGTGTAAAGTTCAACATTTGCTCTTTTGGCAGCAACTACTCCTTCCTCTGGGATAAAAGCCAGATATATTCTCAAAACACATTGGATCAAGCTATCAATTATGTAAAGAAGATGAGGGCCAACATGGGGGGCACGGAGATGTTTCCGTGTATCAAAGCGACAGTGGAAAAACGAAGCCAGGATATGCCTCTGGAGATCATGTTGCTTACCGATGGTGAGATATGGAACCAAGATCAGCTCTTTTCGTACTTGAATAAAGAGGTTATGGAGAGCAAGATGCCAATCCGCGTCTTTACTTTGGGTGTTGGTAATGGTGTCTCTCATGCACTGATCGAAGGTGTTGCCAAGGCTGGAAATGGGTTCTCGCAGGCTGTGGGCGAAGGCGAAAAGATGGACAAGAAGGTGGTTCGCATGCTCAAGGGTGCACTCTCACCTCAAATTACCAATTACACGCTGGAGGTGAAGTACGGCGATGCTACCGAAGAGAACAGCGGCAAGGCGAATGAGGATGACGAAGGGTTTGAGATGGTTGAAAGAGTGACAGACAGCCT
Organism: Lobosporangium transversale; assembly: GCF_002105155.1. Lineage (NCBI taxonomy): Eukaryota > Fungi > Mortierellomycota > Mortierellomycetes > Mortierellales > Mortierellaceae > Lobosporangium > Lobosporangium transversale. The sequence goes on along the minus strand of NW_019028982.1, from coordinate 893,610 downwards.
TGAAGTCAAACTAAATATTACGAAGGAAAAGAAGCCGATTTCTCTCTTTGAAAAGTCTATTGACCTTGATAAGACCCCCTCCGATGGCGACGAGGACCTGCCACAATTGGCCCCTCCAAAGCTGTTGCAGGCGCCACATGTCATTCCTCCACTCTACGCTTTCAACCGAACAACTGTATATCTTCTCATGGGCCCTGGGTCCAACCCAAGGACTCCAAAATCTGTAATCCTTCGCGGAGAGTCATGGAGAGGCCCACTTGAGCTTGAAATCCCCATCCAAGTGCTTGATACTCCTGGAGAAACCATTCACCAGATGGCTGCCAGGAAGGCTATTGCAGAACTTGAACAGGGCCGTGGCTGGATTACTCAGGCCAAGGACGACAAAGACACTTTGATCAAGGTCAAATTTGGTGGGGCGGTTTTTGAACGCTTGGTTGAAAAAGAGGCAGTTCGCTTGGGTATTCAATACCAGATCTCAAACAAATGGTGTTCGTTCGTTGGAGTCGAGGATACGTCTCAAAATAGGGCAGTAGGCAGTAATAACAGCACAGGTTGGAATATATCCTCACCGCCAGCCTACAACTATGGTACCGCTAGTTCTATCCCAACAGGGATGGCGTTCTATGTCGGAAGTGCTGACATTGGGGGCTCTGCCTCAATACAAGTTGCAAAAGGCACGCCGAAAAAACGGAGAGGGCCTTCCATATCATCTTTTACGAACGTTCTATCGCACGCCAGCAACTTTGCAAAAAGACGTTCCATAAAATTGGAAGCTATAGCTGCAGCCTCCATGGCTCGTTCGGCCCGTACGGCTCGTAGCGCTCCTGATATACTGGTTGATATGCACTCACCAAGTAGTATCGAAGCAGTCATCTCAGCGCCTTCCCTCCGTAGTCAAGCTTCACCTCAAGCTCCTCCATCCCAGTCTCAGCCTGACCCTAAATCAATCCCTGGCTCTGGCTCCTCAAGATCACGCCAGTGGAGTGAACCTTCAGGAAGCTACGCAGAAGAGGAAGACGAGGATGAAGAAATGACCATGTGCCATTTCGCTGAAGTATCAATCAATACATCTTCGTCTGGTGTTGCATCAGAGCATCATTTGAAAGGATTACTCGCGTTACAAACATTTGAGGGATCATGGAAATGGGAGTCAGCACTGTTCTCTTGCCTTGGTCTCAAGCCTGATGAAGTTGCAAAGCAGCTGGCAGTCAAGGATACCAAAAACAACGCCTCTTCTTCAAGGGCGACAGCTGTGGCAACTGCTCTTGCCATCAAGTTCTTTGAGAAAAAACTGGCCAGTGAAAAGGATATCTGGGACCTGGTTGTCCAAAAGGCCAGATTATGGATAGAGGAGCACATGGGAGCGGCCCAAGCAGTAGATCTTTTGAACAGAGTCGATGAACTCATTAAGTAAAAGAATAAAGCTACATACTTTACAATATATCAGTTGTATTAGTATATCAGGCCGAAAAACGTGGTGACTTTGGTTTACTACAATTGTCGTCAACAGTGCTGTCTCTGCCAGATTTAATATCCCATTGAACAACACCCCTCAGGCAAAATACACGAAACATAATAGCATCAATGCTTGACAAAAAAATGACTCTATTAATTATTTTATTTTAGACAAATATAAAAAACCCTTTCCGTGTATTCGAGGTTGCCAAGGGCTTCAAAAACTTAGCTGCTGCTGTTCATATTTTGTCTTATTATGTCAACGCGCCTATGGCTAGTCAACATATTGATGAGGCCATCTATTCTCATCCATTTCGCGATGATCCGGAATCAATACATAAAATGCTAGCCACCAAGATATCCCACGAAGAGATAAGAGAGACTACGAAAAATCCGTTGTCCCGCGACCTACCCCACAACACATACTCATTCGCCAAATCCTTGAAAGGAAATCTGATTAAAACGTGATACAAGGATATGGATCCCCCTATCGTCATTGCCCGTCCTTCTATTGTCAGCGCTGCTTATCAGGAACCAGGCCCCTTGATGGGTAGATGGTGCTATTGCGATCAACAAAATGATCGTGTGTTGCACCCCCAGCCAAGCTCAAGGATGGATCAGCTGTGAGGTAAATAAGCAGTGGTCTGTAAGGAAAAAAGAAAGGAAAGTGCTTATAGGTGCAACGTCCAGTAAAATTAAGGAATATTGATAAATGTTTCTATTTACACAATCACGTCCTAGTCCGCTAAACTAAACTTAATTCCTGCCGACATTCATTTCGAATTTTACCCTGCTTAAGATTTCAAACACCGATTTGACGCCCGCTTCGGCGAGCAGATCCAAACTTTAGCCCAACGCAAGGATAGTGATAAGCTTAGAGTCCATATCTCCAAGGTAATGGCCGTACCCATAGCCTTCCAATGCTTTAACCTGCGCCAATGGTTTTTTGGTGTAACCAATACATTGGGCCTCGGTAATGCAGCTCCTGCAGAGCTCAAGAGTGGCCCCCAAAGAAGTATAGATTGGTATAGATACATGGATGACTACTACAACGCAGGCGTGCAAGCGTTTAGTTTGCGTTAGAAAATCAACAGATCCATAGTGATCAAATACTCAACCGAACTGTGCCCAGTCAGGCACAAAGAGATAAGCCCTTGAATTATCAGAGATCGCAGCCAAACTTAGATTTACTTTTATGTTTGTTTGTTGATACTTCAACCATGCATTAAAGATTAATATCATTACAGTCCTAGGTTAAATACTAAGATTACATACATGCATTAAAGACGTTTCTCCAGAAGTTGGAATTATTCCTATGGGTCGCCGAACTAACTACTTTGTTGACAAGATAATGAAAAGAAACAGCATAAAGACACAGATTAAATAAAAAAAATACCCTCATGCGTTCTTCAAATAAGCTACTTTACCTTGAAAGCGTCTGTAGGGCTGCTCATGTTGCGTTTTGACAGTGCAAAGTGATGATGGAATGATTTTGACCATTTTAATGATAGAGGATATCTGAGTTTGACCTGTCAAATCCAAAGTTAGTAATCAATCGTTTTTATTATTAAACACAGAACCAGTTATTTCTTCTTTTTGTCAAACCATTTGCTCCATTCAAATCATTTTCTGAGAGTGAAAGAACATGTTTATGAATATTTATGTAAACTAAAAAAAAAAACCTTTATTTGGACTTTCCACAGATAGTGAAAGTTTTGCTAATGTTGCCTGAATCACCAAGAAGAGCGAGAATATAATTATGAGCTGTCTTAGCTTTAGCTGGGAACGTGATATTGTAGCTTCCTTCTGTCAACCAGAACCCCTTTGCAAGCGGATGCTTCACATCTAGATTCTCACTATCTGCAGTCAGTCGACCGAGTAGGATCATCCCTTTATTGGGGATATTAGGAGGCAAATCGGTAGTATCCCTGCTCAAAGTAAACATGGTAAAACGATAGATATATTAGCAAATGAGGTTTATAGCCTTTTAATAAATAATACAAGAGCAAATACAATGAATTGTAAGACGTACCACAAAACAGTGATGGTCTCTCCAGCCTTGAATACATCCCCTTTCTTGGGAAATGTGATTGGAGGATTGTAGACCTCAGCAAAGACGGCCGAACTGATGATGGCCAACAAGAAGAGCGATTTGGAGAGCATTCTTGTTTTTTATTATTTGAATGAATATGAAGTAGTTGAGGGAAGGAAAGAAAAAGCAGAGGAACAAACATCAGGAGCTTTCATTTTTATTTATGTAACGCAGTAACGCAGATGTCCTTGCGAATGAACACAGTCTGTTGCTTAAAATAGCATCATTACTAAACAAAACGCAAGATCACTCCTCATTTTTTCATTTGCTGCTGTCTTTTCTTTGCGTCACACTCTTTTTTTTTTTTTTTTTTTTTTTTGCTTCTTTAAATGCCTATCTGGATATTGTGCAGATCGGAATCTCCACACAACCTTCTTTTAGATACCCTATTTGATTTAGCACACTATGATGACGTATTGGAATTGCAATTCTGACGAACCAATCTTTTTTTTTTTTTGGTGAGTGGTGCAGTCGCCATTTTTGGTTAGACTAATTCATTTACAAGTCTTTTGCTTAACAAAATACCTGTAATTGACGATAGTCTAACCAAAGAAAGGATCCAGCTTGGATGGCGTGTTCCAGCTCTTTTTCGAAGAAAATAAATGAAGTATTCCCGAGGCATACACGGATTAAAAAAAACCATATAATCTGGTGACGAGCCTAAGAAAAGTGTATCTTTTCAAGCACTTCAGATATGATGAAATCCAAGCAGTCATCATCTTTCATGATACCAATTCTTCTTATGCTCAATCTTGGCAAAATACATTGTGGAATAGGCTTAACATTGCATTTTTGTTTCTGCAACCAAAGAAGAACTGAGGAACTATGACTCCAGGGGGTTTTTTTTGGAGAGGAATATATTGTCAGTATGATCGATAATTACTTAATTCTATAGCCTTAGATGTAATGAAGAGGTTAAAGATATGGGGTTTGCTATAAAAGATTTAAGGAAGGATGACTTGCATCATTAAAAAGTCGGCGGACTCCCTTGAACATCGCTTTTGACCTCATTCGTCAGTGGCTGCAAGAGAAATCAATTAATATCAGCGACGCGTTAATTGATATGAAGGTCCCCAACATTTTTGTTGCTCTCACTAGGGCTTTGCATGCGGAAATTGGATAGGGAATCCAATACAGTGATATTTGCGGAATAAGATGAAAATATGGAATGTTCACAATCCATCTAAAAACGGTAATTGAACTGGTTTGGTGGTATCCCACTACCTGACGGGCTTGCAACAAGCGAGCTAATTGATTGGCAACAAACTCGAGAGTGTTCAAAAATATAAGGGATTGCGATCAAATGGAACAGAATAATATTGAATCCATAAATATAAGGAATGAATGAGGGCGAATTAAGGTTGGGGGCAAATTCTCGGCGTAGGGCGAAATCCAAAGTGCAGAATCAAAGAGGGCGAACAAAACAAAAAAATTGTAAATTATGTGTGACAGGGTTTGTGGTACAACATTTATACTCGTTCTACGTCCGTGTCCATGCAGCCACGTCTCTGGTATAAAATGGCCCAACAACCCCAGATTTCTCCATTTAAACCATTTCCTCTCCATATTCCAAAGAAAATTAAAAAACAAAATAATAAAAAAACAGTAATAGTACACATTTAACCATGAAGCTCCTCATCCTCGCCACCATCTCAGCTACTGCCTTGATTGCCACCTCTCAGGCTACCACTACTATGCAGTTTTACACTGACGAAAATTTCAAGGGCAAGTGCAGCCAATTTCAGATCACAGCGTATGACAAATGCTTTAACGTCTCCAAGGCCAAGAACGCAAAATCCCTCAAGTTCGTTAACGACGATCCAGCTGCCAGCGACCTTACGTTCACCTTCTTTTCATCTACCAACTGTGGTGGCAAGTGGATCCGAGACGGACGGGCTGTTCCATATGGCGAAGTTCTTGAAGGTGCCAAGATCCCATGGGTTTACGGCAACGTTGGGTCCTTCATGCTCCAAAAGGGAAAGCTTACCCTTGAAAAGGGAAAAAACAATAATAAGCTCCCTTCTACGCCTGCGAAATTTAACAAGAAGTGCACGTATTAAGGAAAGAGTCCATCGTCCATCTGTTTATTTATTTGACCACTTTCTCGCTACAGCCAATTTGCAGCATCTCCTGTCTTTGTTCTGAATACACCGGTTACAGATAGGGATAGAGTAGTCGTGGTGTTAAAAAATAATAATAATAATAATAATAATAATATCAAGTAAAAAGTATAATAGCATTGTTAGTGCCCCTTTGATTTGTTATTTTCGCTGCTTGCATAACCAAAAACTGAAAAAGAAGAGACCTCGCACTCAGTCCACTCGCCACATTTCCCCGCATGGACGAGTCTTAAAAATACCTTTGAAGGAATATATATATAAGCCTTGCACATGAAAGGCCCCTGAAAGATATTTTGAAAAGTGGAAATTGCTTAATAAATAGAAAAACATTATAGTCTACCATTGTATATATATACTGTAGTTTTTTTAAAATTAAGGTTTAGTACCCTTTCAATGGCAATGTGGAAGTGTGGGCTGTAGTGGTGAGTATAATTGGCTTGTGAATATGCTACACATCCATTACTCTAACTATTTAGAGGTATTTGGTTTTGCCCTGTGAGGTTTCTCAGTGCGGGACAGTCTCATATAAAATAAGGGTTAAGACTTCATTAAATCTTTCTTTATCTCGCCTACGATCGTTTTGTTCTTTACACAAATACCGTGCAGGGTTTTATCAGTGTCTTGATTAGACCAAATCATACCTACCATCTAATTTAAAAGTTGTCTTCTGGGAAATGATGTCCATTCCTCAATGATTCCTTATACGCACCCTCCCTTTTCCTCCACTCCACTTAAAAACATATAACACTCTTGCGTTACCGTCTCTACGACCTCATTGGCTGCCACTTCTCAATCGGCGATCGCAATGCAGTTCTATACCAAAGAAAGCTTCAAGGGGACCTGCAGTCAGTTTGAGGTCACAAAGTATGACACGTGTCTTGATGTATCCAAGACCAAGAATCCGAAGGGTATCAAGTGTCGCAACGATATTCCGTTCGCAATTGAGTTCACTATCACTTTCTTTGAGACCGCCAACTGTGGCGGCACACGGCAACGCAAGGATTCGATGTTCCGCGAGGAACAATTATCCCTAGGTCCACCCTTGCCTCATATATCACCGGCAAAGCCAAATCAGCGATGCTGCAGAAGGGCAAGCTGGCTGCTGACAACGGCAAAATAACAACAGACTTCCCTCAACCAAAGCTAAGTTCACCAAAAATAGACATATTAAAGGGAAGGTCATTAATCGCCTCTCTGCCTTCGAAAAAATCTTAATAAGCACTATTCATACCATTGTTGAACGAGTATCATCTGATAAAATATAAGTGGTGGCTTGAAGGTAGCCTAGGCTAGCCTAATGTAACAGCCAGGAAAAAGAATAAACAAGGAGAGCAGTTTGTGGTCCAGAGAGGCTGTTTATTATTCAAGCTGAAGCCAGACAGTAGAAAACCAGTTGAAGACAGACACGTCTATTTGGAGATTCACTAAAAGATTCGACCTCATCAAGATGCCGCACCAAATACAAAGCCTTTGGGCCTCCTAGACTCTCTTAGCTGAAGCAATGCATCTGCCATCTATAGTGCTGGGTACCACGCGGTTTCCCGAGAAAATCTTAAATCTTAATCCATACATACCATGAGCGTTGATCCACTTTCTACTAGCGGCATTGTACAGGCATAGGCTCGCAGGTTCATACCTGCCATAGCCCCAGAGCTTTACTTAGCTCATTGATGAGCGCATTGATTCAAGAGCTATTATCAATGCTCCAACATCAAATATGCCTCGGAGGGCTAATGTGCGCCAGGACAGCTGTATTGTCATCAAGGCCTGAAATCGTAAGCGGCGGCATGATACCACGCAACTGCACTGATAATGATTCATGAAGCGGTCCACGCTTCGGGCCTTTGGCATGGTTATCGACCATGGGCACACAAGGTCGTCGCAACCAATTGATACATATAATTATTCAATTGGTGATGAAGGCTTTTTTTATAGAAGGAAAGAGGATATGGGTAGTTTTCAATCAGCTGTTTGGATTTTTAAAAGATGTCTGAGGCGGCAAAACCCCACGAGTGATTAAAGATTTTTTTTTCCTCTTTGGAAGTACAATTCATCAGCGTATACAAATGAGTACATGGAAAACACTAATGCTGGAGATACCGACGATGATATGGCATTAAGGCGGCAATAGAAGTCCAACACTCAGCTGAAGAGGAGTTGGACGGTGGATGGTATAAGGAAAAAATAAGGTTGACCTGCGTTTATTTTGGTACCCAACGAACTATATTTACTTTTGGTGGCGGCAGGTCAAATTCTCGTTCCAATCCTCGCTACCAACACAATGATGGCAAATAAACACACCATAAGGGTCATACTTGGTTTTCACCTGCTTTAGGCGTGGGTAATTGCTTCCGAAGAATGACTGTTGCCAGTTAGGCTCAGAATGGTCCGCCTCGTTGAAATATGCTCCAGATCCAGGCGTAATTTCACGTAGACGTTCAATGGCTGAAGTCACCTTACGACCTAATGTCTGAACAGCTTCAGGGGAAGCACTATTGTCCCAGGTAACGGGTGATATTATATGAAACAAAGCTTGACGCCATGCTGGCCCTACTGATGTCTCCTTGCTAGTACCTTTCGACACTTGACCACCTGCCACCAAAGTACCAATCAAACCCTCCTGCGGCATCAAATATCCGTCTAGATCTTCCATAACGTCATAAAAGGTGTCACTTAATTGCTTCACGCCGGCTTCGGACTCGAATTTGCTCTGGGGGATCAAGCGTGACCCAAGGAGGACATTAGTGCCAGAGTTAGGTACTTCTGGCGGAGGCATCCCGGCCTTGAAGCTCTCCCAGAATGAGGATGCACCTGTGACTGTACCGTCCACTGTTACGCCAGGAATCGCTGAAATATCCTTCAAGAAAGGCTCAAAACTCTTTTGTCCAGCAGCGGCATCCGAATTGAGTAAGTAGTAGTACAACAATAAAAACTCCTTTTGGATGAGGGCATAGCCAGAGTGTCCCGCCTTAGACCAAGAGAGCTGCTGGGATAAAAAACTGCTATAGACTTGACGACGAGATTCAGTCCCGTTAAAGGCTATGCGATACGTCGCATAACTGATATTCCTCAGAGGAGGATGAGTCTTATAGATGGCTTGGACCACAACTCCAAATGTTGATCCTCCTCCACCACGTAGAGCCCAGAACAGATCCTTGTTCCGGTAAGCGTTGGCAGTCCTGGTTTTACCATCAGCTGTGACTACCTTGAATTGAAGAACATTGTCCACACATAAACCATAGCGAGGTGAAAGAGGGCCATGTCCTCCACCTTGGCAGAACCCGCCACTAGTTCCAACTGTGGCATGGCCAGCCCCGACTACAGTGACATTATGCTTGTCAGCAGCAATATAAGCATCTCTCCAGATAACACCGGGATCTAAAATTATCGCACCAGTCGCTGGAGTCCCTTTAGGGGCGCCTTCTGGAACAAAGCTGTCATTAAAGGCAATACTCTTCAAGTGATGAACCCAAATATTAAGCGATGAAACACCAATACTGCGCCCATGGTAATCATGACCTGTGTTCTTGACTACAAGGCGAATGTTTTTCTTGGCTGCGAATCGAACCGCTTGTTGGACATCTTGGACACTGGTAGCGTTGATTGTGTACAATGGGACAGCACCTTGGAAACACGGCTCAGTTTGGTTAAACCCGCGACAACCTTTGTTGTTAAACAGCTCCCAATTGGTTTGTTCAACAGCGCCAGGCTGAAGATGTCTCCAAGAATCAAAAAAATAGCCTTTTTGAATCTCCTGGCATTTGCCTGGGTCATAATTAGGGTTATGGCACTCATAGGCAGCAGGCTTGGTAGGGATCAATCGGCCTCCAACAGCTGTGTTGAGAGCAGACCAGTCAGCAGCACTAGGCCAGCAAGACTGAGTAGGTTGGCAGAGACATTGACGATGGAGTTGGAAGGTAGGGTTATCGCCTTGTGCAGAAACAAACAAAGAATCATTGCTGACGATTGCTAACAGTGCACCAATAAGTGCGGTAGAAAGTGAGGTTGGGGAAAGCATTGTAGGTGAAGTAGATTTACTAAGCTGTGATTATAAAAAAAAAGAGGATAAATAAGCTTGCTATTTATAATCAGAACTCGGGAGGGACAAGAATATGGATTATTGAGAAATGTAGTGATCACGGCGCTTTAAATTGCGACAACATAAAACATCCTATAGGCTTGGCAGTCGAACAGCCATACAGCCGCTGTCCGAAGGGATTTATTGCCAAATAACGATATTGCTTCTTATTTACAAGCTCATGTAGCAAATCACTAAAACAAGGCTTTTATAAAAACAAAAACAAAAATCAAACAAGGAACTGCGCGACCTGTGCAGTTTAAGAGCACGGTATCGCATTTGGTCTTTTTCCATAAGCTACCTCGACCCTAGAGCTGTTTAGAGGAGCTTTTCTTGTTAGTTATCAGGGAAGATAGACACGCATTGCTTGTTTCCTTTCTCTCATTCAACCCTGTATGATCTCTATAATTGGGAGCTAAAGAATTCAACTAATCCTAACAGTGTTGACATGTGGCAGTGTAAAGGGGATTTCCTATCTTGATCAAGTCAAACTAACAAATCAACTTTCTGTATAACCTTTCCATGATAGTCAATGGCATCATGATGTGCATGATGTGGGACAATTAACGGGATTATCAACTGATGGTGACCTATCCACATTGTCTAAACGCCATATCTTTATATCTATCTATCACCTTCAATGGAACCTGATAAGAGATATAGGTAAATTAAAGCAAAAGATCCCTCTGTTCTGGAAATATGATACTGCATCCATCCCCCAAGTCAAGAGGTGGTATAAGTGGAGCATACGTTCATCGGCTTCGCCAACTTTTCAATAGACCATTATCTATAGTGCCGTGTCCGTATAAGACCCTAGAGAGATCGACTCAAATAAAATTGGATTAAAAAAGGCAAAAAGCCCAAAGTATCAATAGACGTATTATTTAAAGCGACATTCAGCAGTCAATGCTTCTTAAAGGTTCTTGGGAATGACTAATTGCCTTGAACCATGATATCAGCGACCGACATACCAGATACACCGCAAGCGTGGGACCTAGAGCCCGGAGTTTGGAACTTTCTTGACTCTCAGATCCGCGTAAGCGCTTCAAAAGGCAAATTCAAATTGGCAGGTAACTGTCGAATGTGCTCTTGAACAGGCGAGATGTCGGACTGACCTGGTCTTGACCTTGATTCCATGGTACCCTCCTGCTTATCAGCTTTAAGGAATCCATGGGAATATCTGTCCGAGCGCACTCTGTCTAGGTCGCAAAAAAAGTAAGGACAGCTGGCTTTGTGGTCATAGGAGTAAACCACTTCAGATTTCGGGCGACCCACGCGTAGTGTAGCCAGTTTACAACTGAGATCGCAGAGTTTATCCCTTGTTCAAACGAGCTCCCTTTCATTTAAATGACAAACTCAGCCCGGTGCGTCTCGTACTCTCGCTTGACGCTCCTGGACCCTCTGTGAGTACAGATAAACTCGGTCACCGCTGGAGAGAGGCCATCTACCAGCATTCTCGTTCTTTTACTCAACACGCGGTAAGGCCCCAGTGTAGATTCTTGAGCAAGGCGTGTGTGTCGCTTGCTGGAAAAGAAAAAACACATGCGCGTGGCGGCTTGGGTTGTCATGACCTGTATCTTTGAAAATCAAATCGCTGATGGCTAGAATGGTGTGATCAGACCCGCCTCCAGAACCACGTGGTCTGGCTTTTGGGAGATCCTTGGAAATCCTTGGAAGGATACAGTATCATAACTCCAGGACAAAGGGATCTTATATAGCGACCTAGTTATTTTTACTTTATTTCATCTTATTCAATGTTGAGTTTCAATGAAGAAAGGTGATACACTTTCGGACATGGCGCCGAAGACAATGTGAAATCATGATCAATTGAGATTTTCGGCAGTTGGATTCTATTATCACGTGTAGGGTCCCCGCCACCAACCTAAAATGGGCAGCAATTGGTCCTTGGACAGATTTTTGGAGAATCTCTTAGTTTATCAGGTTCGACTGCAAACACTACTACAAACAACCGTTTCTCGGTCCCAATTCACTCATAACAGCTATTTCCAATAACATTAACCCGCATATTTATTGCACAGTCAGCTAGGATCTCCTAGGGTGCATGCCCCTCTACCTGGTCTTGCTTCTCCTTCATTGTACCGACACCATGACCATTACTAATTCTGTTATCTTTAATATCATTAGCACGCTTCTTGACAAGATCATCCAAATATTCAATCAGAATCTTGTTAAGTTCCTCTGGATTCTCGCTGTGGACATTATGGTTTCCCTCTGGGATGTAAGCCTGTTTCAAGTCCTGGATCATGTCTGTTGATATCATGGCTATATAATCAGCTGGCACAATGGGATCCTTCTCCGCAATTACATGCAGCGCCGGAACTGTCAATGGTTTTCCCACAAATTCTATTTAAAGAGAACTATTGAGATTTTTTTTTTTTTTTCCCTTGATGTCATTCAAAATCGTCGAGTAGAAGCAATTAACATTAACTTACGCAGGTCCGAAACAGAATTGAGTTTCATGGCACGGTAATAATTGTATGCACCATGAAAAGTCGTGCGTGAGAACTGATCGATATAATACTGTGTCTCCTCGACATTTGTGCCTGGACGTGTAGCATACGCTGTGTTTATAATCGCCAATGCTTGTTCATGAGGCTTTTATTAGAATAAGAGATAGAAAGAGAGATATAGATGTCCATGTCAGTCAATATTCACGCCCAAAGTGTGCTCATAGTCTATACATATTATATCGCATCAGTTTATGACCATGCATGTAGGTCAAACTTACATCGCCACCGAACCATGTCTCGGGTTCCTCTGTCTGGAAGACAGCGATATACTTGAGATGAGGGAAGAGTGCAGATATGACTGCAAAGTCCACTGGTTGGTCTGTTGGAGCATGGTAAGGGATCCCGATACTAAATGGCAAGGGAAGTCGCAATGAGTGCAATGATAATACTATTACAATGGAAATGGATTTAAAAAAAAAAAAAAAAAAAAAAAATTGAGTGCTTACCCGACAACAGCCAAGCATCGGTCAGGCAAGAAATGCCCAAGCCTCCAGACCAAGAGAGCACCCCTTTTTATTTTCGAAGAAGGAAATGAGTAAGAGGGAAGGGATACGAGCGTACTATTAGTAATCAAAAAAGAAATTGAGGTTTACCAGTCATGTCCGATGAAAACTGCCTTCTTGATGCCAAGCTGATCTAGCAGGTCCGCCATATATTCCGAATGGCTCTTCTGAGTATACGGCTCTGGGTTATCGATCGGACACTTGGGTTGATCCTTTGGCATGAGGGATAATAGAGATTGATTAATCTTAATTGAAAAAAAAAAAAATAAAAAATAAAAATAAATAAAAAAAGAAGCAAATAGATGACATACAGAGCCACCATATCCAAGATTGTCCATAGCGATAACACGATAACCCTCCTTGGCCAAGGCACGAATCTGATAACGCCATCCGTACCACATATCTGGGAACCCATGGAGCAACACCAAAGGCACTCCATTTGGATCTCCTTCCTCCACGTAATCTAATATATATACATATATATAAAAAACAATTACTATCAAATCCCCATTTCATTATGCTATGACTGTCCGGAATGATTTTGTTAGCCTTTACGGTGCGTGTATCCTCGAAGGTTGATGGTTTTGTGATTGAAGCTATGTTACCCAGATTAGAGACGAAAAAAAAAAAAAAAAAAAAAAAAAAAGTTATGAGTGATGCTCCTTCATTATTTCTTATGACATTTGATCACAGAGAAGACGATTTACCTTGAGACCTTCAAGTCGGCGGGGGTTGGCTTTGAATTTGCAGTATGATGAGCTTGAAGAGCAGGGAGGTTATCATAGGTGCGTTTGATAATATCGTAAAAGCTGATGTCAGCTGTCATCACAAATGAACCCTCAGCCATGGTGAAAGAAAAATAGCAGCAAGTCAAATTACAGGTCTACAGGTGGGAAAATATAAAAAAAAAAAAAAAAAAAAAAAAAAGAGCAGGGGATAGGTAGAAGGGAACAATGAAAAGAGAGGAAAAAGAAAAGAAAGTAAGGAAAAGAGGGAAAAAAAAAAACTACAGTCATCCTCAGAGCCAATGGCCTCAACTGTTTCCAAACAGGAACTACAAGCGACAGGCTAAGGCACATCCTATGCCCGTTATATTTTGGGCTCACATGATTGTACAAGACATTTTATCTGCAGACACAAAAAAAAATTGCTTTTTTTACTCAACACAGCATCAGATGCAACGCGTTGCACAAAAAAAAAAATCTTGAGCGAAAGAAAGTGCTATGTGACAAAGGTACAAAAGTACAGCTAAGCGCCTTTTCGGGGATCTATTGTACTTTTGTCCGATCCTGACTCTTGTCCTTGCTAAAGAACTTGCTCAAATAATCTGTAAAGACCTTATTGACATGCTCAGGATTCTCGAACTGAACACAGTGTCCTCCTTTCTCAATCCGGATCTGTTCCAGATGCTGAACCATGTGCGTTGGATGGATTGCAATAAACTCTGGAGTTAAGTACTGATCTTGCTCGATAATCACTTGTAACGCAGGCACTGTAAACGGCTTGCCAATATAACCTATACCATCGAAATAAATGTTTACAAAGAGTTAGTTTTCTTTTTTTTTTTTTAATAAAAAAAAAAAGTAATATTATATATTTTCGATCGAAATATGACCCTCTTAAAAATGATTATATGTCTTACGGCGCTGTTCTTCATGGTTGGGTTTGAAAGCACGGTAGTAGTTGTATCCACCATGGAAAGATGTACGAGTGAATTGGTCGATATAGTACTCCATCTCTTCTATATTAGTGCCAGGACGAGCTGCAAATCCAGCATAATAAGCTTGGGCTTGTTTATGAACCTAATTAACGTCGTTGTAAATGATGTAGGCGCCTTTTCTGCCTTTTTTCTTTTTGATCAATCTCAAATCTAGTGTTTAAAAAAAAACCCCTTACATCGCCATCAAACCAGTTATCAGGCTCCTCGGTCTCGAAAGTAACCCAATAAGCAAAATGAGGAAATTGCTTGACAAATTGATCCATGCCAACGAATTCTTTTGTTGGCTGTCTATATGGGTCCCCAAGACTACATGTGCACGTGTTTGTATATGCGGTCCAAATAGACAGAATGTGTGAGCAAAAATAAAAATGCACGTTAAGAATGTAGCAATTTGCTCATATTTTTTTTTTTAAGTACCTGATTATGGTGTGGCAGCGTTCAGGGTATCTCTGACCTAATTGCCAGACCAAATATCCGCCCCTGACAATACAACATAGACAAGGAATACAGATACAGTCATAGGGAGACAGACAATGTCAATAGAATGAAATTTGGGCGTTCATTCAACGATTTATGTACGCTTAAAGGTGAATGTGTCGACCCATTTGCTTACCAATCATGCCCAGCAAACACCGCCTTCTCAATATTCAGTTGATCTAAAAAGTCAACCAAGCTGGCTGACAAGTTAACAGCGAGGTATGGATCCAACTCGTCAAGAGAACACCTTGGATGATCCTATCGGATATACATAATATCAGATACCTCCTATTCGTTCAATTTGTTTATCACTTCAAACCTTTTTTATTTTTTTTATTTTTTTATTTGCTTACAGATCCACCAGACCCCAAGTTGTCAATAGCAAAGACACGATATCCATGTTTTGCAAGGTGTCGAATCTGATGACGCCATCCATACCATAAATCTGGGAACCCATGAAGTAAAATCACTGGAGTACCGTTTGGATCACCTTCCTCGACGTAGTCTGTTGATGGTATACAAGCAAAGATTTTCTTCACTCGTTAGTATCCAAGGAAATCTAAACATAAAAAGATCTCGAATGCCAACATTTACGATATTTGTGTCCTCGAAGGCTGATAGTCTTGTGATTAAAACTAGTATGCAATATGATAAGAATACATTGAATGAAAAAACTATCAGTACTGCTGATAAGAAAAAAATTTTCATAGACTGGTTTTGTTATTAAAAAGTAATAATAAATAACCTAGAAGGCTTCAGTTCTGCAGGAGTTGGCTTGGATACAGAAGCATTATAGGCTAGAATATCTGGTAGACACTCGAGCGTCTTCTTTAATTGATCATAAAGAGTAAGTTCCATGTTTTATGTGCACGGGGAGGATTGAAAAGAGAGAAGTGAAAAGCAACGGACAAAAGAAAGCAGAAAGTAGAAGGAAGGAAAAGCAGTTTAAAAAAAAGTGTAAAGAAAGGGGCAGGTGTTCTCTTGTTTAATGTGAAGATCCAACGGTTCCACAATTTTGAATTTCATTTCACTAGTTTTTACTTTTTTCCGGTCCTTCTTCAACTTTATTGTACCACGACATATTGCTTTTCTTTTCTTTGTTGAAGAACAGTTCAATCAGGAAGCAATATGTAATGCAACACACAATATACATGATAAAGCTAAAAAGGCGAACTATCATTAAAGCATATATAAACACGTCATTATCACAGTTTGCTCCGTCCATAGAATTGACTATTCCCATTCTTTTCATGGTGATGATGGGAACGCTGAGTGTGCGCATTATGAGAGCTGTGATGATACCCATGTAGCCTTGGCTGCTCTCGTACCATAGAAGGTTCTTCTGGCTGCTCTTTATGTGACTCTTGATGCAACTTCGCATCTAGGTAATGATGCTGGTGCCGATATTGCATTGATCTCAAGTCTCTTGTTGTGCTTGCGCTCTTCCTACGTATACCTCCGTTCGAACCAAAGAGCCGTTCAAGGTAATTACCAATCTTTTTGTTGACCATATCTGGGTTCTGAGTCAAAACCCAATGTTCTCCATATTCAATCTCATCCACCTCAAGATCATCAAAGTAATCCTTAGGCACATTTTTACAATATTCGGGTGTAAGGATCGGATCATTGTTCACGATCAACAACAGCGCTGGCACTGTGAAACGCGACCCTGCAAGGTCTAATAAACAAAGAAAAGGTAAGTCATCTCGATCTGCATATTTAATATTGTTACACAATTAATCGCTTAGCTTACGTAGATCTTCTCGATAGCTGATATCGAAACTTTTGTAGTACGCGAGTGGGCCATAGAACCCTCCTTCCTTGAGATTTTGGATGTAATATGCCCGGTCCTACAAGCAACAACATGCATGAATATAATTCAAATGTTAGTAGGCGCTACATTCTGCTTGACTAGAATAGGTATACAGTAAGTGAAGTAAAAAAGATAAAAGTTTATGATACCTCACTTGTGTTACCAGTTTCATCAAGGAATAGGCTACCTACAACATCCTCTACCTTTATGTTCAAGGAAATATAACAGGGAAACAAAAGCATGAACATGGGAAGGTTAATATGTTAGATACAGGATCGATATGATGAAAATATTGTTTTGATATTGGTATATATGATATTTACCATCGAATCCATCTCGGATGCTGCAATTTGACTTGCAAAATAATGGAAGTACTGAAAAGCTGGGTTTTCTTTTACAAATTCTTCTATAGAAACCATACGTTTTGAGATTGGGCGGAAAGGGTTGCCGATACTAACCATTAACCCATTGGGAGGAATACATTAAGGATTACAATGGAATCAATATGTCAGTCATTAAACAAGGATAAAAAAGAAAAAAAAAATACATACGCAATAGCAGCATGTACTCGTTCCGGGAAATGCCATCCTGCCCTTGACACAATACCCGAGCCCCAATCATGTCCTATCCACACTGCTTTCTCCAACTTCAAATGATCCAACAGCTCGGTTAAATGTCTAGCTACCTTCTTGGGTGTATAATCTGTGTTCAGCTTGTTATATTGCCAAGTTTCTGTCGCAGGATCATATTGAGTGTCAAACCGTGGTTTACTTGACTTTCCATAGCCCAATAGATCGGGCACAAGCACCCGGTAGTAACCTAATGAGGCAAGGTATTCAATCTGATATCGCCATCCGTACCATAAATCTGGGAAGCCGTGAAGTAGAAGGATCGGGATTCCATCCTTATTGCCCTCATCTACGTAGTCTATTTATTCGAAGGATAAAATAATAAGGAACAATGGATTGAGTGGGAGTCCTTACAAACAGGAGAATGGAGGGCAAAATTTTATGGCTGCAAAGAAGGGCAAGTATTTACGATATGTATAACCACTGCAGATGGCAGTCTGGTGGTTAAATAAAGAAGGATTAAACTGTCTAATAGTCATTTTTTTTTTTTTTTTTGTTATCTAGCGTGTTTTTGTCTTGTTCTGCTTCTGGTGCCAATTTCTTTGCAAGAGAGTATCAGCGTAGAGCTGTTTTGTTCGTGTATATAAAGAAGGGAAGGGAGATAGAAGAGATTTAGAGAATTGGGAGAAAGAGAGATGGAGAGATAAAACGAGAAAATAGGACAGTGAAAGTAGAAAAGAAAAAAGAGAATGAAGTCTTTATATTGACGAAGAACATGGAGGAGAGAAGAGTAAGCACCTATAAAAGCAGTTAAGGTTCTGGAAGCCAAAAGCCATAGTGTCCTTTCTTGCCATGCAGGCAACCATGGAAAGCTTGCTATTACTCTTGCGCTTTGTAATATAAAAAAACAAAAAAAAAAAAAAAAAAAAAAGCCTTAGCATCCTTGTGTTAATTTCATATTCCCCATGTCCGCCCCTGCACCTACATCCCGGATCTATTGTGTTCTGGAGCTCATTTTATTAGTAGTACGTGCATTTTGTTTATTGCTTTTCCCATTCTTGGAAGTTCTTTGTCATGGCCATTTGCTGTGAATAAGCTTGGTTGTCCGTGCGTATGTGGCCCACCTCTCTTTATCTTTCTACTCAGTTCTTACATAACCTCTCTTCATCTTTCTACTCGATTCTTACAAAGCCTCTCTTCATCTTTCTACTCGGCCCTTGCTCACCTCTCTTCATCCTTCTACTCGGCTCTTGCTCAGCAGTCTTCTCTTCTTGTTGACCCAGCGTTTCTTTATTCTTTAAAACATAAGAGGCCGTAGGGAGGTCTACAAGAACAAGGCACCACAATTACCTACTCGATTTGATGGATGTCAGTAAAGTGAAACAAGACATCCTTGAATGAGAAAAAGAACAAATAAGCAAAAAAAAAAAAAAAAAAAAAGTGCGCCGTTTTCTATCTGTTTATCACATGCAAAGAAGACTGTTCAGGCAAGGTCCCCCTTTTTTTTAATATTTCCTCAACTTTATACACATTGAGTAATATCTATTAGGGGAAAAATAATAAATGTATAACTCGAAAAAGGAGAAAAGAGAATGAATGCATTTATAAAGGATGTGTGTCATTTGATATGTCAAAATTATTGTATCCTCGATGATGAAGATGAAGATAAAGATGAAGCCATTGTTGATGCCCCTGTTGCTCCCGTTGGTGCTGTTGCCGGTGATGACATAGAGACAGATGCCATCTCATTATGAATAGCAACCCCTACAGATGTAGTCGTGCTTTTTGCAAACAACATCTCCATCGATCCCAAAACGGACAACAACTGCTTTTGAAATTCAATTTCCATTTTAACTTTGGCCCGCAACCTCATAAATAGCTCATCAATCAAAGGCGATTGCCCCAATACAGCCGTGTACATGTCAATCATAATCGTTGTCACATCCACTAGAATGGATGTGTACCGTGGATTGTTGATGTTCCTCACTAGGAATTGCGCCAGTGGCTCCAAGGAGATATCATCTCTTCCTGACAGTGCCTGTCGAAGACCATCACGATGGACTAACTCCTGAATCAATGAAACGGTCGTCACTGCAGGTTGGTTCGTTCTCAGACAAGCATCCAACGCATTGCCATACTGGAATGCTTTCAAATATCGGTCATATTCACGCAGACGACGCTTCCTCTGAGTCTCGACTGTGAAATCGCCCTCGTTAGCCTTCTTTTGACCACGGACAAAGTATTTATAGCTACCAGCACGGATCTGCTCCTCCTGTGCACGACGGGTCTGTACTTCAGCTGTTTTGACGACGCGTTGACGGATCGATAGTAATCCACCTGCCATACCAGCCACCAAGTGTGTATCATCAGGCTAGAAAGTAGAAGAAAAAAACGTCCCTGTGTGTAAGCAAAAAAACTTTTTTTTTTTTTTTTTTAAAAAAAAAAGACGAGTGAAAGAGACAGACGTACTGAGAGAGCAACACTCAAAACTGGTGCTGGATATTTGACACTGTGGACAACACTATAATCCTGAACGTTATAGATTTTGACATGTTGATCCAATGATCCTGTCAATAGACGAGAATGTGAATTATCAAAACATAACGATGTGACAGTCTTTTGATGATTTGAGAGTGCATGCATGGGTCGACCTCCTGCCAAGATATCAAACACTTTAATGGAAGGTCCACCAGCTGAAACAACCACTCCTCCATCAGGAAACATCTCTACAGCTTCTACTGGTGATCCATGATTCATGGTCATAACACAGCCCTGAGTGCGCATATCCCATAATTTAACTGTCTGATCATAAGATCCTGATAAGATAAGATGTGGATTGTCGTGCGAGACCATTCCTGAACGAATATAATCCTCATGTCCTGTGAATATCGTCAATGGAGTTTCGCTAGGCATATCCCAGATCCTCACTGTCTTGTCATCTGATGCAGACAAAATCTGAGTCTTGTCTGATGAGAATTTGGTAACATGTACTGGGCTATATTAGCATATTCATATTTATATAAAAACCATTTTTTTTTTTTTTTTTTTTTTTTTTTTTAGTAATTAGTAGATAAATCAATCGGAACACTAATGATTGAACGACTATAGAAGAATCGATAATAACCAATAAAGAGGCATACTGTTTGTGTTCTCGGAAAGTTCTGAGAATGGCTCTGCTGCTGACATCAAAGATCTGAATCAGGCCGGTAGCATCTCCAGCAACTACTAGCTTTCCATCCGCTCGAATGGTTCCCGAGTATGCGACGTCTTTGAATCGTGAGATAGTCTTTTTGACCTGATGTGTTTTTGAGCTGTAAATCTGAACGCGTGTCGATGCTGTCACTGCAAAATCATATGGTGTCGTCTCTGAAAAATGAACTGACGAAACAGCTGCAAACTCTTTGACCACAATTGGTGACTAAATAATAAAGAGCAAAAGATAAGGGAAAAAAAGATACATAACGTTGATGAATATCGTTTTCTTTTTTTTTTTTCTTTTTTTTATTTCATCCAGTTGTATATTTTTTTCTTATGCTTCCATTGTTCTTTTATGTTCAATTTTATTTTTTCTAACCTTGAACTTGCGCCAGTATCTTGACTCTGGGGTTTTACGTCCTGGCAGTCGAGGGTACTTTTTGACCGTCAGGGATTTGAAATCGGTCGACATGACAGGCGAAAATTAGGTTTTGTTGTTGATGTCAACTAATGAAAGAAAAGGAATGAAGGTGGAAGGACAAAAAAAAGACACAAACTCACACCAAAAA
The DNA here is from genome assembly GCF_002105155.1 of Lobosporangium transversale. NCBI lineage: Eukaryota > Fungi > Mortierellomycota > Mortierellomycetes > Mortierellales > Mortierellaceae > Lobosporangium > Lobosporangium transversale. The sequence continues at coordinate 872,488 of NW_019028982.1, read as the reverse complement.
AAAAAAAAAAAAAAAAAAATGAAGCATAGAAAGTATCGATGTCTTTTTTTTTTTTTTTTTTTAAGTAAAAGCCACATTGTCCTTTGTCGCATTGAAATAGACTGACTTTTGTTGGATCAAAACAAATAACTATTCTTCAGTGAATCAACAGTCACACCGTGCTTTTTTGCTTTTCGGGAGGAAAACATTCACCATTACTCATTGAACCACCATTTTATCGTGCCTGAAACTTTTTGTCCTTGTCAGCTTATCTTCTCAGCTTCACGGCCCTCTTGCCTTTAAGCAATCTGCACGATTTTTGCATTTTTTTTTTTTTTTTCCTTTTTTTTTATACACGCACAAGGAGAAATTAATATATTACATTACTCGCATTCATAACATAAAGTTTTTATCATTTCCCAATACATTCAAACCATGCCACTGCTCAAAGAAGGACTGAAAAAACTTTACTTCCCCTCCACCATCATCAAGCTAGTTCGCAATGGCGCCAATGTCCCTGAAGTTTCCAACACACTTACTTTCCGTGTTCCTCCTTCCATGAACAAATTTGATATCAAGTCCTATCTCTCCAACATCTACAACCTCAACGTTCTGAGCGTCCGTACGGCCAATATGCCTGTCAAGGTCGCCGGAGTTGGTGGGAACACCATTTCGAAGCGTCAAAAGTTCAAGAAGGCTGTTGTCACTATCGATCATGAATTCAAATGGCCTGATGCTCCTGATAGTAAAACCTTTGGAATTCAGGATGCTGTTCAGGAACGTGCTCGCTATATGAATCGTCTCAAGGGTTGGAGAATTAGACCTAGCCAGGATATCCAGGCTGCCAAGAAGGCCGCTGCCGCTGCAACGGAAGCTTCGTCCGCATCTTCAACAGGAACAGCTACTACAAAGGAGACTAACGCATAAATAAATCAGTGGATATTGAAAATGAAGCGGGAGCGGAGGTTTTTCTTTTTTTTTTTTTATACATATATTCTTTTGCTTACAGGAAAACTACTCAACGGACCTATAACGGCGAGAGAAGTGGTTGATAGGGGCGGTGTTTGGACATTTGGACTTGGTTGAATAGACTCTTACAAAAATACACGATATAAAAGCATTTTCTTCATTTATTAATTCTTTCTGGTCATATTCATTGGTTTCTTTAATGTGCACAAGTGGACACCATAATATTGTCAGGACAATGAAACTAAAAAAAAAAAAAAAAAAAAAGAAAAAGAAAAAAAAACATCTGCCAGAGAAAATATTTTATTTGTTCATTTCAGCTAATCTAAATATTGATTGAATATAAGTACCAGTCCTGAGCAAAAAAAATGTTTGCAACAGTTAACAAACACTACAGGATTACAAGAAACTAAGGGTGATTTTTTGTTGGATAGGATATAAACATCTATCCACTCTTGAAGAGTAGAATGGCGATTTGATCCAAGTAAAAGTAGATGAAGTGCTTGGTTTCTGCAAAAGAAAAAGAAAAAAGACATGTGAAAATATGTCAGATGACAGGATATTTCCAATGGCATTAAAATTCACACGATCGTAGAAATTGAAGTTGTTTTTTTTTTTTTTTTTTTTTTTTTTACCATGGGTGACATAGCTTCCAAAGTTACGTCCGACAATGCAATGCCAAGTAGCACCGTACTTCTTGTCAAACTCCTTCTTGAGGAAAGCTGCAATGTCCTTCTCGACCGTATACTTCTCAAACGCACGGATGGCACATTCTACAGCCTCCTGCTGCATATCTTCATTCATGTCTGCATTTTTAATAGTTGGGCGTGGATCAACCATGATGTGTTGTAAGTGTAAAAGGATTCCTTGTTGAAGATAGCTTGTGGTATTTTCGTTGTTGAAGTGAAAGAAGTGAAAGAATAAAGAGAAGCCTTTTTTCTTTTTTTTTTGTTTTATTTTGTTTTTCCAAGAGTCCTAAAAGTTGTCCAAAAGTATAAAAATAAAAAAATAGTTGAGAGAATGTGAGATTAATTGAATACAGAGCGTTGTAAAGATAACCAAGAGTGAGCGTAATCAATAAATAGAAAAGAGCGCGGTGACTTGTCTGCCAAGAAAAGAAAAAACTGATTTCAAGATAGTCTCACATCTGTAAAATGGAAACCACAATGAAAGTGACGATATTGATTTTATCTAAAGTAAAATCGAGTATATGATCCATCGTAAAGAACTCGATGTAAGGAGTTTAAACATGGGTAGCGAGGCGATATCTTGGCCAAGAGTCAAAAAAAAAAAAAAAAAAAAAATGGTGGGTAGAGCCCAATAAAGACTCCTTCCCCAGCCTTGTGTGCTTCCAATGCATGCTGCGATTGTAATTGTGTTTCGCTTTCGGTTCATTCCATGCATCTCGACGCGCCCATCACATTGACCGTCCTCCAAGAAGAAAAATGAAAACAATGGAGTGGGCCGATTATGAAGCCGATGATACTTTTCATTCATTTCTTCAAAACATGTTGCATTTGCTGGATTTGTCCATCTTTTTGCTCCTGAAAGTCGTTGTGAAAGTGATAACAACAACAATACCAACAAACTTACCACAATAAGTTTAGAGATATGGACGCTCAAAGAAGGGATGTGTGCCTGAAAGAAGGGAACAGAAAGAAGTAGAAAAAAAAGAGGGAGAGCACAGGAACATGAACAAAATACGGAGTGTTCCCCATGGGCCCAATGGCCAATAGAGCCCATTCGTTTTAATTGCTTGCTAAATTATGCACGTTGCATTGGAGGGATAATATCACAAGCCACACACTCCAACGCTCGCTTTGAAGTGGAGCTTCCATCACTTTCAAAGTAGGAGAGAGAGATTTCGTTCCATTTTTCATTTGATAAAACACATACTTCCACAGGTAATGGCGTTGAATCATTATTTACCTTTCTGCTTTCCGTTGCATTTTTTTTTTTTCTTGTTCAGTTTGCCTCGCTACCGCTTCTGTACGTCTAATTGGAAAAGATGACAGAGAAATCAGGTGTCCAACCCTTAAATCTGGGCCGTATACCTGAGGATGGCGCGGCTATTCTTTCGATGGTGGTATCGTTGGATGGTTTACTTTTGCTTCTATGGCTCTTTCGAGAGTTAAGGCGATAATAACAAGATGCTGCCGTATATTGTCGGCTGTGCCGCGCAACACGGTACCTCATAGAGGTCTGAAAAGCAGCTTGTGGACCATTCACGCTCGCTCATCCTATCTTCTAAAAATGATTTTGTTCAATTTGCTTCGCTGCCGCTTCTGTACGTCTAATTGGAAAAGATGACAGAGAAATCAGGTATCCAACCCTTAAATCTGGGCCGTATACCTGAGGATGGCGCGGCTATTCTTTCGATGGTGGTATCGTTGGATGGTTTACTTTTGCTTCTATGGCTCTTTCGAGAGTTAAGGCGATAATAACAAGATGCTGCCGTATATTGTCGGCTGTGCCGCGCAACACGGTACCTCATAGAGGTCTGAAAAGCAGCTTGTGGACCATTCACGCTCGCTCATCCTATCTTCTAAAAATGATTTTGTTCAATTTGCTTCGCTGCCGCTTCTGTACGTCTAATTGGAAAAGATGACAGAGAAATCAGGTATCCAACCCTTAAATCTGGGCCGTATACCTGAGGATGGCGCGGCTATTCTTTCGATGGTGGTATCGTTGGATGGTTTACTTTTGCTTCTATGGCTCTTTCGAGAGTTAAGGCGATAATAACAAGATGCTGCCGTATATTGTCGGCTGTGCCGCGCAACACGGTACCTCATAGAGGTCTGAAAAGCAGCTTGTGGACCATTCACGCTCGCTCATCCTATCCTCTGCAAGTAAAATAGCTTTCACATCACTAACATATTTTTTTATGAAGTTACTATTTTCATGAACTAAATATATAACGATGCAAGACCTCGACCATACCGCTCCTAGTGCACTGAAGGTGCATCCATTCTTCAAGAGCGTCAAAGCCCGCTATTGGCATAATACCCATGCATTCTTCAAGTATTGTGATCTCTCCAAGCCGTCAGAACAGCACTTTACAACTTACACTAAGGGCCTCACGACAATCAGTAATGCCAATAATGTGTCTGAAAGCCTGAGAAGTCGTGCCGATAATGTTCTACAAAAGGCCTCAAAAGACCCCTTCACGCAAGCCTTCGAGGAATATATAAATAAAAAAAATGCATCAGACGCCAAACGCAAAATATCTTCGACAATTTTAAAAGTAGTGAAAAGCGGAGCAAGTGATGCTGAGAAGATCGTAGAGCTATCCAGCGTGAGCCATAAAAAGAAGCGTCTGGACATTTGTCTAGATTCGGAATCTATTGTGGAGAGAGAAAGCAGCGTTTCTATGGAGGCATCATCATCATCATGGACAGCGAAATCATTACTAGCAAAAGGTAAATCATCATTAACTAGTGCCCCCCCAGTCTTAGATAACCAACTCGATGATCAACAAACGGAGTACATACTGCCTTCTAAGGATTTCGAAGGTTTCCAGGACCATGATTTAGCAGAAAATTGGCCTGCGTGTTCTCGAACAGGTCCCCCACCAAGTCCAAAAAAGTCAAAATCGTTTCCAATCTCTATGAAGAAGCGACGCCAATCTGTCTCCACCACAAGTTCTGAACCAGCCACACCTAAACTAAAGCTTAGAGAGCCCTGGCACAGTTTAGTTGATTTAGCGATTCTTATGTACACAGACTGGGACGTGGAATTACCCTCAATTGACCTCGACCAATCAGTTTTGGATGAAATTGGCAGCAAGAACAAAGAAATCTTGTATCGCATTGGATTGAGGAACCTTCATCAGGCGCAACTTCTGCACAAGCTCAAGTCCCTTGACAAAAATCACTGTCTTCCTTACAAGGATGCTTTTGTGGCATTATCTGGAATATGGAACTTATATTCAACAGATGCAAACAACTCATTCGGTTCCGAGAAACTGAAAGCAGCTCAAGGTCTCTGTTTGTTACCAGGTTTGGAGGAGAGGACACAAGGTATTGATGAGATTGTCCAGAGGCTCTTGGGCAAAGTTGAGGAAGGATCCTCAGTGCAGGATCTTCTAAATTACACATATGCCTTGCAATGTGAATATCCGGAACAGAGGCGGAGGATCAACGTACTCCAACATCTTTTCTCTCATGCAATCAGGCCTCTGACCGGAAACAAGAAGCCTTCGGAAGGAGATGTCATGTTGCTTTGGGGATGTATTTTCAAGGATGGCTTGCCTTTGGATACCCAATTATGTCTTCATTTGGGCGAGCAAGGCTGTGCTGCGACAACGTTGTCCAAGTCTATGCTTGCGGAGGCCTTCAACACAGGCTGTAACACACGGAAGTGTGATTGTCTCCTGACTGTGGATGGCATGGAGGTTGGGAACTTTGAGGCAAAGCGTGGAAGCTGCGGCCCGATTGACGTGGCAGTTCAGCTTCGCAAAAATGCAAAGATAAATAAGAGCATTTTGCTGGAGCTGGAAAAGCACGGTATTGGATGCCCTCCACTATTGAATATACAAGGGACAACTGCGACGGTGATCAAGATTATCAAATACGAAGATATTTGGGTGGTTGGGAAGGCATGTTCACCTCTTGTATTGCCAGTAGCCAGCGAGGACATCCAGTTTTTCCTGCAGCATGGTGTTTTTGTTCTGTTCAACCTTCTGGACGAGTACCATGCGTACGCACAGAAGGCATACGCTGCGAAGCGGCTATATGAATATAACAATCGTGTCATGGTAGAGGACATAGCTGTCGGTGTTGATCTGAAATCTCCAATGATGGTGTTGGAGTGGGAAAGAGTGGTCTTTCACTCACCTACTAAACCTCGGACAAGAAAGTCATCATTACTTCAGGAGCTAGCTGCTGCTCAGGATGAGTCGGATAAAGAGGAAGAGACGTAATATCAACCTGCTATCTTCCCAAGCACACGGTCTTGACATTATCTCTAACCGCAAATCCTGGCACAGGCTCTGCAATTCTTGTGATTGTAAATAGACGGCCATGGCTTTAAATTAATTATCCTTCATAGTCCAGTCATTCTGTAGTCTGAGCATTGTTAAACACAGGGATGGGTCGTTAATAAAATAAATCCTTTCTCTCGAACTTCCAGAACACATCCATCTCCATAGAAAAATGAATTTCAGCGATAATATCAGTAATGCTTACACTGCTTCTAACGTCCTTACGGACGGCAACCTCGGTCCATCAACCTTGGAGGACAACCCCACTCCACCACCTACCCCGTCCAGCAACCCTTTCTCCCCTGAAATCCAACAAATGCTCTCTCCTGAAATCCTCCAGGCTATCAGCGGTCCTCCAGGCCTGCCATCCCGAGATCCATATTTACTCAAGGCAAGAGCTTTTTATATCGCTTCCTTGGCTAATAACTCCACGATCTCTTGCTCTATCGTCTTCATTTCTTCCTTGGAGCGCTGTTATGTGTGGCTGTGTTGCTGGTGAATCGAATGGGACTTCGTATCTATCCTGAATAACTCTGTGGACCCGTTAGTCGTCCATAAGTTCCATACTGCTTGGCAGAGGTGTAGTCGACTCCCTACTGGCGCCCTCCGCCTTGGCCCCTTCCCCGTGCAGAAGGGGGGTTCCGAAAAAACTGGCTGCCCAAGCCGTGATTATTATTCTATTGTGGTTTTGGTTTTGAGAGCCCCACTTGCTGATATTGCTGTGGTTGAGCAAATGAAGTGTGGTTGAGGCTCCCGAAACGAGCTTGCCTGCTTCGATTATCCCTATCCCGGTTAGGATTGCTGTACTCCTTGTTGTTCTGCGAAGGTTTAGCATGTTCAAGTAAGTCGATGTGTCTGGAAAGTTAATAAACTTCTTTTCCTTGTAAAATGATTTGATATGGATTTTATTGATCTGTTCACATACAGTGGAGATTTGAATTCGAGCTGTATCCAGGGCACAAAGGTATGATGTACTTGAGGGTCATTTGTGTTATTTTGAGGGATGATGGCATGAGCTGCTGCATCAATTGGTCTCGTAATGTGTGCAGCTCTTGTTGCCAGTTTGACCAACTTTTGATCAGTGTCCTTGAGGCTATCAGTGATTAACCACTCTTTGGGAGCAGCTGGGGGTGTGTATTCCATACCGTCAAGCTTTGGAAATCGGCTAATGTCGTAATAACGCTGCTCTTCGTCAGAGAGTTTAGCTGTATGAAACTTCTTTCTATTCTTGATGGAAGGCATAAAATTCCTCATAGGACCTCATGCAATAGAGTGAATCCGTCGTGAATATGTGTGGGTCTTGAGATGACAGACCTAACTGGAGGACCGCACCTCTATTTTGGCAGAACTGAGTAAGAGTGCTGATAGCTTGAAGGATTTCAGGAGAGAGCATTTGTTGGATTTCAGGGGAGAAAGGGTTGCTGGACGGGGTAGGTGGTGGAGTGGGGTTGTCCTCCAAGGTTGATGGACCGAGGTTGCCGTCCGTAAGGACGTTAGAAGCAGTGTAAGCATTACTGATATTGTTAGCGCTGAAATTGTTCCGGAAGTTCGAGATCAACATCTAAGTTAAAAAAGTATACTAGTTGTTCTGTAACTCAAACATAATTAAATACAGGATGGGCCGGTGCAGATAATGGTCGTAAGACTTCCTGAAGTCACTGACTACCATCACTACAACTACCGTCGCTACTGCCAACACTACTGCTGCTGCTACTAATGCAACCGATGATGCTATGACCAAGTATGTCCAACCCATATTGAAAGCTCCTTTATTGTCATTACTTTGTTCTTCTTTATCTGTCCTATCATGGTCAATGTCAAATGCACACGTACCAATAAACACCTATGCTCTTATGCTGTGTTTATTGATTCTGTATCGCTATTACTTACGCCACATATCAATAAGGACATCCTTGTTTAATCATCAATGACGACTCTTTGCATCTTTAGGACCAAGAACGACTGGAGAAGACATGTATTATTGATTACTGGCGTAATTATACCCACAGCCTCTAAGGAGCCCATATGTCTTATTTTTCCTTACAGATCCCTCTCACCCCACCAACGTATAGAATGGTCAACAGTTTGGATGGTTACCTTAGAGAGTACATAAGGCAAGGAACTTTATTCTTGTTATATACATTTGAATAAGATAATAGAGATTTCTTATGTGCCACTAAGTTTCTACTCTTGTTTGAGCCATTGACGTTTATTCTATTAAGTGTCCATTAAACACCGCGCCGCGATCCGCTTATTAAATAAGCTCGGTATATATTACAAATTTCTAAATAGAGATCTCATACTAATGTACTCCTTGTTGATGGAGTTGTCTTTCTTGGCGATACTTGCGGGCGCATTCATCCAAAAACTCTGGCTGTTTCATATAATGATACCGCATCTGATCGTCTGAATATCGCCATGCAAGCCAATCCAGCCGATCGCGGGCCAAACTCTGTCGAAACGCCACCCATTCCTCCCAATCTGCAGGATCCCATCCTTTTGTTAATAATGCAGTTTTGGTCTTCTCTAGCGCTGCTGTCTGTAGCTCCATCTGCACAGGAGATAAGTCTCGGAATGCAGGGTTGAAATCAATCGGTTGAGAGTCTTTTGAGTATGTCCCTGTGGCGTTTTCATCTGTAATCAATAATGTCTCATTGTCAGAGATATCGTATGGCAAATCCACCATCACAATTGATCGCATTCCGAACCATGGACCATAGACAGGATGGACATTCAAGAAGGCTACAGGGTTAAAGTATGCAAAGCCAGCTGCATGTGCTACATGTTGGATCGGGAGAGTGTTGACAGGCGGGGCCACAAATCCTGTAGGCTTTGATCCTGGAGGAGGGGTTCCTGCAGGAGGCATGGTGATCCGCCAATGAGAGAAGGCTACTGAAAATGCAGTTGTGAACTCATTGCCCTCTTGATCCGAATACAACTTGGCTTCCTTGAGGGCCTCCAAGGTAATTTGAGGAATTAGTCGTTCACAGTAATGATCCATGGGATCCTTTCGTTCTTCAGCGGTCTTGAGTTTGGAAGGGTCATGCTGTGCCAAAAAGGTATGCCAAAAAGTTTTATTGCTACCGATAATAAGTGATAGAGTTGAGGCCTGGTTGAAAGTATGCATTGGGTTCTTCTGGCCCAGGGCTGTAGCATTGTAGCTAGAGTTGATTGTTTATCTTTAAGTGAGTAATGTATGCACAAAAAAAAAAAAAAAAAAAAAAAAAAAGGAATGAGTGAATGAATGAAGAAAAAAAAAAGGTACCTCTGTGCGGCAAAAGGATGAACAATGTCCAAACCCATTTTTTGGAATGAATGACGGAGCGCTGTCAAAAAGATTCGTTTTTGTTCAGGAGTAGCAGCCATGGTTACTGATCTGGTTTCGGATCGGATAGCGGCAAGAAAAGAGACAATCAAGACGGGAGGAATAGTAAGTGAGTGGGGGATACCAAAAGAAGAAAACAGGAACATGACACAATTGCAAAAAAAAAAAAAAAAAAAAGCGTGGGACTTCTCTTTTTTCTAACGGCAACTTTAATGCCGAAAAGGATGTTTTATGGACACTTACTTGTGTTTGTTGGTCATAGCGTTCTACACTGCATTCACTAATCCATTCTCAGATAAAATAATAATAATAAGCGCATGCCATTCAAGGTTCTTTCTTCAACTGCAACTTTTTTCGACGAGAAGAAGGATTGGCACCTACACCGGGTTAGCATTACTATAAAGAAAGAAGTAAGGATAAAGGGACAGATAGTTTGAGACTATCCGAGCAAGTCATTCGAGTCGCAATTGGAGCAACCATATGTAATGGACTGGAATGTACATGAAAGATGTCAAGTCGGATGAATTTGTGAACCGAAAAAGATTACACAAGGGGGACACAAAGGAATTTAATGCTGACTGATAAAATCTTTTTAAAAGAGAAAAGTAGCACCATCAGTCAGCATCAGACATTCAGACATTCCGTTAACAGATGATACAAATTATGAATTCAAATTTGAGATAGTGATAATGTTCGCGGACTTTGACGCTTTGTTTTTTTTTGCTCTTTCGATTGTTTTGAGATAATGAAGATAGAGCATAGACGTATTAAACATTTTCCATATTAAACATTCCACATGGGAACCATATTGGATGTCCTATCGGGCTTGCCTTGGCACGGATGTTGAATATCATGAGCATGCGCTTTTTTTTTTTTAAGGTCTTTCATAAGAGTTAGAAACACATGTGCAAAAAAAATTTCTTTTTCGTTCGGAGAGAACAAAGGACGGATGAATAAACATGCGGGAATGAATTGTCGGTGTTGCTTTCATATAAGATATTAATATCGATATCGTTTGTGCAGGAGTGTGCATTTAATTTCATTATCTCGTGCTTTTTTTAAAGCTGAGACGGAAAAAGAGATCTGATCAGACGTATAAAAAGGAACTCATTACCTCTCACCATTCAATTCAAACACACTTCATCTTTCATTAACACTCATTCACTCGTCCTCACTCTCGCTCTCACTCTCACCTTCAGTCTTGTCCTGTTCTTCTCCGGAATCGATTGCCTCCAACATCATCACATATACACATAAAAATATATACACTATGACTGAGAAAGTAGCACTCATCGGATCTGGCAACTGGTAACAAAACAATAAAACAATGAAACTATATGCAGCAGAGATGCATTCATACAGCTATTTGCTCGAAGCTCGTCCACCTTACTTATGTTCTGATGTGTTCATTTTTTTTTTTTTTATCCACAAGGGGCTCTGCTGTCGCCAAAATCATTGGTCGTAATGTTGTGCGATTTGATCACTTTGACAATCAGGTCAAAATGTGGGTCTTTGAAGAAAAAGTCAATGGCCAGAACCTCACTGAAATCATCAACACCAAGCATGAGAACGTCAAGTATGTTTTTTTTTTTTTTTTTTTTTTTTTTTTTTGGTGGTGGTGGTCTATCTACCCCACACTTTTTATTTTTATTTTTATCTTTTTTATTTTCTCTATTTGCTCGCCAACGTGTACCGATCCGGATCAATGTTCAGTCCTCATGCGTCATAATTGTGAAAAGAACAAGGACGTCTTAAGCAAACAAGCAGACAAACAGAGGAAGAGGCAAAAAGGGAAAAAAAAATAATTTGCTCCTTGATATCACACAGACGATGAAGAAGGCAAGAGTGGAGTTCAAGGAGCTTTGACCGTCAAAGATCAATCAATCACCATCGTTCACATCAGCAACTTGAGGATCATTGCATCCAACACATGAACAAAATGACAAAAAAAAAACAAAAAGAAGAAAAAAGATAAAAGGCGGAATTGATTTGGAGTTGAAATACATAAAGGATCACTGCAGCGTTTTCGTCTTATCACTTTGCACACAATATAGTTTAAATACTTGGTATACCCTTTCTAATCCTTCGATCTCTCTCTCTCTAATTCCTCAAATAGATATCTCCCTGGAATTCAATTGCCGGAAAATATTGTCGCTTGCCCTGATTTGGTCGAGACTTGCCGCGATGCTTCAATGCTTGTTTTCGTTGTTCCTCATCAGGTGCGTAAATCCACTCTGCCCCTTTTATTATTAGCATACTCTTTTCATTTTTTTAAAGTTGGTTGTTGGTGATAGGTGGTCATTGATAGGCGGTGTTTGTTCCTTTAATTATTCTTTTTCTATCCCAGTGTAAGATGGTATCATTTCAATATGTGATCAAGCCGACGGCTATTACTGTTATTATCGCCGTTTTGTTTTATGATATTTTTTTTATTTTTTTATTTTTCACATGTTGGGATGCTGCAATCATGTCAATGTTTCATATTATGGCATGATTAGGCTTGGTTGCCTATATTTACAGGAGCCAAAATAGAGTGTGTGTGGTGGGTGCGCTGATAAAATAATGGAGTTTGAAAATGAGAGAGCAATTGTTGGAAATAGAGAGAGTATAATGAGCACTCAAGGGACGTTTGTCCTTGAAAATAGACTTTTTTTTTTTTTTTTACACAGCAGGAATGCAGATTGGATGCAAGGCACCAAAGCACGTGTTTACAGGAGGAACTATTCTATTTCCTCTCAACCATTTTTTTTTTTTTTTTTTTTTTCAATTGACATCTTTTAACCTTTTTTTTCTTTTTTTTCCTTTTTTTCTTTTTCTTGACGTTAGTTCGTTGCCAGCATTTGCAAGCAGCTTAAAGGCAAGATTCAACCAAACTGCAAAGCCATCTCATTAATCAAGGGTATTGATGTCAACGAACATGGATTCCGATTGATCACAGACATGATTCAGGAGTCATTGAACATTCGTTCCTGCATCCTCAGCGGAGCTAACATTGCAAGCGAAGTTGCAGAGGAGCGCTTCTGTGAGACTACAATCGGATACAGAAACAGGTCCGACGGTGAATTGTTCAAGGAGATTTTCCATACCCCTTCCTTCCGTGTCAACATTGTTGAAGATGTTGTCGGTGTTGAATTGTGTGGTGCTCTCAAGAACATCGTTGCAATCGGTGGAGGATTGGTCGATGGCCTGAAGTAAGTCTTTATAACCAATGACCTGTCTTTTTTCAGAACCATTTTATCTGATATCACATTCATACTCACACACACATCACACCTTACTCTCCTTTCTAATCCTTTTAGGCTTGGTGATAACACCAAGGCTGCGATTATCCGTATCGGCCTGTATGAAATGCGCAAGTTCTCGCAAATGTTTTACAAGGATGTTAGGGACGAGACCTTCTTTGAATCCTGCGGTGTTGCAGACTTGATCACTACCTGTGCAGGAGGCCGTAACCGTAAAGTTGCTGAGGCTCATGTCGTGACTGGCAAGTCATTTGATCAGTTGGAACAAGAGATGTTGAACGGTCAAAAGCTCCAGGGAACTTCAACCGCCAAGGACATGTACAACATCTTGTCAAAGAATAATCTATGCCATGAATTCCCTCTTATGACCACAATCTACAGGATCTGTTATGAGAACTTGCCTCCCATTAGGATTGTAGAGGACATTTAAAAAACAAACCAAAATTACATTTTTTCCTTTTTCGCAAGATATTTTAGATTCACTAATTGCAATAAAACATTTTTACCCTAAAAAAAAACGAACTGTGCAATAATTTCCCAGGCAAAGAGCAAATTTTTTTTAATAAGGGTTTATAAGCGAGCATGAAAACGGGATCGTTGTCATTATGAATATGATTCCATCATACAACAATAGGTGCAGGTTTTTCACTAAGCCAATAGACAGCCCATCGATACTGCCAGTTTGCAAATTTCCTCGAAACCACCAATAACGTTGGCATCAGGCACATCAACATTGGGAGCGTCATTAGAAACAAGAGCCAGATGAAACAGGTCAACATCGATGCCAGCATCAACTTCCAGAACATGAAATAAACCATAGACCTGTATGTATGTCGATCCATGGTTGCTTTCAAATGCTTCGCCCCTCTATCCCACATATTCTTATATCGTTGTCGACGAAGCGAGCCCCAGTGTCTCGAAGTATGTCTCCTTTCCAATCGTTGAAGGATAAATTGAGGCAATGGAATTTGAATCCCAAACAGACTTGGAGGTTTCCATGAAGGAGGTCTGGGATCAGGTTCTGATGCAATAAAAATCCGTGCAGGCACATTGGGATATTTTTGTCGAACCTTGTTCGAGACCAGCGCTGCTGAAAGAGCCAAGTCCACACGAGCCAATGCACGCCAAGATGTAGCTGAGAAGATAACAAATGGATAGCCTAGAGGCGGAATGATCATTAAACAGAACGCCATCAACGCCCAAATAAATGTCCATGTGAAACAAAAAACGGACCATGGTAAGATCATGAAGATCATATAGGTCAATGCTGCCCAGGCTCTTCCATCACCCGCAATTGACCAACTGGATGAACCTGTCTCTTCTTCCGCTTCCCCATTAGTAGTAGCATTATGACTGTAGTCTTGGTCGTTGTCATGATTTGTGCCTAATAAGCGATCCATATCATTTGCAAAATCGCCTTCTTCCTCATCATCGAGAGAAATCTGGCCTCGTAAGCCAAGCTCGGGTGCATTGGCAGTAGTAGGGGAATGTTGAATGGGCACATAGTTGGATTCATTCGGACGAGGAGGTGCAGGTGAGAAAATACGAGGACCTGAAGAAGAAGAAGCACTACTTGTACCAACAGCACCACTGGATTCTGCAGTGGAAGACTGTTGATTATACAGGGATGCATTCAATGATTCCATGGGGATCCTGCCTTTAAGCTCGACGCCTCGCTGACTAGGTGGGCCACAAAGATGGTCATAGTCATTATGGATTTGTGGGAGGTTGTCTTTGTCAATCGTAGCTTCGTACGAAGGTGGGGCATCATCATAGGGCGCTGTTTCTGTCGGTGATAACAATGCTAAAGATGGTGGAGATGATGAGGAAGTTATTGCTGATGTGGATACTGTAGAAAATGGCGATAAAAGTGCTGCACTAGAAGTCTGGTCAACCGTGAATGTAAAGGGTGAGTAGAGCGAAGTAGAGGGTGGTGCAGAAGATGGCGCTGTGGATTGAATTGAAGGGGGTTGTGGAGCAGGTATATCAGAAGTATCATGAATGGTATCGTTGCTGTTTTGAGGGCCTTTCATGGTGGCAGGTTTAGTTTATTGGGGGATGGGAAGAGGAAAGCGAGAGAGAGAGAGAGAATTAGGCGATTGTTACGAGAAATAATAAATAGTTCCATTGTAGATACAAGCCCTAAGAGCTACAGCCCACAATCTCTGTCACAAACATTAGTCTTGGCATTTTCAAGTTTTTCAACAACTGCGCTCGAGACCAAAACATAAGAACTTTGATTTGGAAGAAACAGTCATTCAGGAACAGAATCGGAGGATGGTCCCTTTATTCCCCTCCCCAGCCACATGGTATTACAAATATTTGCTTTCCATAGTCGCGTTCTTACAAAGCCATTAGACATTAAGAAGCCAATTGTAAGAAAAAAGCGCAACCAACAAAAAAAAAAATGGAAAATATTTTTCGCTCAACTCACCACCGTACTTATTTTTGCACCAATGGCGGTAGTCTTTTTTTTTTGTCTGTTTATTTGCTCTAAATAAAATTAAAATTTGACAGGATAATATGTAGTTACCAGAATCATAAATGTGGCTACTATGTTGACGTCCTATTTCTACTGGACTACCTGAAAAAAAAAAAAAAAGAGCATCAGTATACATTTTTGGTAATGTTGCTTGCTGATATGATTTTTGGATCTCGATGTGGTCGATTGGATCCACTCATAAAAATATCAAACGTATTATGTGCGGACAATGCGGTCTTTTGAGCCAGTGAACCGGGTGATCAACGGAAAGAAAACAATAGAAAGTTAGAAAGAGGCTCATGTCGTAGGATATATCACCTAATGTCAATAGACAGGAGGATATATAGGAATAGGCGAAAAGTGAGATGAGTTATTATTATGAACGTAAAAGAAAAAAAAAAACGAGAGCAAGGAAAGACAATTAACAACAAAGCAGTATTGAAGACAGCAGAACAACAAAAAATGCGAAGCAAAGCAAAGCAGCAAAGCAGCAAAGCAGCAAAGCAGAAGAGGGCTCATCCATCAACATTGGAAATCCTTTACAACATCATTTGCATCGGGGGATCAAATGTCAAGACGGATAAATGCTGGCAGAAAAGGGCAGGGTCCTCTTAATTTGTCCTTTTTTTATTTTTGTTGGATCACTTTCTGTGCGCTGATAGGTCCGAATCAACTAATCCCTCTGCTCTTCTCACTTGGCCTTCTCAGAACCACGACGGCTCCGTTTCCATCCATTACCACAAGGAATGTGTTTTGTTCACAACATTTCTATATATGTCTCAACTTTCTTTTTGAGGAAGCATTTTTACTCTCATCTCTCCCACTCCGTACTCTGCTCAACAGAACCATACAATCAACGCGTACGCACCTCTTTGCCTCGTGTTACTTTCTGCCTGTCTGCCTGTCCGCCTGTCTGCCTGACTTGTCTGTTTTCCAGTTTGCATCTACACCACACGAGCAATGCATTGCTGCTTCGCATTTTTGAACATTGGGCCCCGGTCTGATTATTGATTACCAATGAGAGCGGATTATAAAAAAATAGAAAATGAAATAAAATAACATACAATAAAAATAAAAATTAAAAAAGTAACAAAGTAGGGCAAGTCCAAGAAAGAGATCAAGAAAAAAAAAGAGAGAAAGAAGCGCGTCGTTGTAATTGGTGAACAATTTCGCATTTCCGTCTGTCATAATTTTCTCCACCCCTTTCTGTCCATCTTTTCTTTGCTTGCAGCTCGCTAACTTTACTCTCCTGCAACAGAAAAAAAAAGAATGGTAAATACATGTACCTCATTGATACTAGGCCCATGAGCTGCACAAAAAATACCATGAACACAATACAATGCACTGTTATCTGCAAGCATTCGCACATGTGAGTAAATCTGTCATACACCATTTGCGTACAACGAAAAAAAAAAAAGCATAAAAAGGAGAGAAATTTTTCATTTATGATTCACAGCAAAAGTTTTCGTTTCTTTCTTTTTTTGTCTTCACTCGGGACGCGCCGTCCTCTTTTTCCCTCCCTTGCTCTTTGTACATTCGTTTCCACACTCATTCTCATTTCCACCTTTCATTCTCATTCTTGTTCTCGTTTCATTCTTTTTCTCTTTATCCATTCCGACTCTCTTATTCTCGTACTCGAGTCTTTTGTTTTGTCGTGGTTGCATCGATCATCATCTTGTTCGCATTCTTTTTTTTTTTTTTTTTTTTTTTTTTGTTTTTGTTTTTCATTTACATTCATTCATTCATTCATTCATTCATTCATTCATTCATTCATTCATTCATTCATTCATTCATTCATAAACATCTTCTCATCTCGGTCATATTATCCATCTATCATCTTGTTCCAACTTTTATACAACCTATTTTATTTATTTACTTTTTCTCTTTCTTTCATTACTTCCTTTTTTTCTTTTTTTCCTTTTTTCCTTTTTTTTATTTCTTATTTTTCCTTTCTCGTGGGTGTGTGCGCAAGGTGTGTGCATTAGTGTTTTTTAAAGCAAGCAGTCCCGCCAACCTTATCGGTCTCGGTTTTAGTCTTCAGTCAATTATCAATTGGATGATCCGAATTGTTGCTAAAAAGGAAGCTGTGCATTTATTCCATTGACCCAATTATTACACACCATTTACTCTGCATAACATTCTATAACCTTTATTTTTCTTCTTTTTATTCCTGTTAACAAGAAGCAACAAGGACAACGTGCTATCTTCTTTTCCTTTTCTTCCCCCCCCCCCGCCCCTCTCCCCCCTTTTTTTTTATTAACAACAAAGCAGTTGTCAAAACGCAACACCAAGCATCAACCTGCATCAGTTCATAAACAATCAAGCAAAAGCTCGTACAAATCAAAGCAGAGCAACAAAACAAGACCTATCTTCTATCCTCCAATTTTCTCTTTTTTCGCTTGGCTCTCTTTCCTCCCCTTTCCCATTCGCATATACAATACTTTTTTTCTTTGTTTTTTTTTTAATCCTTTTCCTTTTCCTTCCTCTCTCCTCGTTTTACAGCTGTGTGTCTTTGATTTGTTTATCAGCCACGAGGTGTGATATCCATGGTGTTGGCATCCAATCTCCCCTTGCCGGACGAATGTATTGATTTGATTGTAGCGTATCTTGTTGAAGAACGACAGGCGCTTCATGCGCTCGTCCTTGCGAGTCGGAAGTTGTTTGCACGCGCCACGCCTATTCTCTATCGATCGCCTTTTCAGCTCATCGAGAAAACACGCTATTGGTCTAGAGATGAGAAAGACAGACGATCTACTATACTCCTGGCCCTGTTATTGTCCTCAAGAACTGCCTTGAGCTACACATCACCATCACAACAACAACAGCAACCAGTGCCGGTGCCATTGCAAGCACCAGTACCCATCAACCCGTTGAGATCATCCTCACCTCCATCCCTATTATCAAATGCTACACTAGAAGCAACAATAAACAACCATACAAGTGGATCGGCAACTTCGGCGCCAATACCTATATCCGCACCATCACCGTCGCCTGCAGTGATGGTGTCAGCAAGCTTTCATCATCGTTTGCAGCAGCAACAGCAGCAACAACAGCAACTATTCAAATTACAAAAAAAGAATTCACTTCATCAGCCTCCCGCCACATTGGACTATCTACGATTTTATACCCATCAATACCATGTAGATCTATGGCAGCCGTTGGTCAACCTACGAGAGTTGGCATCCAAAACCAATATGTATATCCTTGATGAGAGCAAGAATACACCAGACCTACAGATCGATGTGGCGATGGCTATGATCATGTATTGTCCCGAAGATATCAAGGTGATTGGCCAATCCTTCTTACGGGCCCCCCTCGTACTTGTTCCCTATGTCATGATATTACGAAGCTTGGTACGACTCGAACTATCAGAGATCCCATATGGATGCAAGATGGAAGGCATAATAGAGTTCATCCGAGTACATGATGCCGTACATAATACGTTGAGGGAGATTAAGATCAAAGGCGCTGAAGATCTGAACCAACATCCACATCAGAATAGGGCCCACTGTGGCCTAGTCAAGATTGTGCAGTCGATGCGAACACCTACTGTAGTGGATGCAAGGTGCTGGAGAGAGGCAATCCTAGTCTTGAATCACATTCCACACGAGTATTTGAAGACGTTATTGTTGGGAATGGGAGATATGCCGCCACCTAATATGATGGTCGCGCAGTACTTGGAATCATGTCTGATGCTGGAGGAGCTCCGAATGCCTGTGCGTGATGAGGGTTTGTTTGCATGGGCAAAAAAGGCTCGACTAGCAACTCTATCATCGTCGTCATCATTGGCCCGTCGACGAGGGGCAGCAGCAGCAGCATCGGCGCCTAGCAGGCCAGGATCTGTTCCACTGACTGGAAGTAACAGTAGAACCAGCAGCAGTGACAGTAAAAGCAGCATGAGCAGCAGTGGCAGTAGTTGCAATGACGGTCCATACTTAATATCCAACTCATTGACATCACTCTCATCATCTTCATTATTGTCGCCGTCTGCAACAGCAGCTACATTAGCAACAACAGCAACATCTGTCCCATCATCGTCTCCGCTTCCTTTCCCAACCTCATGGCAACTACGACATCATTATCATCCAGAATGGCACGAGTTTGAAGAGAAGCGACGTGCAAGAGTCAATATTAAATCGCTACAGCTGTGTGGCGAAGATAGAGATTTGGTTCCTGTCTTAAGGGATGCTCTGGATGGGTTTCGAGACTCGCTCGAAAGTCTCAAGGCAGAATCTTTGGCCACTATTGAGATAACAGCATTGCCGACTCACAGTTTTATGCCTTTGACATGGTCCTGGACATTACCACGGCTGACAGTTTTAGAATTAGAGGGCGAGGTTGCCTCCATCTTTGATCTGTCTGCGCTAAAGTACTGCCCGATGTTGACGACTTTAAAGTTGGCATTACCGACATATATGTATTCGAATAGCGAAGATAGAGTGACTGTGGATGAGATGAAGAGACGGGTCTCAGATATTTGCTTAGCGACCCAATTGTTGGATCTGGAGTTGCATGGAAAATGGCCGATTTCGGATGAGTTGTTGAGGAAGATGGCTATGGAGATGAGGCGATTGACACGGGTGTATGTTGTGAATTGTACAGGATTTACCATCGCTGGGATCTGTGCGTTTGTCCTGGGATCGGAGAGACTGGAATCGTTGGCCATCAGCAAGTGGCTATGTTATCGGGGTCCTTCGAGATCACAGTTGCAATATCTGATGGCCCTAAATCCGAGGTTGGAAATCATTGAGGAGTGATAAACGATTTAAACTTGAATACCCAATGGGATTGCTGCGGATTAAAAAAAAAAAAGAAAAAAAAAATTGAAACCGGATAGAACGGAAATGAAATAACAATCTTTTGTTTCACAGAACACAGAAAAGGAGTCAGGAGCGATCTTAAATTCCATGATCAAATAGTTAATGTTGTACAAGCTTGCGTAGAAAGATGAAGCGTGAAGCATATGATTATTTAGTAGGTTTTTTTTTATTCCCCATTACATAGTATATACCTTTTGGCATAGGTAGCCTAGCGCTCTAAAAATCTTGTTAGCTTTTTTTTTTTTTTTTTTTTTTTTTTTGCCTTCCTTTGTCGTCCCTGTTGCTCATTCTTAACAACTAAAAACATGTATCTTTCTAGATAAAAGGAGGGAAAGAGGGGAGAGCTTTGCACCACTCATCCTTTTTTTTTTTTTTTTTTTTTTTAAAAAAAAAGTGGCAGTGCTGAGTTTCTCGTAAGCAAATAAAAAAAAAAAAACAAGGCAAAGAACTCAAGTCCTTGGTGTTCTTGGTGCATTTGCATGCCCCTGGAAACTATTTTTTCCTCTAAATAAATAGTAGTGCATACATGGCTTTCTGTACTTGATCCTTTCAAAGAAGATCTTTTTTTTTTCTTTCTTGCATGGTTATAATTACATGTATAGTTTTCATATACAATTCTTTTGCATCTCACATACTCACTTAATAGAGCAACCTCTTCAGGCATCCCATACGTCCATCTAATCTTCGGTTGAAAGTCGATATATGCATCTACTATTCATAACATAATACCGCAATTTACCTGTAGGCATCCTTGACCAAGACTTCCCTCCAATTATCATTAGATATAACTTACCAGCCTCTTACACACGATTATTAGTGCAAGTTAATCTGTTTCCAGCTACTCCCCTTTCAGACGACTGATTTTACAGAATCGGAAAAGGAAAAGACCAACAAGAGCAACTGCATAGCCCGACCTCGGATACAATTGTTATATATTCACCATTGGTGGGCCTAAGATCAAGAGCGTTGTATTAGGGGCGATATAGCTGGTTTAAGATGTTACTTATGAAGCTCACCAGCAGCACCAATCAAAAGATCGTGCTCGACGCATACTTACTTGCAGGTCGAGCTCAGATGGTGCAGCAAGGCTCGTCTCAGCATCTTGATTCGGATGCCCTTATCAAGGTCACGGATGTCCTTAGCCCTCGCATGCAGGTATCTATCACCAGTTAAACAATCTCGCCTAGCAACTTACTGCTATAGCCTCTTATCTCATCAATGCTATGGTTGAACACTAAGTCAGAGTCATGAAGCTGTTCACGCCTCATGAGCTATTGTCGACATATTTGAGTGTGTTGAAGAATTGAAGAAAGTTCTAATTCACATCTAGTGTTTATGTCATTTCTGCCTTTCAAGTATCAAGTACACTCCTGTTATTGAGATGATTACGCAAGCGCCCCAGCGTACATCAGCAGCTCTTCAAGACCTGCTTTTTGTTGGTGCTGCCAAGGGCCTTGATATAAGCATGCTCATTAGTGTGCTTTGGGAAGAAAAGGGCTTCAGCCTAGAAGATGGAGGATATGTTTTGCATGAACATATCGTCTCTAAATTACATAGTTAATGAATACATGTTTATTCATCAACCCATTCTGTTGAAGAGTTTAGTCCGCATCATTGCCGTCAAGATGCGGCTCCTTTATGCCCATTCAAGGCCACTAAGGCCTTAAAATGTCTAGAAAGTAGCCCAGCTCGCGGTCAAAAATAAAATTTGTCTTGCGACCGAGATATGAGCCATAGCTACCATAGCCACATCATAGGCGTGTTACTGTTAAATATCTGGGCACACCATATACAGAGTATTTCACTGACGATCATTTTGTTACCTAAGCTGCTTCCGCTGGCGCTTCAGGCCATTTGGATCTTGTAATTGTCTGGGAGGATGTATACATTGCTGTACCCAAACACAAACGCCATAGTCTCTGATATCTGATAGGTCCTATCCTCAAGCTGGGACAAGTGGCGAACTCTATCAACGAGGGGAGCATAGTTTGGTATCGGCAGCGCCCAACAGTTCTAAGTGGTCATTACTGATGGCACGTTCAGGGCCCCAAATGTACCAGAATACAAATCTCTTTTGAATATCTGTATGGAAATGATCGGTCGTCATTGTTATATTGGCCGAAACCATGCCAAGGACATACCCCTCTGTCAAGAGCATTAGATATACTATTTATACTTTTGTTTTCGATAGTGCTGATTGTCAGACTCGTTGCAAGACCCATTACAACCCTGTACCCCGGCAGCCACCCCAATCTAAAACCGCGCACTCTTACCCTGATTTCCCAGATTAGGGATATACCTGTATTACATGATTGTCACTTCGCATGGGCCTGCTCGCAAAGATAGGTTTGAGCCTTTCCTTAGGGAGATTGAAGCGATTCCTTGCGCTATAGACTATAGCGAAGCGGCGAGTGCGTCGTCCTTCGGAAGTAGTTTGTCCCTTTTATGTCTGCTAATGCTATTCTTCCTTCTGGAACAGTACTCTCTTTGGATTGCGCTTGATCCTTCAGAAGATCTTCAAGTCGTCAGTAGGTGTTCAACAACTGAGTGATACCGTCAGTAGCATGGTCGATGGCCTTGATGGATTCTTGAATGGTAACAATGGTAAGATAGTATGCACCTCAATGACTATATATTACTTGCAATGATAAAGATATAATAATATGGCAACTTGATGTTAAAAAAATATCGAGGTTGAACAGCAGAAGTAATGTGCCATCTATGTTTCGCCTCAAAACATTGCACTGCTGTACTTACAAAACAATTAATTAAACTGCAAGGCCATTTGTTTTACTTTGCCTCCCCCTGTTTGTTATGTTGAACTTGTGAGCCCACTTTATTACACTTTAAGTTTTTGTACACACCAGCCACACTCTTATCATTCTTTTTCTCTTAGTTTTCGACCCCATTCTACCTCTCGCCTTTTCTTATCCTATCCATCATAATATATCATTCACTAACCTTTCTTCTCACGATTTATAAGTAAATTTCCAACGTATCAACGTATGTTTTTTTTTTTTTTTTTTTTTTTAAACATTGTCCCAACAACTCGCTCGCTGCTGCACGCAGCTCCTGATCGCTAAATACATTTTATCTTTATAATCTACTTCATTAAAATAATAAATAGAGTGTAAGATCAAAACCATGTTTGGCGATTCACGTAGTGACTTATCGCCATCTATCGCATTGGCTCTCGCCAACTCGTATATGGAAACCGCCCGTAGGAATACAGGTCAACCAGCCCTTGTCTTGGAATTTTGCATGGATGCAGACAGAGCGCTTTCAAGGATTCCCAGGTCTGCGAAAAGGGCTCTTCTCAACTCTACCTCTTTTGCCGATAAAGCCACGGCGTCGCTGCGTGAAGGCATTGCTGCTGCTTACTATGAGCATGGACAAATGTTTCAAAGATTGGGCCATCCAGAAGAAGCTCAGAGGAGCTACAGGAAAGCCGAAAAATGGGGTTTCAACGGTAGTAATAAGAACGTCAGTTCAGCTAATGTCCCAGCTCGCAACATAGCCACGATCCCTGCTGATATCTTTGACAAGGATATGCCTCCAATTGTCGCTAAATACAGCTTGCCAAACGCTGACGAACCACTCAATAACGTCAACCAGCTTGTGTACTGTCTCAGCCTACTACCAAACACTCCTATCCAACTGAGTGATCTCACAGAGCCTGAGCGGGAATGGTCTCTAACTAGAGCAAATGACACAGATGAAAAAGAGCGGTTACACAACCTAGCGGTGGATCTGCTTTATATGTTCATCAACGACGGGGTCAAGGCTGAGGCCACTGTCACAGAGGTTGTTTCCTTAGCTCCAGTCCTTGAACAAGTTCACTTCAGAAAGTTACTAATGACGCTCGCCAATGGTATCAACCAAAATATCATGCTCGATACACATCTGCTTGAAGGGCTGGCTCAGGCGATGCAGCATGGTCACCCCAAACACCTTGAATCCGATGACCTTGTCACGCTTTTGAATATCCTCAGCTCCCGCCTACAGGACACTCATTTCCAGTCGAGCGATCACATCTATCGATTGACTGTCACAGTTTCCCATGTCCTTGACACCATGGTTGGCAACCAAGTCACAGGTCTCAAGCGTGAACAACTCCATGAGCCATTATCGGCGTACTTGAGTGAGCTGAAAAATAGCTCGGATCCTTACCTGGTTTACTATGCCGCCTATGCTTTTCAAGCACTACAATATATCCCTGACGATGAACCAACCATGCAGACTTTTCTGCGGCGCACATCAGCGGTTCTGCGAGGTGTATTCGGGGTCGTGAGCGCAGTCAAGGGTCTTGATATCAATACACTAATAAATGAGCTAGAGAAGGTTCAAACCCAGCTACCTTCATTGGTTGATATTGTGAACCTGAGTAAACTTATTTATGATGGTACGACATCACTGGTAGGAAGCGGATCAACATTCATGGAATGCATGAAGGAAGGCTTAAGTTTTGCTCGCAAGACCGCATGGTATCCAGCGCTACGAATGGCGGATGCATTTCTGCAGACAGGCGAACTTACAAAGTTCAAAGATTTCGTATGTGAGGTGCCCTGTCGGCTGGACCCGGCATTTCAATGGGGCCTATGTCAGCGCTTAGGACAAATCGCGGCTAATCTACATTGGGCTATGGATACACGACAAGATGCAGTCTCATTCTTGGGCGAGATTTACAAAAATGACTCAGACTGGGGTAGCCATGCACACATCAAACAATGGATACTCATCATTCTCAAAAAACTTTCATCGCATTCTACTAATAATTTACAAGGTAAGCTGGATTAAGTTAGTCTTTGTATTCTTGCTATTCCTTTTAATCATTTAATTTTTTATTTTTTTTTTTATTTTTTTTTTTTAATGGTTGATTAATTTTTTATAATATCCTTAAGCTGCTGAGGAAGTACTCTTAGAACTGGCTGATGATGGCGACATCCGTAAGCAAGAGCTTTACAGAGTTTGTATGAACGAGCCGCCTTGCCAATATCCAATCATTGTTACTTTACCCCCGCCCGCATCCCCATCATTGCTCGATCGTGTTCAGAAGAAACCTGATGTTGAGAAGAGTCTACGTCAGCTCAAGCGGCAGCGCATCACCAGCCAAGATGATAAAGGTTTCTATATCCCATTATTTGCTAAAGCCACCCTTCAGGCCCGTGATGACGATGTATTTTTATTGATGGACAAGATTAAGGACTTTATTTCGAGCGATCGAGAAGTCTTCCTCGTTCAGGGTGATTCTGGGGCAGGCAAATCTACTTTCAATCTCACATTAGAGCGGTATTTGTGGGAGGGCTATAAGAATAAAACAGGGTGGATCCCTCTCTACATCAGTTTACCAGCTATTGCCAACCCTGAACGGGATCTCGTCGCCAAGCAGTTGCGAAAGGCTGATTTTACAGAACCTCAGATCAAGGAGCTCAAGGTGAATCGCAAGTTTATCTTGATCTGTGATGGATATGACGAAAGTAAGCAGGCCAACAACTTGCACACAACCAATCGACTGAACCAACATGAAGGGTGGCATGCTAAAATGGTGATTAGCTGTCGCAGTGAGTACCTTGGCAAAGACTATCGAGGCCGCTTTATGCCTATAAATCGCCATCGCCAAGCCGAGGTTGAATTATTCCAAGAAGCTGTTATTGCTCCATTCACCGAGACTCAGATTGATGACTTTATCAAGCGTTATGTAGAGTCTAAGGACCCACTGTGGCGTGTTAAAGATTACCAGCGCGCTCTCCAGCAAGTACCAAGCCTTAAAGAGCTCGTGAAGAACCCATTCTTACTATCACTATCATTGGATGTCCTTCCTCGAATGGTAGACCCATATGATGGTCTTACAGGCAAGGAGATTAGGCGCGTCTCACTGTACGACCAGTTTGTGGAGCTTTGGCTTGAGCGAGGCAAGAATCGAGTATATGAGTCTTTAGGAGTTGAAGACAGGAGGACATTCCAGATTCTATCAGATGAAGGCTTTGCACAAAATGGGATTCAATATCTAATAGATCTGGCTATTGCAATCTATCGATACCAAAGTGGTAACCCAGTTGTGAATTACTCACCTTTCAAGCACAAGGGCACATGGAAAGAAGAGTTCTTTAGCCGAGAAAATGGAAAATACCTTCTGCGCGAAGCCTCGCCGCTGAAGCGCACCGGCAACCAGCACAGATTTGTTCATCGATCCATCCTGGAGTACAGCTTAGCTCGTGCCATATTCGAGCCACAGGAAGGAAGAGCTACCAACATCAATATAGCCGAGGCATCAGCAGAAGCTTCTCAACGCCGAAATAGCGCCAGTTCTATTCTAAGTTTTGAAAATCAGGACAGTATGGAGGATGAGGAGGATGCTGATCCAGCTGTGCCTGATGCAACTTCACCTTTATTCTGGAGGAGCTTTGTAGATGAGCCATCGATCCTTCAGTTCCTGGTGGACCGTGTCCAGCTGGAGCCCATGTTTAAAAAGCAGCTACTCGCATATGTGGAATGCTCAAAAACTGACAGCCAATGGAGAGTTGCAGCAGCTAACGCCATCACAGTCTTGGTTCGTGCGGGAGTATCGTTCACTGGCGCAAGCTTGCAGGGAATCCGGATTCCGGGAGCAGATCTGAGCAATGGAATCTTTGATTCTTGTCAACTGCAGGGAGCAGACTTGAGAAAAGCCAAGATGCATCGCAGCTGGCTTCGAAAAGCAGACATGAGTAACTCTAGGATGATAGATATTCGATTAGGCGAATGGCCAGTTATTGAAGAAAGCTCCTGGGTCCGATGGGGCAGCTACTCCCCAAATGGGACGACCCTTGCAGCTATCACACGCGATAGGACAATTGTCATCTACGATTCTTCCTCGTGGGAGAAGCTCCAAACACTGCCCGGCCTATCAGTCTTCTCTTTCAAATTCGCATACTCACCTAACGGCCAGCACATTGCTTTTTGTAATGACAAGCATATGATCCAAGTATATGATGTAGCAGCAGGTGACCTTGTTCATAGCCATCAAGGTCATTCAGATAAAGTCCGCTGCATAGTTTACTCACCAAATGGGCACCAAATTGCCTCAGGAGGCGAAGATTGTACCTTGTATATATGGGATACGCAATCGGGAGCGGTTCAGCACAAGTGGGGAGACCATACAGATACAGTTGTGGACGTGGTATATTCGCCAGATGGAGACAGGATTGCGTCCGCCAGTAACGATATGACGGTACGTGTGTGGGATGTAATGTCAGGAGAATTAAAGCTGGTACTCAATGACCCTGATGACTGTCTTTCTGGTATCACATATTCACCTGATGGCCAATGGATCGCTTCTGTTAATGAATTGGGCGCTGTACGTCTCTGGGATGCTCAAACAGGCATGTTGAAGTGGGTGGTGGTCAAACCGTTTGGATATGACCCGAAGGTTAGGTTCTCTCCAAATGGTCTGCATATCGTCTCGATGAATGACACTGCAACTTCTGTGTATGAAGCAAAAACGGGTAAACTCATCCATGCTCTCGAAACAACCGATGCTTCCAGGGTTCAAGATTTAGCATTTTCGCCAAATGGGGAACAGATTGCGACTTGTAATGTGGATCATACAGTCCGACTGTGGGATGCGAGATCTGGCCAGTTGCTAAACACTGCTTACGGTCATAAAAGCCAGGTATTTTCTGTTGCGTTCTCACCAAGTGGCCATCAGATTGCTTCGTTTAGTGAAGACAAAACGATACGCCTATGGGACTCCCAGCTTGCCCGTTCCAACAATGAGACTCGATATGGTCATACTAAGCAAATCAACTGTATGGCTATCTCCCCTGACGGAAAGCAGATCTCTTCAGGCAGCAATGATTGTACAGTACGGTTGTGGGATGTGCAAACAGGAGATATTATCCGTACGCTGCGAGGTCATAAGGGAGGAATCCACTCTGTCAAGTATTCGTCGATTGGTCAACACCTTGCTTCCCGCGACCATAACCAGACGTTACACATCTGGGATACAAGATCGGGTGAACTGATCTACGCCTTGGAACGACAAGAGCTTCAGGACATTCAATGTAAAGGGTTAGATTACTCTCCTAGTGGCTACCAACTTGCTTTCGGCAATTATGACGGCACTATTTCTATATGGGATACACAAAAGCAAGAGATTGCTTTCAGCTTGAAACAGCACGAAGGAGCACAAACCAATGAAAACGTATATTGGCTTTCATTTTCACCCGATGGTCAACAAATTGCGGCATGTGTTTCCGGTGGTATTTTCAAGCTATGGTCTGCACACTCTGGGAAATTCGTCCGCGCATTAGAAGGTCCATTGGATATCCCTCACCTCACGCATAGCATCGCATACTCACCAGATAGTCGTTATATCGCTGCAAATGGATCCAGCAAGGAAATGCTTGTCTGGGATACCACAACAGGTCAACTTTGCCGTAAAATATTTTTTGATTCACAGCAATCCTCTTTGGCATTCCCACCATCATCATCTAGTTGGCAACGCGAAGTCCTCTCAGGGGGCTTTGATGGGACAGTGAGTGTACTTGACATTGAGTCAGGACAGGTGTTGCAAAAACTCGAGGGGCATAGCAGTGTTGTCGCTGTCATGGAATATTCTCCGCCAGATGATAATGATGTTGGTGACACTAAGCCCATGTATCTTGCTACAGGCAGCATTGACATGACAGTACGTCTGTGGAACCCAGTTTCAGGCCAATGTCTAGCCGTCATTCCATATTTCGGTGTATACACTAGCACTCTCACTTGGAGGATATTCACAGAAGGCAGTGGCGGCTTCTTCCTGATGACAGGTTGTAATGATGGCTCAATTTGGACGTGGCATATTTTTAATGATACGATAGGCAAGACGGAAGGAACAACAGAAACAGAAAAGGAAGGGGAAGATACAAGAGAAGGTCATAATCAATGCCAATATCGTTTAAGGTGGACATCGAAGCAGATGGTTCTGAATGCAGAGAATGCGTCCATTCAAGGAGTAGGTGGTTTAAGTGAAGTGAATAAGAAACTGTTCGAAGAACGTGGAGCAGTAGGTATACCAGCTGCTGCCCCATCACGGATTGGGCTCTATGAAGCAAGCAGAAGGCTCGGGATAATCAGAAGCGTAGCATTCAAGCTCAAGACGCCCTCTTCTTCATCTTCATCTTCTTCTCCTCCTTCTTCTCTACCTCTCTCTGATAAGAACAGGGGCC
This sequence comes from Lobosporangium transversale, assembly GCF_002105155.1. NCBI lineage: Eukaryota > Fungi > Mortierellomycota > Mortierellomycetes > Mortierellales > Mortierellaceae > Lobosporangium > Lobosporangium transversale. The sequence continues at coordinate 843,502 of NW_019028982.1, read as the reverse complement.
GCCTACAGAAGGATCCGTCTGAGGCAGAAGCGAGGACACACTTGAAAGAAAGTCTTCTCAAAGAGCTCCTAACGTTAATGGACGAGAAAGAAATAATCGACAGCAATGGGCATAGATTAACTTATAGTATATGCGATGAGTGCGATGTAGGACATATATGTTGTAAACCTACTTGTAAGTAGTAATAAATGGACATGTATGTAGGGAAAAGATTTATTTATGCACAGTAATATTTTAGTGTCCACTTTCATTAAACCTCATTGATAAATGATCAAATAGAAAGTAGTTCCAAAACACAGTCGGGCAAGTGGCAATCACCTATCCATTCCTTTGAGTACTCGAATAATAGTAGTAGTGATCACTAGTCTGCTTCAGGGGCTCAAGCCGAAGATGCTGATTACTTAAATAGGCACCATAGTTTTGTAAAAAAAAAAAAAAAAAAAAAAAAGCAAAGAGCACATCATAGGTCGGTTCTCGCTGTGATAAATGCCAATTATTGTTTGCAGTGAGGATAATATATATTAAGCATGCCACCGCAATAAGGACAAACTTGCCCTTAAACCTCAAGCTGGGTCGAAAGAACGCAAAAATATTACACCAGGGCAGCTCATCATTATCTTATTATCGCAAACCAGGATCCAACATATTGTTATTCTAAATTGATGACTGAGTTCATTGTGTGGCTGATTTTTTATTCGCTATTCGTGAGTGAGCTATCATTTCATGTGGGATTGTCATTATCCTCGTAGCCATGGTCCATATGTGTGACCTCTTTTTATTCCTTCTGACCGAGAAAAAACTAAAAATAAAATAAATAAAATCTAGCGTTCGCTCTGATCTACTCTCTATCTTCTTTTTTCTCGCTCAGGAACACATCCAGCGTATTGAAGTTCCAAATGAGCGAGTATGACACTTCTGATCCAATTATACACTCTCTCCAGAGCCAGCTGGCTACACTCACCAGCCGGCTTGAGGCTCTCTCGACTAGCTCTGAATCCAGTCGATCGAACCCCTACTTGGTTCCAAAAGAACCAGCTTACGAAATTACACCTGACGACTCCATTCTCGTCCACTACCCAGCAATGGACGGGAAAGATTTTTTCAAACATAAATCTGGAAACCGTGCAGACGATCTTGCATATGCAACAGAAATGGCTAAAGAGATGCAGTCTTTTGCCAAAAACACAACCCAAACCTATTCTGCACCCAAATCGGCACTCATTGACTGGCCCGACTCTTCCTCTCACCACAGTTCCATGGACAAAACAATCTCACGCTATCAATCACGATTGGCAAACCTTACAAGACCACTTGATCAATTTGCCACGGAAATGTTTTCCTACGAAGTTGACCCTGCGGTCGCACAAGCGTGTTTACAGCTCGCACAGACAATGCGTGAACATATTGCACACCTTGCACAGCAAATGTCAAGCGACAGGGAGGACCTTGTTTACCAAGCGCACAAAATTTCAGTCACCAAGGACACAGTTGATCCACCAATTGTCTCTACTTCAGACTTCATTGAAGCCAGCAAATTGGCAAAGAGTGTTCGTCAGGCTACTAACCCGACAAGACAACGGGCGTACAACAGGAGGACTCAAAACCGGAGTTTCTTTAGCGCAAATACTTACAGACCCACTTCTAATTCTAGCCAATCTCATCCATCGGGTCAAACTCAGACCGCCCACTATCAAAATGACAATGGTTCTTTTTTTGGGCGAGGCCAAAATCCAAGGAGAGGGGGACGAGGCCGAGGCCGAGGCTACCAAACCCCTCAATCCAACCAGACAAGTCAGGCACAGACTGCAGGCCAGCAGTAGGTGGCCGTTTACAGATTTACAGAGAAGCATGGGCTCTCATAACCGACAACGAATGGGTCAAGTCGGTCGTCTCCGAGGGATTCAAAATCCCTTTCCACAAACGGCCACCGATATCCAGTTCAACAGCGTACCAAGCTCGAGTAGCAGCGGAGGAAGAGAAGGCGATCGATCAAGAGGTAATCGCACTCTTAGCCAAAAGAGCAATAGAGGTCGCTTCGGGCCCTGGTTTCAAGAGCCGAATATTCACTATCCCCAAGAAAACCGGGGACATTCGTCCAGTCTTAAATCTAAGACCGTTGAATGCCTACGTCTCAGAGCGGCACTTCAAAATGGAGACGATGACGACAGTATGCGCAATGTTACAGAAGAACGACTTTATGACAAGCATCGACCTATCAGACGCATTTCTTCACGTACTAATCCATCCAGATTATCGTCATTATCTACAGTTCCAATGGAAGAACCGGAAATTTCAATTCCGTACACTTCCCTTCGGGCTCTCACTCTCTCCGCTAGTGTTCACCAAAGTTCTCAAGCCTTTCCTCAAATGGGCACGACGACGAGGAATTCGCATATCAGCGTACCTAGACGATTTGATAATCCTAGCCAAGAACAAAGAACAATCAATCCAGTTCACTCAACTAGTGCAAGACAAGTTGGCAGCGCTAGGATTCCTCATCAAGGAAGCCAAGTCTACGTTGATCCCGTCACAGAAAATAGACCATTTAGGCTTCACCATCAACTCCCGGGATATGACTGTCACAGTTCCGAAATCCAAAGTCAGGGACATACGGCGCGAGGCAGGAAAGCTACTACGAAAAGGCGCCACTTCTTTAAGGGAACTTTCTTCGTTCGTCGGGAAAGCAATGGCAACATCTATGGCAGTGTTCCCAGCGCGATTCATGACACGGAATCTGCTTCACCTCAAGAACACAGCACTAAAAGCCAAGGGAGCTTCTTGGTCGGACACGGTCACCCTCACGGAACCAGCCAAGGAGAACCTTCAATGGTGGAAGGAGCAATTGACGTCATGGAATGGTCTGTCATGGATTCAACAACAGACACAAATGGACATATACACGGATGCATCGGACACCGGATGGGGGATCGTGATCAACAATCAAACATGGAGTGGCAAATGGACTCCACAAGAGAAAGACCACCACATCAACTGGAAGGAACTACAGACAGTTCTTCGAGCTGTTCAACTACCAATAACACAGGGCAAAATGATCAACATCATATGCGACAACACGACAACGATTGCACACATCAACAGGTTCGGAGGGACGAGGTCTCCGGAACTAATGAGACTAGCGGACACGTTATGGCGTCACTGCCTAGCAACGGGGACTCGACTTCGGACGACATACATCCCATCTGCATTCAACCCAGCGGATGCACCGTCACGGCGAATGATATCGCAATTGGAATGGAGGATCAGTCGCCCATTCTTTCAACAACTGGAACACCAATGGGGGCCACATCAGGTGGACCTATTTGCGTCGGCACAGAACAAACAGCTACCGACATTTGTCTCATGGAAATTCCATCCAGCTGCTCTGAAGATAGACGCCCTTCAACACAACTGGACAGAGATGGGCAACCTTTACATTTGCCCCCCATGGAATCTTCTATCAATCATCTTGGAGAGGATACAGACCCAGAAACTGACAGCAACAGTAATAACCCCATGGTGGCCGAGTGCAATATGGTTCCCAACCATCAAGGAGATGGCAGTAGCACCACCAATCCCGATCCCTCGGGAAGCAGTCCTACCAGCCGTCGGAAGCGCAAGCGATCTCCTCAGCAAGAATCCACTCTGGTCATTGACAGCATGGAGAATAAGAGGCGACGTAAAGATCTAGATGCAGGACTCTCACCATCCGCTATCACTCTACTAGATTCAGCAGGTGCCAACAGCAAAACACGTCGACAATATCTGCCAACTCAAGAGGCTTTCGCAGTATGGGCTCAACAAGAAGGCTTCGACCCTAGTACGCCAAATGCAATTGCTGTAGTTAACTATTTATGCCATGCGCGGATTATCTATTCTTGGAGTAGGAATACCACTCTTAACAAAAAATCAGCCATCTTAAAGCTTTACGACGACACATCCGTGATCACAGGCAATATCTACTTTCAGCGGTTCATGGCAGCAATGAAAAGTACTGGCGTATTTCAAATGGAGCACGTATCCGCACTCGACATTTCACCCATCCTTTCATACTTCCGCATGGAGGACAATGTGGATCTTGATATGCCTAAGCTCTCTCGCAAGCTCTGCTGGCTCTTAGGCGTTTGTGCGTTTCTCCGGCCAGATGATATCGGTTGCATCGATGTGTCAAAGTCAGAGACCAATGAAAAGGGTCTTCTCCTTACCATAGTCTTCCCTAAGGAGCGACGCGATGGGCAGCGCATCATAAAGTCGATCTTCGTAGGTAGACACCCTAACGACAAGAAAATTTGCCCAGTCGAGGCCTATACAGAATACACCAGACGGATAGCGGACACACCTCTCGAAATCGAGCACCACAAAGATCAGGATTATAAATTCAATCCTCTTATGCGCTTTGTGAAAGACAAGTCTAAAGTCCTTAGGGTCAGTACCATAGGCACTTTTATGAATGAAATCACACGTCGAATTCCAAATCTTCCGTCGAAACGGCCTCCTCCAAAGCCACGCGCTATAGGATCAACCTTGGCAGCCATCGCTGGCGTATCAACCCAAGATATCATGGTTCAAGGGAATTGGTCGTCTGACAAGGTTTTCAACAAACACTACCGTGTTTCCCGCAAAACCAATTCAAATTTGACGACGTCTGTTTTTGGTTCGCTCTGAAGTCACATATGGACCATGGCTACGAGGATAATGATCTGGAAGTGCTACAAAGGACGCACTATCCTCATTATCAGAGTAGCCATGGGACATATGTCCCTCCCACACCTCCCTTTTCTTTTCACTCGTTACTAGATAGAGAGTAGATCAGAGCGAACGCTAGATTTTATTTATTTTATTTTTAGTTTTTTCTCGGTCAGAAGGAATAAAAAGAGGTCACACATATGTCCCATGGCTACTCTGATAATGAGGATAGTGCGTCCTTTGTAGCACTTCCAGATCATAATGCGAGAACTTTGTCAACGACCCTCTTATTGCTTAGTGATCATCATTAATTGTTTCATCTCGCATCCGAGAAAAAAACCAAACAAGTTTTTGGAGTTCTTATTTTCTTCACGCTCATGGCTCGTGGTTTTCATGGTTTTTATTATTAGGTCCCCATAATAGCTCCCGTAGTAGCTCCATTTGAAACGTTTTTGACTTTAATAGCGATAGCAATAACAAAATTAAAAAAAAAAAAAAAAGTGTTTTAAGTAATAGAGTATCTTTGCTTAAGGGGCAAAAGATACAGGACAAAGAGTAGTAGGGCTCTTTTTATTTTATTATATTTTATTTTTTTTTGTAAATCAGCTCCAGAATGTTGACGGAGGGGATAAGAATTGTGCGGGTGACGGGGGGGGGGTAAGAATTCCGAAAAGAGGGATGTTGACGGGGGGACTTTTGGGAATTCTCAGCCGGAGGTTAAAATTTTATTCTGAGGGGGGTTGCATTTTTCCTTAGTCCGTTTCTTTGGCTTTTATAACCTAGCCTACAGGCCTGACTGTGGTGCTATCTAAGTGAGGTGGACTTGCGCAAAGATTCTTATAGCTGTAGTTCGACAGGATGTCCCGATTAGTAGATACAAAATAACCTGAAATTAAAATAACTATTAATGACCAGCCACAACACCATTACCGCCTTTTTATCATTTCTATTTCACTTAAACATCATTATTTGTACCCGTGATATATATGCCCTCTCCTCACCATAGTGGGTGCCTCAATCTTCTGCATCTTCTAATGAATGAAAGTCCTTGTCATTGTCGCACAATTTGTTCCCGGCAGTCTCTACAGCGCTTTCAAAAGGCACGATTTTTATATAAAAGGAAGATTCCAAAAAAGTAAAAAATACTTTTATCAAACAGGTGACATAGGGGGTAATAAAAACGGGTGACATTTAGATTTATTGATTTTTGTTTTGTTGTTTCAAAATAAAAAAAAGACATTTGCATGCAAATAGCCCTCGATCACTTCTCGGTTCCTCTTTTCAATTCCATCTCCACATTGTAAACGCCCTATTTCCTCTGTTCGAGGCTATAGATTACGAGCCTCTTAATCAAAGTTACCAGTTATTTTTGTCTTTCCTTCCCATGCTGGCCTTTTGAAAAATTCATGTGCTGAGTCCTCCCAATGACTTTCAGTATTTTTTAGAATCCAGCTGAATTGAGCCACCCAGGCAGTTTAAAAAAACTAAACTAAACAATTTTAGAACCACATCCTTCAATCTTCATTTCTTAAATCGAGGTAAAAACATGAAGTCTACAACTGTAATTGAATAGGAAATCCTATCCAGACAGTCATTGGAAGGCCACTGAACATGAATAAAGTTTCTTCAGTTCTGGACGGTAGAAAAAAAAGTTCCCCTTGATCAATTTATTTTTGTCCGCGGAACCACTAATTTCTGCTGCTTGTCCTCTTGTGTAACAGTGGTGATCTTCACGCGCACACAGCCCAAAATGAAGAAATCACATCCTTTTGTTTAACTTGTCCCCTCCCCCTATGCCGTCATCCATGACCTTGCTTTGTTGATATCCAGCTCCCGAAGTAGCCATCTCTCTTTATCCTAATCTCCAGACATTAAACCACTAAGGCTATTACCGATTGTGTTCCCGATATTGACGGGATATCTTGAACCTCTATCGACCTTGGTTCTACCTCAGAAAGCAACTCACGGCATGATGAGAGCTCGCGTTTCCATGGTCGCAAGTCATCAGTTGCATATACCAACGAGGAATGGACAAGGCAGCCAGGGATGAGTGTAACCATAACATGCTCACAAAATATTGGATCACCCTTCTTGTTGCTTATGGTTGTAGATCTAATGTTCCCCATAGATCTTTCCAGCATAGATACCTTCTCCTCCACCTCCACCTCCTTTTCCTTTTCATCTCCATGTTCCTGTGCTTCCAAAGCCTTGCCATTTTTTCTGATGACTGACGCAATGGGTTCAATCAGCATGATCCGGCGGGGTCTCGTTGTTCAGTGTCCACTCAAAAGCCTCAGTATCCGGTGTGATTTTTATATTTTTAAAAAAAAAGAAGGTATGAAAGGACTTTAGGAAAAGCCTATGATAGGATTGTGGAAATATCGTAAAAAAAAAAAAGGGGGAGGGGAAAGGACATGCCATGGGCTTTATATTCCAGCTGGGGGGTGTGCAAACAAGGTGGGAAATTGTGCTGAGCCAAGCTGTCATTACCATCTAATCTGCCAAATTGACAGCAATGGTATATGCGGAACAAACTGATCGTCGGATCGTAATATATCTCTACTCTCAATTGTTTCAAAAAAAAAAAGTTTACATCCTTTTCTCTCTGAAAACTAATTGCTTTTTCTCGATCGTGTCATGGGTAAAGCCCATGAATCCTGTTAGCCTTTTTGCTCTTTCTAACTATTGCCTTCATGACGTTTTGTTTCCCAGTAATATTCAGTGCTATCTCAAAATATTGGATCATCAATTCGATTGCTGAAAGCTTCCTCGAGGTTGATGAGGCATCTTAGGCACCCACCCTCTCTTACTGCCTCAAAAACAAGCAAGGCTTTAAAAATAGTTCTGCTTTCAATAATCACGGCTCATCAAGCGTTTGACTCGACAGCGTTCATATACAGTCATTGCAACTTACCAAAGCACAAGGAAATATCGAGCTTTCATTTGCATGACTATGACTAATACCAATTTATCTTGTATAGACAGGTCTATCATTATAGTCCTCATCTTATACCACCATTACCAGGATTGCTACTGCTCCATCAACGCTCTTTCGGTTATGGCCATTTATATGATTATTACCCATTGACCATTAACACTCTCGAGTACATTGTCCTCCTATACGGCAGTCTTCCATTACTTTTGCATCAAAGGCCATACGGACCACAATTGCATGTGCCTTGGTGAACATGATGCCTATAAGCTACTCAATCTCGTTGGTTCTTAGCTTAAAAAGGAAATGAGAAAAAAAAATGAGGGGGTTGAGGGACTTTTAACAGATGGAGCCATTGATTGTTTATTCAAAGACGGTTCACAGACACGTGGTGTCAAACTCTTTTCTATTAGTATTATAGTCAGTAGAACATACCATACCGTAAGAATACCCTATTTTATATTCATTAAAACAGGTCATCGGCTTGATCCAAGAAGCTCGCTAGTTGGCTTGGCTCTGTTTGCTCTGCCAGCCAATAGGACGCTTGACTAGTGTAAGCGTCCCATGGGTTGTCATCTTCCCCCGCGATGGATTTAAAGTACCTTATCACGACAGCTGTTGCAGCAACTGTGGCTGAGAGCGATTTAGTATCTTGGATTTCCATCGTAGCTGCGACCGCCGTAGGGATAAGACCCATACACGAGAATAGCTCATCCTTCCACGGCCAAGACCCTTCAGGTCCCTGCATTGACAAGACAGACTCGCTTCCACCTTGGTAAACCCGAGAGGTATCATTGGCTTCCTGAGCATTATTCACACCTATGGTTCTGACGTCATGGCTGTTATTATGACCGTTGTCAGGTTGCGGGTAGATGTGCTGCTGCGATATCGCATTACCTTTTGGAGTATTGCCCATAAGTGTGCCCCCCTTCCCTACTTGAGGGCGATAAACATCAGTGTCTCTAGGACTAATGTATACTTTCACTCCTTGAGTGCTGTGGTTGCTGTGGTTGCTGTGGTTGCTGTGGTTGCTGTGGTTGCTGTGGTCAAACTGAGAACTGAGATGTTGCCTCAATATCACATCATCTTCTTTAATACTGTTATTATTTTTAATACTCGAGCCAGGTAGCCTTCGCACGATCTTTTTCGCGTCGGTGTTGCTTATATCCGAGGCACCCGTCTTTGGTATGGGCCGGCTAAAATTCGGATTTCCTCTCAGCCTACTTTTCCGTGTCATGAAGGGATAACTGGTTTGATTTTTTTTTTTTTTTTTTTTGAAGAGTAGGAAATTAAATAGATGACCAGCTAGTATATGTGTGTACAATAATCGATCGGTATTTGCCTGGGGGACGAAATGACAAAAAGAGCAGAATGAAGAGAAGAGAAGAGTAAACGGAAACAGAGAGTTCAGGGCCGTGATTTTCTTTCCCCCCTTTTTTTTTTTTTTTTTTTTTTTGCTTACTCAACGGCTGGTATACTATAGATGGTCTAGATTCCATCAGACGCAAATAGTCAGGGCATTAGCTGCAGCCCTCAGCTGTTTGCATTGGCTACAGCCCTTAGTTGTTTGCATTGACAAGTTGATGGATCGAATTAGGCACAAATCATTATTGTCGCATATAGCCGTATAGCTCCTTTTTTCTTTTTGATCAAATGGGTCCAAAAAAAAAAAAAAAAAAAAAAAAAAAACAGATCGAGGTGGGAAATAAAGTCATAAAGATGGCAACATGAAAGGAAGGACGGAACGTATTTTGTGCCAATGTTTAAACACAGGAATAAAAATGTATTTATCGTTCACACGATCCGCTTAACAACTTTATGGAAGAACTTGTTAATCATTTTAAACATGCGGCATTTCTCTCTTCAAATAAATTCACTTTCTTCCAAGTTTATACTTTCTTGACTCTATATCCTCGCCTGATTTTTGATCACTTACTCGAATGTCTCTCTGACTGGCTCACTCTGGTCATGATATAAACACATAGTGATACTAACAAGGGTTCTGGGATGGGTTCTTGCTTTGTGTGCACGTGGGGAAAGCAGACGCACGTTCCTTTAAAATCGGAAAAAAATTCGTCGTCAATAAAAGAATACACCGGCTTGGCTCAAGAGGTCCGCAAGCTGATTTGACTGTGTTTACCCTCTTAGCCAGCGGGATGCACTTTACTAAAAGCATTCTGGTTGCCATCTCCCTTCATACTATATTCAGCTTACCCTACCGCTACTGCAGTTGCTTCAATCATTTCCGAGAGTGATTTTCTATCTTGGACTTCGATTGTAGCTGCAACTCTCGAAGGAATGAGGTCCATACACGCCAGTAGTTCATCTTTCCATAAATAAGGCCTCACAAGCGTCTGCATTAATAGTAGGGCTAACATACTTTCATCAAACTGGCCAATGTGCTGTCGCAACATCGAACGCACTGTCTTCTTTAACTCTGTTTGCATTAGCCACGGCTGACTGAGATATTTCTTTGTATTTGATTGTCGAGTCTTACTCGAGTAGAGAAATGTGGCCGTATAGCAACACCAATAATATTTCAATCCATCCTACATCATCTGAAGTTCCTGTGTTTACCGGAGCTCTATTGATAGCTGCGTTTCGACGGCTATTCTGTGCCGCCATATTTTGGCTGCTGTCATAACTGGAGCCAAATCGGGGGCTCAGGTATTGTTGCAATGTCGGGCTTTTTTTCCCTCACACTGTCACGAAAAAAGACATCGTTTATTTCTTTCTTAAGCAATTAGCTCCTCAGCTTGGCTCAAAAGTTCTGCTAGTCTAACTTGCCCTACTTGTCTATCTATCCAAGCTCTCGCCTTTTCGACTTCCAACTTCCAAACATCCATGTCTGCCTTCAAATATATATTAAAATACTTTATAGTCAATGCAGTTGCTGCAAGTGTTCCTGACAACGACTTTGTGTCCTGAACCTCCATCGTTTGTGCTACGATGTCACAGATGAGACCAAGGGACGAGAGTAATTCGTCTTCCCATAGCCAAGACCCTTCAAATGTTTGCATCGACAACAACGTTTTGATCTGCTCAGTACTGTCACCTTGAATACTGGTATGCTGTTGGAGTACCACGGTGTGTTCCATGATATTGCTCATTCTGAATATTTCTGCCATCGGCACTTCCGAATGTTCAACATTTCGGACTTTTTGGTCTTTTTCGGTAACCGACTCAACACAAAGTGTTTGATCTCCAGTTGTTGCCTTCATTTTTTTTTTTTTTTTTTTTTTTTTTTTTTGAAAGATGAGATAAAACAAGAAAGTAGTAATCTTGGGTGATGGCGCGCAATAAAAACATATTTAAATAACAAATTGAAAATGACGCTAGAGCGTTTTTTGAGACATCAATACCAATAGAAGCACAGGCCTTTTGGTCAAGGAAAATGCATTGCCACATGGCACCAAATAGTTTTTTTTAGCTACCGCTATTAGCAAACCTAACAATTGCCAAAAAGGTCATTCAGACCTTCTCGGTCGATAAACTTTTAATTCCTATCATTGAAAAAGGTCACCAGCTTGATTCAAGAGCCTCACAAGTTGACTTGGCTCCATTTGCCCTGCCAACCAATATAACATTCGACTTGCGTAGAAGCTCCGAGAATTGCCGTCCTCCTCTGCAATAGATCCAGAGTATCTTATCACTACTACGGTCGCAGCAACTGTCGTCGAGAGTGATTTTGTGTCTTGGACCTCTATTGTAGCTGCAACTATCGTAAGAACGAGACCCATACACGAGAATAGTTCATCTTTCCATAGTTAAGAGCCTTCTCTTCATATGTTTGCATTAATAATAATACTGGCGCGCTTCCGCCCTGATAAACTTGAAGGATGACATGCTGCCGCAATATTCGAGTTCGTAACCACCGTTTGGGGCAGGCACTGAGTTGGATAATTTCATGCTATTACACTTTGAGCTTTGTAATGGTGGTTATTAAAATGTTAATTGATGCGGTCGCTGCTATTGGCGCTGAGAAACCTGTGACCTTATGAATTTGCTCATCCCATTTACATATTTATTTCTACTAAAGGAAGAAAAAAAATGAAAAGTAAAAGTGTTGAATAGCAATAATAAAGAGATGAAAAGCCGATACCCTAAAGTGCGCGTTCTCGATAAATATCAAAATGATCTGAGGTAAGAATGCAGATAAAACACGTCCTCTTGCTTAAATAACCGCAGAATCATCCTGTTTTACTTTGTAACATGGGTCTTTCATTTTTATTGGACATCCTTATCATTGCATGTTGCTTTTGTTTATTATTTATTACTAATTATTAATTATTTATTATTGCTGACCTCTTTTCCCTTATCCCATCGTTAAACCAGGTCACCGGCTTGGTCCAAGAGACTTGCAAGTTGGCTTGGCTTTGTTTGTCCTGCCAACCAGCTGGACGCTCGACTCGTGTAAACGTCCCATGGGCCGCCATCTTTCCTCGGAATAGATTTAGAGCGCCTTATTGCTACCGTAGCAACCGTCACCGAGATCGATTCAGTATCTTGGTCACTATTGTAGCTGTAACTACCGTAGAGATGAGATCCATAAAGAATGAGGCCTGAATTAGGCAATTACATATCATTATATTTCAAATGCTGTAACGGTGGTTGTTAAAATGTGGACTGCTGTGCTGCCATAATTTAGCGTTGTTCCCGCGAATACTGTTCGAGTCTATGGTGATTCATTGGAGTGCGTGATTGCGCTGAGAACCTGTCAACAACTTAAGCTATACTTTTTGTGAGTTGAATTGTTGATCCTCATTTTTTTTTTTTTCTTTTTTTTGGAAAGGTAAGAGTACATATATATAAAAAAGGTGTCAGTTCGAAGGAGTGTATAGCGACGACTAGAAGAATGTGGAAAGATGATAGCCTAAGGAACTATAGCTACACTCTTTTTTGGTGCTAATTATCACAGGTGATGAGATCTCCTTTGGCAATCAATAAACATTTTATTTTATATTTCATGTTTAATATCGTCAAAACAGACCATCAGCTTGGTCCAAAAGACTTGCAAATTGGCTTGGTTCTATTTGTCCTGCCAACCAGCTGGATGCTCGGCTCGTGCAATCTTCCCATGAGAAGCCATCCTTCCCTTCAATAGATTTAAAGTATCTTATCACCACAATGGTCGCCGCAACTGTCGCCGAGAGTGACTTTGTGTCTTGGACCTCCATTGTAGCCGCTGCTATTGTAGGAATGAGACCCATATACAAGAACACCTCATCTTTCCATGGCCAAAACCCTTCAGATGTCTGCGCTGACCACAAGTCTAGCGTGTTTCCACTGTCCCAATCTTGAGTAATGACATGCTGTCGCAATACCGCATTGTCTTCTTGAACACTGTTCAAATTCGGAAGAAACACTTTGTGGTGTTCAGGGGCGAGCTTCAGTGCCATTACTACATCCTCTGGCAATTCTAACTCTGATGATTCTAGATCCCTTGGCGACACTGTGTTTTCTCTTTCGACACTGTCTTCCTTCATGCTGGATATTTGTTGCTCCATAACATCTGAGTCCCAAGAATCATTCAATTCCGCTTCTTGGTCACTGTAGCAATCGGAGTTGCTATCATCGGGGGCGAGAAGCCTGTCGGCGGCTTTAGTTATGTTTGCTTCTTGTGGGGTAGTTTCCATTTTGTATTTTTATTTTGTATTTTTTGGAGATAGAAAAGATAAATGGAGACATTAAAGGAAAAATGGATAAAGAAAGAAATGAAAAAGGGGATGATATACATAAATTCTTTTTTGTTTATATTCTAGATTAGGTCAATGCTTAAATTATGGCGAAGCAATATCCAAGATTGTTTTTAGTCCCCCAGAATGCAAGTTGATTAACAATTTTCCAGGGGCTTCTCAATTCTGGAGATTGTAGATTGTAGATTGTCGAAAATGTGATACGAATAGCACAGCCAAATACAATTTTTGAATACAATTAAGGTTTTTCTCATCTTCGAATTTCTTTTTTCTTTTCCCCCGCTCCCACGCCCCATTCCACTACAACAATGTGCTCCCACTGTTATTCTCACTTCTTCATTGAAACCCGCCTCAATCGAATGAAAAGCAACACCTCCTGTTGAATTGCGAGGGAGAGTGCCGAGATACATTGCAATCTGACATCCTTTCTCCAAAGAAAAAACTCGAGGCTATTGAGAAATATAATCAACCCCATGATAAAATAAGAAACAGTTGATATTTTAGATCACGTCTCCCTATCTCATTTTCAATCGACATTCGTGATAGAGTGCTCGGCCAATACACGTCCAACCACTTTGACATTTTGCATGTCTCTCGGGTCCAATTCGACCTTTTGTTGGAGCTCGTCCAGGGAAGCAACTACCTTACAAATTGCAAAGTGCTTGCAGATATGATTTTTAAAGCTCCTTGGCTCTTCTGGCGTGTCAATTGCTATGGTGGTACTGCTTTCCAGTGTTGGCCGCGGTAGTTTCCATAACTATACATCGAGGGGTGTCAAAGCCATTGCATGCAGAGTTAGCATCTCGGTTTGTCGTCTGACCCAATTCCGAGCAGAAGGAAGTGATACGCCGCTATTCCAGAGAGGAAAAAGGCTTTCCGAAGATGCTCGGCGGAATGGACGGCGTTCTTTTCCCTGTTTTTCGTGCGCCAAGCTATGATACCAAGACATGGATAACAAGGAAATATAACTTTACCATGAGTGCATTTCTAATGAAATAAAATTTTGTAATGGAAATGGAAAGCTTGCATATTGAGGTGTAAAAACAACAATAACAGATTAAGGAAAAAAAAAAAAAAAAAAAAAAAAATAGCCCGAACGGCGTGTACTTGATAGAGATCAACCAACTGTGGTAGTCTAGTCAGGCAGAGAGATGAAAAGAGGGCAGAGAATATTCGTAACCAACGCTTCCACTTAGAAAAATACGGTTCTTTGCTCTTTGGGGATATACATATATCAACCAATTCATTTGCTTTCTTCATAATGTTAAACCGAGTACAATACCAAGCGCGTATCTGACAACAACAAAAGAACGCATAGCTACAATGCGCTGTCTAACTCTTTGCTCTTTTCTGTAGTCAATATTGAGAAGATCATTGAGCCAGGAAGTATGGGATTGCCTGCTTGCTTTGACCATTTTATTTTATTATACAATCTTTAAAACAGATCACCAGCTTGGTTCAAGAGGCCTGCAAGTTGGCTTGGCTCTGTTTGTTCTGCCAACCAGCTGGACGCTCGACTCGTGTAAGCGTCCCATAGATTGCCATCTTCTCCTGTGAAATATTCAGAGTATCTTATCACTACTACGGTTGCAGCAACTATCGCCGAGAGTGATTCTGTATCTTGGACCTCCATTGTAGCTGCAACCATCGTAGGGATGAGACCCATACACGAGAACAGTTCTTCTTTCCATGGCCAAGACCCTTCAGAGGTCTGCATTGACAGCAAGTCTAACGTGCCTCTTTCTTGACAAATTTCAATGACACACCGTCGTAATATCTTAGTCCCTTCCTGGATACTGTTCATAGACTTAATTATCGGTTTAGTTTCTTCGTATTGGATCTGGTCCATTGGCAATACCGATTTGCCTTCTCTGGCGTTGTCGTTCTTCATGCTGAGTGTTTGCGGTCCCATGAGGCCTGAACCCCAAGAAGTATTTCGTTCTGCTGTTTTTTGGTCATTATGGTTATTGGGGTCGCTTTCGCCAGTCCCAAGAATGTTGTTCATATTTGTGGTCTCCTCATCTACTTGAGGGTCGAAGACATTAGAGTCCCAAGGATTGTCGTGTCCTTCCGAAGCTTGACTGCTGAGTTTGATTTGAGAACTGAGAAATCTCTTCAGTATTACACTAACTCTTACGGTGGTCCCATTCTCTATATACGCCAGTGTTTCCTTTATTTCTCGTACTTCTTGTGAGTGTGTCTCCATTTTTTTTAGACTTGAAGGGACAGGAATAATAAGCGGAGATATGTAGATATGAAGACCAGGAAAAAAATAAACAAAGAAAGGAAAGAAATGAAGGAGGGCTTATGAAATACCTCTTTTATAAATGAAAATTCTATCAGATCATGGCAGCTGTTGCTGTTGACTGTTTCGATTAAACATTGGTCCTTGCCAAGAGACATATTTTAATATTTACATGCACAATAGACGGTGAGAACCATTGTCTCTGAAAAAGGAAAAAGGAAAAAAAAAAAAAAAAAAAAGAAAATATTACTTTATGAGACGAGGCTCTCATTCTAATCTTGTCCACTGTTTGCAAATGTTATTAATTGATCCCCTGCCTCTTTTCCTTTATTGGCTTCATCTCCTTCGATTTCTTTCCTTCTCTTTTCCTTCCAAAGCTTATGTAGTGTTGACAAGATAGATGGGCCTGTAGTTTTGGACTAAACAGCAGAGGGTGGCAGGACGAGATGGAAAATAAACAGAATAGGGTGAGCTGCGCCTTGGAAAAAAAGATTAGAGCATTTGATTGGATGGTAGAGTTGAAGAGATACTTTTGATTTTGTGAAGGGGAATTAAATTAATGTGAAACATGCTGCGCTGCAGCACTCGATAAAAACAAACATTAGCGTGTTCTCAATACTTATCAAATTGAAAGCGAAAATAAGGATGTGGCGTATTTGCTTGCTTAAATAGCAGGCTTTTAGTGAAGGAGATTCATTATCGTATGTATTTTACTGTTTATAGCATTGCTATTACTCAGTTCATTTTGGACCTTCCTTGTCAATTTAATGCAGATCTTTATTGCTTTTTATCTTTCATCATTAAAATAGATCACCGGCTTGATCCAAGAGGGTTGCAAGTTGGCTTGGCTCTATTTGTTCTGCCAGCCAGCTGGACGCTCGATACGTGTAAACCCATAGGCCGCCATTTTCCCCTTCAATAGATTTAAAGTACCTTATCACTACAACTGTCGCTGCAATTGTCGCCGAGAGTGATTCTGTGTCTTGGATCTCCATTGTAGCTGCAACAATCGCAGGAATGAGGCCCATATACGAGAACAATTCATCTTTCCATGGCCAAGACCCTTCAGGTGTCTGCATTGACGACAAGTCTGGCGCACTTCTATCCTGATAAACCTGAGAGATGACATAGTCTCGTAATCTCACAATGCTTTCCCCAATTCTTTTCTTGTCAAACTGTGAGTTGATGAACTGCCTCAATACCACATTGTCTTCCAGGATACTATTCCTATTTGGCCTTGCCCCAGCATGCCAGGAGATATTGTGATGGGTGCGTAAATCTATTTCCCTTTCCACGAGTCTTCCGTGCTCATGGCTGCTCCGACGAATTTGCGATACTGAATTGTCTTCTTTTGATGCTGTCCTCCTCCCCGGTAGATGTTTGTTGTCCCATCAAAGCGAGATCGCCAGAATTATCGCGTGCTACTGCCCTTGGGCCATTTTGACGATCAGGATCGCTATCGCCTGTGCCAAGGAACCTATTAATAAGTACCTTGATGAAATCGCCGTTTCCATTATTTTTTTCTTGATGCATGGAAAAGTTACTAAAGATTGGTGAGTGAACATTTGTATGCGAACCAATTGATAGACTTGGGGAGACAGAGGTATGGGGAGATGAGAGTGGAGCATTTGTTTATTTATATTTATCTTCAACCTTTCAATTTTTATAAATTATGATTACCCTCGACTCCTGTCAGGTCGTGGCGATTGGTGTTGGCGTTGGAGTAGGCTTGGTGCCACCCAATCACAAAGCCCAGACCACATTTACATGCATATCACGGGCTCTTTAATTGTTAGACAGGCTGTGCCTTGATCTTCTTCATACCTTAGCAAACACCACAGCCAACGCTTAGTACTCTCAGCTGATGCTATCACTCCAAAAGGAGAATGCACCCCCTTTCCTCATTCTCTGATTACATGTCTAACGGCTAAATTCAATGCCATTGAAGCCCTCTCTTTTTTCTAGTCATCAAAACTTGCGGCAGTAGACAACTTGCTGAATGGTCCCTCTCCATAGCTTGTGTTCAGAATCTTTAGCACCTTTACATGCACCCCATGAGTCCTACATTGTCATAAAAAAAATAAAATTTATAAAATTTATAAATTATCCAGCGTTAACACTTGATGATTTCAAAAATCATCTTCAGAATGTTAATGAGGGAAAGGATTGAGCTTCTGGTAGAGGTTGGCAGGTGGTGCATTTTCCTTCGTTCAGCCAACGAAAGGGCGCTCTTTTTGTCTCTATCCCTCTTTCTATCTATCTCTATTCCAGCTCATCTCTCTTCTTTCCCTCAATTTCTCTCATTTCTCTCATTTCTCTCATTTCTCTCTTTCTCTCTTTCTCCACGTCTTTCTTTGCTTCTTCATCTCTTTCTCGGCCTTCTCTCCTTCTGTCTCATTCTTTTCCCTCTGTTTCTCCGTCTCTTTGTGTGAGTAAAGTTCATATGCAGATTATTCATGTTTTCATGCTCGTCTTTTTTTTTTTTTTTTTTTTTTTTTTCCTTGTGCCATTACAAAACTACAAATGTCTCAAGATGCAGGAGCTTCCAGTGAATTGAATTGGGCTAAGTTTTTTTCTGTTCATATGATCGGTTTAAATTAAGAAATTCTTTTTTAGATCACCTAAACGGTATCTCAAATTCGTATTTTAAAAAAGTAAAAGAGGGACTTCCAAACGTACACAGCCACAGAGCACTGCCCGACATATTTTATTTTATTTTACATGTATTTTATTTTGTTTTATTTTATTTTATTTTCGGTGACTTCTTTGCTGTCAAGAGTTGGGCCTTTTATGTAGAAGAACAATTTGGGTGTGTGTGGCCATTTTAACGAAACGAAGCCAGCGAGAATTTGTCTTTGGGGATAGAGATAGTCACCAGTCATTTTTTATACATTTCGGTCTTGATTAATTGCTGGATAGCTTGATTCTTCTGTCTGTTGGTTGGTTATAAATATATATATATATATATATATATATTTATGATAATATGTAGTTAGGGATCTATGCTAAAGCTCAAAACTACAAAGGAGGAAAAAAAAAAAAAACGCCACCAAATATGGGCATATCACGTGCAAATTTCAGAATTGCAGTTTTTTGAGCAATGTGTCATCAGTAAATTCATTCATCAAGTTCAATCCTCTTGCACATTTAATATAAACTTTCAAAGGCAAGAATAAAAAAAAAAAAAAAAAAATACAGCAGAGCTACGGATCAGGGCTCTTTGAAAGGCTTTCCAACAACTTTGTAATAAGAAGGAAAGGACCTTTTTGTTTGTTTGTTTGTTTGTTTGTTTTTCCACCTCCTGACCATTAGCTGATCTCATCTAAACAGGAATTCTCATGGACGTGGATCAACCCAAGGCCAAGTCTGGTGCACCCTTCGTGCTCGATAGTAACGTGTTTTGGTCTTTTGAGTTATAGGGAAAAGCAATTATGATATCGGTTCGTGATCCCGTAACTAACTAATTTTTTTTTTTTTTCTTTCAAATGTGTATCCAAAATCAGTCTTGTCGCTCACAAACGAAGCTAGAAACGCGTATGGATTGCGTCGTCAGGAGTATGGCCGGTACAGACACCATTGTACGCAAAGACTTCACAGAATCAGGAAGACCCTCGGATTCACCCATGGGAAAGATAAAAGCTTTGTTGCTCGTCCTATCACTGCTGAAACTGTGACTGATGAAAAGTATGGCTTACATGACAATGTCATTGCAAAAGCCCCTTTGAATAGAATGGAGGGGAGAAGGGGAAGGCAGAGAAAAGGATAAGTCAATATTCATCTAATGCTCTACTCATTAATGGATTTTTTTTTCGATCTACAGGTATTTACATCTGTTACTCTTCCAGGCGGAGCGTGCCTGGGGCTATGCCATGGAGATCAAGGGACTTTCAGTCGCATTGGATGACAGTCGCAAGCAGAGCCACTACATGAACCGGCTAAAGAAGGCTGCAAAGTTCGCTCAACAATTGGAAGAAATCTGTTCAGCCAAGACAGGGATGGTGGATATTAGGACTGCATTGGATGCCCAAGCATATGCTGCACTCATGTCTGGATATGTGCTCTTTCAGGCTCAACAATGGCAGGGTGCACTTGAGAAGTTCTCTGCTGCACGGGCCATCTATGACAAACTCTCTCTCGCAGGGACATCTCATCAGGAAGCACTTTGTCATGCTGCGATGGACGAGATTGATCCGAATATCAAATTCTGTGGATACCGTCTTCGTCTTTCCAAGGATGGTGTTGTGGACGTGGAGGAGCTTGTCAAGATGTCAGCGGTGAATAAAGGATCCGGATCAGATGTGTTGATGCGTGAGATTGAACATCTTATTGGCCAGACACGACAGGCGAGAGCCCAGGATTTGCATTCGATCACCTGGAGATCAAAACAGTTACCGTTGAAGGATCCTAAGCTGGCGACTGCTATCCTTAAAGCGCAGGAGACTGCTGCAGAGCTCAGTCATGTGGAGGGAGCGTCCAAGGAGGCGAAGTTGGAGAAATTTGACAAGGTTTTGCAGGCGTATGCTGAAGCAGAGAAACATATCAAGAAGGCGCTCAAAGAGGATGCTGTAAGTTGGCTGCTGACTCCAATCGATGGCTTTTTTTTTTATTTTTTTTTTTTTAAAAAAAAAAAAAAAAAAAAAAAAAAAAAAAAATTGGATAGCAACAGATCATATTCAGCTTGTTTACTGATACAAAAGGAAAAAATGTTTATGATTTTGGGTATTTTAATAGGTTGCAGCAGCTAGGGTCAGGTCTTCAAAATCAGAGCAGAATACAGCGGAACTGAACATGATTGCGAGTTACATCAGCTACTCGAGTCTCAGACATACGATCGAGCGAAACTTGTTCCTTGCTAAGGATATCTATAACAGGCTTGAAGGAAAGGAGACAACGGCGGATCGGAACGAGGATGTTCAATATCAAAACCTTGTGAAGGCATATGATAACGTGGTGCAGGTAAAATTCATGCTAGACTGATCGTTTAAAGATTTTTTTTTTTATTGCAAGCAGGACACTAACGTATAACCTTTTTTTTTTTTTTTTTTTTTTTTTTTATAATGAAATTTCAGAATCTGGCAGCTATTCAAGAGCTTCCAGGAGTTGCAGCGGATGTGGAATTGTCGAGGAAGGTGGAGAGGGCGTTATTGTATTACAAGGGCTGGCGATGCTTTTTCACAGCGACTGCGTACTTTAAGCTGTCACGTCATGTTGAGGCCATTGCATTGTTTGATCGTGCACAGAGCTATGCCACACAGATCCGTAGCGAACTCGGAAGGACGATTGGGAAACATGAGGCTGATTCGTTTTATGTGACCGAGGAAGAGTTGAAGGAAATGGAGAGCAAGATCCGGGGCAGGAAATGTCAGGTGCATGCGGCATGGTATTTGGAACATGGACAAGAAGAAAGTCTTGAGGAGAAGCTGTCGTCTATGGACTTGAATGACAAGTCGTTGGATGAGGTATACATCATGTGTTTTTGTATAATTTCATTGCTTTGGTTTGTTTGTAAAAAAGGATATAGACGTTATTGACTAATGACCGGTTCGAATCAACTGGAATTGGATCACGTTTTTTTTTTTTTTTTTTTTTTTTTTTAGCCTGCATTGATCAAGCATTTGGATACGTATCCAACATCGATTACATCGAAGAGTAACCCATTGGTACCCCATCTAGTTGATTTCCCGCCGACACTGCAGGCGATCCCGGCTAAACCACTGTTCTTTGATATTGCCTTCAATCACATGGATTATAACCATGATGCACTGGCAGAAAGAGCAGGCCATCCTCGTCAACAGAGTGAATCCTCTAGTGGATGGTTTGGAACGATCTGGGGTCGTAAATAGATGAACACAGTGATGCTTAGTAAGGATGATCTTATTAAAAAAAGAAAAGAAGGGAAAAAAAATGTATTAGCCTAATGCAGACTAGTATTTAATGGAAGTTTAAAAGAATGAAAGATATCGGTAGTCCAGACACAAAAAAAAAAAAAAAAAAAAAAAAGCTTATCGTCCATCGAAAGTTGAGAAATGAGGAATGCCAGGCAAGATATTCACACAGATGGCAACATTCCACACATTCCTATTCACCATATGCAAGCATGCAGACAAGCAAACAAATAAGTAAGGCAAAGCAAAGCAAAGCAAACAAGCAAAGCAAAAGCGCTTTTGGTTTGAAGTTGATTTGAATATAAAATGATGTGTGATTTGATTTTTTATCCACAAGACGCGTGCAACCACCAAAGGACAAAGGACAAAGGACAAAGAACAAGGAATAAAAAATAAAAATAAAAATAAAAATAAAAATAAAAAGGGAAAATAAAAAAGGAAAAAAGAAGAAAATAAAAAAGGTTAAAAAGGAAGGAAGAAGAGCATGTCTTTTGAATTTACCTTCATTCACTCTACTCATTCTATCCCCATCAGTTGAACGTTAAAAAATAAAAAATAAAAACGATAAAAAATAAAAACTATAAAAAATAAACAAACAAACAAAAAGAAAAAAAAAAGAAAGTGTGTGTGTTTACGCTGTCGTCTTTTCATTCCCTTTTTTGCTTCCTACTTTTATACTCTTGCACTCTTTTCTCTTTCTCTTTCTTTTTCCTTTTTTCTTTTTCCTGCTTCTCTCTTGCCTCTCCTGTCTCTCTTATTCTTCCTTTCCTTCTTCTCTCTATTTCTGCTCATTCACACCTCATTCCTTTTTTTATTTTTATTTTCACTTCATTTTTTATAATTCACAATGTCTGCATCAGATCTGAATGCATTCCTTGCTTGGGCTGAAGAGAATGAGATTCATTGGGACCGTGATGCCATCGAGATCCGTGAAGGCAAACACGGTCTCGGGATCTATGCCAAAAAGGATCTCCAGGCTGGTTATGAAGGTAAAACATCTTGTCCACCCCTTTCTATCGACTGTGTAGAAAGCACTTTTTTTTTTTTTTTTGTCTTTCAATATTCCAGTTTACTCAATCCAATTTTTTTTTTTTTCTCCTCGGCATAAAAAAAAATATATACATAAAAAACAGCGATCCAGGTACCAAAGACAATTGTCCTGTCTGTTCGGTCCACCGGCATCGCCAACTTGTTGGAAGAGGAGGATATTGAGGGCTATGTTGGCCTGACCCTCGCATGCATGTATGAGCATTCCAAAGGAAAGGACTCTCTCTGGTCTGTCTACCTCTCATTGTTGGACAGTCGTCGTCCCTTCATCGCCTCCGATCTTTCTGAAGATGTTCGTGAGATCATGAAGAAATCTGAAGTCTATGGCGAAATCGAGACTGACCTTGTAAGTCGTTTTTTTCTTTTCTCTTTAAAAAAAAAAAAAAAAAAGGATATGTTGTATGTGTTTGTTTGTTTGCTATTGTATTTGTTTTTGTTTTTTATTTTTTTTATTCGCCACACACAAAAGTATGATCGTTTGCCTCAGTTGTGAACCAGAAGCAGTTGAACAAGACCATGTGTTCTTCCTATTTTTGTCTAACAATGACGATACACGGCAATCACACAACGCCCTTTACGTTGTTGTCTTTGCCAAAAAAAAAAAAATAATAATAATAATACTGACTTGATTTTCTTTTTTTTTTCCTCATTGATTCATCTTCTACAGAAGGACATGCGTGAGGACTATGACTCGATTGTAATCCCTTTTCTCGCCAAGCACCCCGACATCTTTACAGAGGAAGTCAAGGAACGTTTCTTCTCCTTTGAGCACTTCAGGCTCATGACCGCCCATGTTTCTTCTCGTGCTATGGATGTCGATAACTTCCATGTCTCTGCCCTTGTCCCTTTTGCTGACCTGTAAGTTGTACATGAACCTACCATCTTGTCTTTACATCCAATCTTTAATGATGACAAAACTAAATGTTTGTTTTTATTTTTGTGTCTATAGAGTGAACCACGAAGCCGAGCCCAACTCTGACTATTTGACCCATGAGGATGTCTGTGATATCTGTGGTGCCCTCTCGTGCGAGCACTTGGATGAGCTTGATTCAGATGAGGAGGAGGATGATGAAGAGGCACCCGAGTTATCTGGTGCAAGCAAGAAGCGCGCTGCTGCCAAAAAGGCCCAGAGCGGTAGTGACGACGATGAGGAGGACAGCGATGATGAAGACTGGGAGGACGAGATCAATGACACATGCGACATCATCTTGGATGAGGATGTTAAAAAGGGTGAAGAGATTACTCGTCACTACGGCCCCTTCCCCAACAAGATCTTCCTGTCCAAGTATGGCTTTGCAGAGATCGACAATGCCCATGACACTGCCACCATTCAGATTGACATGGTCAAGAAGACCGCCCTTGCAATCGTTGGTGACGAGGCTCTTGTGGAGGAACGTCTCAACTGGTTCTTGGAAAATGAGGATACCTTCATTAGCGAAGATGATCCTGAGGAGGATGGTTGCTGCGGCGGTGACCATGATCATGATCATGATCACGATCACGAGCATGGGCACAGCCACGCTCATACACATGAGAAGAAGGAGGCTGAGGATGATGACTCTGATGAAGAGGAAGAGGAAGAGGAAGAGGACGAGGATGACTTCCCTCGTGATATCATGTATATGATGCACGACGGAACAATCGATGACCGTCTGTTGATGTTGCTGAACGTCATTTTCATGGAGAAGGATCAGTTTGTAAAGATTCAGGATAGCTTGGAGGTTGCCACAGAGTACTTCAACGACATCTTCCTCCGTCGCGCTCTTGAGGAGGAGGATGGCCTTGAGGAGGATGAGGAGGAACCCAAGCCCGAGGTGAAGCCTCTGGACGAGACTGGCCGCAGGATTCGCAAGGCTGTGTTGGAGGCTATTCTCAAGGTGATCCACCTTCGTGCAGATGCCTACAAGGTCTCAGATCAGACCTCGGCCGAGGATGATCTGGAAGCATTGAAGAAGTCGGGTCTTACCGGCCCTGCATACTATGGCGAAGTCTGCGCCGTGGGAGAGAAGCAGATTATCCAGAGCGGTCTCAAGCTTTATAGCAAGCTTTTGTCTGAATTGTAAAAAAAAAAAAAATCAATTTGCTTATTATACATTACTTTAGCTTTTTTCCTCCATACCTGCCCTCTCCCCTCTTCTCCACTCTCCACTCGCATACCTGCACATTCATACTCTCACTCACCATACTCAAGCATTGAAAATAATAAATAAACTAGGAGTTGGCGTTTGAAAGAGCCATCAGGATATATATGTAATTGACAAATAATTGAGAGATGACCAAGAGCAAGGAGGCTTTATTTGGTGGCACACACTCATTGTCGTAAAAAAAAGGAGAGAGACCGTTGAAGTATGTGTTCTGAAGTATCACAGAGCTCTTGCCAATCATAATAATTCTACTGTCATTGACACATTGACAAATCTTAATAGAACGTTAATTGTCTGAAATGGTCAATGCTTTTATTTTTGATGTTTTTTCTCAGGAATGGGATATAAAAGAGATCATTTACAATTGGGTCCAAATGGGAATCCCTTTAAATATGGTAAAAGCTCTCTCTCTCTCTCTCTTCTCTTTTCTTTTACTTTTCAAAATATTCTTTTACCCATCCTCAGTCCTTGAGTAGCCATTTTACACACAAGGAAAAAAAAAAAAAAAAAAAAAAGAGGCAAAAGACATACGATCGTAGATACAGATAGACATGCAAACTATCCGCTCCAACCTCATTTTCATCTCTGTTCTAATGGTGCTTGGCCTACTCTCTGTTGGTGAGACGAATGTAGACACTATACCTATGCCTATGCCCCTTTCTGTGGATGCGATTCATCAAAGCCCTGCCAGAATAGTCACCAGGAGTGAGGAAAGGAGTCTCAGGAATACCAGGGACATCAGGAACAGAGAGTCCTACAAGAGATGTAAAATAGAGGCGGAGGCGAAGTTTGCGTCATGCGACAATGGTACACCAGACAGCAAAGAGATTTGTTCTTCAATGTTGAAGAACATGGCCCAATCCTGTGCAGCAAGAAGCCAATAACAAAAATAGAAACGAAATAAATATATATCTATAAAAGACACTATATACACGCACTCGGTTATTATACCCTTTGTATGTGGATACTCAGTGGAAGGGAAAGATGGATTTTTTTTAAAAAAAAAAAAAAAAAAAGACCACAATTTCTTTCTTTAAGAAGCGACCATCGGATATTATTATTATTATTATTATTTGCTGATGATACTGTTGCGTTGCTCTGAACGAATGTGCAAAATGTCCTCTCTCAACACACTTGTAATATCATTTTTTATATACACAGTGCACATGTACACTGTATACCACAGCGAGTTCTCTTCCGTCTTTTTAATTCCCCGCGCATGTCAGGATTCAATATATAATTAATTAGTCTTGGGAAAAAGAGAAAGAAAAAAAAAAAAAAAAAAAAAAAAAACGTATCCACAGTGATGCTTCGAAGATGTTCTCCAGTAAATATCAAAAGTAAAAAAAGCCATCATCTGATGTCTGCTGTCTGATGTCTGATGTCTGATATAAACATTGGTTCCTTTCCTTTTAAGACCCTTTTCTCTTTTTCTAATAAATGCAAAGGAAGAAATAAAAACATAAAAAAAAAAAAAAAGAATCAGCTTTCACCTAATCAGTGTAACAACCTTGAAACCATCTTTTTTTAAAAAAAAAAAATAAAATAAAAATTAAAAAATAAAAAAAATAAAATAAAATAAAAGTCTTCCAACATTCCTTCACATTACTTTACCGCTTGCCATCAAATCATGGGCAACTGCGCCAAATCTCGCGCGGATCTAGATCTTGGATCCGAGCCTTTGGAAATTACAACTCCGCAGGACGCCACCATCAACGATCCGTCGTACGACGTGTCCTCTTCTACCCAAGACAGTAAGTGTAATAATTTCAAAATACTTTTTTTTTTTTTTTTTTTTTTTTTTTTTTGTTGTAAGAATAATTTACTAAGAAAACTTGTCTCCGTTAACCTCAATTTTCATATTTGCTTTTGTCTTGCTTTACTTTTTTTTTTTTTTTTTTTTTTTCTATACAAGTAGTCGTTACTGCCAAAACACCTTTACTCTCGCAAGGGCCAGGGGAAATAGAGAGTCTCGAGGATGTAATCGAAGGCCTCGAACGGGCTTTAATACGCGTGAAGAGCCATCCCAATTACGATGGCCGGTATTCGGACCAAATGACGGCAAGTGGCAGCAGTTCAAGCAAAATGAAGATGACAGCACAGCTTGGTCCAAGGGCTCCACAGACTGAGGAAGAAGCAGACACTGAAGCCGAGACAGAGAAGTTGAATCCAAGCCTAGAAGACTATCTCTTTAGCCGAGAAACAACTGTGGTTCCCTTTGATGATGACAACAATAACAACGCTCATCAAATCCCAGATCCCAAACCCAAGCCTAAACCCAAACCCAAACCCAAGTCTAGATCAAAGTCAAAGTCAAAGTCCAAAGCTACGCACAGCTCAGCTGTTGATCAGGAGGCGCTCAAAACCGAGAATAATGAAGAGGAGTATGGAGGAGCAGGTAACGATGGCGATGAAGGTAGAAAAGTAGCAAGTGAAGAGGATGGAGCTGAAGAAGAAGGGGCGGATGCCAATGATGGTAAGGATGGCAATAATGGCCAAGACCAAAGAGATGAAGGGCAGGCCGAAGAAAATGAAGATGATGAGGAGTACAAAGACGAAGGAGGGGACGATGACGAAGAGGAAGAGGTGGAAGAAGGAAAAGAAGAGGAGGAAGAAGAAGAAGTAGAGGAAGAGGATGAAGAGGAAGAGGAAGAGCAGGGCGAAAATGAACAAGAAGATGATAATGCCGAGGAAGCCGAGGATGAAGATGACCAAGATGGTGAGGATGCAGAAGATGGCGAAGAACAGACCAAAGCGAATGAAGCCAAAGCTACGAATCCTGCTCCTCCTTCAAAGCCAACTTCATCTAAAGCCAAGAGCAAGGGCACCGCAGTAGCCACGCGCATCACTAGGGCTCGTGCTGCTCAAAATGCGGCCCAAGCCGACAGCGACATTGTGTCGAACTATATTAACATGATCAGCGTAAGTAACTTGCTCTGACCGATGTAAGAAAAGTGTATGGTCTATATGAAACCCAAGGCCCTCATTAACACCTTGGGTTCCCTATTTCAATTTGTTTGTTTATGCAGCGCGGCATCAGAACGGAAAATAAAAAGGAGGGATCTACACGAGCGTTTCTCAAGCGCTACATCGAATGCTCGTTCGACATCCCTCAGGCTTCTCAAGAGCCACATTTCAAACAGGCTGTTCGACAAGGAATGGACTCCGGGATCTTCGGTTACAGGAACAGCAATTATGCTCGTATTGCGTTTGTCTCCCCGATTTCTGAAGGAGCTGCGCCTCCATCCACATCCCCATCCGCGCCTTCGGGGACTAAGAAAACGACGAAGAAAGCTGCGGAGCCAAAGAGCTCGGCCACTACAGCGGCCGTCGGACGCGGTAACAAGGGCGGCCAAAGCGCCAAGGCTGCACCTAGCACCAAGGGCAAAGGCAAAGGCAAAGGCAAAGGCAAAGATAAGGCGCTGTCATCAACCTCAGAACAGGCACCTGCTACTTCAGCCCCAACCAAGGCTTCTGCCGCTGCCAAACCAACACCAAAGGGTAAGGGCAAGGGCAAGTCTGAAGCATCTGATGCCATTACCCCTTCCGACCCGACAATAAAGGCAGCTGTAAGAAGAAAAGCACCTGCCAGGAAGCCAAAGCCTTCTGGGAAGGCTTCGCAATCTTCAAATAGTGTTGCTACAGCCGGCACTACTCCAAGCTCCTCTTCTCGTCCTAGGCCTACTCGGTCATCCATAAAAGACGAAAAACCTTCTGGCTCTATCCAGAACACAAAAGCACCTACAAGAGGTACGAAGCGAAATGCTCGAACCGCATTTGCAGATGATACAGAGGAAGAAACCATAGAGGGGGGCCGAGGACTGGGCGATGACAATGAGGATCAAGGCTACCAAACCGACGAAGAATACGCTGGTAATAGCAAGGGTAACGCTTCCTCTGCTTCTGCCCAAACCGCTCGTCCTACTCGTTCAAGTGGCAGAGGGCGTGGGGCCTCAGCAAATTCCTCGAGGCAGCCTCCGAGATCGTTGGTCAAAATCCCAAGGATTGAGAACAAGTCTGCGGTGACCGGAGGAAGAAAATCGAAAAAATAATTGAAAAGTGTAAAAATGAAATGAAAGAGCAAAACAAAAATAAAGGAAATACTTCTGGAGAGCAATAAGGTCATTATTTTGTTTTTATTCTTCTGACACTATGGACATTGTATGGCCAACAATAGCTATAAATGCTTGTTCCAGTACACAGCTATACACGTAAAGATAGCTATTTCGCCATACCAAGGGATTTCTTCCTTAACTCAGCTGACATTCTGAGCGCGGTAACCTGATCCGCACCAGCTGCTATGGTCTTACAGAGTTCTTTCATCTGTATTGCCATGCCTTTTGCGGTCTTGTATTGTTCTCTCCGGTTTCCCTCTGGATACTTGCCAAAAGCGATCAGTATACTCTGGTCCTTCATCTGTTCTAGTGAATCCTTACAGTCATTGAACTCCCCCTTAATTTTAACAATGGGTCCGATGAGGTTCTCGCAACAATTGACCAGATCCAGCATATGGGTGGCTCCCAAGAAATAGGCCTTAGCCTTGTTAGAGTTATGAGCGGCTACCGACAAAGAGCAAATACCCCCAGCGCCAGTGGCCACCGCTGAAACGGCAGCAGCTTTAACCCCTGTAAGGAGAGTAGCATTGGTCGCCCCTGCAAGGACAGCAGCATTGGTCGCTCCTGTGAGGGCAGCAGCATTGGTCATCATTGTAAGTAAAGCAGCTTGGGTCGTGCCTGCAGTGGCAGCAGCTTGGGTCGCACCTGCAAGGAAAAAAGCTTGGGTCGCCCCTGTAACGAGGGCCAAAGGCGGAAAGGATATAGTTGCAAGGGTATAGGCGGCCCAACCAGCGAAAGTAATTCCTAGGCTAGCGGCAGTAATTCCCAGCCCGGTAACTCCGACATCTTCGCATTTCTCGGCAATCTTAGTGTGGTCATCGAAGGCTCTCGTCCATTTTTCAGCATGTTGTTCTGCCTTGAGAGAAATGCCTACAAAGCCCTTAATGGCAGCTTCATGAGCTTCCTGTAAAGGCAGGACCTCGTTGAGCAGGCGTTCTAAGGCCAAAATAATTTTATCGGCTTCACCAATGAAGATTTTGAAGATGTACTCATAGTAATTCATCAAAACTCGGATTTGATCAATGATTCCGTAAAGGGCTGGGAGTGTTTTATCGCAATATTGCTCCACCAAATCCAAGAACTCATTTATCAGGGCCTTCTTTTCACGAGTGGCGGCTGCATAAAGAGAAGTGAGGTTGTTAAGATAGTCACCAACCCATTTAAGGAAATCGTCCAAAAAGGCCTTGATTCTCTCCAAGTCTTGTTTGATATCTGGAATGGGTATTGTGCTAAGGTCTTTTCCCTTCATTCCGTGAAGGAGGGAGAGAGGAGTGGGAGGAGGGGAAAGAGCCATTTTTTTTTTTTTTAAATGGATTGCTTATTTGTGAGAGACAAGAATCAAAGTGACAAAGAGGCAGTTCTTATATTGTCAGTAAAAACGGTATTTTTTGTAGTATATATAGCTACATTAGCTCATTGTCTTCCCTATTGCTATGTTGTAACACGACCATCCAAGGGAGGGAGCATGAAGTAGCTACATACAAAAGGATGCCAAGACAGGTCAGTTTGTTTCTTTCCGGGAAAGATAGAGATTTGTAGCGCTCGATTTTTTTCATTGGTCAAATTTAGAATGTGCTGTCCATTCATGTATCATTACTTCCTAACTTTCAAAAAAAAAAAAAAAAACTTCTGGAGGGCAATAGGGCCATCATTTGCTTTTTATTCTTCCGACACTATTAACACTATTTGGCCAACAATAGATAGCGATAAACGCTTATTCCTATAGACGGCTATACGCAAGTAAAGATAGTTATTTCGCCACACCAAGCAACTTCTCCTTAACTCGGCTGTCATTCTGAGCTCAATAATCTGATGCGCACAATACATTATGCTACTACAGAGTTCTTTCATCTCCACTGCCTTGCCTTTTGCGACCTTGTATTCTTCTTTCTGGATATCCTCGGAATACATACCGGCAGTGCTCAGCTTGCTGTGGTTCTTCACTCCTTCTAGTAATTCCCTACAAGCATCGAGTTTGATCCCAATTTCAAAAATGGACTCTTCGATCTCCTTGCTACACCTGTCCAGCTCCTGCATGTTGATGGCTCCCAGGTTATAGATCCTATCCATGGTTTCGTCATTATATGCCAACAAACAGCAATTACCTCCAATACCTCCGACACCAGCTGCTGCCGCTGTAAGGACAGCAACTTTGATCGTCCATGTAGCGATGGCCAGTGGACGGTTTGTAACAACAAAGGCAAGGGTACCCACCGCAGCGGCAGCAATTCTGTATTCCTTAGCGCTCTCAGTGTGGTCGTGAAGGGCATCCTTGTATTTTTCAATAAGACTTCGTGCCTTGAGAGAAATGATTTGAAAGTCCCTTACGGATTTGTATGCTCTTGCCGTAAAAATGGAACCAAATCGATCAAGCCATGTAAGGGTGAAATGGTGTTTTCGGCCTCATCGATGAAGACTACGAAGGTGTCCTTATGACGAGTCATCAAAGCTTGGATTCGATCAAGGACCCTGTAAAGATCTGGGACTGTTTCCGTGGGGTATTTTACCAGAAAACCCAAGAAATCATTCATTAAGACTTTTACTTCACTAGTGGTGGTTGCATAAAGAGAAACTACCGGCTCGTTAAGATGGCCATCGACCTATCTAAGGAATCCATCAAGGAAGATCTTGATTTCCTCCAAGTTCCCTTGGATACCTGGAATGAATGTAGTGCTAAAGTCTCTTTCCTTCATTCCGTGAAGAAGGGGGAGAGGAATGGAAGGAAGCGGAAGAACCTTTTTATTTAATAAAAAATGGATTGCTTATTTGTGAGAAACAAGAATCAAAATAAAAAAGAGGTAATTCTTTTATTGTCAGCAAAAAAATGGTGCTGTTTGTAGTATATATAACTACATGGACTCTTTGCCTTATTGGCATGCAACACAGTCATCCAAGGAAGGGGAGCATGAAGCAGGTAGCGTCCATTGTGAAAGCCAATGGTATATACAAATGATTGCCATGAAATGCGCTCAGTGGCAAGGGCAAAGCACGATTTTTTTATTGTCCAGCCCTATTTAGAATTTGCAACAAAAAGTAAAGTCCATGTAGGTTCCTACAGTTTATACAGAGGATTGTGAAATATAATAATAATAATAACTATAATAAACAAAAATCCTCTGGAAAGCAATAGGGTCGTCATTTGCTTTTATTCTTCCGACACTATTAACATTATTTGGCCAACAATAGATAGCGATAACCGCTTGTTTCTGTACATTACAATACAAAAATAAACATAGCTATTTCGTTACATCAACAACTTCATCTTAAACTCAATTGTCATCCCGAGCTCGGTAATCTGGTGCGCGCTGTACATTACGCTATCACAGAGCTCTTTCATCTCCACTGTCTTGCCTTTCGCAAGCCTGTATTCTTCTCTCTGGGTATCCTCCGAATACATGCCGGCGGTGATCGGCTTGCTTTGGCTTTTCACCCCTTCTAGTAAGTTCTTACAAGCAGAGAGTTTGTTCCCGATTTCAAAAATGGACTCTTTGATCTCCTTGCTACACCTGTCCAGCTCTTGCATATTGGTGGCTCCCAGGCTATAAACCCTAGCCTCGTCCCGGTTGTGCGCGGATACCGATAAAGAGCAGATACTCCCGGCACCAGCGAACACCGCTGCAAGGACAGCAGCTTGGGTTGTCCCTGTAAGGGCAGCATGGATCGCCCCTGTAAGGGTAGTATGGGTCGTCCCTGTAAGGACAGGACGGGTCGCGCCTAAAACGATGGCCAAAGGCGAGTAGGGCATAGTCACAAAGGCAAAGGCGCCCAGCCCAGCGCTAGCAATCCCCAGCCCAGTAGCGCCAGCAATTCCATATTTCTTAGTGCTCTGAGTGTGATCATGAGAGGCCGCCTTGTATTTGTCAATAAGCCTTTGTGCCCTCAGAGAAATGTTAAGAAACACCTTCGCCGTTTCTATATGTTCTTGCCGAAAAAACGAAACCAAATCGATTAGGACTTGTAAGGATGAAATAGTATCATTAGCTCCACTGATGAAGACCTCCAAGGTGTGCTCGTAACGAATCATCAAAGCCCGGATTTGATCAACGACCATGTAAAAATCTGGGAGCGTTTCCGTGGAATATCGTACCAGACAACCCAAGAATTCAATTGTTAAGGTCTTTGCTTCATTAATAGAGGTACCGTGAGGAGAAATGACGAGCTTGCTAAGATAGTCATCGATCCATCTATGAAATTCGTCAAGGAAGACCTTGATTTTCTCCAACTCTTCTTTGATATCTGGAATGGGTATTGTGCTAAGGCCTTTTCCCTTCATTTCGTGAAGAAGGGGAGAGGAATTGAAGGAAGGGGAAGAGCCTTATTTTTTTTTTAAAAAAAAAAAAAAAAAAAAAAAAAAAAAAAAAAGGATTGCTTATTTGCGAGAGACAAGAATCAAAATAACAAAGCAGTTCTTATATTGTCAGTAAAAATGGTGTTATTTGTAGCATATATACAGCTACATTAACTCATTGCCTTCCTTATTGTCATGTTGTAACACAATCATCCAAGGGGGAGAGCATGAAGTAGCTACGTACAAAAGGATGCCAAGACAGGTCAGTTTGTTTCTTTCCGGGAAAGATAGAGATTTGTAGCGCTCGGTAGCAAGGCGAAGCACGATTTTATTTCATTGGTCAACTCTATTTGGGATATGCAACAAAGTGCAGTCCACACATGTATTACAGCTTCCTACACTTTCACGCCTGATATGAGGATAAAAATAAAAAATACAAAACAAACCCCAGTTTATCGTTCGCGCAGGATCGATCCGTGAAAGGGTTTGTTATACAAAGGTACAGTGAAGAAAAAGAAAAAAAAAAAAAAAGTTCTGGAGAGCAATAGGATCGTCATGTTGTTTTTTATTCTTCTGAAACTATGGACACTATATGGCCAACAAAACCTATAAACGCTTGTTCCTGTACACAGCTATATACAAGTGAGAACAGCTGATTCAGCACATCAGATAGCAACAGAGGCTGCTTCGATTATTTGCTTCATCTTTCAAATTTTCTTTTCTATTCATTTCAATTCAATAAATATATCAAACTCCATTTTTACTACCTCATTCATACTGGTGAAAAAAAAAGTAAAAAATGGAGTTTGATATATTTATTGAATTGAAATGAATAGGAATGAAAACTTGATATAATGTCGATTTTCGACACTATGTCAAGGGCGCACTGTACACTACTTTTACCCCTGATTGAGGGAAATAACAAAAAAGAAACCATCCCAGTCTATTGTTCATGCAGAGATCCGCGAAAGGTTTGTAATACAAAGGGATAGTGAAAAAAAAAAAAAAAAAAAAAAAAAATCTTCTGGAGAGCAATAGGGCCATCATTTTGTTTTTTATTCTTCTGACACTCTGGACACTATGGACACTACATGGTCAACAAAACCTATCAGCACTTGTTCCTGTACACAACTATACACAAATAAAGATAGTTAATTCGTCACTTAAGCAGGCTCATCTTGAACTCAGCTGTCATTCCGAGCTGGGTAATCTGATTCGCACTATACATTATGATATCACAGAGTTTCTTCATCTCCTCTGCCTTGCCTTTCGCGAGCCTATATTCTTCTTCCTGGATATCAGCTGTATACATGCCGGCAGTGGTCGGCTTGCTGTGGTCCTTCACCCCTTTTAGTAAATTCTTACAATCGTAGAGTTTGTCCCCAATATTAAAAGCGGACTCTTTCATTACATTGCTACACCTATCCAGCTCCCCCATGTTGGTAGCTCCCAGGCTATAGACCCTAGCCTTGCCCGAGTTATGGGTGGCTGCCGTATAACAGCAAGCGACCCCGGCACCAGCGACCACGGTTGTAAGGGCAGCAGCATGGCCCACCCTCGTAATGATGGCCAAAGGCGGACAGGGTATAGCCACAAGGGCAAGGACGCCTAGCCCAGCGCTAGCAACCCTCAACGCAGTACCCTCAGCAGCGGTGTATTTCTTAGCGCTCTTATTGTGACTACTAGAGGCCTCGTTGTATTCGCCAATAAGCTTTTGTGCCCTGAGAGAAATGCTAAAAAACATCTTCGCCGTTTCTATATGCTCTTGTCGAAAATTTGGAACCGACTCGATCAGGTCTTCTAAAAACAAAATTGTGTCTTTGGCTTCACTGGCGAAGACTCTGAAGACGTGGTCGTAACGAGTCATCAAAGTCCGGATTCGATCAACGACCATGTAAAGATCTGGGAGTGTTCCCGTGCAATATCGTACTAGACAAACCAAGAATTCAATTGTCAAGGTCTTTGCTTCACCAATGGGGGTACCACAAAGAGAAATCTCGAGCTTGCTAAGATAGCCATCGACCCAACTACGGAATTCGTCAAGGGAGACCTTAATTTTCATCAAGTCCTCTTTGATATCTGGAATGAGTGTTGTGCTGAGATCTTTTCCCTTCATTTCGTGAAGAAGGGGGAGAGGGATGGAGGGAAGGCAAAGAGCCATTTTTTTTCTTTTTTTAAAAGGATTGCTTATTTAAAAAACAAGAATCAAATTGACAAAGAAGCAGTTCTTATATTGTCAGCAAAAATAGTGCTGCTGTTAGTATAAATAAAGCCACATTGGCCCATTGCCTTCCGTATTGGCATGTTGTAACACCACCATCCAGGGGAGTGGGCATAGAGTGGCTACGCACAAGAATATGCCAAGGCAGGTCAGTTTGTTTCTTTTCGGGAAAGATAGAGGTTTGTAGTACCCATTGTGAAAGCCAATGGTATATGCAAATGATTACCATGAAATGCGCTCGGTAGCAAGGCGAAGCATGGTTTTTTTCATTGGTTAACTCTATTTAGATTATACAACAAAGTACATGTACAGTCCATGTAGTTTCCTACACTTCCGCCCCTGATCTGAGAGAAAAAAAAATAAAAAATAAACCCCCAGTTTATTGTTCGCGCAGGGATCCGTGAAAGACTTTGTTATTCAAAGGATAGTTAAGAAAAAAAAAAAAAAAAAAAAAAAAAAACTTCTGGAGAGCAATGGAGCCATCAATTACTTTTATTCTTCTGACACTATGGGTACTATATGGCCAATAAAGCCTATAAACGCTTGTTTCTGTACAGATAACTCATCACATCAAATAGCAACAGAGGCTGCTTCGGCTATTTGCTTCATCTTAAACTCAGCTGTCATTTTAAGCTTGGAAATCTGATACGGATGACACCTTATGCTATCACAGAGTTGTTTTATCGCCTTTGCCTTGCTTTTCGCAGCCTCGTATTCTTCTTTCTTGTCACCCTCTTCATACTTTTCGCCAATTAGCGGTTTACTGAGGTGCCTCAACTCCGCTAGCGACACCATACAAGCATCGGACTCCTCGCTAATTGCACTAATAGGTTTTTCGAACTCCTTGTTGTTGTCTATCAGTTTCTGCAATTTGGTGACTTCCTGGTCATAGGCCGTAGCCTTGGTCTGGCAAACCTCGGCTTTCAACTCACAGAATTGCCTCCCGACGCCAGCGGATAGCACTACAGTAGAACCAATAAGCATGTTAGCCGCACGTTCGGGCAAAGCCAAACGAAGTACGGTCGCACAGGAACAGATGGTTAGCCCAAAAGAAGCAAGTTTGAATAGTTTATGGGTGGCAGTATACCCACGAGAGGCCGCCTCGTACTTGTCCATAAGCTCTTTTGCCTTGTGGCAAATGGCAGTATAGCCGTTCGCGGCTTCTTCATGGGCTCTTTGTAAAGATTGGGCCATGTTGGTCAAACCTTGCAAGGACAAAATGGTTTCAGCCTCACCGACGAAGACTTCAAAGGTATGCTCGTAACAAGTCATCAAATCCCGAATTTGATCAACGACCTTGTAAAGGCCTGGGAGCTCTTCCTTGAAAAAGTGTGCTACAATGCCCAAGAAATCTGTTGTTGGGGCCTTTAGTTCACTAGTGGTGATTGCATAATGAGAAACGACGGACTTGTTGAGATAGTCATCGACCCATTTAAGGGATTGGTCAAGAAAGACCTTGATTCTTTCCAACCCTTCTTTGATATCTTGGATGAGTTTAATGGTAGGCTCTTTTTCCTTCATTTCGTGAAGAGAGGCGGAGGGGGGAGTGGAAGAGAGGAAAGAATTTTTTTTAAATGGAGCAAGAATCAAAATACAAAGAAGCAGTTTTATATTGCCAATAAGTATGGGTGTTGTTTAGCATAAATATAGCTTTACTTTGACTCTTTGCCTTCCTTTAGCATGTTGTAGCACAGTCATCCAAGGGGGGACATGAAGGCGCTCGGTAGCAAGGCGAAGCACGATTTTTTCATTGGTCAACTCTATTTACATTATGCAACAGAGTACTGTACATGCACATGAAGTTTCCTAATTTTTACCCATGATATGGGAGAAAAATATAATTCTGGAGAGCAATAGGATCATCATTTGCTTTTATTATTCTGCCACTATGAACACTATTTGGTTATAAACGAATAGCTATATCTCAGTGATTTGCTTCATCTTAAACTCAATTGTGATTTTAAGCTTGGAAATCCGATACGGATGACGTTTCATGCTATCACAGAGATTTCTTATCGCCTTCGCCTTGGCTTGTATTTCCACATACTGTTCTTTCTTCTCATCCTCTTCATATATTTTGGCCATCGGCTTGCTGAGGGTCATCAGATATCCTAGTGTTTCCATACAATCAGCAAACTTGCCGCCAATAACGTCAATAGGTTTTCTAAACTTATCGTTGGTGCTCAGCAGGTCCTTCAACTTGATGACTTTCTGGTCATACTCGGTAGCCACGGTCTGGTGATTCTTGGCTTTTCCCCAAAGGAAATAACTCGCGTAACCAGTGGGTATCGTTACAGTAGCAGTGGCAAGCATCTTTATCACGCCTGAAACGGGGAGCACAGCCGGACTAGGTATGGCCAGACAGGCAAAGATGGCTAATCCAAAAGAAGCAGCTTCGAATAGTTTACGGCTCCTAGTATGCTTATCAAAGTCCTCTTTGTATTTTTGAGTCAGATCGCCTGCCTTGAGCAAAATTTCATAAAGGTCTGTCGCGGCTTCTTCATGAACTTTTTGTAAAGGCCCAGCTCTATCGATCAGGCCTTGTAAGGATGAAATGGTGCCTTCGATCTCACCGACAAATATCCCAAAGGTGTGCTCGTAACAAGTCATCAAACCCCGGATGTCATTAACGAAGTTGCAAAGTTTTGGGAGCGTATCATTGAGATATTTTCTCATAGTACTCAGGGATTTTTTTATCAAAGACTTTAGTTCGCAATCGGGGGCTTCATAATGCGAATTGGGGAGCTTGCCAAGATAGATCTCGTAATAGTCAGGAGCTTCGACAATAAAGAACTCGATTATCTTCAACTCTATTTCGACATCTGGAATGAAATTAGGGGTAGGCTGTTTTTCCATCTTTTTGTGAAGAGGGAAGAGAGAGGTGGAAGAAGGGACAAGGGTTATTTTTTTGATTTTTTTTAATGGATTGCTGGTTTATGAGATAAGAAAAGTACAAAGAAGCAGTTTTTATATTGTCAGTAAAAAAGGTGTTGTTATATATACAGCTACAAACTCCTTACCCTCCTTATTGGCATGCTATAACACATTGATCCAGGAAAGGGGCATGAAGCACCTGCGCACAAAAAAATAAAAATAAAAAAATGCCAAAGCAGTTACTTTCTGCGAAAGATAGATATGAAGTGCCCATTATGAGATTCTATGGTAGACACAAATGATTACCATGAAAAGCACTCGGTGGTAAGGCGAAGCACGGTTTTTTTTCATTGGTCAACTCTATTTAGATTATGCAATAAAGTACACTCCAGTCTCACTGTTTTGCAAAATGTGCAAAAAAGTGGATTTTATATACGTTCTGCGATGCTCATTGGCTAGATTCACATTTAATTCAAAAATTTTTATTTTAAATTGGCTGGCAAAGGGTAAGAGGAGAAAGACAAGCAAAAAATCAGCCAATTGAATTGTGGTTTTAGAATAAATATTTTGAATTAAATGTGAATTTAGCCAATGAGCATCGCAGAACGTATATAAAATCCACTTTTTTGCACATTTTGCAAAACAGTGAGACTGGAGTGTATAAACATGTGGTTTTCAACATTCACCCCTGATATGAAGGAAAAATAAACAATAAAACCCCAGTTTGTATAAAAAAAAAAAGACTTCTGGAGAGCAATAGGGCCAACAAAACCGATAAACGCTTGTTCCTTTACACAGCTTACACAAATAAAGATAGTTATTTTGTCACATCAAACAACTTCTGAGCTCGGTAATCTGATGCGCACAATACATTATGCTATCACAGAGTTCCCTCACATTCAGTGCCTCACCTTTCGCGAGCCTGTATTCTACTTTCTGCCTATCTTCCAAATGCTTGCCGGCAGTGATCGACTTGTTGTATCTCTTCATCTCTTCTAGTAATTCC
Organism: Lobosporangium transversale; assembly: GCF_002105155.1. Classification (NCBI taxonomy): domain Eukaryota; kingdom Fungi; phylum Mortierellomycota; class Mortierellomycetes; order Mortierellales; family Mortierellaceae; genus Lobosporangium; species Lobosporangium transversale. The sequence continues at coordinate 804,366 of NW_019028982.1, read as the reverse complement.
CTACAAGCATCGAGTTTGATCCCAATTTCAACAGTAGGCCTTTCGACCTCAATGCTACATCTTACCAGCTCCTGCACGTTGGTGGCTTCCAGGTTATAGATCCTATCCATGGCTTCGTCATTATCGGATGCCAATAAACATTAAATACCACCAATACCTCTGACACCAGCGACCGTCGCTGTAAGCAGCAACTTTGACCGTCCGTGTAGCGATGGCAAGCGGACGCGTTGTAACTCCAATGGTAAGGGCGCCCAGCGCAGCGGCAGTAATTCCGTATTCCTTAGCGCTCCAAGTGTGACCGTGAGAGGCCGTCTTGTATTTGTAAATAAGCCTTTGTGCCCTGAGAGAAATGTTAAAAAAGTGCCCCACGGCTTTATTATGACCTTGCCGTAAAAATAAACCAAATCGATTAGATCTTGTAAGGGCGAAATGGTGTCATTGACGTTACCAATGAAGACTTCGAAGGGGTGCTCATAACGCGTCGTCAAAGCCTGGATTTGATAAACGGCCCTGTAGAGATCTGGAAGCGTTTCCGTGGAATATTGTACTAGACAATCCAAGAACCCAATCGTCAAGGCCTTTGCTTCACTAATGGAGGCACCATGGAGAGAAACAACGGGCTCGTTAAGATGGTCACCAACCGATCTACGGATTTCGCCAAGGGAAACCTTGATTACCTCTAACTCTTCTTTGATAGCCAGAATAGATGTAGAGCTAAAGTCTCTTTCCTTCATCTCGTGAAGAAGGGGGAGAGGAATGGAAGCAGGGAGAAGAACTTTTTTTTTTTTTAAAAAAAAAAATGGATTGCTTATTTGTGAGGGACAAGAATCAAAATGACAAAGAAGGAATAGGTAAAAATGATGTTGTTTGTAGTATAAATAAAGCTACATTGACACATTGCCTTCCATGTAACACTACCATTCAAGGAAGCAGATAGTGAAAGCCAATGGTATATGCAAATGATTTTTTTCATTGCTCAACTCTATTTGGGAGATGCTGCAAAATGCAGTCCATACATGTATTGCAACTTCCTACATTTTACCCATGATATGAGGGAAAAAAATAAAAATGAAGCCCCAGTTTATTGTTCGCACAGGAATTCGTGAAAGGGTTTGTTATACAAAGGTGCATTGAAAAAAAAAAAAAAAAAAAAAAAAAAAAAAAAAGCTTCTGGAGAGCAATAGGGCCATCATTTGCTTTTTATTCCCTCGACACATTGGACACTATATGGGCAACAAACCTATAAACGCTTGTCCCTGTACACAACTATATACAAAGAAGAATAGCTAATTCACCATATCAGATAGCAGCAGAGGCTGCTTCGGTGATTTGCTTCCTCTTAAACTCAGCTGTCATTCCAAGCTTGGAAATCTGATACGTATGGCACATTATGCTATTACAGAGTTCCTTCATCGCCACTGCCTTCCATTTCGCGCATTCGTATTCTTTTTTCCGAACATCCACTGCATACTTGTCGACCATGATTAGGTTGCTGTGGCTCTTCACCTCTTCTAATAAATTCTTGCAAGCATAGAGCTTGTTCCCAATTTCAGCAATGGGTTCTTTGATCCCTCTATTACAGTCTTCCAGCTTCAGCAAGTAGGCAACGCCCTGGCTATAGATCTCAGTCTTGGTCATACTTGGCTACCAACCCAGAGACACCACTTCCGCTACTTGCGGCCATCACTGCAATGGTACCAGCCAATTTGATCGTCCCTGCGACGGGGGCCAAGGGTAAACAGGGTACGGCCACAAAAGCAAGAGTACCTAACCCAAATGAAACAATTTTATGTCGGGTGGAGTCTCAGTATGACCGCGAGAGGCCTCGTTGTATTTGTCAATCAGATCTTGCGCCCTGAAAGAAATGATTTGAAAGCCGTTCGCGGCTTCTTCGTGGGCTCTCTGTAAAGGTGGGACCATATTGATCAGGTCTTGTAAGGACGAAATGGTGTCTTTGGCTTCATCGACGAAGACTTCGAAAGCGTGCTCGTACCGGGTCATCAAAGCTCGGATCTGATCAACGATTTTGCAAAGATCTGGGAGTGTACGGTTGTAATATCGTTCCACAATATCCAAGAGGTCTTTTGTCAAGACCTGTAACTCACAAGTGGTGCTTCTATAAAGAGAAACGGTGAGCTTGTTAAGATAGTCCTCAACCTCTTTAAGTGATTCGACTAGGAAGACCTTGATTTCCTCCAGCTCTTTTTCGACATCTGGAATGAATTTAGTGGTGGATTCTTTTTCCATCATTTCGTGAAGAGGGGAGAGAGGAATGGGAGAAGAAAGGGCCATTTTTTTTCTTTTTCTTTTTTTAATGGATTGCTTATTTGTGAGAGACAAGATTCAAAAACACAAAGAAGCAGTTCTTATATTCTCAGTAAAAATGATGTTGTTTGTAGTATATAAATGCATATAGCTACATTGACTCTTTACCTTCCTTATTGGTATGTTGTAGCACATTTATCCAGGGGAGGGGGTATGAAAATGCCAAGACAGGTCAGTTTGTTACTTTTCAGGAAAGTTAAAGATGTAGCGCCTAGAGCTCTATTGCCTATGTTGCAATAGTTCTACGAAAGGCGAATTCGGCACAGCAAGGCGAAGCACGGTTATTTTCCATTGGCCAACTCTAGCTTCCTACATTTCCACCCCTTACTTGAAGGAAAAAAAGAAAAGCTTTGCCAAAATCCTGTTATTGTGCGTGTAATGGTCCATGCTTCTCTGCACAAAGAATGTGATAAGATTTGTTACACAAAGGATAGTGGAAAGGAAAAAAAAAAAAAAAAAAGCACCACCTCATGAGCATACCAGCATGGATAACGCATGGCAATAATCATTGGTTTTTTTTTTTTTTTTTTTTTTTTTTTTTTTTTTTTTTTTCAAACAAACTTTCTACGCGTAGGTCTTGCATGAATCACTAGAAAAAAGAAAAAAAGGAAGCTACGGGGCATGCGGTAGATTACATTGGTTGTTTTGCTATTTGGCGAAGTAACATTAAGTCCATTGTGAGTGGTTAAAAGGATATGAAAAATAAGATAATAATAAAGATAATAAAAAATAATCGATCCATATCATTTCCCCTGATTTTTTTCCCTTCATTTTTGAGAAAGACAAGGGGATGAAAAAACACAGCGTATCTACTAGCTTGACAGCTAAGGTTACGAAGGCAAATAAAGTAAGTATATAACTTCGATCATTGTTCAGAGGAGTAAGTGCAATAGTTATTTTGCGATCAGAACATGCCTCAGTTAAACCATGATAAAATTATACTACTGTTTCTTTGATTGGTTGAAATGGCTTGACACTCACACTCTCTGTTTTTCCCCCGGCATTACCGACATTACATACAGTATCATGTCCTTGGCATGCATATTGTTTAGTACTGAAGAAAAGACCAAAGCGTGGTTTTTGGCTCCACAGTTTCGATCATACTCTTCCACCATGCAAGTGATGTTGTGACAAAAGAAACTGCAGGTTTTTAAGTGCAGTTTTTATTATTATTCACTGTACGGGAGATGAGACAACACATTTCAACTTCATTTTATCCTGAATCTTATGCTATTGTGATGATATGAGTAGGTATGTCATGCCAATACGTTGTTTCCTAGCCATTATATCACAATGACCTTACAAATCAAGGCATGTACAAGACGCTTGCCGAGGAGTAATTTGCTTTTGAATAGAGGTTTGAACGCAATGTACAGTTTTATTTTGAGTAATGCAGTTTATGACCAAATCGAGCGACTTTTGATGACTCAAAGGCGCCATTGCCTGCACACCTTAGCACAGATACTGCCTTTGAGGATAGGAATCTCGAAGTAGTTCAAGGGCTACACTACCATCCATTTTGAAAGAACCCTGAATTTTCCTGAAGCCAGTGGGAATGGCTACAATATCGCATAGCAGATAATGAGAAGCATTGCTATTAAATAGTGTTTCTCGGCTCCCTAAAGGAAGTAAGTTCACTTAGGGCCACGGTACAGCTGAGGGTTCATGAGTTTTATGGAATCAAAGCTACATAAGCCTGACTAGGCAATATTCTGTTCGAGGCTCGTCAAAAGATGCATGCCAGCATCCATGAATATTATAGAGCCACGGTGCTAACCAAATTTCTATACCCGCCAACGACAAAGTGCGATTGACTAAATTATAAATTTTATTCTTTTGTTAGCAGAGGACTACTTGTCACACCCTTATATGTGTCGATTATGACTACTTAGGCTCCAAGGAGTGACTCGGCTGCTTCCCTGTACGCATTCGTGGCAATTCTGAAAAGACCTGGTCCCACACTAATACGAGCAACGCCAATCTCCCTCAGCTCTTGGACCGTCAAGTAGCCCTCACCGAAACGTAGAAGGACATTCAATCGCCCATCCAATGCGGTGGCAAGCTCCTTGACTTCCTCTCGTGAGACGCCACGACCACGAGGCCCACCCCATACGAAGACTGTGTTGGCCCCAGCAGCCAAAAAAGCTTTCCCTCTCTCAATCGCATCTTCAACTGAACCACCATAGCCCAAGACATCTGTCCTGGCATTGACAGCAAATTCAGGTACACCAGCCTCTTTAGCGGCCTCAAGCGCCAACTTGATTCGATGGACTGCATCCTCCGAAGTCCTCAACGTATGGGTCTTATTGTCAACATCCTCCAAATTGCATCCTACAACGCCTAGTGCGATGGCCTCCTTGATCGTGGCTTTGACATCGTCATATCCATCTTATAGGTCTGCGGTCAAGGGCAAGTTCTTGGGAACAACTACAGCAGCAATCTTTTTGATAGCAGCAAAGTTCTGCTCACGCGTCAGATCTTCGTCATTAACGCCCTCTGCTGCAGCAATAGCAAAACTGGCAGTGGCAACAGCCTTAGCTGAAGGGACAGAAACTATGATGGATGCAGTGGCAGCATCATAGACATTGCCGAGGATCAAGGGGTTTCCAGGCTTGTGAAGAGCGCGGAAGTGAGTAGCAACGGCGTTTTGATCAGAAGGAGACATGGTTTCTAGGTGGGAGGGGTTTATTTTTCTTTGGTATGTGTATTTGAAAGTGCTTTGGTATCAGGGAAGAGCGTGGGAAACAAATAATAATGAAAAGGAAAAAAAGAGACTGATCCACTTGATGCCTTAAATAGGGTTTTTCTGTGTTCCTGGAAAGAGATAGATTGTCAATTGACGATGTTCCTGCCAATATTTGTGGATTGAGTCACAGTCCGTTGAAGTTTTTTGTCAAAAGGGAGCTGCGTAGTCGTTTCCCCAGAGAGAGAGAAAAAAAAAATGTTCCTCTTGCTGACATAAAACTGCGGAATCGTGCTACCCTGAGGGTCCTTGTTATCAAAAAAAAAAAAAAAAAAAAAAAAAAACTGCGGAATCGTGCTAAGCCTCAGTGCAACTCTAATTAAACATTTGACATTTGTAAGATTTCACGGCGCTGATCGATAAGACTAGAACACGTTAAAAAGATCGCAGAATCTCCCAAGTTCAGTTCAAGCTCATTTCATTTCGTCAAAAATTATCTTTCTTTTTTCATTTTCTTTTTTTTTCTCTTCACTCATTTTCATCTTTATCCTCTATATCTTTCATAATTACAGCCTCCATGACAGTTGCAGTGAGTCAGGAACAGTTCACCCGTGAGCAACTCTTCAATATTCTTCGACACATTAATTACCCACTAGAAAATCCGGATGAATTACCCAAGCCAACATATGAGACCCTTCGTGAACTGGAATACCGATGCGTCACATCAATCCCATTTGAAACTTTGAGTTTACGGTTAACAAAGGCTCGTGAAGTAGATATCACTCTTCAAGGGATTTACGATCGCATCATCAATCAGCACCGTGGTGGATGGTGTTTTTCTCTCAACAAACTTGCGTATGAACTCCTTCGGGGCCTTGGATTTACAGTTCAGTTCACGATAGCTCGTGTCTGTAAGCCTTTGAATTACGGTGATCCCATTCGTTTCCAGATGCTCTCTCATCGAGTGTCCATCGTGCGATTGAAGGATGGATCCAAATACCTGTTCGACATTGGCTTCGGCAATACTTCATTCTACCCAATCCCGTTGAAAGAAGGTGCTGTAGTCGAATATTTTGGACATAAGCGTCGTATGAGCAAGACCGTCCATAATGAGGCACAACCGGAATTGTTAGGAAATCCTCCTCAGCAGCTTTGGTTGATGGAAGAATACTTGGGTGAGGACAAGTGGGTTCCATGCTATGCGTTTACGGAGGATCAATTTTATGAGATTGATTGCGAGATGGGCAACTTTTATACCTGTCATTCACCCAAATCCGTATTCTACTCTTCATTCTGGTGTGTTCAGGCCACATTGGATGGCAAGATATATATGCTGCTGGACAAGCAATTCAAGATCCGGACAGCTACAGGCAACGTAGAAACAATCGTCTTCACCAAGGAGCAGGATCGATTGGATGCACTAGAGAAATACTTTGGTATTGTTTTGACAGAGGAAGAATTGAAATACCATGATCAAAAGATCGAATAAAAAAAAGTTTTTGTTGATTCTAGACTAAGACTCATTTGCAAAGTGTTTAATGATTTTGAATCCATGATGCATAAAGTAGTGATCATTATACACCAACATCATGAACAAGTGAGGAAAATGATTCTGTGAATGGAAGGAACACTTGTATTGGCTACAAAACTCAAAATTACTGTTTGTGTCATACAAGGACTGCTCAGTTTTAAGTGTCTCACTTTGTCTATTTATCCGATGCTTGGATGGTTCCTCTGGAGGAAGATCATACCGGGAGAAGTGACTAGGATCGCCGAGGACATTGTACAGGCAAACTTCAGGAATAGTGTCCACGCCAGATTTTAACAACCTAGGATGGTCGAGAATTTTTCTAAACTTGCTTTTGTCGTCATGGAGAATTATCATCAAATGATTTCTGTGACCATAACTAGCCCATTGGGATTTATTGTTCAGATGAATATTATTTAACGTACTATCATATTATTAGTCTCGTTATTACTATTATTGCTATTGCCATTCTTACTCAATCAGTTCATCGACATTGTTCAAGAGTTCTTCTGTGTGAGTCTCTCCTATATGAGACTCTATCCATGATCTTGCCTTTTGAACAACCAAATCCCAGACATCCTTCTCCTTACCCAACTTTTTCTCAAAGAACTTGATTGATAGAGCAGTAGCCACAAATGTCGCCAATAAAGAAGAGCTATTATCTCTAATGCCCTTGGCTATCAAGTTTTGTGAAACATCATCAGGTTTAAGGCCAAGGCACGAAAACAGCTCAGGTTTCCATTCCCAGGACCCCTCAAATGTTTGTAAGGAGAGTAACGTTTCCAAATGGTTCTCTGCAGTAGCAGCAACTGGAGAAAATGAAGTTGTTGTAACTATTGTTTTAGCCGCACCAAAACCTTTTCCAAAAGTAGTTGAGGCCGATCCAAAAGCAGTTGGGGCTGCGCCAAACGTGATTGGTGATGCTCCAAAAGCGGTTGAGGCCGATCCAAAAGCAGCTGGGGCTGCGTCAAACGTGGTTGGTGGTACTCCAGAAGCGGCTGATGTTGTTGCTCCAAAAGCGATTGAGGCTGAACCGAAGCCTGATCCAAAAGTGGCTGGAGCCGAACCAAAACTTCCAAAAGTGGTTGGTGCCGAACCAAATGTCATTCCAGACCCTGGAGCTGGCGGTGGGGGTGGAGGTTGACAAGCTGCGGCGCCAAAGCCTGTCACGAAATCGCTACCTCTGTATGATATTTGAGGCTGTTGAGCCTGTTGTTGAGCCTGAGCCATGGGTGCCGTATATGCCATAGGCAGGGCACCGCCTCTAAGTCTAGGATAAGCTAACCCCACTGAACCATTTGCAGAGTAGCCAAAGCTCTGAAAATGACCCAAGCCTGATCCTACTCCTCTGGCTTGGATTAAATTCTGATCAATGTCCCTGCAGGCCGGCGGAGAGAAAATATCCCAGTTTCTGTTGCTATTATTGTTTGCTGCTTCACTCTGGGGCGTATTTTCGACTCCAACGAATGAACACCATTCACTTTGAATTTGGAATTGAATACCTAAGCGAACTGCCTCTTTTTCAACCAAGCGTTCAAAAACCGCTCCACCAAATTTGGCCTTGATTAAAGTGCCCTTGTCGTCCTTGGCCTGAGTAACCCAGCCACGGCCCTGTTCAAGTTCTGCAATAGCCTTCTTGGCAGCCATCTGGTGAATGGTTTCTCCAGGAGTATCAAGGACTTGGATGGGGATTTCAAGCTCAAGTGGGCCTCTCCATGACTCTCCGCGAAGGATTACAGATTTTGGAGTCCTTGGGTTGGATCCAGGGCCCATGAGGAGGTATACAGTTGTTCGGTTGAAAGCGTAGAGTGGAGGAATGACATGTGGCGCCTGCAGCAGCTTTGGAGGAGCCAATTGTGGCAGATCCTCATCGCCATCGGAGGGGGTCTTATCAAGGTCAATAGACTTGTCAAAGAGAGAAATCGGCTTCTTTTCCTTCGTAATATTTAGTTTGACTTCAAGGCTGTCTGTCACTCTTTCAACCATCTCAAACCCTTCGTCATCCTCATCTACCTTGCCGCTGTTCTCTTCGGTAGCATCGCCGTACTTCACCTCCAGTGTGTAATTGGTAAAGTGAGGTGAGAGTGCACCCTTGAGCATGCGAACCACCTTCTTGTCCATCATTTCGCCTTCGCCCACAGTCTGCGAGAACCCATTTCCAGCCTTGGCAACACCTTCGATCAGTGCATGAGAGACACCATTACCAACACCCAAAGTAAAGACGCGGATTGGCATCTTGCTCTCCATAACCTCTTTATTCAAGTACGAAAAGAGCTGATCTTGGTTCCATATCTCACCATCGGTAAGCAACATGATCTCCAGAGGCATATCCTGGCTTCGTTTTTCCACTGTCGCTTTGATACACGGAAACATCTCCGTGCCCCCCATGTTGGCCTCCATCTCCTTTACATAATTGATAGCTTGATCTAATGTGTTTTGAGAATATATCTGGCTTTTATCCCAGAGGAAGGAGTAGTTGCTGCCGAAAGAGCAAATGTTGAACTTTACACCGACAGGCAAGCTCTTCAAGAAGACATTTAATGCTGATCTTGCTAATGACATTGCTGTTCCGTGCATACTACCGCTGCGGTCGCAGACAAAGATAATTTCTGGTTTCTCTGGAGGAAGTTGAAACCGAGGGACAAGCGTGGTCATCAGAGCCCGCTGGTTAGGAATAGAAGGATGGGTTTCAAGGATAGCACTAGGATCGCCTGTGTCCTTGGCCAAGACATGAATGACGAAATCTTTATCCAGTTCTGCTGTACCAAGACTGAGTGTTGCTGATGCTTTAGACATGGTGGGCGTGGCGTTGGGAGCGATAGAAGTGGTGCCGATAGAAACAGCAATAGGGTGACTAGGTGATTGGATTTGTTGAATAGGTTTTTGGTCGGGCATGATAATATCAACTGTGACCTGAAGGCCACCCCCTGTAGCCTTTTGGGCATGGGCACCCGTGTAGAGCTCAACTGGATAATGGCCATACCGCGGCATGATTTTCGTGGGGATAGTGAAACGAGTACCATCGATTTCCGCATCGTGTTTGAGCTCACCAATGAACGTGATCTCGACAAGAATGGTCGACCCTGGAGGCGCATTACCAACCGAGCTAGTGAAGACATCCGACGCATCGGGAAGCTGCTCCAAAAGCGCGGCAGCCTTGCCCTGGCCGACAGCGTCATTAAATTCAGTTCTGGCCTGGAATCGTTCCTTAACTTGACCTTTAATGAACCTATCACCAATTTGGCAATTGAAACTGACGACACTGACACCATCGTAAAGAGGGAAAGTGTATTGTAATTCAGGAATGGTGTCATTAGACGGATTGATGAAAGTTTGAGTGAGTTTCGTGCGAGAGTTGAGGGCCAGGATCTCTGTGTGGGCTTTGATGTCAACTAAGGGCAGATATTTGTTATGATTGCCCACAGAAGAAAGTCCACAAATGAATATTTGCATTTTCTTTTTTGTTGCTTAAATTAAAAGAGAGAGAGTTGAAAGAGGAAAGAGGAAAGAGGAAAGAGAAAAGGGAATGATGGTGAAAAAAAGGGGTAAAGAAAATGGTTGGAGGCGTGAGCGATATTTAACAGGCTGCTTGCTTGTGGCGCAGCATTATATTTTGCGATGTTCTTGCATAAGTCGACACCTTTTTTGTGTAACACACAGAAAATCTAACAGGACACTTTGGTTTGGATCAATTAGATTGAGCCAAGTAGAGGAGCCATTGAAACAATGGTTCTACCCAAGTATGTTGGATTGTGTACCTACTTATAGCACTATTGCAAACATACCCTCCAAACACTAAAAATGCTGATTTGTTCCAATGCATTGGACAAAGCGCACATTTATGTGCACGCTGCCGATGTCACTCCTAGAATAAAAAATGCTGTTTGTTGAACGTAGCCTTGAAACTGGTTTTGTCAGCAGCAAATCGATGACCAGCCAAAACTAGGCCCATCATAATAAACTCAATTAAAAATAAGGGCCATCCTGTCAGTATCTAAAGCGAATATGGCGCCAACGAACCTTGTTCTCCTTGCTTGTCACTGGGAAATTGTTGATGTAATTTGAGCTATTTCTGTGATTCCACACGGCTTGTCCAAGAATTTCATTTCCCTCTGTTTTGTTACACTTTGTCTTAAAATGCTTTCACTCGAAGCACAAGCATAGCATACAACACCATCTCCCGCCTTTTTTTTCATTAACGTTATTGCATTCTACTTCATCACTCTTTCATCTCCCCTTCTTTCATTTCATCTACTTTCCATCATTCAGCGCATCTCCAACTTCCTCAAGCCCATCGGCGGCGAATACCTGCCCTTGGACTCGCTCCAACGGAACCCTCCTCCTCCTCAAGGGTCTAGCGGCAACAGTGGCATCATCAACAACGGCTACAGTCGGCCACCAGATGACGATGACGATGCCCTCGATACCTCGGCTTCGACCTCTATCGCCACAGCGCTGACGACTGGCGGCTTTGGTGCACCTGGGGCCCTCATAAATCGTTTGCGATCGCCTGTCAACAACAGCAGTAGTAGTAGCTATAGAGAGCCTGATTCTGCTATGGACGAACAGGAGCCGGATCCTCGAGCGCGACCTTCTCCTTCATCAACTGGTTTCCCACGCCGAGAAAGGCGAGGGCGCAACCATTTTGAGGATCAGGAAGATCGACGCAACCTTTATCGAGGTGGTAGTGGGGTCAATTCTCAAGGCAGAATGACAGAATCTGCTCTCTTTCGGTCCGAGGAGATGTCACTGATCCAGCTGTATATTCCATCAGAAATAGCACAGCCTACGGTCGCAGAGCTGGGAGAGATAGGAATGATCCAATTCCGGGATGTAAGCGACTCGTCTAATTAATTCACTCCGCAATTACAGTAACAATATATCTTTCTACTCTATTGATCGACAAGGTGTTTTAATTAACATTTGATTTGAAACAGTTAAATGATGGTGTAAATGTCTTTCAACGAGCTTTCGTGAATGAAATTCGGCAATTCGATGAGATGGAGAGACAGTTGCGTAAGTTTAAATGCCTGGTTATTCTACTTGCGCTCCTTCGAGACTGACTTTAAATACCCATAAATAGCAGCAAAGACTGACTTTTACTCTGATCGTCGTCATGATCTACTATAATAGGCTTTTTCGCATCACAGATCGAGAAGGCAGAGATCCCGATTCAATCGACAACGACTTCGTCGTATGTGGCACACGCACCTTCGCGTCAAGAGCTGGATGACATTGTGAGACGATTGTCAGCACACGAGAGTCGTTTGTTGCAAATGAATGCCTCATATGAGAATATGCAGCGACGACACTGGGAGTTGATTGAACTTAGGCATGTCTTGCAAGAAGCTGCAGTCTTTTTTGAGGAGGTAAAAGGATGCCTCTCCAAAGCTGTGCATTCATATAGGGATGGAGGAGCTGTCAAGTCCCTTTAACTAAAGAATTTAAGCATTTGTACGTTTGTAAATGTCACTTTCTAGGCTGTCTCAAATCAGGATGAGATTCGTCGTTCACTGGAGGAGCCAAGTGCGCGACTCCTAGATGATTTGGAAACGGGCCCTTCACAGGAGGCGCAAGGCTTGGGTCTCACCCTTGGCAATGTCACTGGTGTTATTCCTCGAAACAGATTGCAGACTTTTGAACGTATCCTGTGGCGTTCTCTTCGCGGTAACTTGTACATGAATACGGTAGACATCAAGGAATCAATTATAGATCCTGCAACGGATGTGGCAGCGCTGAAAAGCGTATTCATCATCTTTGCTCATGGGCGCGAGATCCTGGCTAAGATTAAAAAGATTGCAGAGTCAATGGGAGCAACTTTATATGCTATTGATTCATCTACAGAGCAGAGAAGGGAAGCGTTGTCGGGCACTTTAAGACATATTGAAGAGTTCAACTCTGTCATCACCAATACAACACAAGCTCGTCGTCAGGAACTTATCCGTATTTCAGCTGACTTGGCGGCGTGGATAACAATTGTGAAGAAGGAAAAGGCGACGTACCATACTATGAATAAATTCAACCACGATATCAATCGCAAATGTCTGGTTGCGGAGGGATGGTGCCCAACAAATGAGATTGGCACTATCCAGGCAGCTCTGCGAACAGTGAGTCAACGTTCTGGATCGACAGTTCGACCCATTCTAACTGAACTGCGTACTCACAAAGAACCTCCAACCTATCACAAAACCAACAAGTTTACTGCTGGATTTCAAGCGATTGTGGATGCATACGGTATGGCCAAATATCGCGAGGTGAATCCAGGCCTATTTACCATCATCTCCTTCCCCTTTTTATTTGCAGTGATGTTTGGAGATGTAGGCCACGCCATCTTGGTGGTTTTGGCGGGATTGTTCCTAGTTCTGAATGAACGCAAGCTTGCCAACGTTGAAGGCGAGGTAGGTGACACTTTTTTTATTATCTCAATAATAAATGTCACAGCGAGAATAATCTCAACTGACTACCATGAGCTTTCTTATCGCATTCCAGATGTTTCAAATGGTCTATGGGGGACGTTACATTGTCTTGTTGATGGGTGTATTTTCTATTTTTACGGGGATGATGTATAATGACATCTTTTCCCGTGCTCTTCCACTGTTCCAGTCCGGCTGGCGTCTCGATGTACCTGAAGACTATGACGGTAAAACTCTTTTGGTGGCAGAGCCTACTGAGTATACCTATCCATTTGGTATTGACTATGTGTGGCATGGAGCTGAAAACTACCTCTTGTTCACAAATTCCTACAAAATGAAGATGTCAGTCATCTTGGGCGTTATTCATATGTCCTTTGGCATCTGTATGGTGTATTACAATGCTAAATTTTACCGCAAGCCAATCGATATCATTGGAGGCTTCATTCCTCAAATGTTATTTATGCAATGCCTCTTTGGATACTTGGTAATCATGATCTTATACAAGTGGACTGTCAATTGGTTTGAAACAGATGCTGCTGGCCAACCGCTGCATAACTCGCCACCCAGTTTGCTCAACACAATGATCTATATGTTTCTAAGTCCAGGATCCGTCAACGAAGGTGACAAGCTATATTCCGGGCAGGTAACGTCTAACGAAAGAACAAGTTAGGGCTTATAAAAACATTGAATGTTCTCACCAACAAAGACCGCGTATACTTGCATTTTCGCTTTCTAGGGCTTCATACAAGCGTTGCTTGTATTTACCGCATTTGTATGCATTCCGTGGATGCTCTTTTTGAAGCCTTATTACCTAAAGCATGAGCACAATCGAGCCCGTGCAATGGGTTACCATCAACCTTCTGAGAACAATGCCCGTGTCAGTGCTGATAGCGACCGTTCGGATGAAGGGGACAATGGTAATAGTACTATTGTGACAGAGGAAGACACGACCAATGGTAGTCAAGAACATGACGAGGAAGAGTTTGAGTTTTCAGAAGAATTGATTCACCAAGTGATTCACACAATTGACTTTTGTCTGGGCTGTATATCCAACACGGCATCGTACTTACGATTGTGGGCACTATCTTTGGCCCATGCACAGCTGTCTGAAGTTCTATGGACGATGACTTTGGGTATGGCATGGGGTTTTACGGGAACCCTAGGAGCAATCATGACTGTTATAATGTTCGCAGTATGGTTCACATTGACGGTCTTTATTCTGATAGGCATGGAGGGACTTTCTGCATTCCTTCATGCTCTGCGATTGCACTGGGTCGAGTTTAATAACAAGTTTTACCTGGTTAGTCTTCACAGATCAGTCTCTTTATATTGCATATCAATTCTCTGTCTCCATTATTAAGATATTAACTAGGATGTTTTGGATATTTTTGGTTCTTAGGGTACGGGATATGCATTTGAACCATTTTCATTTGCAATCGTTCTTTCTGAGAAAGACTAAAAGCTGATTTGACACAGCACTCAAACAATACCAACAATAATAAAGACAAATAGAGAATATAATCTCAAATTACTTATTTTCCTAAATGAAGGAAAGAAAAATGTTGACGCAACTAATGCAGCACACTGGATTGAATTAAACCAAGGGCTGCTCAGAGTGCCTTCAATATTATTACTCTCGCCTGGAATGAACCGATGGTTTCACATATTTGACAATCCACAACGGATGATTACCAGCTTGGAATATGTTGAAGGTAAATCAATACTTAATATTGATTCACGTCCGACTAACTAAAGAACCTCCTATGGCTGCAGGGAGTGCTCTGAATATATACCCATATTTCACAGTCTCATAAAGCTCATCTGCGCATATGGGACACTATTTTTTATTTTCAAACCGGGCCAAAAATTTAAGGCCTGATTTAATCTTAATGACTGCTCTCACAAATAGGACTTCCAATTTTTTTTTTTTGTCATTGCCACTGATGCTTTGTATCATTGTATCAAGCAAAGAGAAAGTTTAATAATACTTTAATTAATATTGTAAAATACTAAAATATAAAATAATAAATGTAGGATAAGGGCTGTCTGCTATTGGAAAAGTCATTTAATGTAGCATTGGAGAGAATTGACTTCAATGTGCCACGACTTTTTTTTTTTTTTTTTTTTTTTTTTTTACTTCGTCTCTGTGACAGGGTTGCCAGGCTGAAGCTGATGCAAAGGCTGTACAGGCTCATCATGGTGCGATGCTGGCAATTGATGATCATTTGAGCGGCGAATATCTGTTTCCTCGACCTCTGATTTCTCATTCGCTTGTTGTGCTCGGAGTTCTTCAATATCACTATCCAAGCGCGACTGGGGTTGCGCTCGAGTCTTCCATGCAGGAACATCTGAATTGAAGAGCTCATCCATCTCCTCCAATGTATGACCCTTGGTCTCTGGAAACATGAAGAAGACATGGATCGTCATGGCCACACAGAAGGCTCCAAAGATAAAATAGGTCTTGTATTGGATATTTTCCAGCAGTGGGGGAACTGCATAAGCTAAAATAAAGTTGAATGCCCAGTTTGATGCTGTTGAGAGCGAGACTGCTTTGGAACGGATCCGGAGTGGGTAGATCTCGGCTGGATATGTCCATGAAACAGGGCCCCAAGAGATGGCAAATGAGCAGACAAAGAGATAAGAGCAAGCAATTACTGCCTTGGATGCAGCATCATTGTCTTGAATAGCCCATGTTGTGGTCTCGTTACCTTCAAAGTTAGAGGGGCCACCAAAACGACCCATCAAACCTCCGATGAGGAACATCCAGAGAGCCATAAAGGTGGATCCAACTAAAAGAACAGGACGACGACCCCATTTATCAATAAACAGGATCGCAGGAATGGTCATAATGACATTAAGAATATATTGGATAGAAGATGCCTGTAGATTGGCGTTCTGGCCAGTGATGCCTGCGCCCTGGAAGATGAAAACAATATAATACATGGCCACATTCATGCCCGTAAGTTGAGACCAGGACTGGAGACTCATACCAAGGAAGACGCGACGAGCATTTGGCTTGCGGAAAAGCTCTGCATACGAACGCGCAGCCTGAGTCCTGTCGAATTTAATAGCATCCTCAATCTCTTTGTATTCCGCCATGACCAGAGGATCATTCTTATTACCCTTTGCTCGTAACATGGCGAGCACTTCAAGAGCTTCTTCGCCACGTCCATGGTCTGCTAACCAGCGAGGAGAGTAAGGGAAGAAGCTGATTCCAGCAAGGAGAATGATACCTGGGATGATTTGTACACCCCAGGGGATTCGGAACGCAGCTTCGGAATTGATAAAGGAACAGCCGTACTGGATGAAGTATTGGATGAGAATACCCCAAGTGATAGCCCATTGTTGCAACGATACAATACGCCCACGGATATTTTTGGGTGCAATCTCAGATTGGTACACAGGGACGATCATGGAAGCCAGGCCAACAGCAATACCGTTGATGATACGACCGACAATGAGCATACCAACATTGACAGTTGCACATTGGATAATGGAGCCAACAATCCAGATAGAGGCAGCAAGCATGATGGTGCGCTTGCGTGAAATCTTGTCGCCCAATGGACCAGCCAGGAGAGCACCCAAGAAGGAGCCTGCGGCCATGGAAGCGACAATTCCGCCCTGCAGTGATGACGATGGGTGATTGAAGTACTCCTGGTACCGCTGCGTTCCTACGACACCAGACATGGATGAGATGTCGAAACCAAACAGCATGCTAAATAAGCCATAGCAGAAAAAATACATTATTAATAATGTGTAAGAACGAGTTCGACGAACGAAGCAATTTTTCTCTCTTTTTTTTTTTTTTTTTTTTCTTGAAACAGTATAGTAGCTTACCCGCCGATGGTTGCGAATCCACCAAGGAAGTACACATTATTCAACAGCCTGTACTTTGCTGACATGGCAATAGATTTGGGGAAGGGGAATTTTGTTATTTGTGCTATGTTGCAGTAAGGAGAGAAATGAACAATGAGAAGCAAAGAGAATAGAGACAGAATAAGGGCGTGAGAGTGATAGAAATAAGGATTCACGCCCTGCCTTTATATGGTTTAACAGGAACATTAACTCTTTTTTGGAAGCGTACAACGCATACTAAGCAAAGCATAACATGCTTTAGCATAGTTGCTAGATTTTTTGGATGATGTCGTTGGAAAGTTGGAGTGTGTGGCGATGGAATAATCTAAACTATTTTATCCTGCATCGCCTTTGATCCATTGAACGAGAAGGAAGGCATCCCAACCCTGTCTTTGTTTAAAATGACCCTACCCTCGTCATCCATTGTATTTGTTTACTCGCGTTGTTGATTGTTTTATTGACAGCAATTCATTTTTTTTTTTATTTTTTTTATTTGCTCAACTGAACGTCATTTTTTTTTACAATTTATTTTGTACAGTGTTAAGCAGATGTGAATGAATAATGATCACTCAATCAATCTGCATTAATGAGTTTGTAGGTCATTGCTCCTCAGCAATAAAGATGCTGTCAAATACCTTCTTTCTCTCAGGCGCATTTTCTCTTAGGAGTGTATTTTGTGTCTGGTTTGGCCCAGTCCAGTGCAGTAGTTGAGCCTTGTCCGATGTGGAGAAAGAAGCAACGATAAATGAATACGTCAAGAACAGTCAATTCTTTTGCTCTGGCCAGAACCATGGGTCTGTATTCCTTCTACTTGCACATACATAAAAAGGTGCACTTCATTTCCGATTGCGGGCATAGACGCTAGTACTTTGAGGCTAAAAGATTTCGGTGATAGTTAACTAAGAATGTGTTCAGGGGTTGCTCGGTTACTTTGAATGGAAAACTTGGGGACTCTGCAATTGAATTCAGCCTTCATTCCTCTAAATATCGTCATGATGGCCTTCCTCACATGCATAATGGTCTCAGTAAAACTTGGGTACAAAACTAAATGTAACGAAGAGGGAACGAGATAAAGTGTCAATTTTGGCCACTACACTCGGAGCGCGTCCCTCGTTTTCGCCTCGATAGTAAATTGTGATGAACACTGTTTTAACCTAGTGGCACTGTCATTTTTTTTTATTTCAAAAGTGCACAGCAGCTTGGTTGTACTTTCCTTCATGTACCCACTCATCACTCAGCAATTTTTCTGACTTTGCAATACTCATATTTTAATCAACTTTTTATCTTACAGAGGCGATCCGGAACAGATCACAACATGTTTCCACCATTCTTCCCACGGCCGGGTATTGTTTTCAATTCCAAGCAGGTATCGACTAGCATCCGAGCTTTTGTGCATCTTCATGATTTCTTCATACAGGAATGCAGATGGACCAATATCGTTGTCCTGATTGAAATAATACTGACGAATGCTCTTATGCATATTCTTATGAGCATGGCTCAGTATGTTGTCCAACTTATCTTTCGTGGCCTGGAGTTCATCCAACTCATGAATTACCAAGGGACTCTGTGGCTCCAAATAGCCAACTTCTCTCAGAAGAACTGAGAAAGATTGTTTAATAGCTGCATTCCCCACCATTCCCCACGCAATGCTGTAGGTGTCTCCATAAGTGTCACGGCGTCGTAGAGTTCTTTCAAATTGTATGATGTTGATGTAAGCCTTGAAATGCTTTGAAATTCCTGCCCGCATAGGTAGCAGCGCGTTGAGGTGTGCAGGAGCAGGAATGACTTTGAGGTAACGGAAGGCAGGCAAGGCACTTTTGACTTGATCATACACCTCCTGGCTCAGAAGAAGCAACGCGTTGCGCTCAAGCACGCTATCAAAAGCGAGCAACCACTCAGTAAATGGCATCCTGTTTACATCTTGATCTCGCAAGACCCTAACGCCATAGTGACCAGGGACATACTGATATAGTCGATCTATTTGATTTGCAACATTGCACAGAGACGAAGGATGTTAGAATCTGCTATTCAAGTCTTTCTTCTTTTTCAAAAAACACAAACAAAAATAAAGTATAAAATTAAAGTCAAGCAAGCACCCTTAGCTTCTCCTATCAAAATGCTGTTTGCTTACCAAGCATGACAGGGTCAAGCCTTCCTGTGCCGGTTGCGTTGCAAAAGAGTACAATTGAAACTGCTTGCCCAAAAACGCAGCTCGTTCTCTCCTGGTCTCTGTCTTCAGCACTCAGCAGCTTGCATGCTGTATTAGGATGTACCGTCGAGGTGCATACCGGGACAGAAAACATACTAGTTGCATCACATGCATAAATGTCATCCATCCTGTACTGTTCAAGTATCTGTCTGAAGCGAGCCGTCTCCTCCTCCTCCAGTGCATAATTCCTGTTGGCATTGACAGCTTCATAGGAAGTGATGGATCGCCGTTTCGAAAACTCTTGGTACCATCCATCAGAAAACTTTATATTTGCGAGTGGTGCTTGGAACAAGCCTGAGAGCATCCGATGGATAGCAATTGCCTGTGCGACAATATTCTTACGTTGAATAGGGATATGCTGAGATCTAATATGCGTGATCCAGGACAGTAGAAGCTCCTCTACAAATCGGCTTCGCGGCTCAGTGCGGTTGCGTGCATTTAGCACTGCATCTGTTCGTGGTAGTTGATTGAGGCTTGCTTTGAGGTTATCTTTGGATTTAATGATGCCATCTAAAGTGCCTCTGGCTATACCAAAGTGCGTGGCATATTCACTTAATGTCATTTCTGGATTGTTCTCAACGAACTCAATGATCTTTAGCTTTTCCTGAATATCAAACTTTTTTCGTTTCTTGGTTCCTGCAGTTTGCTTGCTTTTAGCAACAGATTTAATTGTTTCGGTTGGTCTAGTGGACGGTGTCGGGGGGAAGTACGCGGCATCGGGAATCATATAGGGCGGACTAGGATGCTGCTGGTTGCCTGCTGGGATGTAGTGCGTACTCCGCCTATCTTCTGGGGATCCAGATAGCGTGTCCGGACTCCTCGGAGAAGCGCCAAAATCCACTTGCTCCCATTCAGAGAAGCCCGGTGACGACCCATGAGATACCTTTTCCCAGTCCGAAAACCCAATTTCGACCCGCTCCCACTCAGGAGAGCTTTGATCAGGTGACCCTCTATATGCCATTTCCCACTGTGTCCTCGTCTGCCGATGAGGGCTCTAAGTTACAAAATGATATAGTTCTTACTGAGTCTGCCCCTTGCACTCTTTTTTTTTTTTTTTTTTTTTTTTTTTTTTTTACAGAAACATGACAGCAGACAGGTTTTCAGCAATAACATACATACCTCTCCTAGAGGACCATCTTGTTGAGCAATAGAATCTGGCCTTTGATGAAGTACATTGATATGGCTCAAGACCGCTGGCCGGGTTCTTGGGGTAAACAATGAATCGATGAGAAGATGTGCTCCTCCTTGTTGCTCGACTTGCTGTGTGATATATTCTGGAATCGAGTGTGAAACAGCAAGAGGAGGAGCTGAGTTAGATGTAGCGATGTGGGTCGTCTGATGGCCCTGGCGCACCTGCTGTTGCCGGTTTGTAGCAGTCGAAACCGCTACCGGGATGTAAGACATGGAGGAAACATCATGAAACTGCTGCTGTTGCTGCAATGATTGATGGGCGAATCGAGACGAGGCTATTCTTGGGCTATTAAAGAGGAGATCGTTTAAGAAATCAACTTCGGGACTTCCATGTGGCTAAAGGATCATGTATTCGGCGGAACGAAATTATGTTGGTCATTAGAGTTTTAAGATTGGGGTACAATACCCCAAATACCACAAACAAGTTAGGCTGTTGTTTACAGTAATCTCCTTTAGTGAGAAAGATCTTAGTCCTGTAAGCTCACCTCGTATTGCGGATGGGACAGTGCAGTATCGGAATGGTGTTCGGCTGACTGTATGTGCTGGGAAGCTGCATACCACATCTGTTGTTGCTGGACATTGATCGTATCGGCATCAGTGTCTCTATACGGTGGATTGATATTAGAGCCAGCATCCATGGATTGATAATATGAAGTCTGCACGAACGAAGGCATTCCATGAGCATGCATCATTGGTATGGATTTTAGATACTCTGACTGTGTATGTGGTAACGTTGGTTGGTGCCGACCAGGAACTATGGTAGGATAGATATTTACTGGTGGCCCAGGTACGTGACTCGTCAGAGCGGGTGCATGCCTTGAACCTTGACTATGAAAGACATCCTCTGTTTGATTGGGTTTCTTAGTGTGAGGTTGATTATTCATGAACTGTATATCTTTTTGGCAAGGAAGCGTGAGTATGGATAGTGTAGGGAAGAGAGAGAAAGAAGAAGGAAGTTCTCCCCTCGCCCAGGTTGTTGTGCCAATACCTTCGCCTCAAAGGTCTGGGTCCCTCTGCACTCGTGCGACCATGATGAATAGTCATGTGACAATTTCGGCACAAGAGCTCGAGTTGAAAAGAACTCCTAATTCTCTTTACATCATTAATAAACACTAAAACTCAACAATGGCACATCGAGATGAATACCGATTCCATGACCAATATGTCGAACCAATCATAGACCCAAGCACCATTGATATTCGAGGTGAAAAGAATTTCCTCATAATTTTTTTGCTGCAGACACATGGAAGGACTTCATCTGATGTATTTTTTATTTTACTCTGTTAGATCTCTTGAACGATGAATGGGAGTTCATGACAAAGCCAGATGTATGCAAAAGATTGTTTAGGGAATAGCCATTTTCAATTTGGTTAATTTAACTTTTACTAACTAACTTTTTAACTGCTTCGTGACATCCTAATAGTTTAATCCTGTACCATTGGCATTGGAGCTCATGGACGGGAGTTCACTCGGAAAGGACTATGATATGTTCATGTTAATCCTTCGAAATATCGAACGAGCACTGAAGGATGTCGTCAATGGTATTTCAGATATGGATGCTATTCTAGCAATGGCACTTCAGCGCAGTTTAAAAGACGAACGACTGTATGTTGTTGACACAATGTCTTCATTTGCCATTCGTTGATCACGAAACGTCATTAGGATCATATCAGGGGTTCAATGCATCCATTGGAACATATGGTGGAGTAATTGACAGTATTTCAGACTCCCAAAGCCGTGTTAAAGAATTGCGCATGGATCTCAAAAATTCTAAAGAATCCCTTCGGCTACGACATGCAGATTTGGTGCAATTGTACAACAAGAGTCAGCAGTATAAAGACATGATTGAAATGTTGGATGAAATGTAAGGCAGTTAAGGTCACCGCTATCTTTACTTGACTTGCGCATTATCTATTTCCATAACCTTGTATGTTCATATAAACCGTTTCCGTTACTTTACTTTGTTTCGAGCCATTAGTGAAGAATTGAAGCAGGCACCCGCTAAACTGGAGACTTTTATCCGCGAAAAGCATTTCTTAGCGGCGGTCAAGTTACTAGTTTCATGTTCAAAGACAATATCTAAACCAGAAATGACTTCGGTGGGGGCTTTATCAGATCTAACACGATTCTTTAACGAGCAATATGAGGTAACAGGATGTGTCCAAGGACAGGAGGCTAAAAGCATTGCAGCGTATGAATAAGGCCATTTCTGCTGGAAGTATTTTAACTAATCAGTGGCTATTTATTTTATCCCTTCTTTCATGATAGTCGTTGGCAGAGATTCTCATGGAAGAACTTCATAATCACCTTTACTTGAAGAGCCCTTACTGCGACAGTCGATGGGCCGCATATACCACTGGGCAGGAAGCATGTACATTGGCTTCTCCGAGAGAATAAGGAGTTTTGATATCACTTTGCGTTTTACTTTTTCGGAAGCAACCAACTAACATTGGGATCCAACACAATTCGTTTTCCTTCATGTAGTACCATCAACGGAAAGGGGAATATTCGATGGGTATGACATTTCATTTCATAAGATGTATTCAACTGTCATTATCAATGTGAATTAACCTTGAGGCATGTAAAACTGACTTGGTTTTTTTTTTTTTTTTTTTTTTTTTATAACTATCCTTTCAGAATCAGCAAAGACCTCTCCAAATTGGGCAACGATCGACTCAAACGCAATGCTGGATTCCAGCCTAAATCCAAACCCGGCAATGAAGTGCGGTTGGACGACGAAATGGTACACTAGCTCACATTTGGACGAACCGGATACATACAGCTATTTCGTCCATTATTTTCCGATGATCGACATTCATTTTTTTTTCTTTCTTTCTTTCTTAATTGCTTATATAGATCACAGAGGATCTTGAAATTAACCCAGAAGTTGATTCTACATATTATCTGGAAATTTTGGTTGAGTCTCTGGGACTACTTGGAAAGTTCAAGGATGCCATAGTGGTACATAACAAAATCATACCTCTTTGAATTTGCATGATTGCGGGTTTTTATTTATAATGCTCGACAATACTAACCAATCTTGTTTCACGTTTGTGCTCTGCTCTATTAGACTATTCTCCAGCGTGTCCCACTCGAGACATACCAAATGATTGATAAAACCATCAGTGAGGTGAACGAGAGGTAGGGAATCATATTTAATGGTTTTTAACCATCGCATTTGAATGCAGTCACCATAAACATTTCAGAAATGTAGTCCTGCTCACAGAGGCTCACTTTTCTTTTCTTAAAAAAAAAAAATCTCTAGACGGAACGCATCAGCTCTTAAGACAATCAATACTAGAGACTCCGATTATGACGATGAAGATGATGAAAAATATTTAGCAACGAAGAATAATGAGAACGAAATTTTGAGAGATCTGTTCTGGACCCTCTTTTCAAAACTGGAATGTGTCACGCAAGGCCACAGCACAGTACTTGTCGCAGGGCAACGCTTGTTGAGAGTATGTTGTAACTATATCTTTGCCAACCTTCCTATCTCAAACTAACACAACGCTAAATAGCCGATGTTCCCCATTATTTATTTATTTTTGATTTATTTTATTTTTAGCGTCTTGAAGGGGACCATCTAAAGCAACAGCAGATGGGGCTCGTTGGTGTCAAGATGTACACATTTGCTGATGTCTGGACACCAATGCTGACAGAGATTCGCTGCTTACTTTCAGATTATCTGATGGACACCAATCAATCTATGGATGGTCCTGATAGTTTCTTGGGCGGCCCTGGACAGGATACTGGTTCAGATTTATTGCGTTCTCGTAAGAACAACCGTGATAAGAACAGGCAGCTATTTAAGTTTACAGATTCTATTGGATCATCGACGCTATGTGGACTTTACAACGATGAAGTCGGCACGAAAACGTTTGATCCACTTCGTAAAGCGCTACCTCAAGTATATGCGCAAATGACGGAACAGAGCCCCTCAGTCGCGTTCTCTGGTCTGATCCAAGACAAATATGCTCAAGTGCTTGCAGGCACACCTGCCAACAACCCATTGCCTGCTTTGAATCCTGATGGGACACCTATTTCATCCCAGGGCAGTAATGGGGCTACAGGAGGCTCAAGTAGTAGCTCAAGTGGGAGCAGGAGTAAGAAGGCAGCGGCAGCGACGGCCAACTCTGTGCCACTCATTCCTGGATACCTCAAGGGTGCTCAGAATGGAGGAGCGGGCCTCACTGGCTGGAAGATCCCTCCTCCAAATCCGAGTGCGACTAATAATGCATTACAAACTTCTGCCAGCGGGCATCAATCGTTAGTACGATCAGACCCAGCGCACATCAGCGTAGTCATCCGACCAGCCGTTGCGTTTGTGGAGCGACTACGTGAGAGTGTTCCTCAAAGTCGAGAGGATGGCACAGTGGTGGTTGGCGCATTCTTTGATCATGGAGTGATTAATGTGCCCATGGGTCGATTCTGAGGTATTTTTTATCTTGAAGTCGCCTTGACGCATAGTAATATACATAAAATACATAATATAATTTAACCGCAGCTATGCCTATAAAAATGTATAACAAGTAAAATGAGCTGGTCATATACCATTTAAGGATCAATGGTTATTCTTGTATCGAACGGAGTAACCAACATAACTCCCTGATAAAAAAAAAAAAAAAAAAAAAAAAAAAAAAAAGCAATGTGTTTTATAGAGATAATCACGAACTAAGGTTATTTCAAAAAATAAAGTTCATTCAGGTACTTCCCACGCGTTAACCTTCTCATGGATTTTTCCAAAAAAAAAAAAAAAAAAAAAAAAAGCTCTTACTTTGTATATTCTAGTGCTTGGCCTTGCCTACGGTATAACCAAACATTCGAGACGCCCTCCATCCTACCTTGTCAAAAAAGAAATGAGCACAAACTCGGAAGAGGCAATTTGCCCTCTTCACTAAAAAGAATATACTATGTATTACGATGTACAACATTAGATCAGCAGTTTTTTTTTTTTTTAAAAGACACGAAAAACACTTTGGGAGGGATGGAAGATAGAATAGAGATGACGATTTGCGCCTGAAAGGGACTGAAAATAGGGTCGTTCAGAAAGTATCTACGTGTTGTACGAGAGAAAAGTTGACGCTTCCTTTCTTCGACTACATTCAGATGCCCTATATTTAGGTTGGCTTTAATCTTGGTGATTCCTTGGTTTTACGCTCTCTGACGCCTTCCGGAGTTTGACTTATAGTAAGTATTCGATAGTGTACATCTCTCTCTCTCTCTCAAAAAAAAAAGGAAAGTAAAGCAAAGTAGATGTGAGAAAAAAATGTGATGATTTGCTCAAAACACGTAAAACAGGGAAGGCTGGATACATTATATCTGGTACCTGACCCTTATTCAGGTACACATGGTAATACATTGATTTCACTTACCGACCCGTTATTTCGCGCTTATCATGGGGCTCATGCTGCATACTGCATGCTGCAATGTCGAAGAACAATATAATACACTAGCACATTCACCAACCGTTCTACAAAAAAGAATCGAGTGCCATTGAAATTTCATAGGACTACAAGACAGCTCTAGTACTCCTGTCATGAAGAGAGAGGAGAGCATCCACACGAGTGTTTTTTCTTTTTTTTTTTTTTTTACCTTAGATACAAGAACCAGTGCGAGAACCAATTGATGTATAAAATGACCCTAATCCTCTCTCCCTTATCATTGATTTTTCACCATCGCATAACGACTGGCCTCTCAAGGACTTTTTCACTTTCCTTATCCCTCTACCCTCTTAATCCCTTGCAACTTCCTTTTTTTTTTTAAAAAAAAAAATGAAATCCTCATTCATCCAGCACTTTACTATATTCGCCTGTGCGATCGCGATTCTCTGTATCTATCAAGTTGAAGCAGCCAGAAAAGATCATGGCTCTGGAAAAGCAGCCTGTGTAGCGGCTGATCCTGACCTTCAGATCTTCTGTGACGAGCCCCAAGCCAAGTTGAACCAGATAATAGAGGACATCTTTGCCGACATTCCTTTGACCAACCCTGGCTCCAAGCAGGACAACAAGATGGCCACTGCTACTGTAGCTACACGTCGTCAACAGCAGCGCCAGAACCTGCTCCTTCGTCAGAATGGTCTCTTCTCGGACATCAAGAATTACTTTGTCTCCTATTGGGAAAACTTAAAGCTGATTTTCCAAGGCAAGTTTGGTGAGGGCATTTTTAACCAGCTCAAGAATTCAGGCTCATGGTGCGAGAAGGATAACTGGATTGTAAAGGCAGTCAAAGCGGGTATCAATGCTGTCTCTGGCGGTGCCCTCACTAGTATCTGTGAGTGCCTCTATCCCATGATCCGTGATCACAAGAGCTATCAAGACCTTGCAGCCGACGTCTTTAAAAATGGTCTCCACAATGTCTTGAACGGCTGCTCCGATAACTTTAAGGAACAAATTAAAAAAGCTCTCAAGAAGTCCATTGGCGTCAACAAAATTCATAGAGACAACAGTGATATCCTCCATACTGACCACTGAAGATGACCCTTTTTTTATTTTTATATTTTTTTTTACTATTTATCACATTTGATACAATTATACTAACGTGAGAAACAAATAACGTCTATTTATTAATTAAATGAGTATCTTTTTAAACAAATGGTCCCTTGATGCATTTATATGTACATTTTAAGAGGTTAAGCAAAGTGAGGACAGAAAAACGAAAAAAAAAATGTAATAAAAGGATAAAAAAAAATAGATGCGGTACAGCCAAAAAAAAAAAAAAAAAAAAAAAAAAAAAAGTTGAGGATACAAATAAAAGTAAAAAGAAGAACAAGTCCACGGGTTCACCAGTTGTTAGAGGCAGCATTAAGGAGTTGGGTATTAATTAACGCAATATATATAGTCAGGCACACCACAAAAACACTTTAGTTTGCGGGCGCATTTTCTGACAAGTTGATCAGCAGTTGCGTCAGGCATCGTTTGGTGGCAAGATCATCCTTCAGGGACTGAGCGAAGGTCCCATCACGCAAAGGCTCAGGTAGGCATTGACGCAATGCTTCACGGGCTCTGTAATTGTAAGCCATAGAAGATTGATATTAGCAACATGCGTTATTTGAAAAGCCATACTTAACCCATTCCAGATTAAAGGACATCAAAATATTGCTGACTCTTGTTATTGTACCTTGGGTTGTCCGAGAGTCGAAGATAGCATTTAACAACATGTTTAAGTAGGCGCACAGCAAGGGTGTCGACAAGCTGATGAACCATATTGCTTAAAACAGTGCCTACTGCATAGAATCGTTCGTATGTCTGACAAATGTAGGCAAGTCCCATGTCATCCAGAAGGATTCGCTGCACAATAAAGATTGCAACCTAGGAAAATAAAATAAGCCAGGGGAAAAAAAAGAGAACCCCAATGAGTTTTCAGTACCAATACCATCAGTCCTGTTGGATAAATAAATAAATAATAATAATAGTAATAATAATAATAATAAAAAGCTTCCTTCAATTTTTGAAAACATACAGTTTTCGAAAGTTCGCTTCCTGTTTCCATGATGCGTAGACACAGCGGGATAATTTCAGTCGAAAGCAAAAAAGTAATAACCTCCGTGTTATCGTTCTAAAAAAAAAAAAATCATTACATTTATGAAGAGAATATCGGTTAGCGAGGGAACAAAGTTCCTTTGGCATATAAATAATGCACCTTAGAAATATATATTCTAACCTTGACAAGAGCGCCAATCACACCCAAGCTAGTCAACCGAAGGTATTCAAAAGGCCGAGTCTTACTGGTGGTGTTCAAGAAAGGGTAGAGAAACAGCGGAATATGGGCTAAAAATGTTAAAAGAAGGAAACCAGTAAAGATTAGAAACATAATAGATACACGGAAATGAATACTTCATCTCAAGCTTTACTATTAGTATACTGCTTTATATTTGAAATATCGCACCATTTAGGAACAGTCCCCTAGTCTCTGGGTGGCTAGCGACGCATTGCAGAAGCGCCAACGCGTTGCAAACACGGTTCGAGGCATGAGCCGTCAATCCTGAGGGCGCCAACAATGGATACACTGCAACAATCTCCTGAAGAAGAGCAGCCATCACACCTAATATGATTAAAAATAAAATAAAATAAAATAAAATAAAAAAAGGCAGTGAGAGGTTAGTGATTTCCCATTTAATTTTTTTTGGTGAAAAGGACATTTACTTGGATCACACGATCTGATTATGAAGCATAGCAGAATTTAGACAAGCATCAGATCAGTGGCAACAATTAATATAATTCTTGATAATTTTGTGTTTCGACGTACCATAGGAGTGCCACAGAACCAATGCAAGCTCTTCGAATTGCTCGCGTTTCTTGCTAAGCTCCAAAAGGGCTTGCTCACGGTTGACAGGGTGGATCAGTTCCAGAACAAGATGATAAATCTTCTCATCCTCAATGCTTGCCAAGCGATACTGCTGCTGAACTTGTTGCTGTTGTGCTTGTTGCTGCTGAACTTGTTGCTGGGCCTGAGCTTGGGCCTGAGCCTGAGCCTGAGCCTGAGCCTGAGCCTGAGCTTGAGCTTGAGCTTGAGCCTGAGCTTGAGCCTGAGCTTGGGCCTGAGCCTGCTGCTGTTGATGTTGTTGTTGTTGGTGTAACTGTTGTTGCTGCTGTTGCTGTTGTTGATGCAACTGTTGCTGCTGAAGCTGCATAGCAATTTGGCTGTTGCTCATGCCATTGATTCCTCCTGCATAGAACCGGTCATTTGGACCAGTCCTTGCCCCAGCTTGCTGCATGTACATGGAGTGCATTCAAATGCTATATTATTGGGAAATGAAGATGAGCGATAAAGATGGAAGTGATAAAATACGAAGTTGATGATGGCGAAGGTGAAAGAAATAGATGATGTCTTGCAATGAATTTTGAAAATAGAATTGATTAGGAAAAGCTGCATGCATTCTGTGCCAGTCGCAGAGAGTTTGTGCTGGTTGGGGTGGATGTAGACATAACACATTTGTAGCCGTATTTACGTCACCATTCGATGACGTCCACAGCTTTTTCTTTTAATTCCATGATGCTTGTCTTCTATAAATTTTATTACAATTAAAACTGAGTTTAATACAGTTCCCACCGTGGGATTGTTTGCTTGAAACGACCTTCATTCTTGATCCGGAACGCGACGTGGACTGAGGTCGCTGATTCACGACTACCCACAAACACAGCACTGTTGGCTATCACATGGGATCGTGCTACTGCAGCCGCATATCCTCCCAAATCATCATTTGACATATCAAACAGGCCATCGACATTATCTTCCTCGCTGATACGAAACCATCCTGGTTGCTGATCGATCCTGGTCAGCACATCTGGATCTGTCTCTGTCGTGGTTACGACCACAGGTCTTGGTCCTGCCTCAGTCCGCTGGAGAAGAGCAATCCGCTTGGCGATCTGATTGACCGTCCATTGACATGATGAGGCCCAGCTGGGAGTTGTTTTGAGGCGACAGGATTCTTCAGAAGGTAATTTGTCGATATGGACGCCGATATAGCCTCTGGATTTGCCATCCTTCTCAATCCCCCTCAGCGCTTGCGCTACGCTTTGGAATCCCAACTGCCGAATCCCTGCGGCATACGGAATTTGTAGACCAATCTCTTGCCAAATCATTTGCTCCATAGCAGGGTCCTCCATTCCGATAAGATCAGCGCCTGAGATACATGCCAGCTGTTGATGGCGACCATCCATGTCAAAACTATTAGGCTGAGATTGTAACCGTGCCTGCCAGTTCCTCTGGATGGCCTCTGGCTTCAAATTCCAATAAGAATCATCAAGGACCTCAAAGTTGGCGACAAGGTTATATCGATTCAAAAAGTGTCGACCGGCGAAATCCAACGCTTTCCATGAGCTCGAAGTAGGAGGACCATGGCACTTTATTGTTGTTGCGTCTATAGTTCCATCCAACTCAACTGCATCCTCAGGCGATTCATATGGAACCGACTGGTGATTAACTGTTGGCGTCTCTTCCTCCTGGGCCATCTCTGCAGTGAAGGGCGTCTGCAATACTGGCCGTGTATTGTCGATCAAAACTATCGGCTGCAAGTTAGAGATGACTCTTAAATCAAAAAGCGTGCTCCAGCGTTGTCGCTTTCTACCCTTGGGTCCTGCGAAAAAGGGATAGATGTGATTGAGAGAAGGAGGCGCCATCATCGGCGGTGGGATGATCAATGTACGATTTGAATGCCTTGCAATCCAGAGTGAAGTGATTAATGAGAAGAATTGAGCCTCAATGGTCTTTCCAGAAGGAATAAATAAAAGATAGCTGTCTGTACTTGATAGTACATTGTTGACATCAAAATCAGAGAGTAGATGTTTTTCGTTGGTTGACTTTGGGTCGCTCCCTTCATATTGAGGATCTGGAATTGCTGACTCTAATTCTGCTTCCTCTTCATCCTGTAAAGAATCTGTGTCATCAGTAATGCCATCCTCTAGCCCTTCCTCAATTCCGTCTGCTACCTCCCCTTGGTCCTCTTCCGTCTCCTCCAAGTACTCTTCTTGCCCTTCATCACCTGTACTAGAATCACTTTGCTCCAACTCTCCCTCCTCATAGTCAATTTCGCTTTCCTGTTGTAGCTCTTCCTCAATCGCTTCTTCTTCCTGCGACAATTGTGGCCTTGAAGGATAATCTGGACTCCTAGGTCGAATGGGTCGATCAGGATCGAGTAAATTTTCAGTTGTTTCCATAATAGTGCCACGGAGGAGTCGCTTGAGAGCATCAACGGACATGGAAGAGTAGTCTATAGGTGCCTTGTCGAGCTCACTATTGTTCTCAAGATCTGTTCCCGGTGCACCAGTACCGAGCTTGTCTTCCTGTATTGGATCGTGCAACGATGACGATGAAGAACCAGATGGTGATTTGACAACTGTCCATCCTATGTTTTCCTTTATGTTACTACTACTGCTACTGCTACTGCCGCTACTACTGCTGTTGTCAGATATGTGAGTAGAAACTGGATGATGTACAGACATGGTGAGTAGAGACCCTATGCAAAATATAAGCAGTGCACCCAGCATAGCCCTATGTCTATTGAAGATGCTCATGGTGAATGGAGTGAAAATGCAGTAGTGAATGAAGAGAAAGAAACTTGAGCTGCAAGGTTGCTGTGACCTCCAGGGACAAAAATAGACACACGCCACATTGACAACTTTGATTCTGACAGTTCATAATTTTATATATTCATGTTTATATTCATTTATATAAATATTCATATACATTTATACATTACAAACTAATGAATACTCCATTCATAAATAAAGAGTACACAGCAAAGAGCTTTCCTGAATATGGGATGTATGCTTGCTCAAATGTAATATACAGAAATTTACAGATACATGAATGAATTTGAATGGTAACCAACTTTTTGAGGGATATTAGAATTCAAACACTGATTTGAATGTCCGAACCAACATCAATATTATGATATAGATCGGTGGCTGAGCGCACGTGCATCTTCCTACCACATAATTCACCTGACTTTTCTTGTCAGTGGTTAAAGCCAAAACGGTAAAAAACAAAGAGGCGGAGCGAGTGTGGGTCGGATGGGTCAACTGGTTCATTATTGAACATCCATTACCATGCTGATTCATGGAAGCCCATCTGTTGGTAATTACTTGAGTATAGTAAAGTAGTTTCCAAAGTACGCCTTTTTTTTTTGTTTTGCTTTTTTTTTTTTTTTTTTTTTTTTGCTTGCACAAAGGCTCTCCCTTAACACAAAAGATGCTTGCATCGTTGATAATCGCATAAGGCCGCATAATACCATTCTGTCGGCTGATATGTATAAATCTATATACGATACACGCCTTCATTCCTTTGGAAAAAGGGATACACAAGTATCAGAAGAAAAAAAAGGGAGGACTCTGACCAACTCAACGCACTGGTCGCACAGTTCTTGTTCATCTTCTAATCCATAGTTTTCTTTTTTACGCTTGTTCCCCTAATAACACTATGTACTATTGGCACAAGTACCGATAAATAAGACAAACTGATTTGTATTTGAACAAGGGGAAATATAAAAGGCTTTAATAATGGTACATTTGTTCAAAGGAAAAAAAAAAAATAACAGAAAGGAAAAAAAAAGGCAACTTAAAAGTTTGGTAAGGAAGGAAAAAAAAGGAATAGATTGCTAGCCATCATCTCGGAGTCTTGAAGTCTACACTAGAAGAAAACTTGAGGAACATCAAAACGACTGAGAATAATAGAGCCCTCTATCAAAGGTCCTCCCGCCGTTGAATTTTTTTTTTTTTTTAAACTTTTCTGATGGGTTGATTATGGTACAGGTGTGGACCATTGTCACCACTTTTTCATCCTCCTTCCCTTCCCTACTATTGCCATCTGCTCACAAAGAGTCCCTTCCTGCATTTTTTTTACTTGGCATTCTTGGGGTTCTCGGCGGCATCCTTCCAGCGGGCAGCAACCTCCTTGAAGGCCTCCTTGTGTCCGAGATCGGGCTTCTCAGCCTTGAGCTTGGCAAGCTCAGCCTTCATGAACTTGTTGTAAGGGGAGAGCTTCTTGGTGCCAGAGGCAGGGGACTTCTTGGCACTCTTTTCCTTGGCCATGTTGACAGTATATGTATATGTATAAGGGAGAGAGGTTTAGTTGGAAGTGTGCTTTGGAAGCGGGTGTATAAACAAGAGTGAATGTGAGCGGGCGGTTGAGTGAAGAAAAAAAGAGGAAAGAGAGAAAAGAAAGAAAAAGAAAAAAAAAGAAGGGAAAAAGATTAGAAGGAATCGAGATGCATCGGCTTATAAAGAACTCATTCAACAAAAAAAGAAAAAAAAAAAAAAAAAGAGTCGCGTCAAAAAGATCATTACGCGAAAAAATATTTTGGGTCAATATTTTTTTAAAAATCATAAAAATGATGAAAATGAAAATCGAAATTCATCATTTGGAAAGCGTGTCAGATGATGCATAATCAAACAGACTTTATGGTGGATGCATTGTTCATGAGCAAGACCATTGACAACAATCAGATCCATCATAGATGTGAATTGATCCTGGTCTTATGCTACGAACATAGTCATATACCATCATATAAACCTAGCCCTCTGTCTTGTAACTATACCAGACACCATGTAGAAAATATGTGTTTTTCTACCATTTTGTTGTTTTTAATCCCTATTCACAATGGGACGCGTGTCTGAGGCGTACATGTACATTTTTATTTTTTTTCGTCTCCGTGGAGAAAAGCCAGAGGTCCTATTCTTTTTTTCTATCTTACCCAAATGCTCACGCACCACACACTGCAGTCGAATAAATGTGTACAAACAAGCTGCGTGTTTTGCCTCTCGATGGGAAAAAAACTAATATTGTTTCATCAATTCACCTTCCCGCTCTGAAGGAACGCCCCATGGGTCTACTATAACGCCGCATGTTCCCCAATTATTGAAAATTTAATCCTTCATACCCATAAACATGTAATCAATCACATCACGCAAAAATACGTGCTAAATATGCTCCAATTCGGCCAATGACAGCTCAGCTTTTCTTATTCCCCAAAAAACTGCCACTCCTTCCGCTTTTTTGAAATCTTCCTTTGTTTTCTTAAAAAGTATGTACATGTACCTGTTATACGCTTTTTTTTTCCTTTTTTTTTTTTTTTTTTTTTTTTTTAAAAAAAGAACCCATGAAGTGGATAGCGACGAGATAACCTTGATTGTCCAATACTTCCAGCTCCGTCAACAGCCATCATGCAAATTAGACATGTGATATAGGTCCACAACCTTTTAAAAAAATTACATATTTATTATGTCCTCTATCAGTAGTATATACAAGCGCGATAGATATGTACATAGAATGGGACAAAATCTGAAGAATTCATTCTTCAATAAAGAGCATGAAGAACAATGGATATTATAAGTGAAGAGCTTTAGCAACAGAGAAGTCTCATGAAGAGGACTTACATCGTAGTGGTGCACAATTATATATATAAAAGCCAATCAAGTATATAATTCCATGTCTTCAATTGCTTGCATTTAGAACCCAAAAACAAACAAAACAAAAACCTGTAATAGAAAAATGTATGGACTGTTGTGTTAGGGATTTTCCTTTTTTTTTTTTTTTTTTTTTTTTTTTTTGATGGTTCTGACGAAAGGAACAGGGGAGATTGAGAACAGAAACTTCATCGGAAAAAAAAAAAATGCAAAAAGTTGTTGAATGGTATATATTGGATCAGCTCTCGACCCTGGTGCCTTGTATCTGTATTGATTGCTTTCAAGAATGAAATATAATTCCTGGCGTTCTTGAAGCTTCGATTGCGATTATATAAATGTTCTTGATTGACTGAAATATTGATACATCTAATTTTTTTTTTTTTTTTTTTTTTTGCGGTGTGAGTGATTATATTGCTTGGATGTTTGCAGCCCTTGAACTCATCCGTGAGAAGTGTGATCTAACAGTGAACCGAGTCAAAGAATACAATAATTCATCTTTCAATAATTGAAGACATCAATACCAGTCAAGGGTAGCAAATGCTATTCTACATTTACACTATCATTTACCTTTGTTAGGCTTCATGCCATCTATCACGGACAGGACCTAAACTTAAAAAAGCGTCTGTTAGAAGGTACTCATGCTAGTCTGGACTTTTGCGACGCGATTGCCGTGAAACAATTTCTTACATATAACTGGCCTGAATCGGAATGATAAATAAACTTATAAAAACTCAAAGGATCTTAATCCTATGTATGATAGTCTCTCCTAATAGCTCGGCCCTGACCTTTTTACATTGCTCTGTAATGCCTGAAGTAAAATTGCACAATTCCAATTGGTGGAGCATGGCATGAATAAGAATGATGGTAGATATATCAGGCCCACTCCAAGCAATGCAAGGAGCGGGCAGCAAAGAGACGAATTTCAAGGAGCGCAATGAATAAATAAAAAATAAAATAAAAAAATGAAGTCAAGATGCGCAGGAAGTAGATAGTAAAGCGAGAGGAGGAAAGAAGTCGACCGATTTCTTTGTTCATCCAAGAAAGCATGGTTTCTCATTTTATGCAACATTAATAATGCAATAAATAATTCAGTGGCTGTGAAAGAACGACCAAATTCACTTTTCTCTATTTCCATTACTTGATCTACCAAGACATTTTCTCACGAAGGGAAATGAGAAGCCAATAACGGACATTGCGATTATCAATTTAGACAAAGGAATTCAATAACTCGTTACCTCGACCGCAATTTGTCCGTGCCTGAACAAGATGTTGGCCATAATATTCGTTATTTTAACAGCCGTAGTCGCAAATCAGACAAAACCAAAGTCAGAGACATTTGCACCATTCATCACCACCCGACGCAAGTCCAAGGTTGCTTCCACTTCCACAGCGTCTTCATCAACGCGATCTGGATGGTTTACAAGGAATATCCTCGAGCCTTTGGTAGGGCCTACTGTCCCTGATCATACAATCACTGACTACTACTTCTTCCTCCTTGCGACGCTCAATGACGATTCAGGACAGTACTTGGGCATATTTCACCAATGGTTTGTCATCTCCGAGTTACAGGAGCTCTCAGAAGCAGGCACTTCCCAAGTGACCTCTCAAGCGGAAGACCGGAAACAGAAGGCCGTCCAAGCTAAAATCAATAAAGACTGTAAGTTTCTGTGTAGAACATCCATAAGCTATGATTTGTCTCATTCTTGGCACTTTTTGAATGTTTTGCATGGCTGGACAAACATATATATATATGTATGCTTTCAATCAATATATATCAAGACCATGAGACAGCCAGAGCGTATGTTGATGCAGCAAAGCTATACGAAAAGAGCGGATCACAGTTTAATTTTATGGAAGCAGCAGGAGCCTATGAAGATGCGTTCAAAGCGTACCAAATGGTTAAGCAAACAGGTACCACGAAGTCGGAGTTTATGACACTGCGATGACTCTCGGACAAGGAGCTGTGATCTCTTATCTTTTTTTTTTTTTTTTTTAAGGGCCTGCCCTTCAATGTCTAGAGAACGCTGCCAGGCTGTTCCGATCGAATGATCGAGGTGCCTCCAGAGCTGCCAAGATTTACAATCAGTTAGGTGACCTCCTTAAGTCACAAGATCCCAAGAAGGCGGCAGAGATGTATCGCGAAGCAGCAGAGCTATTTCAAAGCGCTGGCGATGGGTAAGCGACATTTGCAGTGATGCTTAAACTTTTGGGCTGGTTTTCATATTACAAAATATTTAGCTTACACAAAACTTTGCTATAGGCGAGCTCTGCATGCAACGATACGACTAGCAGAGCAACTTTGTGTTCTACATAACTATGCACAAGCATTTTCGCTCTACAAGGAAACTATCATTCCAGAGACCATGTCGCAAGAGATCCTTCGATATACAACGCGAGATCATATCCTGAATGCTATTATTGCGCATCTGGGCGCTACTCAGGGCGACTGGATAGTGTTTGAGACAGATATTGAGCACTTTGAAGAGGCTTGTCCTGACTTTGGAGCGTCCCAGGGTTTGAGAGTGCTCAAAAGCCTAGCAAAAGCAGAGCGAGAGCACGATGCAACTTTGTTTCGCGAAGCATGCCAGGGATTTGATAGGCTTCATAGTGGTGGAATGCCAGATTGGCAGGTTGGCTTGCTCTTGAAAGAGAAACAGAAATTAGAAGGTGGTAGCCTACTATAAGTTTTATAATTATTTTTACTACATAAATCATTTAATAAAGTCTTTACGCGCCTTTACACCGTCTCTTTCTTTCTCTTGGTTCCCCCTATCTCAAAGGCAATGGTAGTTTGTAGCAGGGATATATTTATTTATGCGAAATATCACTTCAGTACCGGATCAAATGTTGCCACATCTTTGATGTGACATGGATAGTTGACAGACAATCCAACCTCTGCAGCATGACAATTGTGATTGTTAGAGCAGTATCACAACATGTCTGAACAAGTGACCAATGTCTGTCAAGACATGACATGACATGACCAACAAGTTACACTAGGGTGGGGATGTTTAATATGTAATATTTCATTACATTGAGTGAAAAGTTGTTGTTCGCCACTTTGCCCACGCCTCTTATTTTCGCATGGATAGGCTGTATTGCCATTCTTTTTTTATATAATCAATGCTTTATGTCCATCAATTGTGCTCACCGAGCTTATTGCACAATTGTTCCAAAAGAGGATGGTTTGATGTCACACACAATCATTTACTTTCACAGACACCAGACAACTTTGTTCGAAATAACATTAACAGCATTGCATTGTCTATCCAGGTAATCATGACGAAAGGGAAGATTTATGTTTACCCGATCCACAGACAACGCCCATTACACATACTACGCCCATTGCACAAGCTATAAAGACACACCTTACGATGTGCAAGGCCCATATTTCACTATTTATGATTAAAAAAAGGAAAAAAAAAAAAAAAAATGGATCATGATGATGGTGGACAATAGTCATCTTTTATGAAAGATCGCGTCTTTTTTTTTTTTTTTTTTTTTTTTTTTTTTTCTTGCCCTTCTTTTTTTCGTTCCTGGCAATGTGTGTCAGAAGTAAACCACTCAAATGTTTGATGATCCCTTTTATACTCTTGAAGGAAACTTATGGATGATAAAAGTCTTCTGGACAGTTAGTTAATTCATCCGTTCAATATTCTTTAGTCTAACGAGTGTAAGATTTGGCAGTCCTCAAGTCATCAAACGGAAAAATGTAAAGATTTAACGACTACTGCAGGTTGATAGACAAAGTAAATTAGTTAGTGTATCGGTTTCATTGTCCACATGCATCATTTTTAAAATATGCTCATCTGTGCAGTTTGATCATAAAAAAAAACATATTTAAAGCACACTGTTTGCTTATTCTCTTCTCTCTCTTGACAATCCACATATTCATAATTCGTGCCACCATTTGTTCGCCTGCCTGCTTGCTTGTCACTATACCCCAAATCGAATACTCCAATACATTTATACCATACACTCATTCACCCATATTCTTTTTCTTTTTCTTTTTCTTGCTTTCTTTTTTTTTTTTTTTTTTTTTTTTTTTTTTTGCCCTCTTACACTCTTACAGCAACACAACTTGCATTGCATTGTACGTGAGGTTTTGAGCTCATATCCAACATTTATGCAAACCAAGACATTGATTGTCCATTTTTTTATCCTGAGAGTACTTCAATTCATCTGGTTTCTCAGTTGGAAATTAAAATGTTCACATGAGTTTTGGAGTATTCGTTCTTCAATAATAAATATGAAAAAACAACTACATCTTTATGAATTCTGCTGCTCATTGCAAGATGCTGCAGCCTATGGATTCCTATGCCTTCTATTATCAATTCTGTAGCTACATTTGACATCTAGGAATGAGGAGGGATTGTGTATACGTGTGCTTGTACGCCTTCATCAAGTGCCCCGACATGATTGATTCGATAATCTTTATACTAAAGAAAGCAATCACTAATAACAGTTATATTTCTATCTTCTCCTAACTAGACAGGACTGTATGTCAACTTACTGAACATTCTAGTCAAGCATGGCAGACAAGCACGGACATATTGTGTCTGAAGAATCAAAGACACAGGGTATGAATAATATTGCAGTCACGGGTTTCGTAGTGCTTCGCCACAGTTGGTCTGTGCCACACAACTAACTTTTAATTGCTTCAACAGAGGATAGACCTGCTAACCTAGAGAATGTCCAGCCAGTGAAAAACGATGCGCCAGTTAAATCAGAAGCTGTGCCTGCTGCACCCTCAGGGCCCACTAACACAATGGTCGAAAAAAATGGCAAAGGTGGCAACCTCCAGGTGGAAGAGCATGAGCATCATGAGCATACGGACCAGATTTCTCCAGAACTCGAGGCACTACTTCATACTGATCCTACGCAGGGCCTATCAGATGAAGAAGTCGGTAAACGCAAGGCTGAGTTCGGCCCAAACGAACTTAAAGAAGTCAAAAAGAACCCTATCCTCAAGTTTTTAGGATACTTTACTGGTGCTATCGCTTACTTGATCGAGGTCGCCTGCATCATTTCGGCTGTTGTTAAGGTAAGGTTCATTGAGAGTTTGGAGGGGGGGGGGGGGCTTTCGAAGGCTTTGGAGCGCGTTGAAGCAACGATATGCACTTTTTTTCAGTGGGTTGACAGCTGACAATCGTGCCCTTCTGTGAACATGACTATGTAGGATTGGCTTGACTTTGGCATCATCTTGGCACTTTTACTCGTTAATGCCTGCATTGGGTTCATTGAAGAGTCCAAAGCTGAGTCTGCTCTGGATGCACTACGCCAGACACTAGCTCTCAAGACTCGATGTTGGCGTAATGGTCACTTGGTTGAACTTGATACTACTGAGTTGGTACCAGGCGATGTCATTGTCTTGCGCCTAGGCGACATTGTCCCCGCTGACGGACGTCTTCTTGGCATGGGTGCCTCAGGTGAAGAGACAAACGCTGAGTTGATGATCGACCAGTCTGCATTGACAGGGGAATCGCTACCTGTAGCCAAGAAGAAAGGTGATGTCGTCTACTCATCATCAATCGTGAAGCAAGGCCAACAGATGGCCATAGTGACTAAAACTGGAGCTGACACCTTTATCGGCCGTGCTGCCAACCTGATCTCCATCACCACAGAAGAAGGCCACTTTCAAAAAATTATTAATCGCATTGGAAACTTTTTGATCCTCATTACTGTTGTCCTTGTTGGCATTATCCTGGTTTACCAGCTAGTACATTTCCGTGGCACACCTGACGGTGCTTTCCTTACTGTACTCGGCCGTGTCCTGGTCCTGACGGTCGCTGCCATCCCTGTTGGGTTACCCACAGTCATGTCTGTGACCATGGCCGTTGGGGCAAAGCAGCTCGCTGCCAAACAGGTTATTGTAAAGCGCCTGACTGCCGTCGAGGAAATGGCTTCTGTTTCTGTTCTTTGCTCCGACAAGACTGGGACTCTCACCCTAAACGAACTCACATTCGACGAGCCATATCTGACTAACAACTATACTGCTGAGGATATCCTTTTGTACTCATACCTTGCTGCTGAGGCTGGTGCTAATGATCCGATCGAGCTCGCTGTCCGTACTGCTGCTGAAGAACAACTGCCCCTCTTACAGAACCGTACTCATAAGCATGATATTCCTGGATACAAGATCACTTCTTTCCTGCCTTTCAACCCTGATACCAAACTCACGCAGGCTACGGTCATCAACAAGGAGACTAACGAGACATTCAAGGTTGCCAAAGGGGCTCCTCAAGTCATTATTCGCCTCGTTGGAGGAGATGATGATGCCGTTAGAGCTGTTAATGCTCTAGCCAAGCGCGGCCTCCGTGCACTCGGCGTTGCCCGTACTCGCAAGGGATCGGCTGAGGAATTCGAGTTGATCGGTATGATTTCGCTAATTGATCCTCCTCGTCCTGATTCTGCAGAGACCATTGCCCGCTGCCGCCATATGGGCGTAGATGTCAAGATGGTGACTGGCGACCAATTGATTATTGCCAAAGAAGTCGCTCATCGCCTGGGTCTTACCCGTGTTATTCTTGATGCTAACCATTTGGCCGATCCTGACAAGTCTGAGGAAGAGGTGACAGAGCACTGTATCCGCGCCGATGGATTTGCACAGGTCATTCCAGAACACAAGTATCGTGTAGTGGAGCTACTTCAGAAGCGCGGCATCATTGTCGGTATGACCGGAGACGGTGTTAATGATGCTCCTGCTCTCAAAAAAGCCAACGTTGGTATCGCTGTCCATGGATGCACGGATGCAGCACGTTCTGCTGCAGACATTGTTTTGCTGGCTCCAGGTCTATCAACAATTGTTGATGGTTTGCTAACGTCTCGTGCCATTTTTCAGCGCATGCGATCTTATGCTCTTTATCGTATCACATCTACGGTCCATTTCTTGATGTTCTTCTTTATTGTCGTCATGGCTTATGATTGGTCGTTGCCTGCACGCCTGCTGATTTTGATTTGTATCTTGAACGATTTGGCGACATTGGTGATTGCAGTTGACAATGCTCAGCTCTCGCCGCATCCTGACAAATGGCGTATTGGCCAACTGATCACAATGTCCATAGTCCTTGGTATTTGCCTCACGGCCCTATCGTTTGCACACTTTTTTACTTTCTGGAAGCACTTTGGCTATGCACCGGTCCACGAGAGTGAGCCAGAGGAATACAGGAAGCTCGAGTCGGTGATGTATCTGCACATCTCGTCTGCGCCTCACTTTGTGATTTTTTCAACCCGCCTCGCTGGCTACTTTTGGGAAAACCTTCCATCCCCTCTGTTCGCGGCTGTAATTATCGGCACCCAGATCATTGCCCTACTGATGGTTGTGTTTGGAGGGCTGACACCCAAGATCCCTTTCTCTCAGGCAATCGTAGTTCTTCTCATCTCCTTTGCCTACTTTATCGCTTTGGATGTGGTCAAGGTCCAACTGTTCAAGATCTGGTCGTTTGAATTGACAGCTGCAGTGGTCCGCACACCAGCACGCAGGAAAAAGCTAGCAGAGAAAAAAGCTCGCAAAATCCAACAGGAACGTGTTTGGAATAGCATTGATCATATTCGAGAAATTATCTTGAAGTTGAAGGCCCTGGAGGCGTTGAATGAAGTACCTAAGGGCGAAGGGCAGACGATTGAGGATCCTGAAGAGTTCCATCGCAAGGAGCAGGAAAAGAGAGAGTATGAAGAGGTAGAAGGGGAAGGAAAAGACGGTCTTAAAAAACTTGATGCCATGGGCAGCGGCTCTGGTGCAGACGAGAAGGCAGCGCAAGAGGCCAAGGAGCAGGCAGCAGCGATGAAACTAGGTGATACTAACGGAATTAATGCACCTGTATCGTCGCAAAGGCCCGCCACTGCCGCTACGGAAGCGGCCTTTAATGAGAAGCAGGGGGTCCAACAATAATGAGGAAGAATGATCCCCTTGCTTTTTTTATTGTAAAATATTATCGTATGCTGTGAATAAACGCTTCGTGCAACATGAAAATAGGTATTCAATGCCTTCATTGACGTGAAATTTACAATTTATTGACCATGTTGTTGCAATATTGATCTTTCCTCCAAAGATGGCTTTCTTGGATGTGCTATTGTTTTGAAGTTGATGCGAAGATATCTATTATTGGTTCCTCAACCGCCGGCTTTCAGCGTCTTCTGGTCTTCCAAGGACACGAACCAACGACACATGCATGACAGCGTTCATCGCCATGAGGCCCATCCGAACTTCTATTATCAGTCTGTTTTATCGCTTTCCTGTGGCCTCTCCACAAATCCAAGACCCACAGTATCTTCTCTGTATAATCGTCTATATTGACCGATGGCTCTACATATTGCTCACAGTCCTTACATCTCTGTGAATGGATAGTCGTGTGGTACGAGTTGTCAACATTCGAAAATTTGAGTTCAGTGGCGATGATGCCTGAGGTCCAAGTGCGACTAGCGCAACTAAGTGACTGGCAAGTGAATGAGCCATAGATGGCTAGTGCTCTATACTTTGTAGCGCGGATATGCTGGTCGTAGGAAATAGGGTAAGAATCTTGTCCCATAATATAGGCATGGAGAAATGCTCCATCGATGGTCTTGCGCGCATGGGATCGGTTGGGCATCTTGGTTTCACAAGTAAAAAAAAAAAAAAAAAAAAAAGAGAGAGAGAATTCACTGCTAATATCGCTATCGGACTTCAAGGCCTTGTCGCCTGAAATGCATAATGCTACATCAGAAGTATGGTGAATATCAGTTTCCCACGGCGCGAGAATGATTAATCACTTGAAGCACCGTTTTCATCAGTGCATCTCACTCACTGCCTGTAGTTTTTTATTTTTTTTTTTTATTTTTTTTTTTTTAAAAAAAACCAGCTTTTCTTCGCTAATCAGGAAAGACAAAAAAAAAAAAAAGAAAAAAAGAGCTCCCTCATTATTGCCAGAAACAACCGCTGTATTGAAAGAAACCTCTGTAACCAACATTCTATAAGAATATTTGCCGATCACGCTGCAAAGTTCGCTGGCTAAACTAGGTTTTATAAACTCGTTAAATCTAAACTACTTTAGATGAACTCCTTACGTTGGCTTCACCGCCCTAACCGTAGTCTTTTCGGTCCAACCCTCAACAATCTGAGGAGCCGAAATAAGAATGATTTGAACTGTTGGCCGCTACAAAACTACTATACAGTCATAGTCGGACGAAAGGTTAATACTAAAGACGATAGATCTGATGATCAAGGGACTAAACAAACAGTAGATATTGATGTTGCAAAAACAAGCCTTGGTTCTGCAAACGCCGTCCATTCGAAGCACTTAAAGCCTAGGGGTGATAGCGACGACAAAACTGATGTTAGCCAACAAAGAGCAGCTAAGGACCGGAGGTCTACCAAAGATGAGCCAGAATCAGCAAAGAAGATACTCGCCAAAGAGGAAAAGAAAAAGCCTGAGGCACTTACTCCAAAAGAGGTTGAAGAATTTGAAGAGATTAAAGAGGTTGACGGTGAGCACCTTCATACTCATTTGATCAAAATAGTAACATACCAGATTTTCTACGCTAAAGATCCCATTGATGACGATGAACATCTGCTTAAAAGGAACCTCGGTATCTTCGGAAAATTCAATTGTAAAACATCAACATGCAACGGACACAGTTGGCAATCAGCCTGTATCGCCACCTATCTAAGGTTTTCTAAAAGCAGCAACTCCTACAAGGTCACGCTCTATGCCCAAAGTTGCAGAAAATGTGAAAGATACATGGTGCCCGCTGTTGATGCAGAAAGCTACTGTAAACGGGTTTGTTCTGCGTTAGATTTGTGGAAGGATGTAAGGGACAAGATTATCTGCGATCGCGGCCCATTTATAACCCTCGGCCCTCATCAGTCTAGTCGTTGTTATGGATGCAAAGTGGGCAAGTGCAGGTATCCATTTATAAAGAGACAAGGTAAAAGAAATAACTTACTTCTCATAAACTTTGGTGTTACGGCACGGAGAATAAGCTTAACAGACTTGACTCTCATTTGCTTCAGAGATGGGATAGATCAGCCTACGCAATGAAGCAGGGCGCACAAGCAAAAGGTTAACATCCTTGCGGCTTGGAGCCACATTGGATCCCAAAGC
The DNA here is from genome assembly GCF_002105155.1 of Lobosporangium transversale. Lineage (NCBI taxonomy): Eukaryota > Fungi > Mortierellomycota > Mortierellomycetes > Mortierellales > Mortierellaceae > Lobosporangium > Lobosporangium transversale. The sequence goes on along the minus strand of NW_019028982.1, from coordinate 760,179 downwards.
GGCTATTACAACGGCTACTTTACAAAGGGCCACCATCCTCTCTCGGTTGCACACATAGATTAATAACAGCTATAAAAAAATAAGTAAATAAATCGCTATCGCTACGACTCACTCCTTTTGCCTGAATGTAGAAGGCGAACCAGCTCCCAATAACGCTAGGAGTGATCAAACGCCTCTTTCCTTCCTAGAAGCCTTCCTTGCTAATGTCGACAAGTAACAACCCATTTTATTCTTTTTCGTGTTCGTGATAATGCGGTTTTTATGTAAAACATAACTGACGTAAAACGAAGGATAAAACGATTTTTGCATATATGTATAAAACACCATCTATGTTAGTATTAGAGGCATTAATGTAAATTCAGAACAGAGACATTACAAAACCTGAAAGCCTTAATGGCAGTTTGAATCGAAGTATTGTGTAAGATCTGTTGTCCGGTGCCTCTAAATAAAAGTCATTTTTACTACAGCTGGAAACACTGATGCTATTTAGGAAGAGCGCCCGCTGAGAAATAAAAAATAAAAAAATAAAAAAATAACAGAAACGGCGGAGCTTTTGTGTCGAAGCAGCATGAAACTTCGCGTAAGCACGCGAGATGGTATCCACGAAAAATCTGACTGTTTATTGACTTTAGAATGAAACATTTAGAAAGATTTTAAAAAAAATTCAACAAATCAATTCCTCAGCTTGTCCTAAAAGCTCCACCAGCCTATTTGGTCCCACTTGTCCGAGCAACCAAGCTCCTCCCTTTGCGAACTTATCTGTCCATAGCTCTAAATCGTCTTTCAACTGCTTATCAAAGTACTTTAGGACCAATGCAGTTGCCGCAATTGTTCCTGACAACGATTTGGTATCTTGGACCTCCATCGACTGCGCTGTAAAGCTAGGGATAAGGCCAAGGGACGAAAGCAATTCGTCCTCCCACAACCACGGACCCTCTGCTGTCTGTCTCGATAATAAGTAATTAGTCTGCTCACTGCAGCCACCCTGAGCGTCATTAAATTGTCGAAGTACCGCGTTGTCTTCCATGATGCTGTTCTTATTGAAGATTCCGATGATTGGCAAAGAACTCCGTCCTCCTTTTCCTTGGGGCGCTTCTATGACCACCACATCATCAGGTGTGACTTTGGTATGTTCGAGATTGTGATCTTCATTTGCTTCCATTTAAATATATATAAAAAAAAAAGAATGATAAGGGAAGAGTTGATTGATAGGATACAAAAAATGTGTCCTGGATTAAAATCAAAATGATGGTAGTAAAGAAGGACAAGGGATAGTAGTCCAGTTGCGACACGGGAAGTGCATTATTTAAAGAGAATTGTTTGCACGGTCCTCGGTACCGAAAAGACTAAAAAGATAGTCTAGTGACTCTAGTCTACTGCTGTGCTAGCCAAACATATCATTGGACAGCACAATATCACGTGGACCTGCCCCCCATGTTCAGCGCCCTCTCGACTTCAAGAGGCGAAGACTAAATCTTCCAAGGCTCCAAATAAAAAAATAAAAAAAATAAAAAAGCTTATGTAACATTGCCCGGTTCAATTTGGTCAGGCCAATTGCCCACGCAAGTGTTTTTTTTCCACAACTTTATTTGAAGAATCAATACACAAATGGCTCTGACTCAATGGATGCTGCATAAAATACTATAATGCAAGCAGACTCTTGCGTAAGACCGCTACTTTGTCTTGTAGTTCTTGCCGACGTTCTTGCTTTGCTGGTGGCTCCACGAGTCGGCTCGAAATTGTATCTTCGTCGACAGCGATTAACATTTCAAAATAGAGGTTAATTCGCTTTATCATATGCCGCTCAATAGTTTGTTGAAGAACTACATCAACAATTCGCTTGCGGACCACCTTGCAGTAAGACCGCAATTGCTCTTGTAGGTCCTCAACTGCAAGTTCCTCGTTATAGTTCACATCAGATATTTGTGAGGGATTGCCATACGACTCCAATTGTTGTTCTAAAAGTTTTTTGATATACTCGGCGGTGTATTCGTCGGGTGTAGTGCCTAATTTCGCCAGTTCTGCTATCTTCTGCTCCGCCTTTGCTTTCCTGCTTTTGAGGATGTTATCGTAATAATACTTGTTCATCGTGAAAGGTGTGTCCTCGTCTATGAAGATGCTCTCAATCTCGCTCTCAATTTTTGTTATCTGTAAGCTATAGAATCTGTCGAATTCTATTAGAAGTGTGTCTTTGATAAGAGGGTCTGCGGTGAATGCTATGAACCTAGAGATGGCCTTGTACAAATACTGGTGCATATTGGCGATATGGACTTTGGTCATGTCGCTCCATCGAACTAATGTTTCCATGTAAATCTGTGTGAAAGTGGTGAACGAGATAAATCCGGGTAGCTCTTTTCCCTTGTAACGAAGAACCAGCTCACTAATTTTGTCCTTTTCAAGTATATACTTGTCCTTGTTCATCACAGCATTGTATCGCTGGTACAGGGTTTGTAACGACGAGCGAAGGAAGGTATGGCTACTCTCTTCGAGAGAAAGGGGCACCATGTCATCTTCACTATCGCCGTGGCCAGTGCTCACTGAATCTTGGTTTTCCAGACTTGGTTTGTTCTGGTTGATGTACTCGAAGGTGTAGTTGCCGTCGAGAAGTGCGATGAGCGAGGACTTGAGCTTCATGACATTGTCAATGTATTTAATCTTAGCTGTGGCGATGCTCGACACTGGTGGGCCCATGCTGGTGATTTCATCTTCGCATTCCTTGATCATATCAAGAATATCCTTTCTCAGGAACGGCAATTCCTTCTTGATATGGGTATATAAGAGATCACCCAAGAACTCCTTCACATGGACTCGGCCTCTTCTTGTAACCGGCACCTGATTCCACAGCTCCGACGACTTAAAAAATTCGTCCTCTCGTTTTTTGGCCTCTTCCCAAGGAATGTCAATGTCTTTGTAGCTTGAATTCTTCATGACGAGGTATCCTAGGCGCATTTGCTTGCGTTTGTTAAGCACTGTTTGGATCAAATTGGGAAGCAGGTCTGGCTCTACGGTATCGGGCTTTGTCACAATGGGGATTGTACGCTCGTTTTTTGGATCGTAGCGTTCTGCTTCACCGAGCACGAAAATATTGTTCAGGTCCACATTAGCAGGAACTACTGCCAGGATGATAGTGCGACTGTCTTTGATGTACTTGGTGTTGATTGTGCGGATGGTCTCCACTATGCTTTTGTCCTGCCCATCGACGGTTGTATTGATATAACCGGGAAGATCAATGACAGTGAGAGGTGACAATGTAGGACCAGAGATGGTGATCTCAAGCACTTTTTCGCTAATCTCTACATAGGAGCATAGAATTCTATTTGCATCGCTAATAATTGTATGGATATTCCAATCCGCCTCTTGCGCCTGGTATTGCTTGTTGAATGCAGCTTCGCCATCGATATGAGCGGACATTTCTTTTCGCGGACTTTGGCGCAAGCTTACTTGTGTGGCGAAGCGTGTACTAAAGACGAAGGAAAGCGTTCGTTAGGTAAATGTAAAGATGTACATGTCAAAACTAAACATGTACAAAAAGATAACCAAGAGCGTAAATCTTACCATGTTTCGATATTTCGAGGGAATGAGAGCCTTGTCAGGGCTTCCAGGACACTTGACTTACCACTCGACTGATCGCCTAGGATAGCGATCTGTGGTATAGTCAGCATCTTGTTCAATCCATAGCTTCGGATCTTATTGACTTTGTCAATGAAGTTTTGATATTCTGTTTTCTCGAACATGGTGTATGGAATGGATCAATGAAGTTGAAGGTTAGTTTTTCATAAAGTTAAACAGCACTCTTTATATACTAGATCTCAACAAAAAAAAAAAAAAAAAAAAAAAAAAAGTTGTGCCTCCACTTACTGCCACACATAATCACCAGATACCATGGACCTGTGCGTGTGAAATTGGGAATCGATCATCCCGCGGGGGATCTGCCTTGGTAATCGGTATTAATAACATGTGACTGATATATTGTCCGGTTCGTTTGGTCACAGCACAATTCATTTGTTAATCTATATCACTATGTTATATTCTCATTCAGAGGCACAGGTTATTCTAAAATATAACAAATGAATTATGTCGTGACCAAAAAGAAGCACCTTTTTGCTGCAACAAACAATCCGATCTTTTGAATAACCTTTCCTCCTAAGCGTCTCAAACATCATCTTCTTCGAAACAATACACCACAATGTGTGAAACAACTAAGCGCGACAACAAACCATCAAGAGCTGATCAAATAAACAAATAAGCAAACAGAGGCAAGGTAGCAACCGCACCACTTGCGCTACTTGTCAGGCATATGATTATCTTAAAAATACAAATACTATAACCACACACAAGGACAAAAGAACTCCCATTATGCGAAATTATGCTGCAGTGCGTAAAAAAGGCTGTATATTATTTTCTAACGTTCGCCCCACATCCACTTCAAGCCATTGGATGGATTGGCTTTTAATAGGGGAGCGGGTTCATATACTCTTTTGGTCAATATTGCGAAAGAGAGACTTAAATGGTGGCCATAGTTTATACCTTGAGGGCTGTACTTTGTGATAAAATAAAATCACCTGTTTCCATTTTAAGCCATCAAACGATTTTATTTTGCGCTCTGTGCCTTGTCAACAAACAAGAAAAAAAGGGCCTTCGCCAATCAGGGGGCATGCACTCCTCGAAATTTTCTAATATGCATGATTCACCCATCGTAGGACGGTATCTCGAACTCTAAAAAAGCCAATTTAAAAACAATGAAAGAATACTTTTGGCGAGGACCCTAACGTAGGCTCAAACTAGTTTTTTCCTTCTTTCTTTTTTTTTTTTTTTTTTTTTTTTTTTTTTCCTGCTCAGTTTCATAATCAAGGGGATTGATAGTAAGGTCACTTAATTATTAAGCAGATTTGTCTTCTACCTAACCTCAACGGATTATTTCCAAATTGCTTGGCAAGATCATTCAGTCAACAATTATCTCATCCCGGATTGGCCTACGCGCCATAGCTCTGCATTGAAATGACACCAGGAAAGCTTTTTTTTTCTTCTTTTTTCCTTCTTTTATTTTGTAAATGTCCACAAATATGAAAGGGCCTAGATATATCATAACTCATTCCCTTTCTGCATATGGACACTCATTTACTTCACATCCATGGCAGCGTTCAGTATCATGAGGGCCATCGGATTTGATTTCCTTATCTTTACGAGGCTCTTTGGCTCTGAAGCCCATCCACAAGTCCAACACATAAACTACTCTTTTAACTAAGGTCGTCACTTCCACAATAGGCTCCGCATACTGCTCGCATTGGTTGCACTTCTGAGCATGGAGCGTGACTTTGTAAGCTTTGCGAGGCCTGCAAAACCTCAGGTTGGTGGCGATAACGGATGAGTCCCATTTACGTTCCCCGCAATCCTCTGTTTTGCAGACAAAGTGTCCCCAGACATTGCTGTTTCTCTTAGTAAGTGTCCCATCAGTCCTACTGAGGGTTTTATCATAGACGACGTCGTACGTTACTTCATCAATAACGTAAGTATGAAGGTATTCACCATCAAACTCCTCCGGAGTCGGTTTTGGGGCTTTCCCCTTTTTCTGCTTAGTGAGCTGCTGTTGGTCATCGCCAACTGACCCTTGCTGATCGCCATTTGGTTGTGAAATAATCCCCTCGCCGAAATCTAGGATATTTCTCCTTTCAGACCTTGTTGGCATTTCTACTCCTTTGTCTTTACGCCGTTTGCGTTCAGCATGAACTACTCGTCTTGCCCAAGTTGGATAGTCTTGCATCGGCAAATGGTTCAAATCATACTTGCCTAGCTGCAAAAGCGCGCTGTAGAACGAACCAATAATTCTACGGGAGGCCTGGTTAGGGTTCATCTAATATAAGGTGATTGCGTGTATGTATACGTATGTGTATATTAGGATGTGAAAAGAGCCAAAATTGTCCAGTGGACTAACGTTTGACATGAACTGTAAAGTGCTGCTCTTACTCTTGAACGCGATGTGGAAGCTGAAGCGTCTGTGTTCTGATATATGTTTGCAAAAAAGGATTGCAGTGGTATGGTATAGAGGAGAAAGAACCAGCGGAAAGAGAGAAGACAGCGAGGTAAAGAAGCAATAGAATGCAAACCAAACACCAGTTTTATAGCTCATGGACCGAGATTGTTTTCTTCCTTTTTTTTTCATTTACTACTGGGCGAAGGATTGCTATGGTAAAGGCAACACGCTTGACAAACCAATATGCTTTTTGCATAGCATTTCGACTTGGTTTTTGTAAAAGATCGTGAATAAAAAAATTAAAAAAAGCCTTCATAGACTTACTATATATACTATATATTTACGCGCTATAGCTCTTTGTCTCATGCTTGTAATTTATTAAAGGTGCAAACACGGATGCTTTTATCTAGAGAGTCTCTACTTTTATTCTCTTCCAGTAAGATTGGTGGCGTTCTTACCACTTACATTACTGTTTCGAGGTTACCATACCCAGTGGCAAAAACAGTGGGATCGCTGATCTTTGACATCTAGTGCCACATTTGCATACACATCCTGTGGCAAAGAGCTTAGTTACGCCATTACCTCTGACTCTCTCTCTGTCTCTCTCTCTCTCTCTCCCTCTCCCTCTCTCTCTCTCTCTCTCTCTCTCTCTCTCTCTCTCTTTCATTCTGTCCATAATTTATGTAAACACTGTTCTGCTTTCATCTAGTTTTCAGAATTTTAGAACATTTCAGATTCACATTGTACGAAAACCATATTAGCGCTTTTTTAAACCTTCCTTTCAATCTGAGCGCGACAGTTGGCTCCAGATGAAGTCATGGACCCAACTAGGATACAGGGGCCAATTCTTATATCGGCCGATCGAAATTGAGGATTGATCATCATACACTTCAAATTTTTATTTGTTTTTGAACTTTTGCATTAAAACTAAATGGCTCGTCCTCAGGCTCCAACGTGTTCACTGAAGTCAAATAATTCATCCTCGGATTCCACATGTTCATCAATTTCCCTCCTTTCCGAAACTGGCAATGAGGGGGCTAGGGGTGCTTGTCGCCACCTGAAATCTCTGATATTTGCTGTTCTGTCAACTTTTTTTTGGAAGGATTGAAAGAAGTAAATTCCGAAATCTGGAGAGAAGGCCTTAAATGTTTTCCTGAAATTTTAATGTTATCTATCTTAGTGCTCAATTATCTGTTCTAGTACACGTTCACGACAGTTTATAATATAGTTCTAATGGAGCAAGGGAATAAAATATGTTCAGCCTGTATTACCAGATCCCATCAAACTCGAGCTTACCACAAAGGTGATAAGAAAGTTAATTGTATCTCCTAGTAAGAATTCTTTCCATGTAGGTCGCGAGTTTGGAAAGCGAAGAACATGCTTGGACGCAAGGTCTGAGGTGAAATCTCTTCGAAATAGTTTAACTGAAAACATTGTCCCAACTAAGCCTAATACATAAAGAAATAAAGTAGAGGTCAAGGGACTGACTGGCTTATAAGTTAGCTGCAAACTAATAACAGGATTACCATGTACATCAAGGCCGAGGACTTCAAGTTCATTAAGTGACAACCCAATAGCCTTGTATAGATATAACATCATTGATTGATTGATGCGTATATTTTTTCTATACTTGAGATCCACCTGGGTTAACGAACAAATAAAAGCACAGTCTGTCATATGGTGCCTCAACGTATTGGACGACAACTGTTAACCAACATAAACCTGCTCCTGCTCAGATAAGGACAAGCTCTGTGTGCTAATCGCTTATTAGTTTATCACCTAGCCTTCAAGGCATTAAGAAATGACAAGCGGAAGGATCGTTCAGCGCGCCTGTGAGAGATATCAGGAAAACTCTTGTAAGCCTTAATTGATCATCATAACTCTTGTAAACCCTATGGTTACATGGGATCTGTACTGAATAGTCATTAAGTTACAATACCCCCGAAGACACAATTCAACGTTGAGATCCAAGTTACAGGAAATCTATTTTGTACTGGATGAATATATGACCTTTTCTCTTGACAATCATCATATTACTGATAGCGATGATAGTAAAACTGGATTGATGCGGAATACGAACGTAAGGGAGATTCTTCGGCTACTTAAATTCTATAGCGATGCGGTTAATATCTTGGGGGCCCTTACCTAGTGGGAAAATGAGGCCACAGGCTGCATATTTGAAGTTTTGTACGCTTGAGTATTTTTTTCTAAGTGGTGTATGAGGGAAATAACACGTGAGCAAAGGTAAGCATATGGTAGGATAAAGTTAAGTTAAAGTTAATGGTATTTAAGATTAGCTTAAGAGTTTAAAGATGAGTAACCGATGTATCTTTGCTGGAGCAGAAAAGAGGCTATTGGAACAGGAGAACCATCAACACCATCACTTAGTCCCAAACTAAAGCTGAAATCCAGAGAGGACTGTTACTGTGGTGGCTGTCACAATGACAACAATGCTAATATATTCCTCCTGTGGGACAGAAATAACAGCGCTGGAAAGCCTACTCTGCCTCCCTTATAAGCTGCAACGAGCGAAGAGCCAAGCAATGCATTGAGGCTCATCGCCCACTTGTCACCTACTACTAAGAACATCTTGATCCTACATTGTCCCTCGTGATCAGTTAATCATTCGAGATCCACCACTTTCTTCACTCTTGAAAACATGGTGCAACTGAGAGAGCGTTCTTCAAGATTTGTGTACTATTAGCTATAATTTAATAAAATATATATATATATATGTATTATTTATCGTCTTCATTAGCTAGTGTCCTACAAGTCCAGCAAATGTACGGTTCATGAATATGCCTTGCGGGTCATATTTCTTGCGGATGGCCTCAAACTGATCATACCGCTCACCAGCCTCCCTGCGGAGATATGGAACAATTCCTGGTAAAAACTCCCACAGTTTAGCCCAATGTGGCCTACCAGTAAGTCAATTCAAGGAATAGAAAAAAAAAAAAAAAAAAAAGTTAACCAAAGGCAACCATAGGACTACTGTTTCCAGTTTTCCGTTACATTTAACATAAACATCAAAGTAGTCAGTTTATTTCTTCTTTCAAGCACTTACTGAGCCTTAAAATTGTCCATCCAGTATTGTGATATCTCGGTGGCGAAATGCTCAAAGTCACTTGTGTCTGAAGCAGTGATGATTTCAATTGCGGCATAAATTGCATTGGGATCTGTATCGTATAAATTTGACATCAACATTTGAGATGCCTTGACAAACCGCATCTCTACTGCAATGTTGAGAGGAAATGAGCCTTTGCGTTGATACACCTCTATCTAACGGATTATGATTTTTTTTTTTTTTTTTTTAAAAAATAAAAAATAAAAATAAAATAATAATAATAAATAAAATAAAATAAAATAAAAATTAGTCTTCGAGAATTAGGGAGATTTAAAAAAAGTAGAGCTAGCATCCAGATACCCACTTACTAATTCAATGACTTTGTTCCAAGCATGTATAACGTTTTCAAAATTTTCGTCCGCTTTAATACCCATCTCTGTACACACACTTTGAACATGCTCAATGCCCGACTGATAATGAATAGCATCTGGTGCATACAGTACTCTCTCCTTATTCATGTTAATGGCCTTGTATAGGGTTCGAATCACCAGAGGCGCTATGCTTGGGCGCTGGAGCATTACTCGGTAAATGGTATTACCAAGCTTCATTCCAATATTTTCTGCCCATTTCTTGATCTTGGCCTCAGTACGTGATCCTGAACAAGGTAAACTCGTGCGCTGCCATTCCTTTAGCCAGATACGTTCGTACTCCATACCTTTCCCATTGGCATGGAATGGCCAATAAAAAATCTCTGTTTGATCATTTCCAAGCACCATGGCCTTCAACCTCGGCCCACAGGTCTTGGGGCTCCCAAAATAGTATACTAGAGGGGGTGATGAATCTCGCTTGAGTGGTTTAAGGCAAATAGCCAGTACAGGCCCAGTTATAGAAATATAAAAAGATCAGAAGTGTAGAAAAAAAAAAAAAAAAAAAAAAAAAAAAAGTTAGACAGAACCTCACTTCTTTCTCACACTCACAATGTAAAAACAATATAATGACATTCGAGCTAACCATCCTCAGCTTGAACATAGGCTCCACACGAATGGTATAACTATATGTGATGCCTAGAAGACCAAGGCTCACTGCAGCGGCAGAAAACTCGTGTGGGTCTGCCGCCTTGCTAAAGGTGTTCATGACCCCAGAGGCATCAATGATCTTAACCTTGGTGACAAGGTCTGACATAGTTGATTCGTGACTAGCAGCGCCATGGCATCCAAGGGAAATGATACCGCCGAAGCTTATGGAATTCAGAACGACGCTAGAAGTCAATGCCAGCGGTGGTTCATGCTTCCTAAGGGCGTCATCAAGGTCCTTGACGGCAACCCCTGCCTCAATCTCGACCGTCCAGCCATTCCCTTCCACGTGCACCGGGTCAAAAATCCTATTCATTTTTGTGATGTTGACTAGATACCCTTCTTCATTTACCACAGAAGAGGACGACCATGTACATCCAAAGGCAGTACATCGGATCTTCTTGCCTTCTACATTAGCCAAATGGACGATATCGACCAATTCATTTGCTGTCTGAGGATGAAAAATCTGAGCTGGGCATGCTCGTTGATTGCCTGCCCAGTTTGTAAATGTGTACTGCTGCTCTTTCGTTTCTTTCTTCACGGCATCGTTGCTTTTAAGCTGGGCTTCTTTTGTTTTGCTTATGCTTATGTCTTTTGGAGTCATAGTGGACGAGGTAGTAGTGTTCTCTACAGAAAATAGATTGATAATGTGGTTTTAAAAACTTGAACAGTTAAAAGAAGGCAAATAAACAAGGAGAGTTGGAAAGAAAGATAAAAAAATAAAAAAAAAATAAAAAAAAAATAAAAAAAGTTGCACAATGCGCCATTTCTAGCTTTTATGTATAGTAGTTGCACATCACGTTTAAGACGCCCATACTTCACATAGACTCTCCTCGTTTTCCTGGCTCTTTCCAGAGCACTGCCTACTTCATAGAAAAAAAAAAAAAAAAAAAAAAAAAAAAAAGTGATGGTGCGACTAAAGTCCAATGACATTGTGGACTAACCATTACTTAATATAACTAGTTATTTGCTTTTGTAACTACTGGCTCCTTGTCAGCTACTCCGGTCTCCTTGCAGTGGTTAGCTTTACCACAAAACCTAATAGGAGTCCCGTGCGATATGCTTTTTTGTAAACCACTCCTTAAAAAAAAAAAAAAAAATAATAAGAAAACTGTTGTTGGGGCAACTGCCCCATTGGACGCAAATAACAAAAGACCACAACACTTCATGTCATCGCAGACTCCTTCGTTTTGAAAAAAAAAAAAAAAAAAAAAAAAAAAAAAAAAAAAAGGCATTGCTGTAAATGGACAGGCAGCACAGGCTGTATTAATCCTATTCCCGTTTCATCCATTCCCTCGACTTTTTATGAATTTTTTTTATCTTTATTTTTTTTTTTATTTTATTTTTTGGTTCCTGGGCGTTCATCGATGGGCTTGTTCATGACAACAATCGCTTATGCCAGATAAGATTTAGGAAACCTCTCATATGCAAGCGTATTAGGACATTACGCGAATACATGACATATTTAGGCTGTAGAGCAAATGCTTGTGCCCCCTGATCCTCTCCCCTTTAAAGTTTTGCTCAAGCATCAATTCTTGTTTTGGCCTACCAATCATAGTCTTTTATATAATGCTTTTTTCATTTTCGCATTTTCGCACGACAACTTTTTGTGGGACATGAGGCCCAAAACTTTTAGCTTTCTCGTACCCTTCCAAAGAGGAATGTGAGGTATATTAACGAATGCATATCAATACTCGTAATCTTCATGGCTTCAGGCGCAGCACTAAGTAAGGTAAGCGAACACCTGCGGTCACAAAATCAACTGAAACAGTGAGGAGAAAAGATGTTACACGAACGCGTCAAGAGACATACGACCGATTGCCACTGACATTTAAAGTCACTATGAGTTCTCCTAATCCTATTGGGAAAAATGTTTTATTTGAGGAGAGACATGCGTATACTACATTGGCTGAACTAGCTGCCCTTTGTGATCGCCTTCATCTTCTCCATCCTCCTTATCGTTGACATAGTCATGGTTATGGTTATGGTTATGGTTATGATCGTTCGCCGCCGTCGATGCCGTCCTCCTGATATATATATACCCCTTCCCCTTCTCGTTTGTGTTTTCTCTTCTTCACAACATTCTTATTCTTCGGCCCTCGACATCATCAGCCAACATATATTTTGTCTTCCCTCCTCCCTTTGATAAATGTATTGCATCCTTTCATCTCCTAATGAGTCCTATCAGTCTTTCTCTCCCTCCACTCCCTCCACTCCCCCCCCCCTCCTCCTTTCCCCTATGTGCCCATTTGATATGCATGTAGCTTAAGATTGAAAGGTTTTCTGAAATGGTTTTAACTTCATCAATAAGAAACGGATTGACTACCAATGATCTTGTCTATATTTTTTTTTTTTTTTTTTTTTTTTTTTTTTTTTTTTTTGCTAGAGTATCGTGTAAATTAATGCAAGTTGATGTACGTGATAGAAGGTGTAGAGACGACGTGGTACTTGCGTAATAAGTTGCATTCGAAAGAAAAGAAAAAAAAAAAAAAAAAAAAAAAAAAGAGTTTCTCATGCGTCTCCTTGTTCTCCCAGGATGTTACTGTCCTGAGATTGCGGCTGCCGCCACTATCTGAAAAAGTTTAAAAAAAAATCCTATAAATAAGATTGGATGAGACAAAGCCATAGGCTGCTTTGGTGTCACATCTCAAAGCACACGTGAAAGAGACAGTCTGATGCCTTTTGTGTGGTATCATTTCAAGGTTACAGAGAACAGACCAATAAATAGACTTGGACAAGTCGGAGCTGGATGGATCTACTCAAACATGCCTGTTAAGTAAGTGCATGTCTATATAAAGTGATCTTTTTAACTTTGTTGTCAAACATGGCACGTGCAACTAAACACCGTATCTTTTTTTTTTTTTTTTTTTTTTTTTTTATTAATAATTATTTGAATTCACTAAGAACAAAACTAAAAAGCGTTACTACAAAACAAAAAAAAAAAAAAAAAGCAAAAAAAAAAATTGTTTGGGTATGGATATACACCCAGGCGGAGAGAGCGCATGTATGAGAATAATGATGAGCATCAGGATGTATATGTACAAAAACAAACCTCAAAAAAAACAAAAATGCTACGTTGACTGATTTGATCACAGTCCGAGTAACAACAACAAAAAAAAAAAAAAAAAAAAAAGTTAAAAATATTAAGAATAAATGATACAGAAAATCAATAGGATATACGAGTAAAATGAACGCGAAAAAGGAGACATGGTGCGATATTCAAAAAGATCGCACCAATGCACCAGGCTGGTACTACAGACGTAAATTATAAGTCAGGTATGCGTTATACAATTATTAAAAGTAAAAAAGAAAAAGAGAACAAAAAAAAAAGCAATTATGCTGCAGTGACCTTGTTGGAACTGCTCAAAAGGGTAGGCTCACTCCCGTTGGGGTGAGGATGATGCGTATTGACGCCGCAGGATGTTGCTGCTGCTTGCATACGGCTGGTGGTTCGTCGAAGGATACGCATGGACTGACGGGTCGGATATCGTGTCAGAAGCGAAGACGAGAGAACGCCAGCATCCCCTTGACTCGCCTCCGAAACGGTATCCTCCTGGACAACAATGTCAGTGCTTGCATCACAAACCTTGCCGTCTTCAGTCTTTGCACGCTTCGATAGATCTTCTTCATGCCCATGCTCATTATGCTGATGATGAGGATGGTGCTGCATGAATGTGTGGTCTTCAGAACCATCCCCAGTCTGAATAGCTTGCTCCGTAAGGGGTGGTGGGGTCCTAGGTGATGGAGGTGAAGATTCAGGACTGGAGCAGGATGAAGACGATGCATCATCATCGCTTGCTCGTCTACGTTTTGACGTACGAACAGCACTCTCTTGCACACTCTCTAGAGCAAAAACTGGCTCTTCTACAGCTAAAAGTTGAGCTGACAAGGATTCTTGTTCTGATTTTGCTCTAGATCGACGAGTCTGAGGTCTGGACAATCGCTTGCCCGTTGGCGAGCTCTTGGTTCGCTTTGGCGAACGTGTGCTCCTTGATGGTGAGGATGGAGGTGAGGAAAGGGAAATCTCCCCCATATCAATATCTACGCTCGATTCTCGATGCATGTCTTCATTGTCAAGAGCCTTTTCTACTTCGGTTGCGGCTATGCTATCCTCGGCGTCTGTGTCCTGGTGACAAAGCGGTGGTGGGCTCAGCATATCGCAGTCACTGTCCCATGATTCATCCGACCTTGGCTCTGAAAACGACGACGACGCCGCTAGAGACTGTGATTCGGAAGCGCTGTGCTTTTTACATGTCTCTTCAGCAGAGTCGGTAGGTACTGCAGTAGTATCAGCAGAGTCGGTAGGTACTGCAGTAGTATCAGCAGAGTCGGTAGGTACTGCAGTAGTATCAGCAGTGCTCAGATACTCTAAAGAGTCCATAGATCGTGCACATGTCAGTTCGGACACAGAGCTTTCCAAGGTAGCTATGGTATTTGTGGAGGACAGAGTACAAGGCAATATATCTACTACAGCCTTCTCAACAGACAACTCATTCTGTTTCAAAGGAAGGGTCTCCGTTGCAATTGTAGCCGAAGTAGACAAAGACACTACAGCTTCCGTGTTTAACTCGGAAGATGTAGGTAAAGATGCTATTGGTTGAATTGGGAACTGACCAGAAAGTGCATCCATAATCTCTTTGGTTGTCAATGGAACAGTCTGCTGAGGCACATGCGGTGAAGATTCTGTTCTTGATTCAAGCTCCGGCTCAGGTTCAGGTCCAAGTCCAGGTTCGGTTTCGGAACTAGGTTCTACTGAAAAGTTCGACATGGAGAATGTGCTGGTGACCGACTTTAGGATCTGTTCAGCGCGAGGAATGTCTACCGTTACAGAATCAGACGATGATGATGCATTGCTCGCCATAGCATCAGAAAGTGAGACGTCTAGTACTGTATAAGACGAAGTCGCTTCTGAAGAGACAAGAGAAGACGATGATGAAGTGACAGTAAAAGATGAAGATGTCATAGCTGTGGCATTCGTCGATAGAAGCTGCGATAGTGGCTCATTGGGGTTAGCTGCCATCAACAGCTCATAATACGTCTGTTGTGGAAGAGCTGTAACAGATACCAAAGATGGCTGATGATGTGAAAGTGGTGTTATTGATGGTGATGATGGTATGGAAGAAAGAGAAATAGCTGTGGGGTTCGAAAGTTCTTGCGACGACAAGATCTGATCTTGTGGAAAGGAGTTATTCGTTGATGATGCAGAATAATCGTTAGAGAAGGACACGAGGGGAATGGAAGACAGTGAATGATGTTGCTGAGGCTGTCCAAGGCCAAACATGTCCTGGTCAGCCTCTGTAAGTTCCGACGATGCTGAGACACCAGGAACTGATGAGGAAGTAGATACTGTGGAGGCGGAAGATCCCATACTAAGCAACATATCGAACGACAGGGCAGAAGCCAATTGATTGGAACTAAGAGATGGATCCTGACTCCATTCATAACCTGAAGGCTGATGAGCCATGGATATGCTTTGCTCAAAAGCTAACTGCTGCTGTTGGTCGTGTACAAGATGTGGATGATGCTGCAACTGTTGATGCAGATAGCCAGTCATGACTGGGCGCATGAATGCCTGCATTCTGATCCGATGCAGCATACTTTGTAGATATTAATGGAGCATTACATGCAGAGAGAAGCAAAAAAAAAAAAAAAATAAAAAAAAAAAAACAAATAAAAAGTTAGTTTTTTTTGTTTTTTTTTTTTTTTTTCTTTCTTTCTTTTTTCATCATGAGAATTATCCATGACAGACAAGACAAGAAAGGACAAGACAGACAGATACACCGATAGACAGTATAGAGAACATTTCATAAAGATATTGACGCACAGCAGTAATGTGTCGACAGCCTGCTCTCAATCATATAATATTATCGCTTGTACAGTACAATGAGAGAGAAAGAGAGAGAGAAAGAAACCTCAGCAGCAAACATGTCACATTAAAGACAACACAAGCAGCAGCACACACATTTTTAAAAAAAAAACAAAAAAAAAAAAAAAAAAGAAAGAGAAAAACAAAACAAAGACAGAAAGCTTAGACAACAGATGTATGAATATCATGTTGGTCACCCTTACCAAGTGAGCTGCACCTGGCGTAACAGGGAATGATGCCGACCGGAGGATGCTTGCTGCAGCTTTAGCAGACATAGGTCAGCGATGTGCTCTGTCAGATGAGGATCCACATATTCACGACGTTGTTGTGAACAATAGATGTCGATGAGACTGTTGGAATTGACATTGACATTGACATTGACGTTGACATTGACACTCGTATTGGAAGTAGAAGATGAGCTGCTGAGTGTCAAGTCGGTCGTCGTGGCAAATACTTGGCTGTCGTCAATCGACACGGAAGGAGACCAATCCATGGGCGATTTTAGCAGCGTAATACCGAAAGAAATAAGAGGGAAAAAGGAAAGGTAAAGACGAGTATTGCCCAAAAAAAAAAAAAAAAAAAAAAAAAAAAGTCCAAAGAGTTAAGCAAGGACAGCCGAGAGAAAATGATGGAAGGCAGAAGGAAGAATGGTTGGTTCCTTTATGGCTTGGGTGATATTTCCTTTTTGCTTCAAGACTAGGTTTTCTTTTTTCGATCGATTATTAAGAGGAATGAAAGAAGAACGCTATGGGTCAACAGAAGGACATAGTACGGGCTGTGAGGAGCAAAGGAAAGAGTGATAGAAAGTGAGATAGCAAATGAGAGTGAGCAGAAAGGGAGGAAACAGTAACTGAAATGATGGCCGAAGTGCTTGCGAATGCTCAACAAGATAATAATGATGATAATAATAATGATAATGATATCAAAGAAGAAAGGGATAATAGATAGACAATGTAAACCTGCAAATGAACAAAAATGCAAAGTGTTGTAAAGTTGGGTATGATTTTAAGAGCTGCGGGGATGATAGCGAGAGACAAGAGAAGCGGCGTATAGAGCAGAGGAGAGAACGAATTGGAGGGAGAAGAGAGATAGAGAGAGATAGGAGGAAGAGGGGGAAAGAGGGAGAGGGAGAGGGTATGAATGAGCAAAAGCAATAAAGATGATGTCTCTTTAACAAAACCAGAATGGACAATGAAGGAAGGAAGGAAAAGAAGAGATCACTGAGGAAGTGATTAAAAAAAAAAAAAAATCAAAAGGAAGGAACAGTGAGAGAAAAAGAAAGAAAAAAGGATTCCAAGTGAGAAAAAAAAAGAGAACGAAAAAAGGACGGAGGTGTGACCAGAGAGGCAATTTGCCCGTACTTCACTTCAGCAAAGACTCTTAACTAACATTAATAATTATTACATGTAAATTATATATTTATACATAAACATATACCATACCTTAGTAAAATAAAAAATAAAAATAAAAAAAAAAAGCTGTTACCAGCCGAAAAGGCAATTACATCTACCCAAAGCATTGTCCAAAATCATTCTTTGCTTACTCCACTCGCTCCACTCCACACAGCTGCCCTACTTTTCTTCCTCAACTGAAGCTCATTTGGATTCAGGGAGACTTTATTCCATTTACTTTATTCTGACTCTACAGTGTTCTCTATTTCCCTTTATTTGACCTGAAATAATATTTCCATTGTGAGTATCCCTGGTGTGTCCATACTTTCCTAAGCTGCCACCTTATACCCAATGCTATTATTATTGTTATTATTATTACCATTACCTGTAGAATGTATTCCTTGAATGGATAAATAATGATCAGTGGTTGTTTAGCTGTTTAGTCTATGTGTGCATGTGTGTGTATGTAAAAATGAGGTCAAACCCTCTTACTTTGTTCGGTGCAAGACGTACGCAGACTAGGGTGCAGCAGAATGTAAATTACATTCATAGTTTATCACGACAAAACAGGTAAAAATCATAATAGCAATTGATGATGTACAATTGTGCAGGAAAATTAAAGTCTGTTGGTTAATGATAGACTACAGGACTACAGAAGTGACTCGACACCTTTTGATCATTGGCCTAACAGATTTTCTCACTCCACTCGCTTGATCAAAAAAAAGAAAAAAAAAAAAAAAAAAAGTATTTTTATCAGACGTAATTTTAATTGGCTTCATTGATTGGTTGTATTTCCACAAAAGAAAACGTCATGTATTTTTTTTACATCTATAAAAAATGAATGTCACGTGGATTGCTAAGCCCCTTCCCTCCTCTTCGTTAAGGATTTGGGCGGCTGAGTATTTTATATTCAAAAGACAAACAATGTGGAGATCTTCCCCACAGGTGGACAGAGTTTTTTTTTTTTTTAATTAAACGGAGGAATAGCATAAAAATGACACGGACATTGAAACTGCAAAGGATGAAAATGAAAAAGCCAATGCCATTTTAGCTCTTTGGTCTACCGGATTAATGACTAACAATCATGACACGTTGATGGTTAGCCTTCCAATAAGATCTTTTCATTCTTTCCCTTGTACCTGTCCTCCTTCTCCCCCTTTTTTTTTTTTTTGTGTTCAAGCGCAAACACTGGCATGCATTGGAAAATGTTGGATAGTCTTTTTTTTTTTTTTTTTTTTTTTTTTTCAAAGGAAAGGAGAAGAACAATGAAATTGTAGTAGTATATTTTTATCATCAGGTGTTTAAAAAGATGAAGGTGGGTTTTTTTTTAAGGATAACTAACGGACGATCAACGCCCATAGTTTTTTTTTATTATGAGATAAATGAATCTATCTTTTTTTGTTGTTGTTGTTGTTGTCGTTGTTGTTGTTGTTATTATTACGAATCAATCGTAAAAACTACATCTGAAAGTAAGAAATTTTGAATTGAAAAGAAAAGGCGAATGAATCAATCATCCTTAAGAATCTACAAAACAAATGAATATACATGAAAAGGACAAATCCATGATCTTTCTCCGCAATCACTCTTCACTTAAGCAGAGACGGAGGCATTGAGAGCGCCGTTGAAGAGGAGCTTGTTGGGAGAACCCTTCAAGTTACCGGTGATCTTGCCAGCAGTGGAGGTGGAGAGGAGCTGGTCAAAGACACCCTGGGCAGTGGGGATGCTGTTGATAGAGAGGTAGAGAGCAGCAACACCAGCGACGTGGGGAGTGGCCATCGAGGTACCCGAAATAGTGTTCTTGGCGCTGGGGGAGCCGATCCAGGCAGAGGTAATGCCAACACCGGGAGCAAAGATCTCAACGCACTTTCCGTAAGAGGTGAATGAGGCAACCTTGTCAGCCTTGTCTGAGGCAGCAACAGTGAAGGCGTTGACAGCACCAGAGGGAGAGCCAGTGCAGGCATCGGTGGTGGCGCTGTTACCAGCAGCAACAATCAAGGGGATGTTGGCCTTGAAAAGACGAGCAGCAGCATCATCAATAGCCTTGGACTTTGTACCACCGAGCGACATGTTGACGACCGACTTTCCAGCAGTGGCGTTCTCAGCAACCCAGTCCATACCAGCAACAACACCCGAAGTTGAGCCAGATCCTTCACCATCAAGGACCTTGACACCAACAATGTTGACCTTCTTGGCAATACCGTAGGAGGTACCACCGATCGTACCAGCGACGTGGGTACCGTGTCCGTTCTCGTCAGTGTCATCTGAGCCGTCAATAAAGTTGGCGCCCCAGGTAGCACGGCCCTCAAAGTCCTCGTGCTCAATGTAGACACCAGTGTCAACAACATAGGCAGTGACACCCTCACCAGCAGCATCGTTATAGACATAGGGAAGGGTCAAGTCGAGGGCCTGCTGAGAGACGCGGGTGAGGCCCCAGGATGGAGGGGAGGTCTGAGAGCCCTGGATGGTGTAGATGGCATCCTGTTCAATGTATGCAACCTCAGGAGAAGCCAAAAGCTCCTTCAAGGCAGCCTTGTTGACATTGGCAGCGAAACCGGAGATCTTGTTGTACTTGCGGTGGATGGTGGGCTTGCGACCACGGCCGTTCTGACGGCGAGCAATGTCATCGAACTTGGGAACAAAGGAATCAACAGTGGTGCCGTCCTTGAGGACGACAATGTAAGAGTCAGGGATGGGCTTGCCTCCGTTGCGGATGAGGGGAGCAGCCTGGACCACGGCAATGACAGCAGCGATAACAATGGTGAACTTCATAGTGAAAGGAGTTTAAGAATGTGTTGTGTGTTTGTGAAGGGGTTTGTTTTTTTTTATTTTTTATTTTTTTTTCTTTTGTTGAAAAGCTGAGTTGAGTTGAGAAGATGTGGATGTGAATGAGGAATAAAAAAAAGGGGGATTGGAGGTGAGGTTGCAGGGTATTTATACAATTTTCGAGTCAAGATCGACGTTTCAACAGATGACTATCTAAGGGTTATCTTAGGGATGTGTGCGTGCATGCGAGAGTACATAGAGATTCAACCATCAACTCCCTGAGAGTGCACATACAAACAAACAAACCCTATTTTCTTGAAGGAGGCATTTTTGCTGACGATATGATAGTCAGAGTAAGAGGGCAGTACGGCGATATACATGCACTCTCTAAATGAGATCGGTTGCTTACAGAAACAAAATTTTTTGTGCTCTCAACCAGTGAGGATATCAAATAAATATATAAAAACAAACTAGGAAACAACTTTAATAAGACCCTGTCTGTAACAAAGAAGAAGGGCAGTTGGACAAACCATAAAAAAAAAAGAATAGAAAGCAATGAATTGGCAATACTATTGAACATATTGTTTTCGATCACTGACTACAACACCTATGTATCTATATATAATTGATTAACATATTTTTATAACACAATGTTATATATATTCACACATACTGTACTACATGCTCAATGTCGACTTTATTCGATTAAAAGAACCTCCATTCAATTAAAAGAACCTCTATTCAATTAAAGGAACTATTGTTCAGAAAACCATTAGAAAGAAAGGAAAATTGGTCCGTTTATCTTTGGGTATATCGGGGGGAATATGTGTGCTCTCAATAACAAAAAAAAAAAAAAAAAAAATGGACCGACAAAAAAGGATGCTAATTGGAGGCAACGTAATTTGCATGAGACCATTCACATTTGATTGGCTACATCCAACTGCTTCCCTCCCTTCTTGTTCAGAAAAGTAACAAGGCATGAGTAAGTTTGGCTATGAACATCCCATCCCCCTAATTTGAGCCCACCCTTTTTAGTCTTGACACCTTCATAGGCATTTTGAGGAAATAGGAAAATAAGACAAAAGGAAAAAGTATTTGTATATGGTCAGCATCGGGCCATTGAATAATGTCCATCTTTCAGAATTGCAATTTACCGCTCATTCATTTCACCCCTTCTTTACTGACTATCAGTTTCATCCACGTATTCATATGTATTTTTCTTCTTCATAACTCTTAGGCTATCCAAGGACCTATGAAGAATCCCAACATGGACACGGCGCAAATAAAAAAAAAAATAAAAAAATAAAAAAATGTGTACAAATAAAAATAAACATTGGCCCTAAACCGTCTTGAGTAAAGACGTTTCTGGTAGCTCCATTATCATGGTAAATATTCAATTGTTCTTTGTGTTTGTTTAATTTATTATTTTTAATGTATATGTGCATGTGTTATTTTATTAACCCTTTTGTGTAGAATGTATTTGTTTTCATCTCAAGCGCCGTGAGAACATAAAGCCATTGTTGCCTAGATAGGCCAAAAATCGAAAAAAAAAAAAAAAAAAAAAAAAAAAAAACAATGGTAACGCGTTGTCTTTCTTGCAAAAGCAATTTCTACTTTTTACTTTTTATTTTTATTATTTTTATTTTTATTTTTATTTCCTAATAAAATACCTGATGAGTTAAGACACTCAGAGGTATGAACAAAAAAAAAGGGGGGGGGAGTGTAGGTAATAAGCACATGGAATAGTCCACCGGCACAATACGGTATATAGAAAAGGGGGGGGAGGAATGGGGTATTGGAGAAGAGAATGCCATGATCGAATTAATCTCATTACTATTATTATTTGTTTGGCATGCATCAAATAATGAAGGTTTCTGGTCCAGAGGACCCTTCCATAAGCTAATAAATATATCTCTTTCATGAAGTTCACATATCACACTAGTGCCTGCATAAGCATAAGCAAATTATTTACATTTTATTATATTGCAATAGCTGCAATGGAACAAACCAAAAAGTATATTTATTTTTTACATGGGAATGTTTATACCAATGTAAGCACTTCTTCTCTTCCTGGGAATTGGAAGAATACCATGGACAAGGCAGTCTAGTCCAATCTTGGGTTAGCTAGACCATATGGCTGATTGTAGGTCCCTAGACTCCAGGGCTATTGTTGTTGTCTAACGCCATGCATTCACCCCTCTAGTTCACTGATGACTACAATTACGGATTAGACTAATAAAAAAATAAAAAATAAAAAATAAAAAAACCAGTAACCGAAACCAATTTGTCGCCCTCATTATTGTGTGTTTCTGGATGTTTATGTCTGTGTGTATTTGAGGAACGCGTTCTTCTGAATATTCTGAAAATTATGAACTTGTAGTGCATTAGTCTACAACTGTACACAGAGAAGATACATTACTGTTATTATATGTATATATATATATATATATACATATATCAAGAAGACTCGATCAGACTCACCAACCTTTCTAAACGATGGGCAATAGACACTAATTTGAAAATGCTCAATCTTTAGACTGTGTCTCTCAAAGACTTTCCCACCCTCATCTCCCATTCTTCTTCTTCTTCTCTCAAGCTTCCTTCTCCATCTTAGCTCTCTCTCCAATTTCTAACCTTCAGCGTCCGTTCTCTTTAGCTTCTAGAGCTAATCAACCAAGCCAAAAATGGTACTCATGCACCACCGCGTGATAACATGCAGTCATTTACAGCGCAGCTTGGATTGGTGTATTTAATATAAATGTATAGATATGTATGAACCTTGGAGCATATATCTTGAGTAAGTAAAGCAATGTTCCCATGTCGTTTGGTGTACTTTATTTTATTTTATTTTATTTCATTTTATTTATTTCATTTTTCCTTCAGGGACCTGTAGCGGAGTAAAAGCCTCATGCAAGGGTAAGTTCTTTTTTTTCTTCTTTATCTTATGTGGCTATTAGTATTGAACAGGGTTTTTTATTTTCTTTTTGAGCAAAAAAAAAAAAAAAAAAAGTAAGAAGAAAACTGATAATTGACGTGATTGAGGGACGCGTTCTGATGCTTGTGAGCAATCGCTCTCTCTTTCTCTCTGTCATAGAAAGTGGGCGGTATAGAATCTTATGTTCATCCACGCCCTATTGGTTTAGGAAGTATAAATGTCCAGGGATACATAATTCATGTATATCTCGAACTTCAGGGTCATTTAAAGTCAGGAGCCCACATTTATAAACCGTGAGATACAAAAAAAAAAAAAAAAAAAAAAAAAAAAAAAAATTCTAACATGCTTCTTCACCGGTAGGCCTCCGATTGGCGACAGCTTCCTCCTTCACATCCCCCACCCCCCCACCCCCCCACCCCCCGGTTGAAAGATTGTTGCCAATAGGGGGCTAAACTTGAACTAAAAAACTCAAAGCTTCAAAGTTTATAATACTGTATGCAATAATATATATACAAAATGTCGGCGTCCATCTCTTGTAGCACGAGCATATTACAAAAGTAGGCTAAAAGAAACACACGCCTGTATCCAACATGCATACATGTAAACTTTGATATTCACCTGCTTGCTCTTCATTACACTCAACCCTGGTTCCCTCATTTCCTCACCATGCAGATCCATGGCATCATTTCATACACAAAAAAAAAAAAAAAAAAAAAAAAAAAAAGTCCCCCTTCTATCTGACTATTTAGCCGGTACCGCGATGCAATAAACCACTCAGTCGGAAGATAAAAAAAAAAAAAAAAAAAAAAAAGGCAGGATTGATGATAGTCAAGCAAGTAAAAAAAGGATAAACAAATGTAAAGGGAGGCTGATAAGGGATGGAGAGATGGATGTAGCAAGGCGCCGCAAAGCCTTATGGTATGCAGCATTGCTTTCTGCTGCTATCGCCTCAATTAGCCCTGGCATGTGTTCTTTCCTCACCTTTCTCTCCCCTTCCCCTATGATCTTTTTTTTTTTTTTTATGCATCTCTTTTACACGCATAATCAAGACGTCTCAGGTATAGTCGTGTGCTAAAATGTGGAAGGGAAATCCTCTTCACCAACAGTTGATCTTGTACTGCAAAAAAAAAAAAAAAAAGGAGGCATGTTCATCTTTTCAAAAAAAAAAAAAAAAAAAAAAAAAGTAAACAACGCGTGATGCTTGTTATAGTGAGATATACGTTGACTATTCATATTCAACGGCTCTGTTTTTTTTTGTTTGTTTGTTTGTTTGTTCCTCGTACTTGAGATTATACACTGTACAATGTCGTCAATTGTTTTGCCATGGTTTATATTTTTTATTCAATAAAAGAGAGCGAGTGGGGACAATATAAAAAAAGAAACTACAGTACGGCGGACAGGTGGATAGAAATTAAGGAAGCACAAAATAAGAAAAAATGGTGTCATGATGAACCCGAATGAGGTCGCCTAAATAAAAAATAAAAAATAAAAAAAAAAAAATTCAATGTCGTGCGAATCCTAAATGAAAGATCATTGGCCGTATCATTTAATTGTAATAAGAAAATAAGTTGCGCCAGGGCAAATTCTCACGCAATCCTATTGGATGGGAGAGAGGCCACTGTTCGGGGCCGATTGACAGTAACAGCTGTATACTATATAATATATAATACACATTACATTCACTACATTATCTATTAACTTACATAATAGACACATCCTTCACTATCCACCAATGAATTTATATATATTTCTTAGGACTAGACTAGATAACGCGTCAGCTCTGGCCCATCGATGGAGGTTTCAGAGAATAGGCATCCGATATCTGTGGCATTGCTAAAACGAATTGGAAGTTGAAACCATTTTGGATAAACAACATGGGAATGCATTAATAACCTAGACATTATATTAATCGTTTTGGACAGAATTTAATTTCTTGAGAAGAATCTTTCATGTGTTTATGATAACAAGACATCTTGCATATTCCTTTTCTCTTCAAATCGTTCTGTTTGTGAATTGATAAGCCATCTATCACCGGTGAACTACCCTTATGATATTTTTCAAGCTTGTAAAAAAAAAAAAAAAAAAGAAAAAGAAAAAAGCCTACAAGAGCATACACCTCTCCCTCTTGCTCTTGATTTCTTGGCAAGAAAAAAAAAAAAAAAAAAGTACATGTACTCTCATCAATGGTTGATATTATTGATTGTGATTAACATAAGAATTGCTATAGGCTGGGTCGATTGGATTGTCCTCTCATTCTTAATTAGAGACACATTCATGATAGAAATATAATTTTATATTCTTTATTATTATCTTTTTTCTTTTCTTTTCTTTTCTTTACTTTTCTTTACTTTTCTATTTTTCCTTTAATGAATGAGTATTGTTGCGCATATGTTGTTGGATAACTGAAAGCCTTTACGAATATTACAATTTAGCCTTGCCAGTGATGACACGCTGGTACTCTGGTGCCTTGAAAGGCTTATAGGAGTTTCCATCCAACCACAAGATCTCATCTGGGATCTTGCTTGGATCCATACCCTCATTCACCAACTCTACCTTCCTCTGCTTGAATGTGCCGGTGATCTCGATTGCTGGTGTCTTACGGATAAAGATCGGGACCGAGTACCGAGGCAAATTCTTCAGAGCGAATTTGGCAAACTTGTCCCAATCCATCGTATCCTTGGAGACAATGGCTGCCATGCCTGCACGGCCGTCATGACCAGGGATCTGAACACCATACACATTGACTTCAATACAATCGGGGTATGTAGACAACACTTCTGAAACTTCGGCTGTCGAAACGTTTTCGGACTTCCAGCGGAAAGTGTCTCCTACACGATCGCCGAAATAAAAATAACCATCCTTGTCACGGCGAAGAATATCACCTGTGCGGAAGTAGCGGTCCCCAACCTTGAACGCATCCGTCACAATCTTCTTGGAGTTGGCACTGGCATTTTGGTGATAACCTTGGAAGGCACGTGTGGGATCTGCGGAATCGATGATTGTCAGCAACTCACCAGGCTCATCAGGTGCGCACTATAGATAAGAAACGATGGATAAAAAATAAAAAAATAAAAAAAAAATAGGAAAAATCAATGAGCCATGTGTACCTTTTTGGATAAAATGGATAAAAAAAAAAAAAAAAAAAAAAAAAAATTTCCAAATGTGAAAATAACCTACCTCGATACAGCGTCCGTTCTTGTCACGAATCAACTCTTCTGTGATAACATCAAATTTGGCGATCTTGAGACCCCAATCGACCGTCCTGGCCAATGTTCCTCGATATCCGATCGCACCAACACCATTTTCTCCTGTGTTGTAATTGGTCAAAATGCCCGTGCCCTCTGTGCTCGCATACCATTCTCCGATCAGAGGAATTCCAAATCTGTCCCTGAATCGAGTCCAGACATCAGGTCGCATACCATTTCCATGTGCCATACGAATATTATGAGTCTTATCCAAGGGTGAAGGGGGAGCATTGAGCAAGTAGCGACAAATCTCTCCGATATATTGGATCACAGTGACATTGTTGGCCCTGCATTCATCCCAGAATGATGATGTCGAGAACTTGCGGGCCAAGACGACAGTTGCGCCCGTCACCCAAGCCACACACATACCCAACACAGCTCCTGCACTGTGGTACAGAGGCAATGCGATGTACAGGCGATCCTGGGCATTGAAGTAGTAGAACGATTCCCAGAAATGAGCAGCCACTAGTTAATGGAAGAGCATTAAGGAAGTAATGGAAAGGAAAAAAGGGAAAGAGGAAAGGTTTAGTATGAACATCTTGATTGAGGGAATAAATGACGCTAAAAGACAAAAATAAAAATAAAAAGAATATAAAATAAAATAAAACTTACAGTTTGCACGAGAGTGTGAAAAACGACCGGCTTTAGGAAGACCCGTAGTACCGGAGGTATAGATCAACATTGCAATATCATTTGCGGTTGTCTTCTTTCTCAAGCTCTTTGGCAATGCTACATCCGGGATACCGTTCAAGTCCAGGGGAGCTGCGAAATCCACCTGAGGCCCGACTCCTGCATATGTATAGATCGTATAACCCATCTGGAGAACCTCATCCAGGACATCTCCAATGGGTTGTGTCAATTCTGTATCCAAGATCAACAAGGTTGATGAAGCAGTTTTGAGCGAGTGAGTCAGGGGTTTGCCTGTGAGGTTGGTGTTGATGAATGCACCACAAGCACCAATCTTGTTGATGCCGAGCCAACAGAACAAGAACTCGGGTCGGTTCAACATCATTAAGGACACAATATCACCACGCTTCACACCCTTGGACAATAACCAATTGCCGACTTTGTTTGACTCTGTTTAAAAAAAATAAAAAAAAAAAAAAAAGTGACAATGACCAGATGTTAAAGATGGGGTAGGAAAAAAAAAAATTATAGTTTAGCATGATGACATGTCCGTAGAAAGTGTAAACTCTCTTTGTTGTTTATATCATTCATTCGAAATACTTGTACATAGGCCTGATAACAATCATTTGTAGATGTTATAATAACTTTTATTATTATTATTATTCTTACCTCGTTGAATATCCGAAAAGGTATAGGATTTGCCTTCGAAGACAAGGGCCTCCTTATTGGGGTACTTCTTGCATGTCTCCTCAAAGCGATATGAGATGTTGATAGTATCGTTCTTCTCGTAGGAGCGATAGTTCATCTTGGCATTGAGCAGACCACGAGCAAGCTTGAGATCGCGCGGAAACGCCAACTTGGAGCTCACATAGAGAGCTGCTGGAACAGCGGCCGCAACAGCAGGAACTTTTTATTTTAACGAAATAAGAGAAAGAAAAAAATAAAAAAAAAAAAATGTCAGAAATTATTCTTTTTCTTCTTGCGTCACTTCATACTCCAGGTTCACTCCACATGCAATGTAATGCAATGGAAGGAGTGGTTGAATGTCAAAGGTGTTTTGCATTCACATGTTACTTCATGACAATGCTGCTTGCCAAAAGTGTCTTTGAGACTTTTTTTTTTTTTTTTTTTTTTTTTTTTCTTCTTTTTTGTTCAATTTTATTTGACTGAGGATTGTTTGCTGATCCAGATGTCTATCAGATGAAAGTGAGGTAAGGTTAAAAGAGCTCTTACCAGCCATGATATGTCTATGATATGTTTGTCAATTAGAGATTAGATAATCGAAATGGAAGAGAAAGTGAGAGAGGAGAAAAGAGGAGAGGACAGGGAGGAGATGGAGTGGAGAGTGAGAGAGGATAGAAAAAGGTATGTTGTTGTTGTTGCTTTAATTTTTTTTTTTTTTTTTTTTTTCAAACTATTCTCTAACAATTGCAAACGAGCAAAAAGAAAAGAAGAGAAAGAAGAAGGAGGTTCAAGAATTTGATGAGGAGGATTTCCCTTTTTGACCATTTTAGATCGGACATGATTCCTATCACTTTAGGGTGTTGGTACTGACAAAATAGAATTAATAAAAAAGGGTGTGCTTTTTTTTTTTTTTTTTTTTTTCTTGTCTGGGGTCTTTTGCCGTTTACCAATGTTCTCGCTTTAAAGCGCTCTGGCCCATTTCCATCAACAGTAACAATAGCGAGATTAACGGCATCAGCGACAACAGTAGCAATGGCAAAGTAACAACAATTTTAATGTCTACAACAGAGATCGAGTAAATGGTTCGGCTAAGCATACCCAAATAACACTAGTAATAAATATTTGTATAGATATAAAAATATGTATATATATAATAGTAGTGGAGCTGTGAAAATTTTAAGGTTTTTGTCCGAATCCTCCCCCCAACCGAGCACTAAACTTGGCTTGTCTTGGCCTTGGCTTGTGAGATAAAATCTTGCTTGGCACATCAGCAGGCTCCGTCCGAGATTTCGGCTCGCTTCCCCTCCCTTCTACATATACATATTCAAAAGTTCATTGTCGTCTTTGATTTTCTCATGTGCAACAATGTCCTGATCCTTATAACATAAACGGCTCGGTCACTCTCTCGGGCCCCCTGGCTATGCTTCTGAGATTTTTTTTTTTTTTTTTTTTTTAATGTTCCTGAAACATTTCCCTCTACGCTTTCCACGTTTGTATTTTTTATTTTTTTATTTTTTTATTTTTTTTAGCCTAGAGCGAACGCGTAGCTGGTCATTGGTGGTACATGTATATAAAGAGCCATTCATTCTTCTTTACCATGCATAACCATTATGTCTTATGAATCACTTTTTTTTTTTTTTGACTTTGGACAATTGACATTTTATTACACTTCATGGTCAATGAACGTGAAAAAGTGATGCTAGTGTGAACTTTTATGCTGCAACTATTTGTACCTGAAGGAGGGGATTTGTCAAGCCACCCTTTTCCAACTATCAAAACTTGAAAGTTGTCCAACAGGATCAGCTCATGTGGGGTGGGGTTCGTCATCCAGCTAGAAATATACACCCCTTTTTTGATAAAAATCAGGGCAAGACTTCCTTTCACTAAACTCAAACAGTGGCAAGAGAAGAATCTAGTGCAATCTTAATATATATCAATGTTACTTGGCGTCGCAGACAATGGTTATCGGCGAGGTCTTAAAGATCTTTGAGATATAGAGATATAGAAGCCTAGCTATGGAAGTAGAAGTTGGCTTTGACTACATATAGTCAACATTAATAAGGAGAAAGCAGAGGCAGAGATGCCGAGCATTTACTGAATTATTAAAGTACATGGCCGCGCTTTGCAAGACAAGATCAGACAAATAAAGTTAATCTGTCAACTGTTCGTGGTATCAAGCGTGTCTTTAGGGATGATGCAGAAGGTTCTCTGAGAATTGAATGAGAATGGCAATGGCAATGGCAATGGCAATGGTAGTGCGAAAAGAGAAGAAGCCTGTTATGCATGCAGATGATTGTGCTTTTCTTCAGGCTAGCGCTGTTTGTGCAATAGGTTTGTGCTGTTTTCAGAACAGGTTCGCGCTGTTTGGGCAATCAGCTTGTGCTGTATGGGCAATAGGTTTGTGCTGGATGAGCGACAAGTTTGTGCTCGTTTTCTTCCAGCACGTGCTGGAAATCAAAACATCATGCCCTTTCTCTTCTCTTCAGGCTCAGATCTCTGGCTGCAAATCACGCCCTTTCTAGTCCAAACTCATTGCCACCTGAGTCTATTTTTTTTTTTTTTTTTTTTTTTTTTTTTTTTTTCATATTCTCAATATCCAAACATTCAATCTTCTTCAACAGCAAAGAGAACAAAAAAGAAAAGAAAGAGGAAATGTCTGATATTGTACTTGACTCCGTTGCTTTCCGCTGTCCTCTAACTGTATGTTATTTCAAGTACTGATTAGCTACCTTAAGGAGTATTTCGGTAAAGCGAAGATCTCCAATGTTTTGTATATTATATATACAAATGTATGATGTATGGCTGTATGGCTGTATGGCTGTTCATCAGCGCACAGCGCACATGTACACAAAAAGGCTGTGCCTCTGTTTCAGACCTTGTATTGTATTGATTGAGCTCTGATAGTGCATTCATTTTAATCCTGAATGCTGGGCTGAAGATAAGAGATCAAGGATTTTATAGAGACGAACATCCTTTTATGATATATATATAAAAAAAAAAAAAAACTCTTCAAAACGGGGTATTATTTACTAGTAATATGATATATGGCATTAATATTCTAGTAATGACTTTAAATGCTTTTTTTTTTTTTTTTTTCCCTCTAAATATGCTTGCGTATAGTTGTTTTTAACGAATACGAGTCTTCAGGCCAATAGATACGGTTGTTGTCTTGATCTGCTTAGGAACATCCTCCGCTCTGTACTTGATCCAAGGCTTGATACCGTTGTTGACACTGCTGACGGGACCCTTGATGCTGTTGTGGAAGTCGTCAATGGTGAAGTTAAAGGTCTTGCCAGGGTTCTTGGAGCGGTCCAGAGAGTAGTCCCACTTGACGTCCTCCATAATCATCTTCTCATAGGCATCAATTCTAGGCTCCAAAACCTTGGGGTTAAATAGATCCTTGGTAATCTTGAGAAGAATACTCTCAAAGAGTGTGTTGATCTCCTTGTTCTTGTAGATGAGCTTTGTGATCAATGGATGGTCCTTGCCTGGTCTGGCCAAGCGACGAGCAGCAAACTTCTTGTAGGTCGTGGCAACATCGTTGAGCTTGCCATCGCTGAAAGTAGAATCGAAATCAGTGGGGAGGAACTGCCATCTAGCTTGGAGAGGGTTATAGTACATGAAATAGTTGTTGCCCTTCCACCAGTAAGCATCCCAGGCACCACCCAGATACTCCATAGCCATGCTGCGCAAGTATCCGTCCAGATCCAAGCGTGCGTTCCAGAACTTGATGCCATTTCCTACACTGGGGTCAAACTCTTGCAGATCCTTCAAGAAGGCAATCAACTGGGCCATGGGCTCTTCCTTCGTGTTGGCGCCCAATTCCTTGTTCTCGTAGATCTCAGGGTGGTAATCGGCAGTCTTGGGGCCCTGGTACTGCAATGTGGCCTCGAGACCGAGAACATGGGAGCCCATTTGGTAGAGCGAACCAAACTCGGGTACATCGGCACCGCCGTGAACGGTAGTTCTCAAGTATGGGGGCTCAATATCCTCGGCCATCAGATAGAATCCGTAGGGCTTTCCGTTGACAAAGACGCGGACCCAGGCTCCCTGAGTAGTTTTGACACCGATGGAGTTCAAGTTATCGATATACAGCTTTTCGCGGATCATGGTAGGATCAAAAGACTGGGCACGCAACTTGATGATGGGGCGATCAAAGAAGGTCTCGCCCTTGTCGTCGTCGAATTTGACACGAAGGGACAGCTTCTTGAACTTTCGAGAGCCGTGGCCCGAGACCTTCAGCTTGATCTCTCCGGCGCTGTAAACGGTGTCAGCGCTGATGAAGCGGAAGCCGGCCTTGATAGCCTTACGTTCCTCATCAAGAGGATTTGCAACCATGTCTGCGAAAGCTGCAGGATCAGGTGTTAAATTAATGGTCGCAATCTGGGTTTCATCAAAGGCTTTAGAAGGCTTGGGGCGGCTATCTTTATAGACTTGAGGGAGCGAGGGCAGGGCAGTCCTGGTCACTTCACGCAAGAAGAACTCGTTCTCGGTTGAGATCGCCTTCTTGTTTTGGAAGACTCGCAAGAACTTTTCACGTTGGATGATATCGCCCTTTGGTGAGAGCTTGAGGTAACGATAGCCCGAATAGGCCTTGGCACCCACGACAGTTCCAGTCCAGAGAGGGAAGGTCTCGGGAGTGGTTGTCAATGGGGTGAGTACACCATTGATCAAGACACCGAAATAACCATCAGGAGTGTCAGGAAATCCAACAACTTTATATGTCACTGTTTAAAGAAAAGAGAAAAGATGGGAAGTGGTGTTATGGTGTGAACTTCTTTAATTGACAATTGATAATGCATTTAGTGCATTTAATACTTTTCCCAAGTTTTTTTTTTTTTTTTTTTTTTTTTTTTTTTTTTTTTTTTTACCATCCGCAAATGTGAATGAAGCAAGAGCCAAAAGGCCAGAAAGAGTATAGATACGCATGAGGAAGGTTGTTATTAGTGCTGCAAGCGTGTGTGGGGCGTAATGTTTGTGTGGAGGGAGAGGGTAGTGGAGACGGTCGGTTCGAGACAGAAGGGAAGGGAAAGGGCGGGTGTTAGAGGGAGGCAGAGAGGGAGGGAGAAGGAAAGGTTCTTTAAGTGATGAGATCGTTGCGATGAAGAAAAAAACAAAAACTTTGTGGGTTGTATGAAGCCTTTTATTGTGGAAGTCTACAATGATCTTGAGGACACGGCGCTCTTTCCTTCTACACACAACCACACGCCGGTTTTTTTTTTCTTTCTTCTTAATATTACCAAGCGAGAAAAAAAAAAAAAAAAAAAAAAAAAAAAAGCGCTGTAAATTCTAAAAAAGAACCCCCAAGGGGCGCCCAGACAGATTTGTCTTCTAAGGAGAGGGCAATCTTTCCAAAGAAAAGAATTGAAAGAAAGCGGAGCCCTTGTCTTTTAAAGAGCCTGATTTTTACTTTTTACTGGAAAAAATAAAGGAGGAGAGCATTTTGGTTGGCAGACAACTGAAGTCAATGGAAAAATAATGATAAACTGACATTTATACATTAGTATATATTTATGGATATGTGTATTATATATATATAATATTATATATTTATACAGTTGACTTTTCAGTGTCTGAAATCTTGACAATGAAGAGAAAGTTTCCAGAACCCGTTGTTACTGTTGAACAGATTAGATCTCGGATGATAGGGCTTTTTTTTTTTTGCCTTACAGTACAGAACATTGGAGGGGGGAATGACTTGTATATATTTCTCCTCTACCTCTTTTCTGGGCAATATGGCTGCAGCTTTGCATTTCATTACTGCATTTGCTGTTCAAGCACATGTAGAAAATCGAGAATGAGATGCTCAATTAAATTTAAGGTTTATTTTGTGTTTTCTTGAAAGGTCGTGTGAGGTTAATATAGAGAAGAGACAATGTCAGAAAAGATCCTCGGCGAAGGCTGTTTGTGTTTCCATCAGGGCTTTGACCAATGAATGTTCAAAGCAACTGATGAGCGGCGCCATCGGATTTTTTTTACGCCTAGCCACGCTTCCCATCCAAAAATAGCATTTCCACAAGATCGAGCCTTTCATTTATTCTGTGCACAGACCGTACTTTACAGCACTTTTAGACTTGCTCTAGTCCGATCTCTCTTTTTTTCTTATAAAAAAAATGTACTTTTTATCACCACCACAGCCACCACTCTACATGTACATTTACTAACAATAGAGAGCAGTAGCAAATAGCGAGAGAGATAAAAAAAAAAAAAAAAAAGAAATCCTGTCTTTATTGAGAGTGTGGAATATGTCATACCAATCGGTCATTTCAACAATTATAAGATTTTCGATCGACGAATAAGCTTGTGATATAAATATATGTATTTGCATGTGTTTAGAACACAAGTAAAAAAAAAAAAGTTGGCGCCCAATCTAGACAATGCAGGCAAATAAGCGCTCAACCAAGATATAGGAATACGTGCTGTACATGTTATGCTATGAATGGCCAACTAAATAGTACAAATACGAACACAGCTTCTCTTCACGGGAGCTTGACAAAGGAGAAAGGGATGTTATTCTTTATAATGATATGACATACTACAATTAGATAAAAGATGACACTAATATTAACAAAATAAAAATAAAAATAAAAAATAAAAAAAAAAAAAAAAAAAAAAAAAACAATAAGGCAGAATAGCAACCGAGCATGCTTTCCTTGAACCCTTGAACCCTTGAACAAGCATTGTGTGTGAAAAGGAATATAAATGAACACTTTGTTTACATTACGTTGTCAAAATTGAATCAAGGCGTGCGTGCATGCATTGTGTAGTTGCACAATTACAAAATTTGTTACTCTCAATTCTTTCCCCAGGTCTTTTTGGTCCTCAGCAACATCAAGTTGATGTGTTTCCATTACATGGAATACGTATATAAAGTTCTGACAAAGAAACCAAAAAAAAAAAAAAAAAGGATGCTCAATTTGGAGAGACCATCCATCTTTCCAGCCCTAATTGGTGATTGCAAGTTTTTTTTTTTTTTTTTTTTTTTTTTTTTGGACAAACAGTGGCCAATGACTCCAATAGTACGCGCATCCCTCTTAGGCAACAAAAAAAAAAAAAAAAAAAAAAAAAAAAAAAAAACCATGAGCCTTTAATTCAACGCTCAAGCGCTAAAAAGAGACGCTTTGATGAAGAGTTCCTTCCTACTGGTGACAGGAATTGATACACATCAAATAAAGAACCAAAACTGCTTTCAGTTGAATCCAGGTTTCGGCCACAAATACTACCAATCTGATGATCACCTATAACTTATATGTATATATTGACTTGCTTAATGATCAGCAATCCAGTTCGTCATTACCGATGTTATGTAAAAATAATCCTACAGCTGCATTTGGTTGTTTTTTTTTTTTTTACATGCATTAGTGACTGATCTTCTAACCTCTTTGCTCACATCAATCAATAAATATACCCTTTCTTTATGCATTACTTTTTCTAGGGCCCTCTCGCAAGAAAAAAAAAATAGAAAAATAGAAAAAAAAAAAAAGACGAATGTTTGGGTGTCGTCAATCCTTTTCTTTCTTTTCTTATCCGGCCTTCGTTTGACCCACGCTTTTCTCTTCTTCTCTATTCATCTCCTCCCAGACGCACACATTCACATAACCATTTATAATTGACAATTATCCTTTACTTTTGATAACCCATTCACCTCAAAAAACAATCAACCATGAAAAATGACCAACAACAGCATCATAATTCAACGAAACAGCCTCCCAAGGTACTAATTGCTGGAGCAGGGCTCGGAGGACTGACTTTGGCCATCTTACTGGAAAAAGCACAGGTCCCATATGAAGTATATGAACGAGTAGTCGAGGTCAAAAACATGGGTAATTAAGACGTTCATGAATATACATGTATGCGTAAAATAAAATAAATATATTTATATATAATTTACGCATGGGGAACTAGTACATGTACACTTAATTTGACTATAAATGGGGGAATAGGGACCTCAAACTCGCTTGGATGGAATATCGCTGCGCTGTTTAAACAGATTGGGATCTATGATGAGTTTGTGTCGATTTCAAAACCAGCCTTGTCCGTGGATACATATAATGAAGACCGCAAACTCGAGTTCTCAATGACATTCAAGCCCGCTGTTGAAATGTTCGTTTAAAGTCCTTTAATGTATTTATTATAGATCTTATATAATTATATTGATTTTATTTTTATTCTATTTAAAGGTATCATGCCATTTTAACTTTTTTTTTTTTTTTTTTTTTTTGACCTTCATTCATAAACAGGAGCGGAAGCGAAGGCTATTTTGTGACAAGATCAGCACTTTATGACTTACTTCTCCGACAGATACCATGTGAAAAGATTCATTTCGGCAAACGAATTGTTTCAACAAAACAGGATCATATAGGCGTACGGGTTCATTTTGCAGACAACACGATTGCGGAGGGGGATATCCTCGTAGGAGCTGATGGAGCCTACAGTGCTGTTCGCCAGAATTTTTATCAGCAATTGAAGAGAGAAAACAAACTGCCCTTGTCAGACAATAGTGCGTCACCCTTCAATTGTGTCTGCCTTGTGGGACAGACTGCGCCTTTAGATCCAGCCAAATTTCCAGAGGTGTTGAAGCCGCACTGTCTAATCAATGACGTGGTCAGTGCTGACAAGCCCTACTCGGTATGGAAAAAAAAAAGAAAAAAAGGATACGAGCAGTTGAAAGTAGCAAGTAGCTTAATTCTACGTGGCAAATGTATTGACGGCGAAGTAGAAAAAAGAGTGACTTTGATATCATACAATATATATATACTTATACTAAACGCTTCATTTTTTTTTTATTTTTATTTTTATAACTATTATTATTTCTGGATGGAATAATATTCGCATACATACAAGTGGGTAGCAATGACAATGAAGGACAATATCTACTGCTGGACTGTAATCAAGTATTTGAACAAGACCAGCTCTAGGGATGACGATGCATTTAGAGAAGCAGAATGGGGAGCAATAGCAGCAGAAGCCATGTGTCAGGAAGTTCGTCATTTCCCGATTCCTGGTGGTGTTAATAATGATTTAACGCTAGGTGATCTGATCGACATGACCCCCAATGCTTCCAAGGTCATACCGGAAGAAAAAGTATTCGAGACCTGGTACTCTGGCAGAGTAGTTCTCCTGGGCGATGGTAAAATATATACCCAAACTTTCTTTCTATTTAATGAAACCTGTATCCAAACCGGTTTCCAGTATCCTCATTGATACTCAACATCAAAACTTTATTTTTTATTTTTTTTTTTTTGCTCTCAATTTCAAATTCTAGCCTGCCATGCGGTAAAAAATAAAAAAAGAAAAAAGCTTGCATATCAAGAAAAAAGAAACACGCGGGTACTCAACTAAACACGTCTTCTCTTTCTCTACCATCCAATGTTTTATCCTCTTATGAATGAATGAATGAATGAATTTTTGTTTTTTACTGTTCTTTTCCCTTTTCAAGATTCATCCAGCGAGTGGCGCAGGAGCTGTGAATGCCATGCACGATGCCGTAGCTCTGGCCAACTGGATCAGTGTGCTGGATTCACCTTCGACCAAGGATACAGAAAGGATCTTTAAGGAGTACAGAGATGAGCGCTATCCAGCTGTGATTGCCGCGTACAATGCAGGACAAACGCTTACCAAAGTCAGTGGCAAGGTACTTACACATCTAATGTTTGCGACATGCTCATCGAGATCTGTCTACTCCATCGTGTATAAATATGTTATTACAAATATGACCAATGTTTATCTTTATGCATGTCAGCATTTGTTTGTCTAACGCCCATCTATTTCATTCATACTATCGGCCGGGGGTCATTTTAGGGTTGGGTTGCATGGGTTGTACGAAAGATTGCAAAGAACATGCCTGTATGGCTCCACAATATGGCTGCCAAGACCGTTACTCAACATCGTCCTCAAGTCTCGTTCTTACCTTTAGTCAAGGATGAAGGGGCATCACCTCCCAAGTATCAGCCTAGCCTTGTGAAGACGCTCGCAATCCATCAAGCCAGAGCAGGTTCTGCTTCTGTATTTGCATCTGCAACTACGTCTGCAACTACATCTGCAACTTCTTCAACCTACACCTTGAACAATCAAACTCCAAGCATCTCCATGAAGACATGAATGTGTACATCCTTTATTTTCTCCTCGCTTTTCTTCTCTCACTCATAAAAGCGAAGTAGGATGGAATGCTTCAGTTCTATAGACCACACCCATGTAATTGTACATACCGCATTAAAAAAAAAAAAAAAAAAAAAAAAGAAAAGAAACAAGGTCAACCATGTGTGCATGTTGTGTGCTTGTTCATCTTGTTGTTCTCTGGTTAAGAGCTTCGGCTATTTTGTTTTCAATGTTATATATTTCTTTGCATGGTTTAGTTTCGGTAACACCAATATTTATTATATACATATATACATCAACCTCTTGCTTCGCCTTTCAGCGGAGTAAAGAGAGACTACAGCAACAACAGCAACACCAGCAACAGCAATAACACCACTCAATCGATCCTTCCTCCCAATTTGCTCGTACCTGTCTATCTTTCTCTTTTTTCTCTTTCTCATTTTCATCCTCACTCTTACTCATTTAGTCTCATTCAGCCTCATTCAAGTTGCATTCAGTCTCATTTAGTCTCATTTTCTCGTCTCGACAAGCCCTGTATTTCAATTGTACCCTTTTTCTTTCCAATTTTTTTTTTTTTTTTTTCTTTGTACAATTTTAATCAATAAAAATGCCGGCAGCTCACCCCCTGATAAATTCTCCTGAGAAGCCGACTGTGCTGATCGTCGGTGCAGGCATCGGTGGATTGACCCTGGCCATCTTACTTGAGAAAGCAGGCGTACCTTATCAAATCTACGACCGTCTAAATGAAATCAAACCTCTGGGTAAAATAATAATCATTAAATTAAAAAAATAAAAAAAATAAAAAATCCCCATTAAGATCCAATTGCTCAATTAGTCTCTAAGAAACAACTCAAAAATGGATCGTCTTTCTAACCTTTCTCTCTCTCTCTCTTTCTCTTTCCATTTTTTTTTTTTTTTTTTTTTTTTTTGTATGTATGGACCAATGGATGGATCAAAGGATCTGCACTTTCACTTGGAGGAAGTGTGGCGCCGTTGTTCAAGCAGATTGGCATTTATGATGAATTTGTAAAGCTTGGAAAGCAGAGGAACTCCATTGACAATTACAATGAAAATCGACAGCTTGAGTTCTCCATGAATTTGGCGCCACTCTTGGAAATGTAAGAGTTATAGCCCCCATTTTTTTTTTATTTTTTTATTTTTTTATTTTTTTATTTTTTTATTTTTTTATTTTTTTATTTTTTTATTTTATTTTTTCTTTATACTGACTATAGCTGAATCTGGACATTCAACCACTTAATTTGCTCCTTTGCTGTTGTTGTGGCTCTATCTGCAGGGGAGGCTACCATGGATACATCATAGCAAGACCTAAACTCCACGACCTATTATTCCGGCAGATACCTCCAGGAAAGATTCATATGGGCAAACGATTGTTGTCGATGAAACAGAATGAAAATGGCGTTCAGATCCAATTTGCAGACGGCACAATTGCAGAAGGTGACATCCTTGTGGGAGCTGATGGAGCTTATAGTGGTGTTCGTCAAAGCCTGTACAAAAATTTGCATAAAGCCGGAAACTTACCAGCATCGGACAATGGAGCTTTACCATTCAGCTGTGTTTGTCTTGTAGGACAGACCAACCCAATGGACCCAGTGAAATATCCAGAATTGTTGGACCCTATCTGTCATTTCAACTCGGTTATCGCTACGGATAGACCTTATTCGGTATTAAAAAAAAAAAAGGGACTTTATTTTATTCTAAATGATTCTTGAGAAAAAGATTGCTTACATCTCTATCTTTCTTATTTTGTTACTTGACAGTGGTCATCATTGACAGTCAAGGACAATATTTACTGCTGGGGTGTAATATTGTATTTGGACAAGGAAAGCTCCAAAGAAAATGATAGCTTCCGAAATTCAGAGTGGGGTCCTGAGGCAGCAGAGTCAATGTGCAAGGATGTTCGCGACTTCCCATTGCCTGGCGGCGCTAACAATGACCTGACTATCGGAGATTTGATTGATAACACACCATTGGTTTCCAAGGTCATGCTGGAGGAGAAGGTGTTTGATACGTGGTACGCTGGAAGAACTGTCTTGCTCGGTGATGGTAAAAAAAAAAAAAATAACCTTGAGTGATTATTTAATGAATTTGATCCGAATGATGGATGGCTCTTACATGCATGTATAATACATTACACACAAGTATATACTAACTTGCTATTACCATGTCTTTTCAAATCATTGCCCCCTGAACGCACATCCACCAGCTTGTCATAAAGTAAATATCTGCACTGATAAAAGAATTCTATTCAGTTGAAATGAAATGTGTATGAGGAAAGAAAAAAAAAAAAAAAAAAAAAAAAAGTCAACAAATGAATATTAACTGACCTTGGCCCTTACTTTATCCTTTTTTTTTTTTTTCCTTTAGATTCATCCCGCAAGTGGACAAGGCGCTGTGAGTGCAATGCAGGATGCTGTCGCTTTAGCTAACTGGATCAGTGTGTTGGACTCAACTACCATCGAGGATGCTGAGAAGATCTTCAAGGAGTACAAAG
Organism: Lobosporangium transversale; assembly: GCF_002105155.1. Taxonomy (NCBI): domain Eukaryota; kingdom Fungi; phylum Mortierellomycota; class Mortierellomycetes; order Mortierellales; family Mortierellaceae; genus Lobosporangium; species Lobosporangium transversale. The sequence continues at coordinate 719,950 of NW_019028982.1, read as the reverse complement.
CAGAGCGATTCCCAGCTGCCAAAGCTGCGTTCGCTAATGGACAGGCATTGTCTAAAGTCACTGCTAGGGTAGTGTGCTTTACTTGTTAGGGAAAGAAAGAACATGATCAGAAAAATGTCACTTAAAGATATTCCATTCTAAAAGTGTTTCTCTCTCTCTCTCTCTCTCTCTCTCTCATTTTTTTTTCTTCCTTTTTTCGATAACGATGAACTAGGATTGGAAAGCAAGATTGACTCGCTTTATTAGCCACAATATGCCAGGATGGTTATGGAATATCATGTTGACACGTATGGTTGAGTCACGCCCTCAGGTATCGTTCCTACCGTTGATCGAGGACATTGGCACAGTGCCACCGAAACCACAGCCCAGTCTTGAAAAGACCCTGAAAATTCATCAGGAGAGAGCTGCGGCGGCGGCGGCGGCGGCGGCGACGACGACCGTGACTACGAGCCCATCAAATTAAATTGCATCTTTTTTATTTAGTCTCCACGCTAAATCTTCCAAGGCTTAGTTCTAGTTCTATATAGTTCTAGTTCTAATCATTGTCCAATGGACGCGAGGTGGGGAATTTGATAATACAAAATAAATGTTCTGTCACAGCAAATTGGACAGATTTCGCGTTAGCGGACGTGGCTGAGTGGCTCCTTCCTTCCTTCCTTGTTCCATACCACCCCTAATGATGCAGTCACAACGACAAGACAAGAATAAAGCTAATTTCTTCATTCTCTGCCATCCTTTTCTTTCTTTTTTTTTTTTTTTGCTCCATTCTTTAAAACAAGGAGACTATAATGGCGTCCACAACACCTACTGAAAACGAATATGTTACATTGGAAAGTTCTGATGGATTCCAGTTTATTATCCATCGTGAAGCTGCAATGCTCTCTGGCACTATCCGAAATATGCTTTCTAGTGCAGGTATAAAATTGGTGGCGCACAGTGACAAATACTTTCATTTGCTTTATTTGAGGATTAAAAAAAATAATAATAATAATAATGAAATTGCAGGTTCATTGTTGACATGAGCTAACTTTTTTTTTTTTTATTTTTTTTATTTTTATTTATATAGGACAATTCACAGAGTCGACAGAAGGAGTAATTCATTTCAGGGACATCAAGTAAGCATTACAAGATCACCTCTTCACCTTCCCCTCAACTTACTGGGACTTGGAGACTTTGTGAAGAAAGGACAGAGGACAAGACGAAGCAAGCTTTATTCTATATACAGATTAACAAGAGGATATTTTAAAAAAAAAAAAAAAAAAATTGGATATCAACTTGATCTTCTTTTTTTTTTTTTTTTTTTTCCTTCTTATTTTTCAAGAGCTGTCATTCTGGAGAAAGTCTGCAAGTATTGGTACTATAAGGTAACTATTGGAATCACTCAGATCACAGCCAACTATTTGCTTTCCTTTGCTTTTAATATATTCCTTACGCTTTTTTTATTATTTTTTTTATTATCGTTTTGATTATTGTAATTATAGGCACGATACCTCAATTCAGTGACAGAGATCCCTCACTTTGAGATCGAGCCAGAGTATGCGCTGGAAACACTTATGGTCGCTGACTTCTTGGACAGTATGTTTTTATTTTTTTTATTTTTTTATTTTATTTTTATTTTTGCTTTTCCCCAAACTTTTGATGAACAATTGAGATCTTATATGGCTGCCTTTCACGATTGCAAACTAACATCTAGCATGATCTGATCTTATACTTTCTCATTTGAAAGCATAACTCCCGGAAGGTTTTTTTCTTTTTTTTTTTTTTTTTTTTTTCGAGTACATTAAGGACGCTCCATAGATTTTGATTTCCATACCAGTCAACAATCAAGCAATCAGCAATCAGCAACCAGCAATCAGCAACCATTACGTTGTTTCTTCTGTAAATTAAATAAAATTCTTTAAAATGTGAAAAAGAGATTAATATGTATGCGTCGCTTTTTTTTTTTTTTTTTTCCTTTCTTTCTTTCTTTTCTTCGTATTTTTTTTCTTTCTTGGTTTATTTTCGATGTCAAGAACCAGGATGGCGGATAAAGAGGAGGAGGAGAGATTGTTATGTGGCCAATGTAGGAAGAGCATCACCAAAACCAATGATGGTCCAGAAAGCGACCGTTTTCTCAACGAAATCCGCGTCGGATGCTGGAATATCCTTCGCACTGGCGCCACTCACAACAAGTTGTGTTGAAGTTAATGAAGGTGATCCAGTCTCAGACCTGACCTTGGTCTTGAACGTGAACGAGACAAATAGAGGAATCTATTATTTTTTTTTTAAAAAAAAAAAAAAAAAAAAAAAAAATTGATTAGCAAAGGGACAAAAGGAAGGAACTGATAATAATAATTTCACTCCTTCTCTTTTGTCATGCATGCAGATTTTTTTTTTTTTTCCTTCTTCCTATTAATATATACTTTGACTTCTCCTGCAGCGACGGGTGTAATGTCCAAAACAATACTGGTAGAATTAGCGGTCTTTTCATAAACATTCTCTTGCACAGATCCTGGTGCAGCTGCGATGGTTCCGACTTCGTATTCCCAAACTTCATTATAGGGTAAAATACTGAACGTAGGCGAGTGAATGTGGACTCCATGATGGGGTTGAGCTCCGTCGCCGTACCGAACTGATACCTGAACCTCCTCGTGTCGAGGGTTAGTGAAACGAAGGATGACGCGGGAGAGGGTCTGGACGATCATAGGTTGGACATTGGCAATGGTGATATTTGGAATTTGGTTTCTAAAAAGATACAAAAAAAACTATGAGTAAGTGAAAGAAAGAAAGAAAGAAATATAGTAAATATAATAATAAAGCGATGTCTTGACTTACAGAGCAATGAGTTTGATCTTGAACCGAATGGATTGAGCCTTCTGCTCAGGATTAACAAGAATATGACCACAAGTTCGACATCTCCTAGATTTTTTGATCCGCAGGTGTATCCTCTTGGGTTGTAGACGCTCTGGAGAATAAGGTTGTTTATGCAACTCTCTCAATCGTTGTTTCATGGTCGTAATCTGATTCAGGTTGATGACGGACATGAGTGTATCTAAATTCTCAGTATCATCCATGACTTGAACTGCGGGTGTATAATGGGCAAAATCGTCACCACCGCCCCTACGATGACTAAGGCCGCCGATGTTGGATGAAGTAGAGGAAGCAGTTGAGCTGACATAGCGTAAAGATCCAGTTTGGATAGAAGACAGAAGTGAAGAGTGGAGACTACTGCTGGGCTTGGCACTATTTCGAAAGTGCTTTTCCAGATGATCCTTGAGTCGACCAAACTCCATGATATCTGGTGATGTTTCATCTGCCTTTTGTAATTGAGCTTATAAAATTAAAAATAAAAAAAAAATAAAAAAAATAAAAAAAAAAAGTTAATTAACAAGCATAAAAAAGAAACATTGATCCCAATTTACAAGTTGTTTAGAAGAAAATAAAAAGGCGTTGTGGAGTTACCTACCAGCGAGTCCAGTGGGCTTTTCAAAGGTCATGTTGATGGACTGAGAATTCCAGTGGCATATGTGGCAAAGGAGGTAGAATTGTCCGTAGGCGGGAGGAACTGCTGCAAACTGACCTGCGTCGGGGTCCTCTGAGACAACAGAGAGGGTATTCTGACATATGGGACACTCGAAACAATTGCGTGAGCATCTATGCAAAAAAAAAGATAAATTTTATGGAGATGAGAAGACATGCGTGATAGTTGAATGTGATTCCGTTGAAGAAGAGACCAATGTCCGCAATGTCTATCAGGATATGCTCACAAATCATATATCTGTCAATCTTTCTGGAGAGAGGTTTTCAGTGAATGTGTGTTTGTCGTGTTGGGTTTGTTGATGCTCAGCCTTACTTGTGTTTTTCCAATTTGACACTGGCAGTGGGGACATCAAAGAGACAATTTGGACAAAAGTAACAAACAATCTCGTCCTGAGAACACTTTGAACAACGAATCTCATCGCATGAGTCACAAAAGTAGAGACGCGACAATGGCTGAGAACCATGCAAGTCTGACGTGTTACCCGAGGCAAAGATCTCTTCCATGACCTTACGAGGAAGGCCTCCTGTTGTAGGCTCGTCTGTTGGATGACTTGCTTCCGAGGTTTTTGTAATGGAGATGAGTGCTGTAGAACTATCCTGTTGCACATCCTTTTCCTTCTTTCCTTCTTCTTCTTCTTCTTCTTCTTCTCTTCCTTCTTCCCGTTGTTGTTGGTCCTTGTCCTTGGTGGTCTCATGTGGCGTTGTTTCTGCAGGCTCAGAAGACGTAGAAGATTTGGGTTTGGTTCCTGGACTGCAGCATAGACAGCGATAGTGTACAAAGGGCTGCTGCGCGGGTCCCTGACCAGGTGGTGCATTGAGGGCCAGCATCACTCAATGAGCAACTTGAGAAAAAGGAATTAAGAAGAAAAAGAAAGAGGAAAAAAGGAAGAAACCGAAGAAGAAGAAGAACAGCAAGTAAAAAAAGAATGAGAAGGTAGAATGAAAAAATGAGAGTTAATTAATTAGTAAAGAGAAGGTTGCTTATCGTCCTATGCTCTGTGCGCGTGTACTCATTCAATTGTGAAAAAAAAAAAAAAAAAAAAAAAAATCATTGCACCCAAATTATGTGACTTTACACTCGTGATAATGGAACCAGATCATACCACAGCACATGCGATGGTTAGTTCTTCTTTTTACAACGTTCAGAAACGCCCATTGAGTCGTGTTTTTTTACTCTCATCTCTTTCATTCACCGCTTCATCTTGCTCCATTCTCATTCTTCAGCTCAAATAAAAAAAGAAGGAGATAAAGGAGCAAAACTATTGTATAGCACCTTTGCTGTCGTTTCTTCTTTTATCAGTAGCTGGATCATCTCTCCAATATGACCACACCTTCACCAACACGGCCCTCGACTCCAGGGACACCAACTACAAACACAGCACGGGACGTCTTTGAGTTTGATGAACGACTCTTTACGGCTGCAGGGGAACTGGATAAACAATCAAACCCACCTTCAAATAATAAACAGGAGCTTTTTGTCTTTCAATGGCTTGCAACCGTAGAACGAGAGCTCAAGAAATGTGGCCATGTAAAGAACTCTTTTGAGACAAAAGGAAAAAAGAAAAAAAAAAAAGAAAAAAAAAAAAGTCTGGAAATGAAAGGGATGTCAGTTTGTAAAGAAAAGAAAAGAAAAGAAAAGAAAGATTTGTAATTCTATCACCACTAAAAATTCTTTATTCCATTTGGCTTCGATAATAAAAAAAAACGAAATGCAATAGGATATCTTCCGGATCATGCAACCAAACCTGGAACGTCAATTGCTTAAACTCATTTCGATGCCTGCACCAAAACCACGCCACCCCATCCGTCGATTAATCGCACGATGTTTCTTATCACTTTATGTCCGAGGGAACTCTGCAACTCTCTTTGAGACTATACAGATCTTGCAAAGTTTGATTGAAGCAGGAAAAGGCATGGGTGATAAAGATGTCAAATTGTAAGTCTCAGATCGCCCAAAAAAAAAAAAAGAAAAGAAAAGAAAAGGCAATTTGGCAGTGATGCTAATGATTTTTATTATTATTATTATTATTATTATTATTTGATAAATAGAGCCGCGATTCATTGTATCGGAGTGATCATGGAGGCGATTGGAGAAAAGGTAACTTGTGTTCAGCATTTCCTATAAATAATACCTTTTCCCTTCATTAACTTAAACGTATTCATAAAACCATATCATATCACCATAGGTCCAGTCACTGGTGCCAGAGCTTACAACGTCCTTCCTTAAAGTCATCAAGACTGATAAGATAGTATGTGATATTCCCCTTTTCCTCTCTGGATGAAATTATGGATTGCATCACTTAACACGACTTGAAATCCCTCAATACACTAGTACCCGTTGATCATGCGAGCAGAAGCCATGGTTGCACTAAGAAAAATGCTGCACGGAGCAGGACGTGGATCGACAGACCTCAACAATAAGGAGATTCTCAAAGTCCTGAAAGTCACCCTTCTGGACAAAGCCCTTATCATGCGCTCATCATCAGCAGAGGTATAGAGCTTAAAAGTTGGGCATGTTGCATGTTTCGGATCGCCTACATAATTGGGTTTTCAAGGTCACTAATATACTTTATCTGGGTGATGGCAAAAAAAAAAACTATCTTATAGTGTCTTACAGCTCTTGTCAAGTATACAACCATCACATTCACAAGAAGCGAACTAGAAGCCTCGACCACACTCTTTATCAAAGCTATGGATGAGTCAACATACACAATTAGGAAATCAGTGGCTACTCTGATTGCTACACTGCTTTATTCAAAATTCCAGGGCGAGGAGAATTTGAGCATGGCCAGCGCACAATCCCCACCACCCAGCGTTAGTGGCAAACAACTTGCTGCCGGGACTGAGTCTTTCACGCTGGACGTGAACGAGCTCTTGACATATCTCTCGAGTGCTTACAATAAGCCTAACACGAGCCGTGAGGTCCGTGCAGGGATTTCAGAAACATATGCCGCGTTATTCATCATGCTTGGACCATCGGTTGTGGAGCGTCATTATGGTACTATTTTAAAGCACCTGCTAGTGGAGCTAGCAGCTAATCCCAAAAACACAGTATCACGATTTGAAATCCTGACAGCACGTGAACATGTCGAATATCTCCTTCGTGGAGTCATTGGTGCACGCCTACTGAGTGAGTCGGGACAAATTGCCAGCATCAGAGAATTAGTCGGGAGCTGGTTGAAGACCTGGCCAGCGGTCATGCCAGGAGACGTTGAGCCTTCCGAATATGCATTGATCGGCGCATTAAATGAGACATCGGCTTTACTACTAGATTTAGGAGGTGCAGCTAGTTCTGTTCAGGTAGGCACAAGAATTGGTGCATCTTTTTCTTGTCATTGGTTTAGCCCCAGAAAGAAGAAAAGGGACTGATTACTAACTGTTAGAGTTCTCTTGGTGGTGTAAATTGTAGGATATCTTGCTGTCATCGCTTACAAATTTAGTTTCCCATCCATCTCGAGCAGTACAGATCGCGACCGCCTGGTGCCTCCGATGTCTTTGTATTTCTTTGCCCACCAACCTCGCCAAACTTATCCAAACCCTTAATGCCAAACTCTCTACGGATGTGAATACACTCAACAATAATAGTACTAATTTCCAGGATGTGTCAACGAGAGCATATGGATTAGCATATTCAATTGGTGGGCTCATCACTGTTATTTCTGTCCATCCACTTTATGTCTCCTTCGAGATGAGCGCGCGCATCTTCTCAATGGCAGCACAATTGATCAAAAACAGTGCAAACAAGGAGATCCGGGTTGCTGCAGCTCAAATTCAGATTGCGTGGACCTTGATTGGATCATTGATGTGCCTAGGACCTAATTTTGTCAAGATGCATTTGCCCCAACTTCTCTTGCTTTGGAAGACGGCACTACCTAAATTAACAAGCAAGGATACCAATAATACAACGAGATCAGAATTGGATTGGGCTTTCATGATCCATGTACGAGAATGTGCTTTGGGATCAGTGGCTAGTTTCTTGTTCCATAACAGTGACAAATTGGTGACAGTTGATGTGTCGAAACGTATCGCAGCTCTGTTGTCTAACACGCTAACCTTTGCGGGAGCCGTACCCACGTTCCCGTCACAAACATCTACAGCAGCAAACAAAGGAGCTCCTCAACAACAAAACGAGCTGTTGAACGTCAAGTTCTCTGAACGAGATGATGCTCTGAGGAAACGGATCTTTGAGTGTTTTGTTGCTATGAAACATACTTCTGCGTTTGAAATGTATCAGCCCATATTGATCAAAGCAGCATTGGATGTCTTTTCAGACCCAGACAGGACTTCAGGAACTGCAGTGACAAATGCTGTGTCTGCAGCCACATTTACGACCGTGTGGGCAGTGGATGATGGATATGGGTACGGTGTCACTGGTAAGATCCAAGGCCTCCGTTGCGATGTAGCAGCAAGGACCAGTGGTCGCCAAGAGGAGATTCTGGATGGTAAAGATTACGATAGCGCGACAAGGACGACAGAGACTTTGTTGAAAAAGCCGATCCTAGGCGCGCCAGAACATGATCCTTTAGTGATCTATACGACATATGCTCTCCCAAGTTCGGTATCACGATATTCACTACCAAAGCCTCGACCTGTAGCTACTGGCGTTATTGATGCTGCAATCGAGCTGTTTGCGATCCTATTGCCTCTTCAATCATCAGCACTGCAGGGGTCTTTGATGGATGATCTGTCCAAAATGTTGAAGAGCTCGGTCTTGGACAAGAACCCTGGCAGAAAGATGGCTATTCAGGTCAATACAGTTGTAGCACTCCTAGGAGCAAGCAAGTACGCAATGGCAGAGAGTAAAAAACATGAGCAGCGGGCGTTTGAAGGGCCGCTTGCTTCTTCATTGTCTCAGTCGATATTGAGGGTAAGTAAACGAAAAAAAAAAAAAAAAAAAAAAAAAAAAAATTCTTTGTAGGAAAATGAAAGTTGGTATAACAAAATTTTAATTACGTCTCTTTTTTTTTTTTTTTTTTCCTAATTTGATATCCCAGGATTCCATTGTACATTCGGATCCGTACATCCGCTTTGTGGCATGTGAAGCTCTTGGCCGATTGACAAGTATACTTGGAAGCATGACGATCACGAACCAAATCAAGTATCTCATGGATCAGGTAGTAGCAAATCGTGACCCTGATGCCCGAGCAGGATATGCTCTTGCTCTCGGAAATGTGTTTTCGTATTTGGGTGGGATGATGGCTGGAGGCCACTTGAGGTCCGTGGTCGAATACCTGACCTCGCTGAGCCGAGACCCTCACCCGATCGTCCATAAATGGTCATTGCATTCTTTAGCATTGACGATTTCAAGTGCAGGCTTGATGTTTAGCCCATATGTGTCCAGTACATTGACCAACGTTGCAACAGTGTACTTGGCAGAATCACATGAGCCTGCAGGTGCCGGATCAATTGCTACAGCCAATATTGCAATGCAATCCGAGCTTTCTGTATACCACGAAATGGGCAGGATCATCTATGGACTCATTGGCATATTAGGGCCAGAATTGCAGTCGTCTGCTAAAGTGCGAGAGTTGTGCGTGAGCCTTGTGGAGGAACTTCGAAACGAGGACGATGAGTTTGTGATTGTACAGGGTATCCGATGCACACAGCACTTGATCATGTTTGCGCCTCTGCTAGTGGACATGTCGACGTTGGTACCATTCCTACAGGCTCGCCTACGTCGTAGCACAGGTCTGAGCCTGAAGAAGGCAGCCATAACATGCATGTATCAGCTGGTGCAGCGGGATGTTAAATCAGTCTTCCAACATTCCATGGGCGGTTTGGATGACCAATTTTTCAAGCTCCTAGACACGGACCCTACACTCCAAGACGTCAAAGATGTGGTACGCAGTTGGATCACCCAAACGGCTCTGGAGCAGCCTAGTCAATGGATTGATATCTGCCGAAAAGTATTATCTAGAACTGCTATTGATGAAGGCCAGGAGAATAATGTTAATCCGGTCGTCGATGGCAGTACTCCCAAGGTCAATCAACCTGCTGAAACGGAAGAAGAACGTGTTGATGACGATGATGATGGCCAGAACATGTTTGATGTTTCCAAACCTACTCAGAAAGCAGCACAACCATCCACTCCAGCTCAAAAGCCGGTTTCAGAGCCTGTGATAACTATTGTCACTGAGCTATCTGTCAAGGCCGCCCCAGCACTTCCGCCCCGTTGGAGGACTCGTATCTTTGCGTTAGAGTGCATCCGTCAGGTGATTGATGTGGTGGCAACGAGTGGCATTGCGGATCATTTCGACCTTGCAGTCGCTCGTCGGAAAAAGAAGAACTTTGGAGCAGATTTCCTGGTCCTAAAGGTGGCAGACCTGATCAAGATGACTGTGTATGCAGCCTCGACGCCTATTCAAGAGATTCGTATGGAAGGATTACTACTCCTACGCCAAACAATCGAAAAATTCCAATCTACAGCAGATCCAGAGGTCCCAGACAGTCCTCTACTGGAACAATACCAAGCACAAATTGGAGCTGCATTGACACCAGCATTTACAGCAGAGAGTACGCCAGAAGTAGTTTCCTTGGGTGTCAAAGTATGTGCAGTGTATGTTGGAAGTGGGATTATTCAAGAAGTGGATCGATTTGGACGAGTACTGAAGCTATTGATTGGAGCACTTGAAAAATGTAAAGAGGACAAACGGTTGACGGCTGTCGGAGATGTGACGGACCTGACGCCACACGCATCACAGATGATCAAGTGGGCGGTGTTGAACGCTTGGGCGGAGCTACAGGTTGCCAGTGTCCATCGCCAGTATTTGGTGGCGGTATTGAAGCCTAATCTAGAGGAACTCTGCAAGCTTTGGGCTAATGCGCTTGAAGAATACGCGAGATCTCGTGTGGAATCCGAGATAGCATTGGCAGGGTCTGTCTCTGCGAGCAGTACCACAAGCTCTGCAGGTCTATTCGATGCCAACTATACTGATTCAAGCAAGGGTTCTGAGAAGAATGTATGTCAACGACGTCATTTGACTGCAAAGCTTAATCGAAATTATCAACTGATTATTATCGTTTATTTATTGTTGGCTCTAATTCTTATTTGGCTCTTTGTTTTATTCTCTGGTGTTATAGTTTGACCAGACTTCGACGCTCAAGATCCTGGGCGCGGTATCCTCACTTGTAAATGAGAAGAACGAGCATATGATTCAGGCGCTCATGAGAATTACAAGCCCTGAAATTGCCACAACAACAACAACAACGACGACGACGACGACGGCAACGACCGAGAAAGAGAGTAAGGTAGAAGGTGCATCTTCAGACGAAGGGACCCAAAAAGATACCACTGATGCCTTGGGTTCATCTGATTCTTCAGCTGAAGCTCCAAACTTAGTCGTTGCCAAGAGTGCTAAAGCCAAACCTAAGAGAGGAGCTCTTCGATTGATTCATGTGATTTTCGGCCTCTGTCTGGAAATCCTGGCAAAGACATCATCGGCAGGCTCGACTATCGGCCAGAGTTCAGCGAACCTGAATGTTGCAGCGAATGATGCGGCGTTGCAGGGATGCCTCAGTGCGCTACACTCACTGTTGAACCCGATGTATATTGAGGAATCGTTCTTGAGCCGTGTGTTTTTGGAGATGATGGCCATTTTGGAGCGTGTTGCATGGATGGAAGGAAGCCGTGTCCAAGGGTTGGTTGTTGGTGTGATCTCGACGGTGATTCAGGGATACGGCAAAGAGCTGCTGTTTGTAGAGGACGAGGATGAGGATGAGGATACGGAGGAAGAAGGAAGGGAGGATGAAGCTGGCTCCTCCAATGGGGAATTGACGGATAGTGGGCTGAAAGAGTCTAGGTCTGAGGATATTTCGGCATTACCGGGCAGTCGATTGAGATCGATTGTTCAACTGTTGGTGGAGCTTTATATTCAAAAATGTGGCAGTTCGAACATAAAGTCGATCAAGTCATTCAAGTCGATAGGGGGCCGGGCGAGCCAGAAGACCACACCAGAGACGGTGGCGTTGCTGAGCAAGGTGACGGAGATGTTGGCGATGCTAGTGAAGGTAGCACCAGCAAAGTATCAATTGCATTTGGCAGCTGTTACACTTAATGTCCTGATTGGTATGTATTGATTGATACCCCATTTTTTATTTTATTTTATTTTATTTTATTTTTTTTTTTTTTTTTGAAGTTTGCTTTCTTTTCTTTCTTTTCTTTCTTTTCGTTTTATTTTTTATTTTTTATTTTTATTTTTATTTTTTTTATTTATTTATTTATTTATTTATTTATTTATATATGTATGATTTAGTTTATTGTTTTATTAATTGGCATGTATCTTTTTTTAACGGATAATTTGATGATTTTAACGGATAAATTTCCATACTAGGTGTGCTACGTGACCCTGCATTCCAAACAGAGCTCGGGCCCCATGTGCTGATGAACATCAAGTCGGTGATGGAGTCCCTGAATAAGAGCATTAGTGAATTGGATGGTAAATTTTTAGAGTTGATACTAAATGGAGCGATGGGAGCGATCTTGAAGAAGCAAGCGGCGTTTGCACCGGGAAAGCCAGGTGTAGCAATGTCGATGACTGAGAGCATGGGATTCAATTTGGAGACCACATCAGTGACGGATGTTTTGGACAAGAGTCGTGAGCCAGAGATGGACTCTGAGATGGATGTGTCGCCTGTGGAGATTACAGAATGGTGTAATGGACTGTTGGGCATGATGCTGGTGCTGACCAGCTGTACGGGGGTCAGAATCAGAAAGCCGTTCCTTGACCAGTTTGAGCGGCTGGTGACGAGTAGTATTGAGAGTAATATCAGCAAGGTAAGCGAACAAACAAAAAAAAAAAAAAAAAAAAAAAAATAGCTATATTTAAAACTCCATTTACGCATGTCATGTATATTTAATACATCGATATATGAAAAAAAAAAAAAAAAAAAAAAAAAAGATAGAGAGAGAGACTAATAGATTTATTTTACTTTACTTTTTTAAACTTTTCAACTTGGCTTTTCTCTTGAATGGGATGGATTAGATTGTAACAGTGGGGTACCAGTGCTTGAAGGGGGTGATATTGATTGAGAGCGCCAGTAGTGGCATGAGTGCGAGCTCAGAGTTAACAGACAAAGCTAAAATGACAGCGGGCAAGGCACGTGCGCGACTATTTATGCGAGAGTTGGTTCCATTTGTGGTAACAACGATTGTTGTGAGAGCAGCTCAAGAATCAGCAACGACGACGACGACGACGGCGACGACAAGTCAGACATCGGGAGGATCATCTAGTCCTTCAGGATCAAAGGATGATAAGAATGGAGTGGGAATGCAGGTGATTGAAGAGGGTATTCAGACATTGAAGAGTCTTGCGGTAGCCTCTTCTGAGACAGCACGGCCAGGAATGATTTCGATCATCATGTCAACATTGGTGCCTTTGTTACAGGACGTGAATGTGGAGATGGTAGGATCGACAGGTTCAAGAGCTCAGGGGGTACACACATTAGGATTGAATCATTTGCTTGGGCTGGGAACACAGTATCCGACGGAATTCCGATATGGAGTATCGAGATTGTCCGTGGAGCGGAGAACGCGACTGGAGAATGCAATCCGACAGAGTGTATTGGAGCAACAACAGCAACAACAAAAGCAACGGGAGAGAGAACAACGAGAACAAGAGCGTCTTGCGCGTGAACGTGACCGGGTGAAGATTGAATTGAAGAGTAGTTTCTCGGGCTTTACATAAGGAAGAAAGCAAACAAGGAAGTAAAAAAAAGAAAAAAAAAAAAAAAGATCAAAGATAAAGAATGTGGAGATGAAAATAGGGATGAGTAAATGAAATAAATCGTAGATTGCATAGACGTTAAAAAAGGGGGGGGAAAAGATATTTTTGACATAAAATTAAAAAAGATGCAGAGGTTTGTTTAAATTTGCCCTGCAAGTTGTTCACATTCCTGGAAATCTGTACTATGACAGAAAGAAATCTCTATCTTTTTTTTTTTTTTTTCCTCTCCCCCACATGTCTTGTGGAGAGAGAGAGAGAGAGAGAGAGAGAGAGAGAGAGAGAGAAGAGGGGGATCTCAGGGCAATGAGAGTAAGAAAGAAAAAGGGAAAAGGGAAAAGAGAAAAAGGGAAAAGAGGAAAAGGAAAAAAGGAAAAAGTGAAGGAATGGAAAAGGAAAAGGATGCCATGGATTGTAATTGTACCACAAATAAAGAACAGAACAGAAAAGTGAAAGGACAGTGCCCCATTCACAGCAGTGGATTAGAAGCATTAGCATAGACATTGACATTGCATTGGCAATGATTTATAGTAAAGCATTAAAGCATTAAAGCATTAAGGCATTAAAAAAGAATAAGGCTCACATCCTCACATACACACACTGCACTGTGTACATTACACATTACACATTACACATTACACATTATACATCCACATTCACCATTCACATCCACATCTGTCTCTTTGAATGTTTTGATATTCTACCTTTTTTATTTTGTAATGTATATATTTTGCATCTGCCTTTGTTTCCTTTTTATTCTGGGCTAGGGCATGTTGTACACGAGCATTATGTTTACAATTTTTTATTTTTTTATTTTTTTATTTTTTTATTTTTTTATTTTTTTATTTTTTTATTTTTTTATATAGAGAAGAGCAATTCGCAAGAAAAAGAAAACTAACTTTATTCATGTACAGTAACTAACTAACTAACTAACTAAGCTGTAACAGTTTGTTAAAAAGAAACGAAGAGAAAAGAAAAGAGCAGGGCTCTCAATTGAATGTTTAAATGCGTGCCACTGACCACTGATCTTTTTATATATATATATATAAATATTGTATATAATATAATATGTATTTTAAAAAAAAAAAAAAAAAAAAAACTTATTCTTCTCCAAGTGGCCCTATTTCCCCCTATTCCCTATTTTATCAAGGAAATGGAATGAATCAATTAAAGTGCATGGCATTAATGTTGCATGGTGTGTAAATATATCTATATCTTTCTACAACATGTTTATAGTCAATGGTCAATGGTCAATGGTCAATGGTCAATGGTATTATATATGGTATATATTATAAATGGCAAATGGCAAATGGCAAATGGCAATTGTTAGTGTGTAGATGTGTTCTTATCCTAAAAGTCTTAACGTTTTTTCTTCTTCCCCTTTTTGCCCTTTTCTTTTTCATTTCCTCGAAAAGTCTTTCTTGTCCATTATATTTCCCCTTTATTCCTTGGCTTGATTCCAAACAAACTTCTCACCCTTTTTTTACTTTTTTTTTTTTTTATTTTTTAACACACTCTCTCTCTTCTCACTCTCACACTCTCACACTCTCTTACTCTCTTACTCTCACACTCTCTTACTCTCTTACTCTCTCTCACTCTCTCACTCTCTCACTCATTCTCATTCTCATTCTCATTGACGTTCCTTTTCTTTTTCTCTTTTTTCTGATGGCCCATTCACTTTAAGCATTTCTTTCTTTTCTCTTCTCTTCTCTTCTCTTTTTCACCAAAAAGTTTTATTGCAACAGCTTCAATAATAATCATGTCAACAGCCATGCTTTCTGCACCTGCAGCAAGTCCTTTCTCAACCTCCTCCCCCTCCACCACTTCCTCAATCAATTCCTTTTTCGAGGATATTTCTCTTCTTCAAGACCTTTCACATGATTCCTCTTCTTCTTCCTCATCGTCTCCTACAATGACACCAACAACAACAACCACTACTACTACTACTGCTACTACTACTACACCTTCTTCAATCATAACCACTTTAACCAACACTACAACAACAGAAATGTCTACTATGCAACTAGTCTCACTATCAAATCTAAAGTTGAACAACGACATGTTCTCCAATCGATCCCTCTCTATCCATCGTCGTATCCTTGTCAAGAACTTCCTGACATTGCTCTACCAACTCAGCCCACCCACTGCGACGATGGATGACTGGATGCAGATGCAGGCCTCGATTGGCTATGGAGCCGATGACTTTCTCTCATCCGATCCTCTTCAGGGCACAGCAAATGACAGTGACCTGTTGATTAAAGAGGATGAGCAGAGCGGATGGATGGAACGGACCTTGAGTGCTGCAGGCCTGAACGATAACGATACCGATAAGAGAACCAAAGCTGACAGAAAAAACAACAATAGCGCCCATACAAACACCAATCGATCCACTGCAAAAGCTGAGAGCACAAGTTCAACGGTAAATAACAACAAATTGAAATTGTTTCTGTTTGCTCTGTTGTCAAAGTTACACAGTTTTTTTTTTTTTTTTTTTTGCTCGTCTAAGCATTTTCTGATTATATACATGGATTATTAACATTCAAGAAAATGGTTTAAAAAAAAAAATGTCCCTGTAAAAACTCTATTACTTTAGAAACAAAATACCAACCCGTTTCTCAACTACACAAACAATAATAACAATAATACCTCAAACAACAAATCCTCTGCTACTCCCACGACTACTCCATCCTTGGTTCTCCCTCCGTCTTCTCCTTCTTCTCCTTCTTCTCCTTCCTCTTCTTCTTCTTCGTCTCCTCGATCAGAAGAGCCCTCTTCATTGACGACTAAACAAGCATTACCTCGACCAAAGTCTTCTGAACTGCCTCAGTCACTACATTCCTATCTCTCAACCGTCTTTGATGTCAACTGGTCTGTAGACCTTCCTAGTAAAGAGGACCTACTCTTCACCAGCTCCACCTCTTCCTCCTCCTCCCTCTCTTCTACCGGTCCAGGCTCTCCTCCAATAGTATCCAAACGTAAATCCATCTCAGCCGCATCCGGACTATCATCTGTTTCAAATGCCTACTCTTTCGAACCTACTGTTTCAGCCTCTTCTTCTTCTTCTTCTTCAGATTCGACTTCATCAGGACCCAGATCCGGATCCGGATCATCCTACATGGCCTCGCCAAGGTCATCTACTTCATCATCCTTTTCCTCAGTCTCGACCACATCCAGTGCTTCGTCCGTGAGCTCCGTAGGAAGCGCCCTAACCAACTACAATAACAAGACCGATGGCCTGGACAGACCCATAACTGGGACAGGAGCAGGAACGGGAGCAGGAGCAGGAGCAGGAGCAGGAGCAGGAGCAGGAACTGGAAATGGAAATGGAGCTGCAGGGACTGCCACTAACCCTGTCCGTAAGCTGCCTTTGCCCCCAAATCCCACCGCTGCTTCTCGGGCCAACAGCAGCAACAATACCAATGTTCAAATCACAATTAACGGCCCCGTTGTTGCTGCTGGATCCAATAATGGTGCACATCAGAATGCAACGGGAAACACTACCAATGGCATTGGCAGTGGAATTAGTAATACAGGCAGCAACACTCTTCAAGAAAACAAGAACCTGAATATGAACATGAACACCACTAACCGAAAGACCAACGCCAATGCTCAGCTCAAAGCACCACTCCTTCCTGGAAGGCGCTCTTCCTTGTTACAGACGGGTCAGATACCACCCCCTATCAATTACAATAATAACAATGGTAATAATGCCAATGCCTCAAACAGGATGAGCATCATCAATACAAATGCCTCCTCACTAGAACGGCCCCGTCCATCGCCACCAACTCTCTCAGTGTCACCACCCTTGTCCCCTACTCCTGTCACTAGTCCATCGGCCACAGCAGCATCGCCTTCACTTTCGCCACCACTATCCAATGCCTCTCCGAACCAAGCGACTTCACCACCACTACTTCCGGCAAAGCCATTCATCTCCAAGAGAACGTCGTCGTTGCAAGTAGAGCGACCCAAATCTGTCCAGCGCTCGTTCAGTGACAGCAACAATGTCTACCATCACCAAAGTCTCAGCCCTGTGTCCCCGACAATGACTGCGACAACACTGTCAGTTCCAGAGGCCAATATCATTGGACTGCCCCGGCCTATTCTGAACCCGGCATCACACCACGCCAGCTCACCACCGCCTTCGCCGTCAAAGACGTCTCTTTCCCCTACAGACTCTACCACGCCCACGACCACATTGTCTCGATCACCCTCTAGCACGGTCCACGTAGCGGTTCTGCAGACGAACCCCTATAAGCGATCTGCTTCGGATGAGCAGATTATGAAGGCTCGGGTAGTGAGGGCACCCTCACCTTCATCTTCGCCCTCACTTTCCCCTTTACCCTCTAATTCGCCCTCGACCTCCTCTTCATCTACGTCCCTATCCACCGCCAGCTCATCCGTCCCTCCCTCGCCCGTCATAGCAGCGACACCAGCACCGGTGGCGATGTCGAGACCTACGCCCACATATTATCTAAAGTCTTCGAAATCCAGTCCTTGTCTCAAAGAGTCAATGTCTGATGGGAAGAATGTACAGGGAAATGCGAGCAATGCGCCAGTGATGCCAGATCTGTATGCTCAACAACAATATCAGCAGCTCTATAATAACCAGCAACAACAACAACAACAACAACAACAACAACAACAACAGCAGCAGCAGTATCAGTATCAACAAGATTTGGCACACCCACCACAGCCTGTTGCTGCTGCAGAGAACAGGGCTGGATTAGGAACTGGAGTAGGAGCGGGACTTCGACTTTTGGCCAGGACTAGTTCTCAAAGGAGTAAAGCGGCATCGACGAACGAGAACGGGGCTAGAGCAGGAGATGGTGGATTGGATGTTTATTCACAAAACAACCACGAAGGCTCTGGTCGGAATCGTGGGCCTTATGGTCATGTACGTGGACATGCGTATGCACAGAGCATGAGTAATGTGAGTGTGCTATCTGCATCTGCAACAGATCTTGAAATGTCGATCAAGTCGGCTCCTCTGATGGATCCAGGTCAAGGAAACGGTAGCTCGGGAAGATCGATGACGATGGATCACCACGGCCATGGTAGTAGTAATAATCATAATAATAACAACGGCAATGGTGGCAATAGCAACGGTGGCAAGCCAGCGGCTTCATCTGGGCGTTGGACGTCGATGAAGATGATTCTAGGCTTGCGAGTTGGTCATGGTACCAAGAGCTAGAAAGAAACATAGTCATCATCAACTATCATCTCTATCCCGTTATACCCTACCTCCTTTTTTACAGCCATCCATTCCATTTATTTAAGCCTTTTTTTATTTTTTTTTATTTTTTTTGTATAGAGTTGCCTTATTAAAAAAAAAAATAAACAAAATAAAATAAAATAAAAATACAAAGCGACAGGTATAAGAGATGAAAACATGTCAAAAGATATGCTTCGCCCAGACACATTTAAACATTTCCCATCAGTAAAAAAATAAACAGTCTAGAGGTTTCTTTATTTTACTTATTCTTTTATAAACAAACATAGATTTATTTTATTTTTTTATTTTTTTTTTCATAGTTCTTGTTTACCAAAGTAGGTAGTTAAAAGAAGCGATGTCTTGTTGACAGACAAATCTGTGCAGGGAAGAAAAAAGAGGAAGGAGGGATGGATATCCAGCATGTTTTCTTTTTTTTTTTTTTTTTTTTTTACTTGCTAATAAGTGACTGAGCATAGGCAGTGACTTCACCATCAGGCTCCATATAGTGAAGGTTAGGATTGGTCGTCAATGTTTGGACCTGGAAGTCGGGCATTTCAGCAGCAAAGCCTAACAAGGCAGACCTGTAGCTCTGAGTGACTTTACCACCTAAAGGAAGAAGGAAAAAAAAGGGAAAAAAAAAAAAAAAAAAAAAAAGAGGTTAGATAATCAAATGACTGGGATATTGAGCTATGAATTCTTTTAGCGTTGAGATGGGTATGACATGACATATGATGGGATGATTAACAAAACAATGTTTTTTTGGGGGGAAAGAGGAAAAGCGTTGAGGTGTAAAGTAAAAAAAAAACTGTAGACACGCAACGCACTAACGCAGATGCAGGTCATGCTTTAGACTACAATAAAAAATAAAAAAAAAACAATCCCACAAAGACCCTGACACGTTTCAATAAAAAAATGCGCTCTTTTTTTTTTTTTTTTTTTTTTTGTGTGTGTGTGCTTGTCTTTTTTTTCTCACGAGTTCTCTTTTCTTCTTCGCGTCATTCGTGGTTGCAACATGTAAAAATGATTTCCCAGCAAACAAAACTAAAAAAAAAAAAAAAAAAAACCAAAAGGGAACCCTTACCCTGAGAGCGAATGTCCTCCTCAGCTTTGTCAACCTCTTCATGAGGAGTCTCGGGCTTGAAGACAACAATCATCTTGTTGGTACCATGCTTCAAGTTCTCTGAGTTGTTAGGAGTGCTCTCGGGAGCACTACCGGGAGGAACAGCCAAGGGCTTTGCGACGTTGTCACCCGGATTCTGAGTACCGACAGGGAGGACCGAAGCGGAGAAGGGGTTGTTGGCTACAAAACAGCAACAGCGAGAACAGCAGCAGCAATATTAGTTGAAGCAGTGCATTCACATCAACATCAACATCCACACCCGTATCCGTATCAACATCAACAGCAGCCATAGGGACGGGATAAGGATAAATATTCATAAAGATAATTCAAAATGAATTTCATTTTCGTTAACAGACGAAACATCACCAGCATGAACAGCCACGATGATAGAGAGAGCAAAAGCAGCATAGAGCGTCAATGAACGAGTCAGAGATATATCTAGGAATGTGAATCAATGCATTGGATAATTGGTGCTGTTGGTTTTTTTTTTTTTTTTTTTTTTTTTTTTATAAAAAAAAAAAAAAAAATGAAAGGAAGGAGAAGAGGACTTACAGGCCATGATGATGATAATTGATATCGATGTTCTTGTTCTTGATAAAAGAAAAAAGATAAAATAAAAAAATAGATTGGTATCGAGAAGAAGGGAGAGAATAAAGAAGAAAAAAAAAAAAGCAAAAGAAAGATTGGTTTTATATCTTACAAGCACCAAGCAATTTGTTCAAGGAACAAGGTGTCACATGTGAGACAGATGATGTTCGTGTTCTTGTGTCTGTAATTTTTTTTTTTTTTTTTTTTTCTTTTACACACATACAAAAAAAATACATGGACGCGTAACTTCATTAAAACCTGGAAAAAGTTTACGCGTCCTCCTCTTTTCACTTACTTTTAACTCCTCTGCAAACATACGCATCAATAAAAGGAAAAAAAAAAAAAAAAAAAAAACTTCCTAGGTGAACAGGTGAACAGGTGAACAGGTGGGCAGACAAAAGAAGAACCTGTCTATCATACAACAGTTAACAGTAAGAGGATCGAGATTCTCTTCCCCCCCCCCCCCCCCACTTTTTTTATATCATCCTACCCTCCCTCGTGAACATATTCATAAACCCATTTTATTTTATTTTATTTTTTTTCCTCATTATTATAAAAAATAAAAAATAAAAAATAAAAAAAATTGTTAATACATGGGCATATAGTCATAACAAAACTCAAATCCATTTCGTACTTCTACATCTTGATCTGACTGCTTTTTATTGCCCTTGAATTTTTAATGTCATCTGGTTTCCTAAAAAGGAAGTGTATTGTAACTAGGATTCATAGACGAATCATAGCCTAAATTTCGGCAAGGATAAAAGGCGATATGGCCGAGTTGGTTAAGGCGCCAGAATCAGGATCTGGTTCGAAAGAGCGTGGGTTCAAATCCCACTGTCGTCACTATTCCTTTTTTTGCTCCATCACGGAGCATTTTTTTTCCTTTGGCACTGTTGTGATTGGTGGTTGCTGAATTCAAGCCTTTTACTCTCTTTTACCTCACTAAGCCCTGTGCAAAATGCTAGACCCATGCAAAGGTAAAAGGTACGCTACGTTTACACCCAAGTAATTTCATCCCCTTTATTTTATTTTTTATTTTTTATTTTTTAAGCTACATAATTTTATTTATTTATTTACAAGAGCCGACCATGGTGAGGCCACGATCTTGCGGATCGTCTACTTACTCAAGTCGTAAGGATCCGTGGCTGTGTGCTAAGTCATGGCGCGAGATATTACACGAAAAAAAAAAAAAAAAAAAAAAAAAAAAAAAAGCACGGACCTGAAATAGTTTGAATAGATGTATTTTTTTTTCCAAGATCCCAATGATGGCCTTCCTTCGAACGTCGTCCATAGCCCCCCATTATATAGCCAGGCTTCATTGATGGGGTTCCATTGATACATGTGCAGGATTAAATTGATTGAGCATTCACTAAAAGTCGTAGAATATGCGCGTTGAGAAACATGCCCATTAAGGAATTGAGACATGGTCTGTGCTATGCGAAATGCTTGAGATTTCATACGCGTTCTTTTTTTTAGTGGCAGTGCTAATAATATATGATGATATAATTGATGGGGGGTTTTTTTTTCTAAATTCTTCAATAGTTCAATCCGTCTATACAAAAATAAAAAAGACATTTACAGGCCAGTGGCGCCAGGCCAAGATCAAGATCTTGGTACTTCTTTGGGTCCAATCACTTGGTTTATCCCTCGGACTGAAAACCGGACAAATTTGTCCATTTAGCTTCTATCAATTTATGGGCAGATCAGATCCAGTTCTCTGTGCTTTCTATTGATAGAAAACAACCGTCGATTGCATGTCAAGGAAGAAGAAAAAAAAGGTCAGTAAAAATTCATCAGTAAAAAAAATCAATCAGTAAAAAACCATATATCAAGCTCATATCATCACAATACACTAATGTCCACCCTTTATTGGTCTCCACTTTTCTAGCGCATCTAGCAACACTTACTATTCATCATTACCTTCTTCCTCAGCCTAAAAAAAAAAAAAAAAAAAAAAAAAAAAACCCCTCTGCTATTTCTCTAATCCTTTCGAAGCAAAGAAGTAAGGATCCAAATTTGTCGCTCTTTTGATTATGACTTTTTAAGTATGAATGATTTTCTTAATAAGTGTCTTGTAATTGAAAAGGTCAAAGATTAAAAAATATAAACATGCTCAAGATGCTGGTACTGCTAAAGGTCCTCAAGAAGCCAACACTGAAGAGGTTAAACTGAGTCTGCTCGATTATTTTATTGCATCGAAGGCAGTGAAAGGAAAAGAGTGATGTGAAGGGAAAGGGCGTTGCGAAGCTCAGTGGCCTGAGCGAGGATTTGAGCGAGGATGAAGGGAAAAAAAAAATTGGTTTACTGAATGGTTTACGAAGGACGACCTTTTCACATTGTCTACGGTGCCATTGTCTCATTTACCCCCCGTAGTCGAGACAAGTAAAGCTACCATAATTCAGCTCCATGTCGGGGATAGAGTTACGGACCTGAAAGTAGTCAATTCAAAGGACATCTACGCTGTTGATATGTTCCCGACGACAGAACGGCTATGTGAAGCCCTTCGATCACCATTAATTCATAAGGTGATCTAATAACAAGAAATTTGGCGAGAATCTCGGGTGGATGCAAAAATCGGTCAGAAATGTCGTACGTAGCGTCAATGTCTCTTTTGTGGATTGGCAATATGGTATTCTGACTGTGGAAGCCAAGGTTTATGAAAAGGTCTTCCATGCGGACTACAATGTTGAGGTGAACATCACTCTCCGTTCTTTGATGTCACTTCGTGGAAAGAATTAGCTGGACGACGAAGCGATCGAGGGGACCCTGACTTTTTTCTCTCCGTGGCTACGGAAACGGATGGCAATACGTTTTTATTCCCCCTTGGTGGAGATGGAGTGCCGCTATAGCCTCAGCTGCAAACGCTCGTCCAAAGAGATTCAGGAGCAGGCAAGTCCACATTCAATCACGCTCTGGAACGCACACCCTGGTATGTATACCATAAAAGACATGGTCAGGTCCTACTACTTATCAATCTTCCAGCCATCGACAAGCCAGAGAAGGAACTGGTGGCAAAGCAGTTGCGACACTATGGCTTTACGAGCGCACAGATCAAGGGACTGAAGATGAATCGGTCATTTGTCTTGATCTATGATGGATACGATGAGAGCATGTAGACTAACAATCTGTATGTTACCAACCGACTGAATAAGCCTAGAGAATGGAGGGCTTAGATGGCGACCAGTTGTCGTAGTGAGTACCTTGAATTGGACTACCGAGATCGCTTCCAACCTATGGATCGCAATCACCGAGCAGATTCTGGGTTGTTTCAAGGGGCTGTGATTATACCGTTCCCTGGGGGCTTGGGTTGGTGATTATATCGAGCAATATGTCACCAATATGGACCCACCGTGGCAAGTAAAGGGTTACCAAAGTGCACTCAAAATGGTTCCCAGTCTACAAGACCTTGCGAAGGACCCATTAATGCTGTCGATGTCGCTAGAGGTACTTCCACGGATAGTGGAAGTGGATCCAAATCAAGGCATCTCTAACGCCAAGCTTAAGCGGGTCATACTGTATGATCAGTTCGTTGAGCAGTGGCTCGAGCGAGGCAAGAGGCGATTAAGTGAGACACTAGGATCAGAAGATAGACGAATGTTCCGTGCATTGAGGAACGTATTTAGGTATTTAGGATAAGAATGCTTGTTGGTAAAGCCTTCATAAAAAGAGAATGAATGTAGTATATAATGCTATATAGTACATGCTTAAGATTTTTTCGAAGATCGTGATGTTGTAGTTTTTTATGGTGAGAAAGGCTAGACGCGTTACAAAGTTTAGAATAAAGACTAAAAAAAGGGGGATGTTTACATGTCATAACTACATGAACTTGGGCATGTTTTGACAACTTGGATGTTCAAAGAAAGGACTTGTCCAGGCTTTATTGTGCCGTCGCGTTTAATCTCTAGGGTGTCAGAGATCATTTTATGCGTAGGCACAATGCGTTTGTCTGCATGTGTGATCTAATGTAGATAGTGAGCATAAGTTGAGAAGGTGTTTGCTTCCAGTAGCATTTGCTTCTTAATCGTGTAAAAAAGAAGAAGGGGGAGGAAGAGGAGGAAGAGGAGGAAGAGGAGGAAGAGGAGGAAGAGGAATAAGAGGAATAAGAAGGGTAGAGTAATATCATGAGTTGCCATCATTGTAAAAGGAATGAGACAGGAGAGTATAATAACCATTGGAGTATTAGGGAATGGATCTACGGATCATTGAGACCATTGGACATGACAGAATAGGAAACTAAGGAGAATATCAGATGAGAAAAAGAAAAGAGAAGACAGAGAGAGAGAGAGAGAGAGAGAATGATGGAATGATGCAACGGTTGGTATTTGTGCGTCAATGCATTTGTTTCAAGGGCTTTATCTCGGTTATGGCGTCCGTTACGTCTCTTTCTATCGTCCCTTTAAACATCCCTATTCTCCCCTTTTGCAACAAAGGAAGAAAAGAAGAAAGGAAGAAAAGAAGGAAGAAAGAAAAGAAGAAGGAAGAAAAAAAAAAAAACGCGTGGAGTCAAAGAAACAAAACGATTTGCCATTCAAAAGATTCTTCCTCTCAAATTACTTTCTTCAGTGCAAGTGCATTTGCTTGTGCATGTGCATGTTCAATTGTACTCTTAGAAAACCACGTCTGTCCATCGCTCTTTTTTTTTTTTTTTTCTTTTTCTTTTTTTTTGATACAACGCAAATGAAAAAGAAAAAAGAAAAAAAAGCAAAACCCCCTTTCCTTTCTTTCCTTCCCCCATCTTTTTTTTTTTTTTCTTTCTTTTCCCATTTCACGTCTTTTTCTTTTCTTTTCTTGTCTTTCCTCCCTTTCAGACAAATCTATTCGTCATGGACTCATTCTCACAGGGCCATGTATATGAGCGAGGACAGCACAGTCGGCAACAGCAACAGCATACCCCCCATTACAGACACGTCTCTGTTCACCCTCAGAACCTGTCAACTCTTCAGGAGAGCATACATCAGGAATCAGCCATGAATACTCTGCCCAATGTAGGGTCCGACTCATCTGACTATGGATATGCCTCTATGCCTGTTCACGATCCACTTCATCATAACCATAGCAGTAACAACAGTTTGCAACAGCAGCAGCATAAACATTCGGGTTGGAGCACAGGCCATGTTGGTATCATGATTGACGACCATCAAGGCCATGACCAAGAACATGGACATGCTCAAGGTCATGCTCAGACCCAAACCCTTCCATCAACTCATACTCATCCTTTCTCATTTGAGCAAGGACACACGCCGACAGGCTCGCCTACAGCAGGGCTTCCGACCCAGCACAAACACCAACAACAACAACAACAACAACCACTTGAGCCCTTGCCTCCGTCCGCTGTGACAAGTCATTCATCCTCTCGAAACTCGTACACGGGAGGAATGTTTAAGCAGGGGTATTCGCAATACCAAGGTCAGCTTCCTGGGGCTACACTCTCCCGACATCTATCCATTCAACTCTCACCCAATTCCATGTTACTACCACCACCACCCCAGGCACTACAACCAGGAGGACTGAAGGACTATCCTTCTTCATCCAATTCAGTTGCTAGTAGTCAGACAGGTGTGCCTTCACGTGGGTTCCAATCATCATTGCAACAACAGCAGCAGCAGCAGGCGCAAGCTTCTCAGCAATATCATTTCCAACATCAACAACCACAGCATCAGCATCAGCATCAGCAGTATGCAACACATCGGCAGTCGCAAAGTCCATCGCAGCAGGTTGCTTTACCTCCACCACCGGTCAAACATATCCGTTCCCCAATGCGATCGCCCAACGTGCCCCAATTATCATCGCAAGCCATGGCACATGCTCAAGCCCAGTCGCAGATTCAGATGCAGGCTCAGCAATATCGGCAATATCATGCGCAGGGTCAGCAGCAATTCCCACCGAGGACACATCGCCGTAGTATTCAACCATTAACATTGGATCAACAGCAACCAAAGGGAGGATCATTCCGCTATGTTCGAAATCAAGCAGATCTATGGCCACAAAAAGGTTCACAAAAATATCGATCAATTGATGCACATGGCCATAGTATCAGTGTAAGTATATGAAACAACAAAACTTGATTGCTTAAAAAAAAAAAAAAAAAAAAAAAAAATAAGCGAATGAGAAGAGTCAGTAGAGATTGCTCTTCTTTCTCGAGTAGTTCATCCTTACTTCACAATAGGATCAGTGGAAGATTGGGGAATGTTGGGATATTACCTGGCATCCACACGAGCCCGCTTACACACACACACACCTATACATAATACTTACATAAAACATGTATTATATTATCGTCATCCTTTAAAGCCGTTACGAGCTCTAACGGAGCTTTTGACAAAGACATACTCGCACTGTAACCGGGATTTTAAGTATGAGCCATCCTACAATCCTCGTCGTGTGTTGACCAAACCATCTAAGCCTGTACATAACGAGGGTTACGATAATGAGGACTACGACTACATTTTATATGTTGGTGACATTTTAGGCAGCGAAGAAAGGCAAAGGTAGACATTAAGCCAAGTTTTTTTATTTTATTTTGTTTTTTCTTTTTTGTGCGTGTATGAACTTGCACGAGATGTCAAAGTACTCATCTGAATTGATACACCGCATTTCATTTACGCCATTAAATATTAGATACCTCATTCTTGACGTATTAGGCCAAGGAACATTTGGACAGGTGGTCAAGTGCCAGAATCTCAAGACGAATGCGATAGTGGCAGTGAAAGTGATCAAGAACAAGCCGGCGTATTTCAACCAGAGCATGATGGAGGTGACAGTATTGGAACTCTTGAACGGGCGGTACGATGTAGATGACCGGCACCATATCTTGAGACTACAGGATACATTCATTCATCGACGACACTTGTGTCTGGTTTTTGAGCTGCTTTCTGTCAACCTGTATGAGCTGATCAAGCAGAATCAGTTCCGTGGCTTGAGTATGAGTCTTGTTCGTGTCTTCACGGCTCAACTATTGGATGTGCTCTGCGTCTTGAATGAAGCTCGGATTATTCACTGTGACTTGAAGCCTGAAAACGTGTTGCTGAAAAAGTAAGTCAATTTAATACCCAGATCAAAATAAAGGTTCATACCCGTGCCATTCCAGGTCCTTAATGCTAACTTTTTTTTTTTTTTTTTTTTTTCTTTTCTTTGTTTTGCTTAGCTTGGAGACACCGTCGATCAAGGTGATTGACTTTGGATCTGCATGTCATGAGCAACAGACGGTGTATACCTATATCCAATCGCGATTTTATAGAAGTCCTGAAGTCCTCGTAGGATTGCCGTAAGTCAACTCTGTTCTCAATCTTTTCTTTATCATTTTATGGCTCATGGAAATTATAATGTCAAACCAAGGATTCTACAACTTAATGAGTGTTCCTTATTGCCACTATTATAACTATTAGCTATTCATCGTCCATTGATATTTGGTCTGTGGGTTGTATAGCAGCAGAGCTGTTCCTCGGTTTGCCTCTTTTCCCCGGAAGTTCCGAGTATAATCAGCTTTGCAGGATTGTGGAGATGCTTGGGTAAGCTGAAGAGAAGAGGAATAATGGATCAAATGGTCACGTCTTGAAAAAAAGAAAAAAAAAAATGCAGTCAAGCCTGATGGTGTCATGGGTGCTGACAGATTTTTTTTCGCTCCCTATTCGTTTGTACTATCTGATCTGTTTGTTAGAATGCTTCCTACATATATGCTGGACATCGGAAAAACTGCACATGAATTCTTTGAAGTGGTTCGGCCAGATAGCAGCTATGGTAGACCAGGATCTAAAAAATACCGTCTCAAGTCTATAGAGACTTATTCGAGAGAGCATAACGTGGTAGAGCAGCCCAGCAAACGGTACTTTCAGGCGACAACACTTCCTGACATCATCAACAGCTACCCAATGCTGAAGAAGGGAATGACTCCCAAAGAAATCGAGAAAGGTAAGGAGGGAAGTGCTCCATCACACTCGAATAAAGTCGTTTTGTACCTTTTTCTGTTCGACTGATTGTTGATATTTTTTTTTTTTCCATTCCTTTTCTTTTAAATAACTTAGAGATGTTGAACCGCCAATCTTTCATCAATTTCCTTCAGGGGCTTTTGAACCTGAACCCGATTGAGCGATGGTCACCACATCAAGCAAAGTTACATCCATTCATTACTGGGGAACCATTCACAGGCAGCTTTGTACCTCCTACAATACCAAAAAAGACAAT
This sequence comes from Lobosporangium transversale, assembly GCF_002105155.1. NCBI lineage: Eukaryota > Fungi > Mortierellomycota > Mortierellomycetes > Mortierellales > Mortierellaceae > Lobosporangium > Lobosporangium transversale. The sequence continues at coordinate 691,611 of NW_019028982.1, read as the reverse complement.
GACAGCTGAGAATTCTGTGCGACTGGAGCCGACGATGCCAGGACGCATATCCAAGACAAGGTCAGCATCACTGTCAACATCAACGTCTTCGCCCGCTCTGGTTCCATCCTCAGTTACCGACAGAGCTGCTGCAGAGGTCTCCAAACAACCACAACACTCCAAGGTGGACGGAATTGTGGAACTAAGCACCACTTCTCAACCTTCAGCATTCAAGGCTGGTACTGACACATCAGGATCTCACTCACGCCCGTCACTATCAGCGCTTGGAGGCTCTGTAGCGACATCAAGCGAGAGCTCAGTAGGATCATCCATTACAGATGTTTCTTCATTAGATGCTTCCCCCGCCACAGTAGCTGCCCCTCCATCTGAAGCATTGACAGCTACAAGCGCAACAGTCGCTGGAGTGGCCATGACATCCTCGCCTGGAATACAGTCACAGGATCCTCTTGGAGTACAGACTACAGCCGTGCAGCCACCGTCTACCACATTCCATCAGGGATATGGGCACAGACCAAGGGCAACTACGCTGGGTACAGTAGAGGTCCCCAAGAATATGGCACAATTGGCAGCAGCAATGACACCCCAACAAGGTCAAGCGCTCGGTGGTATCAGTGGATCATCTAGTCTCTCCCATCGTATAGGGCCCAATAGTGCGGCAGGAGCAGCTACATTCGAACCGCCATCACTCTTCTCACATGGAGGTGCTGGTGGTAGCAGCAGTTCTTACGGACTTCGTCAGATTCCAGAGAGATCAGAGCAAAACTCACCAGTCTTTGAAGAGTCCAACAGCGCCGCAAGCAGTAGAGCGAGCAGCCCAAGCAGCTCTGGAGAGCCGACACAATCATATTCGCGTACTACTGGATCTAGGTACCCTCAGCAGCAGCACCAACAGTGTTCCCTTCAACAGTCCCATCATCATCTGCATCGTAGCGGTAGTGATGGAGCAGGCAAGCTTGCAGCAGCAGCTCGGTCACTCAAGAATGTGATGGAAAGGACTAGCCGCGGTCATGGTGATGAGGCTCATCGTGACTCGTTTGGTGTATCAGAGTCTGCATCTGAATCTGGATCTGGATCTTTTGTGCCAGAACTAACCCCCTTGCAAAAGATGCAGCAGCAACTGCTTCAAAGTCAAGTTCAACCGCAGCAGCAGCAGCATCGTGCTCGATACCATTTCGGATACCCACAATCGGAGTCAAGTCTAAGCGAAGATGGAACTGGAGATAGCAGCAATAGTAGTAGTCGTCAGGATTTCTCAAGCGAGCCCGAGTTTGAAGAGAGTGCGGGCAGGAGGAGTAACTTGCGACCGGTGAACTTGAATATGGATTTGGGCCGGCCAGGCGGTGTCCAGAACCGAAGTAATCCCAGTCTTATTGAAGAGGATGAGGAAGAGGATGAGGAAGAGGATGAAGAGGATGCAGAGCAAGTAAGCGATGGTAGCGCAGACGACAGCAAAGATGACTCATTATATGGGGATAGGAACGACTATTGCAGCAATTACCAGACTACCCGAGCCCATGGACATGGCCATAGCGAAAGTGAGATTGGAGGTGTTAGTAGAAGTGGGACGGGAAGCAGTCTGTATAGTTCTGGCCGAAGTATTTCAGACCTTCATGGCCATGACCACAATGTGGATGAAACAGATTCGCCGAATTTGGAATCAATTGAGGCTAATGCTATAGCAGCAGGTGTGGCGCCACTCATCTCGCCACCGATTGCTCTGGACATGACCATTCCACCAACAGAGATAGACACAGTTTTGGGTAAGGTCGAAGAAGTGGAAGAAGAAGAAGAAGACGAGGAGGACGAAGTGGACGAAGAGGATAGTATAGAGGGGCAACAAGAAGTAGGCACAATAAGACGTGGGCTGTCATCCTTTGTGTTAGCAGACAAAGAGGAGGATGAGGAGGATGAGGAGGATGAGGAAGATGAGGACGTGGACATTGGAGAAGCTGTGCCAATTCTATCAACACTGCCTATCCAGACGAAAGCGCAAAAGGAGACAGAGACGAGGCAGATGGCTAACAATAGTGAGACATCGTCCAAGAATGTGATTCAGCAAAACACCAAGCCTCCTCATGGACAGCAAGACACGACAGCAACAACCACGAGAGAATGATGATTATATATTATTATTATTATTACTTTTGTTTGTGATGGGATACGATGGTTGGTGTGCCACTCAAGTAGTTACCCTCATTTTTTTTTTATTTTTTATTTTTTTTATTTTCTATTATTTTTTTTTTTTATTGGTTTGTTAATTAACTATACAGCGCTGTACAACTATTCCTGTTCTTGAAACTGTTGGACATGAGCAAGATGATGAGGAAGACAATGAGGATGATGATGAGGATAGCTGTTATTATGCTGGTGGGATGAAGTTCATGTACCTTTGTCTCCCTATTCATCCATACATCACAGCCATGGGACTGATCAATAGTCGATGTCAGTTCGATATTCAAGACATTTATATGTTTTTTTATTTTATTTTTTTATTTTTTTATTTTTTTATTTTTTTATTTTTTTATTTTTTTTTAAGTTTAATGAACGCGTTTTATTTACAACTGCAGCACTACACATTTGCATTCTACAAGCTTGTATCTTTCTGATGTTCCGAGCCTGCGCTCTTCTTCATGTCCAGTCATAAAGTCTGGGTATGATATGTTCCTGCTTCACCTCCTCCACCACTACCTCCTCTGACAGTCTGACAGGGCCGATATATTAGACGATACTGATAACCCCTCCTACCGATTCCATTGACTTTTAACTTCAACGCGGCTCGCCTCAAGAGGACTCCTTCCAGAGAGAGAGAGAGAGAGAGAGAGAGAGAGAGAGAGAACTCGTTTGACAGAGCGAAATTGAACATTCTTTATTGGATGGAATACCTACATAGTTTAAATGGTTACACAATAAAGATAAACCATTTTTGCTCCAACAAAGAAAGTGTGATCTAGATATCTGAATATCAGTACATGTACATGGTGTATAAAAGTTTAGCGAATGAAAGTCCCATTTTACTTTTACATTTATTGAGGTGGTGCCTACTGCTACATTATTCTGATTCAATCAATTCAATTATACGATGACACTGCAGGATCTGCAAATACGATCGATGATGCCAAAAGCCTAGACATCTTGCCAGTTCCTCCAGAACTATTCCCACCAAGTTGAGATCGTGTCATATTAGGTGATTGAGGGCTAGTGACTGTTGCAGTGTTATTACTATTATTGTTCCGTGATGAACCATTCGATGATGTTACTATAGAGACAGATCCTCCTGTTCCAACACCGTTTTGAACATTCGCTGCTCCCAAAACCGGACTGGCCAAAGATATAGAGGATGAAAATGCAGAGGATGTTCGTTTACTGGGTTGCTGGTCCGAGGTAGTGTTATGATGATGGTCGGAGTTAAACACTACAGAAGACTGTAATGCGCGAGACACAAAGGGTCCTGTCTTGTTAGTGGTGGGGTTACTTGAGTTATTGGTGGTATGATGGGTATTAACGCTAGTATTATGATTGAAGTTGCTGTTACTGTTGTCAGTGGGGGATGAAATGGAGCCGAGTATAAAGTCATTGTCATCTACTTGGATGGTATCATTGCAGTCCTCCAGCTTGAATCCTTCAAAGATTGCAAACATATTAGGCTGAGGCAAATGTCGTTGAAGCTGAAAGTGCTTGCTTAGGAAGCGGAACAGCTTTGGGCTTGGTCGATCATATGCAATTTGAGTCGGCTCGATATCTTCAACCTTGAAATAGAAATTGAATAAAAGTAAATTGTTAATTACAAAAAGTGTGCAGAAAGTAGAAATCCGAAAGCGGGATCGCGGGATACGGGAGAAATTAGAGATTTTGAAAATTAAAATAAAATAATAAAAAATAACTGCATGGACCCCCAGCCCCCAATGGAAATAGGTCTATGGGGTAGATGGCTCGCTCAAAAACGTAAAAAAAACTAATGTGACAAAAATAAACTATTTTTTTTTTTAATTATTATTTACCTTAAGCATGTAGTCAAAGAGAAGCTTCCCAAAACCTCGGCGTTGGCAAGATGCATCAACATAAAAGTCAAGGACGCAGCACACCACTTGCTCATGCATCGTGCCAAACTTGTCCTACAGTGGCAAAAAACAAAAAAAAAACACGGGAAATGCGCAGAGGCCAAGAAGAAATTAGAGTGAGTTCATTGTACATGTAAGAGAAGGAAGAGAGGAGATGGAAACACGGGATAAAAAAAAGACTTACCACGATGAATAACTTCTTCTCACCCATCTTGAGCATCCCTGCAACATAAACACCCCTTTCCTCACTACGACTTAATGTGCTTTTCTTGGATGCATCTTCCTGTGGAGAGTCTGTAATCGAGTTAGAGGAGCCATGGAAATCATAGAGACTCCTTCGAATGGATTCAGTCATCAGTGGTGATCCAATTTCGAGTTGATCCAACCATTGATCCTCACCACTGTCCAAGCCAGTTCGAAGGATATACACGCGCTGTGTGGGGTTCTTTGCCAGTCTTACGGTCTGTGTGATTGACGTCGGCAATTCTTGAGCCTAAGTTTTAAAAAGAAAAAGAAAAAAAAGCGAATGTGAGGATCAAAGCTCAATTATCCCTTTTTTTTTTTCTTTCTTTCTTCGGGAGGAAATAAAAAAGTAAACTTTACTTTGGCAGACGCTTGACCTAGGGCATCGACAATAGCGCCTAATCGTTCTTGGTCTGAAAGAGGCGAAGTACCATTATTGGTGGCGAGGCATGAAGTAGAAGTACCAGTTGTGGATGAGGAGGAGGAGGAGGAAAGAGAGGAACTAGTCGAATTACTCAAATAAGGACCAGTCGAGTTCTTGGAAGGAATGCCGATAGACACGGAGGAGGCGAATGCCTGTTGGATTTGATTTTGATTATGTTCGAGTGCAGCAAAAGTGGAGGCAGGCACCAAGGTGATGGGAAGGGGTAAAAGAGGGATCAGTGGGAAATCAAAATTCATTGCTCTTTGCTTCTGGTGGGTGCGTGTTTGAAATGGTAAGGGTCTGAAAAAGATATGAGGAAAGAAAAAAAGGAAAGAAGGAAGAAAGGAAGGAAGGAAGAAAGAAGGAAGGAAGGAAGGAAAGAAAGAAAGCTGCAAACAGGTCAAGGAGATACAAAGAGTCCTTATTGGTGTGTACAGGCAATAAAGACAGAGCGACAATGATGAAGGAGGAGGATAAAAGAGTAAAAGTGTTTACTGATGTGTGTACACTTGATGATAGTTGACACTTGAACGAGATCGTAGATACATGAACGACAAGGCAGACAAGATAAAAAAGAAGAAAAAGATCAGAACTAAATAGCTGTGAAGCCAAGCAAGATGAAGACACAATTGGAATGTTAAGTATTACGAAAGGAAGAAAGGTGGAAGTGTGAATGTGAGTATGAATGATAATAAAGGATTGAAAAAGAGAGGAATGAAAGGAATGAAAGAAATGTGTTTTTTATTCTTGAACACATGGGCACATGCATTTCACCAGGGAATGAGGTCTACATGGACAGACGACTCTGTCCACTGGCTGACACAAATTTCAATATTTTTGACCAAACCCCCAAATGTCATGCACATGTGCTCTCCTTCCATATCCTGTTTTCTGAGACTATATCGTGCCTGAGTTGCATGGCATGGCATGGCATGGGATGAATGGGATTTTTTTTTCCCAGAGTACTGAAAAGCATAGCTTCCCAATACTCTCCTTGTCAATGCAACCCTACATCTCCTCCTTCTCTCCTTCCTTCTTTGTCCTTTGTCTCCCTTCTCTCCCTCAATTTTGAATGTAATATCCCACTTGGCATGAATTGTTTACACACTACGAAAAAAACATGCATGCCTTCTAGTGTTCTCAACTGACAGGGCACGCGATCGTACGAAATATGGCATCGGTGTAAAGTGGTCGAAGCGTATAGTGCAACACATAAAAAACCACAAGCTCTGTACCACTTTTAACGGGCCAACAGCGAAGTCAAAAGCCATGTACATCCTATAGTCAAAGGCCTCCAAAGTTAGACGCGTTCTCCCCTGACCTGACCTACCACGATTCGATTTCCCATGCTGTGCCTCGACAACTTGGAAATACGATGATTTCTGTCTTTGGTGCTTTGATTCAGGAAAGTGTCTTGTTAAAAGCAACCTAGTCCGCAATAACAGCAAATATTATAATGACATGACATTGAATGGTGGCGTTTTTTTTTTTTTTTTTTTTTTTTTTTACAAAGCTTTAAACACGTTAGAATGTGAACAGAATTGGGTTCATGGGTTTATTCAGTCAGCATCCATAAAAGGATAAAAGTTAAAAGATAAAGGATAAAGATATACTCAAATGCTATGCTATTATCATCTTTTTTTCTTTTGTGTGTGTGCAATCATAAAATCTCATAATATTATATTCATATTGTATTCATGTTTACCATCAGGAATGTGGTAGGCAGTAAGGAGGCCTTGGGGAGGGTCTTGCTATTAAGATCCTATCGGTTTTGGCCACTACGTATCCTTCTTAGGTAGTGGATAAGGAGAAAAGATCCTCTGCTGCTGCACGACTCGAACAGAATGCCTAACAGGCCCTGTGGTTGAAACTTTTGCTTTTGTAGTAATAGTCGTCTTAATGGCGTTCACATCATCTATTCTTGCTGTAGTTGTAGTTGCAGTAGCGTTAGTTGTTTCAACAACATTGGTATTGCCGGCGTCATTTGTAGTTTCAGATGTTGTGCTCACAGACATCGCTGTGGTGACGGTCACTGTTGCAGATGACATCGGAAAGAAACCCTAGACGGATAACCTGTAGTTCTGTAGATAGTATGTATAAGGAGCAAAATGTTCAAATCTGCAAAATATCCAAAGTTACACGACAGACTGGCGAACTGGCAGACAGGATTCGACAAGGCAGACAGGCAGACAGGTAAGGTTAAACAAAGAAAGATAAGAGAACAAAGGAAAAAGGAAAAAAAGCTTATTTGACTTTGAAATTCCAAAAAAAGCTTGATTCCTTAAGGGGATCATGATAATCTAATCTTCAAAATGAAAACTATGGAGCAGCGGAGGTTTGAACTCCGGGCCTCTCGCATGCAAAGCGAGCGCTCTACCACTGAGCTACAACCCCATATAAAACGAGGGTATAATAGGATGCCTATAATTCTTGTGTAGCATCATTCAGGCACGTGAATCACCTAAAGGAGATCATGTGACTAATACATGTAAGTCAGGAGTCCTGGTTTGCAAAAAAATAATAATTAGTAGGCGTTTATCTAGTTGGGAGGTAATCCTACATGACCTCGTGGGTCCTTGTTATCAAAAAAAAAAAAAAAAAAAAAAAAAAAATCTAGTTGGGAGGTGTTTATGGGCTCTTTAATGATGTATTGTCGTGCAAATAAAAAATAATAATAATGAAATGATAATACAAACTACTTAAACTCTTGAAAAAATAATGAGTATATGCTCCGTGAATAAAAAGCAAAAAAAAAAAAAAAAAAAAAAAAAAGGTTAAAAAGTTATATCATTCAAGAGGACTCTGTTTTGGGTTGATCAGCCACTATCTCCGTCTTCAACTCTACTTCAGTATTCCGAGAGTTGAATAACCCCGGCTCTGATATAACGTTCTGATCCTGGTCCTGGTCTTCTCCATCTAAAGTTGAGTTTGGATTAGAGTTTAAATCCACATTCTCAAGCGCCTGTGGAGGTGGTGACGGAACTGCATCCAACAATTTCTTCTCAAGCTCAGGCGATATGGCCACTATGCCGTCCCTGGCCCAATGTAAAATTCCACGCTCCAAGAGCCGTCTGATAAAATCGGCAAGGAAGCTGTTCATTTTGCGATCCACCATTTTAGATTCCGTTAAGAATGCTCTTTTCTCTTTTGCTCCTCCCCTTCCTCCCTCTTCTTCCTCTTGCTCTCCTTCTTTTGCTACGCTTGCTTCAACTATCGCTGCTTCTTCTGTAAAACCCTTTTCAGATGATCGTTGTGGGGTTATCGTCTCGGGCTCTGATAGTAGCTGTTCTTTTGTCTCTGTTGTCACTATTGGATCGGGTCTATTATCGTTGTTGTTGCTGTTGTTGTTGTTGTTGTTGTTGTCGTTGCTACCATTAAATGTGCTCTTCGTGTCCGCAGACTCGACTTCTCTTATCTCATCGACCAAATCTTCTGCCTTTTTCGCCATGTTCCTCAAATGGATATAGGTATTAACCAAACTACCGGGCCTTCGCTCACGGTCCCAAAGACGCTCCCCTTTCAAGAATAATTTGAGATCCATTAGGTCTAGGTCCAAAGCAGCTACAGCTCCAAAAGCTTCAGAAGATGATAATCCATCTTTACTAATGATGTTATCTATGAGCATAGTTTGGCTTCCAGTTATTGCTGATGAATCCAATGGCGGATTGTTGAAATATGGCTTAAGGACTTCGACGCCTTCAGGGGTTGTTATCATGCTAGAGATCGACTGTCCTTTAATTATAATGATATCGTTGCTTCCCAACTCAGATACGGAAGTAGTCTTTTTGCTGTCGTCAGCTAATCGGAGCCGACCTTCGTCCAACAGCATCTGAATACGTTTCATGGCTTGTTCTTTCCTTTCTTCGACATGATAAAGCTTGCGGAATCGAGGATAGTGATTAGTGGTGATGGTTTGAACAACAAAGAGTGGTGCAGACTTTTTTTTTTTTTTTTTTTTTTTTTAATTCCCAAAATTTGTGTATAGAAGAGTGAGTTAGCATTTAGCATGGTTACTCCTTAAAGATCTGGATGAATGCTTTTTTTCTTTCCTTTACCTTGCCCTTCCCTAATGAGCGCGCCAAGAGCAAAAAAATCTCGTCGTTTTCCTCTTTTTCTGACAAGGGAAACTGCTCGTTATATGGAACATAGTCTTTCCTGACATTATTGGCCATCATATTTTCATAAATTATGGCGCCCGCAAACGCATCCTTGGCTGCGTACCAAATCCACCTTGGATCTAATTGCTTTTTATCCCAGTTGCATTTTATGACTGCCTTGGTTTTCACAACTTCACGTCCTGGAAGGCCAAACATTGCATCCAATTCTTGTAATGATACAGGCGCAAGTTTTCGTTCAGCAGACATGGCCTCCAGACTGACTATACCCGCACAGTTCACGCCATAGAATCTTTTCAAGTGCTCACCATCCATGGTGGCCCCGACCCCGGCTTTGATCTGATTCGGATCTTCGAGAAAAGCTTTCAGCCGAGGAGGAAACCGTTGAGGCGAGCGTGGGTCAGTAGCAATCCTGTAGACCTGAAACATCAAACAGATGTCGCGTGTCGCGATTTGGACCAGGGATGTATCCTGCCCACTCCTTGGGATTAATGACGTTGAGGTCTCGGTATCAAATCCTACGGGTCCTGGAGCGCCGTCACTAACTTCTTTACCATTCTTATCCTTGCCTTTGCTCCTATTCACTTCCTTGTAATATTCTATAAAGAGTTCCATCGCCTGTTCTGCTGCTTCATAAGTGGATGCAACAAAGACAGGAGGCCCATCTCGAACTTGCTTCACTTTGGCTTCCAGCAAAGCATCGCATAATATTTGAATGGGTATGCTGACAGGTTCAGAACCGGCTACAAACTCCACCGGCTTTGTCATAGCGCGATGTGAAGGTCCTAGTCGATGATGATGTTCTACAGCGGGTCTTATCCTTGCGGTTGGTAATGTGCGCGGTGTTTGTTTAGCTGAGGTATGATGGACAACAGCTGGCAGTATCTTGGTGTTCACTGTTGTAGATGTTAAGGTACTATCAGGAGTACTGGCTGGTGGACTTTGTTCGTCTGATCCGTTCATCAACTTTGTGCTAGTCTTTGTTGTTGTTGGTGCTGTTGCCGTTGATGGTGTTGTTGATGGTGTTGTTGTTTTTTTCGGTTTCAGTTGCTCGGACACTTGTGCCCCCTTTTCTTTCTGCTTCGCCAAATCTGCTGCCTTTGCTGCAATCACTGGTGACTGCACTTCAGGAGGAAGGAGTTTGGCTAAATTAATTTCCAACGTTTTCACACGGGTTTGCTCCCCAATACGGATCAGGTCCTCACCCTTACGGCCAGCCCGAGCAGCCTTTTTTTTTGCTCTATTTTGTTCATCTTTGGCTCTCTTCCTGGCCAGTCTGATAGCCTCCTTAGTTTTCTTTGAGAGAAGCGGATCGTTGCATTTGATCTCTGCAGCCGTAACATCGCCAATGATTATATCAGGATTTAAGGAGGCAGCAATTATATTGTTCAGTTGCTTATCTAAAGCTGATGGAGAATGGGATATTGAATTGATTGAGATACAGCGGGTCTGAAGATGGCTGGGGATAGAGTGTGAGGCCGTCGCTACTGTCATTGACGACGATACTATTGTTGTTGTTGCTGTCGTTACTGAGGCTGAGCCTTGAAGAAGTGGGGTCAGTGGTAGTCCACTTTCAGATACAGTCGATCTAGATCCAGCATGGATTCTTGATGAATGATAGGAGATTGACCTTTTATTAATAGTGTTCAGTAATGCCAGAGACAGTGGAGTGAGAGTGATTTGTCTTCTGGGCACAAGCACAGTCTTCAGCGCAGATCCAAGCATGGCGACTATCCTGGATCCGGGGTCTTGGTGTGTGTATGTGTATGTGTATTACGTCCCTGAAGACAAGTCGGGCTTGTATATTACTGAGTTACACACAACCTTTGATTCTTCCTCTCTTCCTGACTTTTTCTTCTTTTATCGGGATATGGAAGAAGTTGAAACTGTGTAAAGGACAAAAAAAAAAGAAGCGAGAAGAGTCCTCGGTGGCTTTTACGACACAAACAAAAAAAAGATCTATTTTATGTTTATTACACAATTGAATAGAAACAATTCATTTTTCAGTCCACCTGTTCAATCGGACATTCAAACAATCCCTCATTCTTTTTTTTTTTGCCCACGCATCGCATTCTTGAATCACCCTCCATTCCCCTCCTCTCTTCGTCCTCTCTAGTATTCAACAATGACGACTGTGGATAAAATCAAAGAGATCGAGGCCGAAATGGCCCGTACTCAAAAGAACAAGGTGTGCATTGACAACTGGTATTTATTATTATTGGACAGGAAAAAAAAAAAGTTAAGAGTGGCTGAAGACAATGTCATTACTTACTGCTTTATTGGGCTCGCTTCCCCTTTTCTTTTGCCTTTATTTTCTCTCCCTTTTTGCATAGGCAACGTCTCAACATTTAGGTCAGCTCAAGGCCAAGCTGGCCAAGCTGAGACGTGAGCTGTTGACTCCTAGCTCTGCTGGCGGTGGCGGTCCTGGTGGTAAGGTTTTTTCCCCTTTTTCCCCTTTTTTTTTTTTTTTTTTTTTTTTTTTTTCTAATTTCTTTCAACTATGTTCATACTAACCTTCTATATATATATTTTCTTCTACATCTTCATCTTTTCCCCTTTCCCTCGAATTTATTAGTGGGTTTCGATGTCGCCAAGACAGGAGTTGGACGCATTGGATTCGTGGGTTTCCCTTCAGTTGGAAAATCAACATTGATGTCCAAATTGACAGGAACACACTCTGAAGTGGCAGCATACGAGTTCACAACGTTAACAACAGTGCCCGGTGTGGTTCAGTACAACGGAGCCAAACTCCAGATTTTGGATCTTCCTGGAATTATTGAGGGTGCCAAGGATGGAAAGGGTCGTGGTATGTGTTTACATCTCTCTTTCTTTTTATTTTTCTTTATCTCTCTTTATTTCCCTTTCTCTTCAATGTCGTTGAAATATCAATTATTAGGATCATTAAGTCCTCATGCAATAAAAAAAACAAAAAAACCAACGAATTCCTCCCTTTGATTTTGTGTACTTTTAGGTCGTCAGGTCATTGCGGTGGCTCGAACATGCTCATTGATTTTCTTAGTGTTGGATGTGTTGAAACCCTTGGGCGACAAGCGGATTATCGAAAAGGAATTGGAAGGATTTGGTATCCGATTGAATCAAAAGCCTCCCAACATTTACTTCAAGAAGAAGGACAAAGGAGGCATTAGTATGACCAATACTGTACCCTTGACCCATTTAGATTTTGATGAGGTCAAGGCAGTGTTGAGCGAGTACAGGATCCATAATGCGGATATTTCATTCAAATGTGATGCGACGATCGATGAACTGATCGATGTGATTGAAGGCAATCGCGTGTATATCCCCTGTATTTATGTTTTGAACAAGATTGATCAGATTTCAATCGAGGAGTTGGAGTTGGTCTGTAAGATTCCACATGCAGTCCCGATCTGTGCACATCACGAGTGGAACTTTGATGAGTTGTTATCCAAGGCTTGGGAATATTTGGATCTGGCTCGAATTTATACTAAACCGAAAGGACAATTGCCGGATTATTCTGCTCCTGTGGTATTGCGACGAGAGACAGCAACGGTTGAAGGATTCTGTAATACTATTCACAAGGCTATTTTACGTGAATTTAAATAGTAAGTCTTTCTTTCTTTTTTTTGTATTTGCAGATATGAACGACGCGTAACGGGTCTTTATCTAATTCTTATTTTATTTTTTGCTTCTTTTTTTTTTTTTTAGTGCTCTGGTCTGGGGATCATCAGCAAAGCATAATCCACAAAAGGTTGGAAAGGAGCATGTTTTGGCAGACGAGGATGTTGTGCAGATTATTAAGAAGGTCTAGAAAAGAAAGCAATGGATAATATGCTTAGTACCTAGGATTTTTTTTTTTTGTAAAAAGGCGTGTAATAAAAAGTAAAAGAGCGTCGTTTAGAGAAGCATGTAATATCACGAATATCACATCCAATTTTGATCCAACCGTTGGAAGAATTCCATTCGTTCTCACACACAGTCCCAAAGTTGTGTGAATTCACTAGGAACAAAAGCTCACTAAAGACACGTCCTTTCATCTCTTGCATTCTCTTACTCCTTCATCTCTTTTCTTTTCTTTTTTTTTTTTTATATCTATATCTCTCTCCTTTTCTTTGCTTTGCTTTTCAGGATAACTGCTCAAAAGAAAGGAAAAAAGGAAAAAAAAAAGAGAAAGGAAGAAAAACGCGCATAAATATATACGAATCCTTTTTCTTTAAATATATTTTACGCGACATCATCAGAATACAATGAGATTCTCATCCAGTAAGGTCCTCGTGGCTCTTCTGGCAACTCTTGCATTCACAAGTTTGGTCAAAGTACAGGGACAGGGACAAGGACAGGGACAACAATCAGATACAGATTGGTTAGGGAACGATTCTGGTTATGAAGGTGATGATTCGGATGAGCCTCCTCCAAGGGATGTACCTTTAGTCCCTCAGGTCTTCAAGATCACAAACTTGCTTCGTACAGTTGATCTGTCAAAGCCCATTGTCCGAGAAGTCACTTCTGTAGCCATCTTGAACATTGGAACCGAAAGCGTCACGGACTATTATTTCCCATTGGATTCGGGTTATCTAAAGAACTTGGCCTTTATCAAGGCTGAGAACAGAAAGACAAAGGAGCCTTTAGAAATGACTAGAGATCCAAAGTACCATAACGAGTAAGTCTTTTCTTTGTTTCTTTCTTTGTTTCCTTTTTTTTGCTTTTTATATCCATCTATACCATTTAGTATTCTTGTGATTGTTTATTGTCAGCGCGTCAAAAAAAAAAAAAAAAAAAAAAAAAAGCTCTTTTTCGTTTTACCTTTCTAACGTTGGTTAACCCGAATGAATGGGTTTTTCCCTTTCTTTTTCTTTTTTCTTTTCCCTTCTTCATTGCTAGGGACTATCAATACTACCACATCAAGCTGTCAGCACCTCTTCCCCCAAATGAAAAGACTCAGATCACGGTGACAGCCCACTTCACGAACCTCGTCCGTCCTTTCCCGACTCATGTTAAACAAGGGGAGCGTCAACAATTCTCGTACTTTGGAAACTCGTTCGCTCTCACAGCTTACCCTGCTGCTAAGCAAAAGACGACCATTGTGTAAGTTATAATCCAATATTTTACTTTTTTTAATTTATTTCTATCTGGGGTAAAAATACAACTAATAACCATCATCCAATTTTTTTTTTTTTTGGCCTTAATACAGTGCACCCACCAGCACGTTGGAGATTTTGTTTCATCTGGAGGAGAATGTGCCCACTGTCACAGCCAACCAGGTTGTTCTTGGACCCTTCACTAATGTTGAGCCATTGGAGCATGGCATCTTTGAAGTCCAATACCAACTCCCAGGACCTTTGCCTCATGTTCGTCATCTTCGTCGCGATATTGAGATCTCTCATTGGGGCAACAACCTCGCTGTTGAGGAGCATTACAATCTTATCAACCGAGGAGCTTTGTAAGTCTTTTTTTTTTTTTTTTATTTTTTTACTTTTCTCTCTCTCTCTCTCTCTCTCTCTCTCTTTCTTTATCAGAAATTGACATAATCATCGCAATATCATTTTCTTAATATATATTAATACATATGTCTTTTTTTTTTTTTTTTTTTTTTTCTTTCCTAGGTTGGAGGGTCAGTTTAACAGATTGGATTATATGCGTAACCCGGTGACACTTCGTGAAGGCAACATGATTACAGCATTCAGAGCCGAGATCCCCAAGTTGGCACGCGATATTTATTATCGTGATGAGATTGGCAACATTTCAACCTCGGCCATCTTACATCAACCTGATAATATTTTGCTCACATTCAAACCTCGGTTCCCGATCTTTGGAGGCTGGAATACGACTTGGTACATGGGCTATAATGCTCCCTTGAATGAATATCTTCGTCGTGTTCCAGGAACTGACAAGTATATCCTCAAGTTCCCTGCTGTGGTGCCATTGGCTCAAACCAGCTATACCGATATTGATATCCGCATCATTCTTCCAGAAGGAGCCAAGTAAGCTTTATTCATACTTTTTATTAATTTATTATCATTACTATTATTATTGGTATTATCTATTTTTAATACTTTGTCTGACCTTTGATTGATCGATTAACTTTCTTTTTTTTTTCTTTTTTTTTTTTTTCTTCCATAGAAACGTCAACGTGCAATTGCCTTATGAGGTGGATGCGGTTGAGAATTCGACAACAAAGACATATATGGATAGTGCTGGACGACATACAGTGACGATCTATGCGCACAACCTGATTGAAGAACATGGACGACTGGAGATGTTGGTGGAATATGAATACTCTGCATCGTCATACCTCATCAAACCATTTGCTGCGGCCTCAATGTTGATGGTTATCTTTGCTACATCAATGGTCTTTTCCAGATTGGATTTCAGGATTGGACAATCCGTTTTGAAGAAGTAAAAAAAAAAGGAAAAAAAGAACTAAAAAAAAACAGTAGAATGGAAAAAATATATATACATCAAAAATAATAAGCAAAGAAAGGAATTGTATACGTGTATTTATGTTGCTATCAATCTTGACCATTGCACTTTTTTTTTTTTTTACTGTACAATGAGCGATATTATACTATCACTCTTTTTTTTTTATTTTTATTTAACTTTTTGGTTTGTTTTGGTTCCAGTTTTGGTTTTTGCGTTGAAAAGAGAGGAGAAAGATGAATATGCAGGTATGGTTGATATGTGAGTGCTTTTACAAATGCGTGAGGTGGTTATTTTATGTTTAGTTGACTGCTACTTCAATAGGTGCTGGGGTAGGGCTAGCATCAGCCTGCTCAACGACCAAGAGCTTCTGAATGGCCGAGTGATCACCAGCAACCTTGTAGGCATGGAAATTTCTTAAAAGACCATCGACATCTTCCATGCTTTGGTTCTTAATATCAGCCAACTGCTTGATCTTGCCAGTGATGGCCTTGAGTTCATCATCAGACAGGGCCAATCCAAGCTGTTCGGCACGGTTCTTGACAGCGTTCCAACCTGTGAGACGATGACCGATGGAGACATAACGAGTCATGCCAAAGACTTCAGGCTTGAGGATCTCGTAGGTGGCAGGGTTGTTGAGGATGGCCTTGGCATGGATACCGGCCTTGTGGGTGAAGGCACAGTAACCGGTGATGCAGTTGTTGAAGGGGACTTGGATCTCGACAGCATCTGCAATCAAGTTTTCGAGATCACGAAGCTGGGTGAGCTTATACTTGGAAGCAACGTAGTCTGGATCAACGGTGTACATACGGGCGATCAAATTTCCGATGGGTGTGATGCCATTGCGTTCACCGATTCCCAAAACTGAGGTATCGATGTGTGTAGCACCAGCCTCCAAGGCAGCATATGCATTAGCAGTGGCGCATCCAGTGTCTAAATTATTAAAAAATCGAAAATAATTTAAAGTTAGCAGTCAAGTTCTAAAACAGTAAGATGTTGTAGTCGTGGGATTACGTGTGATTCCTCACTGATGGATTTTTTGCCGATCTCGGTGTACGTGTCCGATAATATAAATGTGACTCTTTTTTTATATAGACTACATATCGCGATGGATATAGATATGGATGTGGATACATGGATTTGGGGGGACATGGAAGACATAAAAATACAGGATATGCATGAAGATCTTTTTTTGTGAGCTTTTTTTTTTTTTTTTTTTTTTTTTTGTTCGTTTGTTTGAAGGTTATTACCATTATGGAAGTGACATTCAATGTCAGTGGTAGGCTTCAAGACGGAACGGAGGGTCTTGACAAGGTCATAGACCTGACGAGGGTTGGCGCAACCGACTGTATCAGCAATACCAACACGGTTAACGCCGAGCTGGTCAACAGCCTTGTAAAGGTTCAAGAGATCGACCAAATCTGAGCGGAAAGAATCCTCGGATGAGAAACGGACTTCCAAACCCTTAGACTTTACAAAGTTGATGACCTCGGTCGCATCCTTGATGATGCGCTCCATATCCTTTCCGTGGCTGAACTCACGGAGGTAGGAGCTATTATTACAAGGGCGAAAAAGAAAAAGAAAAAGAAAAAGAAAAAAAAAAAAAAAGAAAGGTCAGTTAAGAAATAAGTGAGAGGATCGTTTTTTTTTTTTTTTTTTTTTTTTTTTTTTTCAAGTGCAACTTTACCTAGTACCAATGACGATATCAAGACCATCTACACCAGTCTCGCAGGCGATGCGAGCATCGTCCATGTGGCAGCGAACATGGGTCAAGATCTTGGCCTTGAGACCCAAGTTGGCGATGGCAATACAGTCCTGGCGGGATTGTTCAGAGGCAGCAGGGGAGGTGAGTTCAATGTATTCGACACCGAAATCATCCAAGGCCTTGGCAATCTCAATCTTCTTTGCGGTGTCAAAGAAGGCGTTTGCGAATTGTTCACCCTCCCGCAATGTAGATTCAATGATGGACCAATTTGTCAGACGGGAGAGCGAGTCTGTGAACTTGGGAGCATATGGGCTGGAGGAGACGTTGGGGATTGAGTTGGCGTGTGGAGGCATGTTGGAAGGATATTATTTAAATAAAAGTAAGGTAGGGTAATGAAATGTGATACGGTGTTGGTAGGCGAAGGTTTTTATTTGGTAATGGAAAAGTCCAAAAACGCTTTGTTATTGCAATGTTGGTATTAGATAAAAATGAGGGTGGTGATAAAAACTGACGAACAGCAGGCGAGGAAAGGAGAGAGAGAGAGAGAAAAGTGAAGTAGGAAGGAAAAAAAGAGAGGAAAAGTGAAGGGTATTTATACAAGGAAAAAGAAAAAGAAAATAAGGACAGTGTTATTTCTTTTTATTATTATCTATTATCTACTATCTATTTTCTATGGCGTATGGTGCATGTTGGAAATGTGTTAGTGAATGTGTATATGGATTCTGTCAGCGATGAATCAAAGTGCTCATCAGTGGTTTGGGATATGAGGAAAATGTCTATGTGTGTTTTCTACAGGAAGAG
Organism: Lobosporangium transversale; assembly: GCF_002105155.1. NCBI lineage: Eukaryota > Fungi > Mortierellomycota > Mortierellomycetes > Mortierellales > Mortierellaceae > Lobosporangium > Lobosporangium transversale. Next base: position 673,872 of record NW_019028982.1, on the reverse strand, counting down.
ATGGAGAGATATGATATGCGATGGGATCTTTAACTGGAAGATTGGTTTTTACATGGGTCTAGCACGAGGATGGATAGGCACATGATTGGACTGATCAGAAATTATCTTTTTGTGACAATCTTGTCTAAAATAAAGTGTGATAGAAATTCCCCCGCACTTGCAAGCACACAGACATGAGTTCATACAGAAATGATCAGCATGATACCTTAATGTTTTATTTGCATAAAAAAAGTCGAGATGTGATAAAGAAAAAAAAAAAAAAAGTTCATCAAAAAGGGTCCTTGCACACACACACTTCCTCCAACGTTGCTGCATATCATCATATTCATGCATTGTTAAAGTCAATCCCTTTTGTTCTCACAGCCACGTATGTATTCTTTTTCGTTCTTTTTTTGTTTTTATATATGTTTTATCATCGATCCTTCAATCGATTGTAAATCTTTTTTTTTTTTTTTTTTTTTTTTCATTCTTTCCTCTTTTTGAGTTGCTGGGTTGCGTTCCTATACCCCTTGCCCCTGTCCTTGTCCGTGTGTTCTTCTCCCCACAATGCTCAACCCAACTCCGAAGATTCCACTGTATTACTATATTTTTAATAAAGTATTCCGGCATATATGTACGGATCCATTTTATATACACGGCTATGTCTCTTCATGGAAACATTAGACCCATGCCGATCCATTCTAAAAGATAAAAAGTGTATGTACCAATGTTAAAGCAGTTACGACCTGAATTTGAAGTGGAGAACAATATATGTACACATGCATATCGATCGCTCTGTACACTTTTTTTTTTTTTTTTTTCTTTTTTTTGCTTTGCCCATCAGATGCAGTCACTTTAGTCTTTAATCAATCTATCGTGTCTTTGATTGGATGGCGCCTTCTTTCTCTCTCTGGACTATCAATTGTTGCCCTTTCTCTCGAGGTCGTGGTGCTTTTCATTCCCGCCCTACATGTATTATACATCCTACATACAACCCGTAGTAATTATAACAATAAAGAAAAAAGGCATGAGGACTTTTCTATTTGCACTCTATTATGGTATACCAACCTATAAAGCTCGATTAAACCTTCATTCTTTTTTTTTTTCTTCTTTCACTGGCTGCCATACAAGTTGTATGTTGAGGTTTGCGGTCTTGCTTATTCCGATCGCATATACACTACACACTACGTAGGAGTCATGATAAGCAGCCGAATCTTCCTACTTAAGCCTAGGTATTAATAATAAGGCATATGGACATGGATACCGAGTCTTTTTATTAAAAGTCAAATAACATCCCCAAAGAGAGAGAGAGCCATCACGTGCACTAAAAAATTCTCTAGGGCCAGGATGCAGAATCCAGAACACGTTTCTTCATTGAGCACGCTGATATGATTATTATTTTTGAAACAAATACGCTTCACATCCGTACATTTACATTGGCACAGCGAAAAATAAATAAAAAAAAAAACCAGTTTCCCCCTTCTTTCGACTTCCTTTCTTTTAAAAAGTGAACAGCAATGGGACCTCTTTTTAGTGATGACCAAATATACATATATAAAGACCTTTCTTTCGAGTTCAATTGATAAAGGGTTTAAAAAAGAAAGATCATTTGTATTGGATCGGTTAATTCTCTACATCCTACTTGCTATCTGATAACTTTTTTGTTGATGCCGATGTTGGTGTTGATGTTGAAGAAGATCAAGTGAGAGGAAGAAAAGAGGGAGTGAAGGATGATTCATAATCATTAAGACTTCTTTTGTCTTAAGGTTGTGTGTGCCAATGAATGTAATGTGTTTCTGCATGTGTACCTGTGCAGCATATCAACCTCCAAATGTCCAGATCAACAAAAAAAAAGGGGAAGTGGGGATACTGACAATGCAAAGAGAGGGGGATTTATGCAACCACTATTTTTTCTTCTTTTTTCTTTTTCGCGTCAGTGAAGTAAAGTAAAGGTGTCAGAAGTGGCGTGTCATTCCCTTTTTTATTATCTCTCCTTTCTTCTTCTCCTTGTTCTCCTTTCTTTTTCTTTCCTTTTTTTCTTTTTCCTTTTCACACTTTTTTTACATCCCTTACTTGCACCGAGTTGTTGTTGAAGGGCATTCTTTTTTTTTTTTTTTTTTTTTTTTTTTATAATTCTGTCATTACTGCTTGTGCATTCTGCACATTCTGTACATTCTGTACATTCAATTTCACTTCTCGACTTTTTAGCAGCTGTCACAGCCACACGCTTAGATCATAGCTAGATATTTATTTTATTTTTAAAAGCAAATAAGCAAGAATGAAGTTTGCAAAACAACTTGGTCTTAGGAGTATTCCTAGTTGGGCTCCTTATTACATTGATTACAAGTCTTTGAAGCAATACATCAAAACATCTTTTAGGGATTTGGCTGGTAAAGGAATCATATCAAATTAATAATGATTACAAAGCAAACAAACAAAAAAAAAAAAAAAAAAAAAAAAAAAAAGAAGTTAATCAAGTTTGTGGATCTACTTCTGTTTATCAGGGCCATTAGAGTCATTAGAGAGCGTGGATCATGAAGATCAGGAAAAACCGGGTCAGAGTGATCAGGATGACTCTACTGCCACTACTGAATCAAAACCTAGATCAACAACAGCCATTGACGGCTCGGATTCTAATGCAGACGCAGCTTTGGAAGTGGGTTATGCCAGCCCTGCAACTGAGGCCAAAAATCAAGGAGAACACTCCAACCAGGAAGCATTGGCAGCTAAAGGAACAATTGATCTTGCAAAGATACAGAATCAAACCATCAGAAATGAGAAGAATGCGAATGCAAAGACCCAAGAGGCAAGCTTGAATGCTATTGTTGATGGATTCAAGGCCTTGCTCTGGGCGGAGCTAGAAAAAGTCAATGCGCGCTATGACGCCCAAGAACGTGTTGCGTCTGTTAGTCTGGACCGATTGAATGCAAGCGTATGTGAATCTTTTTCTTTTTCTTTTTTTTTTTTTTTTTTTTTTTTTTTTTCTCTTTCACTTTTACCAAGTTCTCTCTTATCTGATTTTCTTTTTGGTTTTATGTTTATTTTTTATTAGTGGCGATCCAACTTTACACCAGCGGAGCTAAAGCATTGGTAAGCGTTATAATAGTTGTGACCATAACGAACAGAAAAAAAAGCAGTTACATATCGAACATATTATTCAATTAACGTCATTGACACTTAATTTTTTTTTTTTTTTTTTTTTTTTTTTGGAATGGAAACTTTAGGCGCAGCGATCTTACTGTCCTAATTCTTAACCTAGAATACCTCCGTGAGTTCAGCCAGACCAATATTACTGGCTTCAAAAAGATCATCAAAAAGTTTGACAAACATTACCGTAGTTGTAACGTAGCAGCGCCAGGTCAAGCGTTGTCATCATCACCAGACTCTTCTGCCATCCATACCCCTGTCAATGGTGGTGGCAGTGGCTTGTTAAGGAAACATCAGTCTGATTCACCTAATGCGATTGCTTATCCTACTACACCACAAGCGGATTCTGACCTTGCTTCATCTTTGACCATGATCAATGCTCTTGGTATTCAAGGCCATGGTCGAAGCACACCCACGATCTATTTACCTCGTAACTATCCCGAGCCAGCATCCAGCCTCTATGCACAGGACTTTATTCGCAATGTAAATTCACCTCAAACTAACTCCAAGAGTATCTTTTATTATAATTACATTGATGGAGTCTCGACTTTGAGCCTTGAGTTTTGGAAGATGGTGACAGAGAGGACATTTGCAAAGAGTGAGAAGGACGAACATTTGTTGGCTGAAGCCAGAACAGTAAGCATATGACGCAAAAAGAATGACTGCTTGCATAGCAGTTTTTGTTTTTATGAAGACAAATAGCTTCATATGCACATCTACTAACATCTTTTTTCTTCTTTACTGGTGACTGGTTAGCTATGGAGAAAACGTGCGCCTGTGGTAGCTGAACGAGTGTCACCGATGCAATTAAACCTTGATCCCAAAGATTATCCTGTACTGGAAGATCTAGATTTAAATAGTCTTCCTTCTGGCCGCTTGACACGTCTTTGGATCATGCTTGCGCAAGACGCAATGAGCAGTCCTATCAAAATACCTGTCATTGTTGCCAAAGGAGTCCGTCCTGGACCTGTTGTGGGCCTGGTATGTATAATATGTGTATAACCAGTCTTTTTTTCTTTTTCTTTTTCTTTTTCTTGATACTTTGATTGATCAGGCCAAGGGTGGCAAGAAGGTTGGGAATTGTACCATTTATTAAAACCATACTATTTTATCTATCAATATATGTTCTTATTATTTTCGCAAATAGACCGCAGCTCTACATGGCAACGAGCTGAATGGAATTCCTTTGACGCATCGACTTGTACTTCATGAAATTCAATGCCAGGCTCTCCACGGAATTGTGGTTGCTGTGCCTGTTGCAAATGTTCCTGGATACTTGCTTGGTCAACGTGGGTTTAGTGATGGCATTGATCTCAATCGAGTAATGCCAGGGTAAGCCTTTTTTTTTTTTTTTTTTTTTTTTTTTTTTTTTTAAAAAAAAAAAAGAGCCAGTTATGATCTGGTTGATGATTGCTCTGTTATATGAGCCTTTGAGGAAAACAACAACAATAACACTATTACTCTCATTATGGCTGTTACAGCAAGAAGAATGGATCGACATCGCAAGTATACTCGTACAATCTGATGACTCGAGTTATTCGTCATTTCACTCACCTGATCGACCTTCACACTGCATCCAAGGGTCGTGTAAACTCGTTGTATGTTCGAGCAAATATGCAAAACCCAACAACACGTCACATGGCCCGGTTACAGAACCCTCAGATCATTGTGCATAATACATCACCAGATGGATCATTGCGCGGAGCAGCGATGCAGGAATATAATATTCCGGCCATTACAGTCGAGATCGGAGACCCTGCAAGGTTCCAGAAGCGATTTGTAAAGAGTGCGATCCTGGGTGTGACCAATATCTTGGGCCATCTCAAGATGATTGAGGACGAACATGAAGCCCCGGATTATGACCCCGTTGTCTGCGCCAAAAGTGTAAGCACCAAAAAGAAAAAGAAAAAAAAAAAAAACAAATCTTTTTTTTATTTTATTTGTGATAACTTACGGTCTATCATTGCTCAATACTATTGCTCCTACTAGTATTGGATCTTCACCAAGGATGGTGGAATTCTAAATGTGTTGCCGGACGTGAACACATGGGTGCGCAAGGGTGAGTTGATCGCGACGTTGTATAACATCTTTGGCGAGGAGGAGCATCGGTATTATGCGCCTGAGGACGGTATTGTTGTGGGCAAGTCTGTGGACCCAGTCTGCCAGAGTGGATGTCGTATCTTGCATTTAGGCGTTGTTAGTGATCGTTTCCCTGATGGGAAGATGGATGATGGGCATCAATAGTGAAGAAACAAAGGCAACTGACAAATAAACAAACAAAAAAAAAAAACAAAAAAAAAAAAAAAAAAACCTAGTCTATGTTGCACTCTGAAAAAAAAAAGCTGCCGAGCACCGTGATCAAAAAACCGATGGACCTGTTTAAGAGACAGGCAACGCATACACATCTGTTCTGCGTAAGCGGAATGCTTTCTTCGGCAAATTTCACATTTGTATGGGGTTCCTAGTCTAAGAGAATGATAAAGTAACAAACGTTTTTTCAATGTTCGGAAAGAGGAATATAAAAAAAGTAAAATATAATAAAATAAAAATAAAAGAGCAAATACATATACCCCTAAAAGTAAGCTACCTCGATGCTTGATGCTACTGTCGTGGACGGCAAAGAGAGAAGGAAGAGAAGAAATTGGGTCCAAATAAAAAATAATAAAAAATACTGTATAGACTCTTCTTACATGTGTCTCCTTAAAGCTCGGCATTGACGAACGACATTGCACCCGATCTCTGATCTACTCCTTTCTATTCACTTGATGATTAAAATGTTTTCTTCACAAAAAAAAAAAAAAAAAAAAAAAAAAAAAGTTATGACCATGTCGAACTCAATACCCAAAAGAAGAGCTAAACAGATGGATTACCGCTCGGATCAAAGGATAGAAAGAACAGCTTGAATATTTTTTTTCATCTGCTCCCGTAGTTTCCCCACATTTACGCGTCCCGATCAGAGCTGAAGCTGTATATTACGTTTATACCATGAAGGAGGAAATTAGCAATTTACAAATGTTATCTTTTTTTTTTTTTTTTTTTTTTTTTTAGAGCTTACTGTTATAACTAGCGTGGGTATCATAGAGTCCATTAATAGCCCTAGAGACATCTAAGTGAAAGCTGTAGTCACCAGTGTACTTTGTCTGCCCAATCCGCTCAAACTCCTTGACAATGTCCACAGGGGGGCAGGAGAAGGGTACCTTCAGATCTGGGGTCAATGCTGAATCACAGAAGACATAGTTATCATTGAAGAAGGCATGAAGTGTCTTCAAGGTCGCACTTGCCACCACTGGATCATATGGAATGGCTTTATAGCAAGCAGAGACATCGTCGTAAGTGATTGATGAGCTGTTCATAAAACCAAGCACCCCACAGGCATCCACTTGAGGTACTGGAGGCGTAGGTGCAGCATTAGAAAATGGTGTCAGAGTAGCGAACGTAGCCAGGGATACTGACAGGATCAGATTACGGAGTGATAGTACAACCATGATTATGCGTTTAGACTTTTTCAGAATGGAGATTTAATAGGAATAGGGGCATATAAAGAATGTTTTCGTAATAAATAAAGGTAAGAGGAGAAGTGGTGAGTAGCTGAGCAGCTCTTGTAGAATACTGATGGCGAAAATCAAAGAGGGTAGAATACGAGCTGTGCTTATATGAAAGAGTGCGGATGGCAGTGCTGTGGCCGATCGTCATTGGCTTCCTTATTTGGTACCTTAATCCCAAAACAGCGGAAATCAAAACAATAAGCGTTGGTAGAAAAGTGCGTTGACTCTGTCATCAAAGATTCAGCAAAAAAGAGAGCCTTTCTGATGGGTTGTGGCAGTGAAGAGGCCAGGCATGGACTCTGCGGCCATTATCTTCACCAAGACATTTAAAATGGAGTGCCCTGGAGTTCGCATGTTTTGTTTATTCAGTATAATGCATCTATCACAAGTTTTTATTTGTAATTAACATTCAAAACTCAATTCCTATTCTTGTCTCCAAACAAAGCTTTGCAGCCACTCGTCTCGCACTTTTGGTGAAAACATACTCAGCCAATTTAAAGTTCGCACTGCCACCTTTTGGAGATCTTACTTCTGTGCTGGAATGTCTCTCAGTGACAATGTATATAAATTTCATAGACATATTGTCCTGTGGACCATCTGTGGACATTTGCACGCACATTTGTACAGAAAGATCTGAACCTTGCGCCAAATCAGATCTCTCCAACTAAAGTCCCCAGCCCAATGTGTTCCTAGCTAAAAAAAAGAGTTCTAATCCGCTGCGCTAGAAGAAGTGTTGTCGTGCTTAAGATGTTAAAAACGTGCTTACAGCGTTCGTTGCACACGCTGCAATCGAGCTAATATCTAATTGGTTAGCTCACTTTCCAGAAACCAGTTTGTAGATATCATGGCCAAAGCCTGCCTTACTTGGAATAGGTTCTGAACTCGAATGCCATTGATGCTGTCTCAAGCATCTTAATTAATACACAGTTATCGAGAAAGTCGGCTCCTTTAGCGCTTACTTTCTCCAGCACCACGGAAAATAGAGATAGATAATAAATAAAAAGAACTCCTATGTTTTTCGCTCATGAAAGGCAGGACTGCATCGCGTCTCTTAAAGCGAATAAAGGTATAGTAAAGCATCAGGTTCAGTATAGACAGGATCATCTTCCAAGCTCTGCAGTATTTTCATCAGTAGAAGACAAAATGAGCGATAAACTAAGGAGAAAGGTATCTTTTAGTTAATTTAGACGGGACGAAGGCAGGGAAGTAAATACCTAGCGGTGAACCATATAAGAATTCTAAAGCAGGTATGAGATAACAGCAACAAGAGTTTCAATGGCAGAAATTAAATAGAGGCTCTGTTCAAAGGTAGTTCTCATTGTAAGATAAAAGGCTGAGGGAAAAGCATTGCAGTGGGCTTCATGAAGGGAACAATGGTACTTATCAAGCTCACAGTAACTGGTACATCCAAAACATCAAAAACTTACTATGCTTATATGAGGCTTGGGATGTACGTAGCTGCATTTGAGCTTTATTAGCCTACCAATTCAAATACGGTTTCATGGCAACAACAAAAAAAACCCACACTGTCAATGGTAAAGACCTTATAAATGACAGGATGTTGTTCATTTCGGTCATCATTAATTATAGGCTGCTTATTGCCCTAATCATTTCTTCCTTGGGAATACCAAGCCCTGTAGTGTGTCTAATGAAATGAAACACGCCCAACAAATGAAATCAGTACTCAGAACAAATGGAGTGCCATAAGTTGATGTACCTGGCCTCGAAAATGTAATGTTTAACGTTTAGAATTCTGATTTTCGGTAGTCCGTTGGATGCAGCATGATTTGCGCCTCGTCTTTCGAATGCATTTTTTTTTTAGATTCGGAGTTCTGGCTTGTTACACAGCCACTTGCGCACGCACCCACAGATCAGATATAAAAAGGACCTTGTTTCTCTCTCATATTTTCATTCAACTTATCATTTCCTTCTACTCCGATCGACTTGTTTCTGATCTTCATATTCTTGTCCTAACTTCGTCATCTATTCAATTACCGCTATCGACTCCTTTATCATCACTTTACCCTTTACCTTTATCATTAGAGAAGACCTCAATTAGAGAGGCCGTTATTTTTTAGTGCACACATTTCGCCACTCAATCATCAATCCAGATATTACTTAGCCTGGAGAAATGAAGACCCTCAACACTATTGTCTCGATGCTCACAGCTGTGGCTCTCGTCTCTGCTGGGACATATCACGACTTTGATCCTATGTCATCACCATTAGACACAACCGTTGCTCGCGGCTTCATCATTGAGTATGAGGATGGAGTCATGCACTCTAACGCCTACTCATCCTTAGATGATCATCAAGTTTCCTATGAGGTCAGGAATGAGTATGGTATCTTCAATGGTGTAGCCATTTCTGTCCTCTCAGCCCATGATGGCAACGATTTAGCAGTCATTCCCACTATCAAAAATGTCTGGCCGATCCGCTTATACTCAATTCCAAAGCCTCGCCCTTCTGCCATCAATGCTACGGACCCTGCAGCAGCCTCCTACCACTCTATGACAGGCGTTGATATTGTCCACCGTAAGCTGAAGCTGACAGGTAGAGGCGTCAAAATTGGGGTGATCGATACTGGCATCGATTACAACCACCCAGCCTTCGCAGGCCGTGGTGCCACCAAGGGGTGCTTTGGGAAGAACTGCCGTATTGCGTATGGATGGGATTTTGTAGGGGATGAGTACAATGGTGGCAACGAGCCTACGCCTGGGCCAAATCCTATGGACTGCCAAGGCCATGGCACACATGTTGCAGGTATTATTGGAGCGGATGCTCTGAACATCAAGTCCAGCCTTAAGCCTCCACAGCCATTTGTAGGCGTGGCACCTGAGGCGACTTTGGGCGCGTATCGTATCTTTGGGTGTACAGGTAGTACCACAGATGATCTAATCATGGCTGCAATGGAGCGCGCATACCACGACGGTATGGATGTAGGTTGGAAAAAAAAAGTTGCATACATTTTTGTGACACAAACAAATACAAACAAATACAAACAAATACAAACAAACCTTTTTTTTTTTTTGTCATATCATAGCTGATCAACATGTCCTTAGGCGGAGGATCGGCTTTCAAAAGTAATCCACCAGCTGTGCTTGGCGATAAACTGATTGCTAGAGGAATGGCCATTATTGTAGCAGCTGGTAACGATGGAGAACATGGTGTCTGGATGGTCTCAGACTCAAGCCTTGGTGATCTCTCTACTTCTGTGGGCTCCTTTGATAACATTGTTGGTACTTATGCTTACTTCACATACGCTGGAGGTAGATACTCTTATGTGCCTTCAGATGCCTATGGCAAGGCCATCAACCTCCCTATTTCTGCCACTTTAGTCCCTGTGCTCCATCAGAACGGTACACTTGCGGACGGATGCAACGCGGACGCATACGGAGGCTTAAATGTCAAGGGGAAGGTTGTCCTCGTCCTCGGAGATCTCGCCCGCTGCAAGTCTGGTGACCGCGGTACGATCGCCAAAGAGGCTGGTGCAGCTGGCATTCTAATTCAGACCATCCCTTTTGGCTTGGGAGGCGTCGGTGGCATCCCGGAGTTCCCTATGGCATCCATTGAACACAAGACCGGCACAGAGCTGATCGCCGCTTACAAACAAGACTCTCAACACAGGCTCACTTGGAGTAAGACACCAGCCAGCTTCTGGGTCGAGGCGGCGGTCGACCATCAAGCTTCTCTTCCCTTGGTGTGGATGGTGATCTACGATCCAAGCCCGATGTTTCGGCTCCTGGTGGGAACATCTTATCGGCTTTCCCTCTCAAATTGGGGGGATACAAAGTCATGTCTGGTACCTCTATGGCTGCACCTTACTTCGCCGGCGCACATGCTCTCTACATTCAAGCAAAGAAAACCAAACCACGTGGTGATGATGTTCGCAAGGTCTTCAAGAACACAGCTACTTTCTTCAAGGATCCGATCACAAACACTTACACTTCGGCTGCAAAGCAAGGTGCTGGTCTGCTCAATGTATTTAATGCCCTTACTGCCACATCCTCCATTACACCGGATCACATAGACCTTCTGGACACAAACCATCTCCAAAGAACAGTCCAGATTACTCTTAGCAACCATGGCAAGGGTACAGAGACTTACACTTTATCGCATGTACCAGCTGATGCCCTCAACTCGTACCCAGGAAACAATACATTCCCTCTGCTACAGCCAGTCCTTGAGGCTGACTATGCATCCGTCACATTTTCGACCACGTCGGTCAGGATTCCAGCAGGCAGGTCTGCAACCGTCACTATTCGATTCCGCGAGCCTGCTGCCGGGGAAGAGCTCTCAATTCCCATTGTACTCTGGTTACCTCACTGCGACCCCTACGTCCAAGGACGGTATTCCTATCAGCATTCCTTATATCGGCCTCAAGGGAGATGTTTCTCAGGTCCCAATCATGGATACTAGCCTTGGGTTCCCGGCCTTGAGTGCTTTGGATGTCGCGACTGGTAACCTGACCGATGTCTCGAAAAAAGGCGACTATCTCTTTGACCTCACGTCCATGAAGCCTGTGGCCTTGACTCGTCTGGGCTCGCATACGCCTTCAGGGGAGATCCGTATCTATGACTCCCAGAATGTCTTCAGAGGGTACCTTAGCTCGAAGACTGGTACAGCTTACGGCCCCTTGGGTAGGCATAAGATGGTAGATGATCAAGGTAATCTTGTCTTTACGCCGAGAATATGGGAAGGCCAGGTTATGGAGTCCAAGACCTCAACGGTGCCTGTCAAATTACCTGCTGGTGTCTATAGAATTGTTGTTGCTTCTCAGAGGAAGTTGACTAAGGGCGTATACCCTAAAGACTATGAAGTGTTCGAGATTGGTAAAGTCCAGATCTAAGGGGGAACCGCGAAGGCGAGAAAAGAGAGAGAGAAGTGAATAGATTTATGTGTTTATTATTGTATCTTCTTTACTGTATCCACCTACATTGTATATATATTTGCATCTATTGTACACAAATAAAGAGAAAATATACATGAATTCAATGCATTCACAATCATCAACAGTCATATGTTGTTGGAATAAAGGACACGAGCCGGAGACCGTGGCTTCGCCACGGCCTGCTCTTGCCTCGTAAAAAAACTCAATAAATTATTTTGCGAGAACAACATAATAGGTTATCATTATCGTACCAAAAAAAATATAAAGTAAAATATAAAATAAAATACAAAGTAAAATATAAAATAAAATACAAAGTAAAATATAAAATAAAATACAAAGTAAAATATAAAATAAAATACAAAGTAAAATATAAAATAAAATACAAAGTAAAATACACATCTGGCGAAATAATATCAGATAGAATAACAATGGAGATGAGCTGAAAGTCGACGTGAATGACTTGGAGATGAAGAAGCGACAGAACACCTGAAGACCAAAGATATTGTGACTACAAAGCACCCTTGAAGACAATGTTTGGGTGTATATCCCAGGCTTATCTTCTACCTTTCCATTCCCGACCAGCACCTTAAGATTGTTTGGGTCAGTACACCGCGATAAAGCAACGTAGAGATGGCCATGGCGAAGGCTGGCTTGATTGGAAGTTGGCGTCTGCATAACTCTGATGTGAAGCTGTCCGACGGAGAAACGGCTTCCGAGTGGTTCGAGTCACCATAAATAGAGCGAGGGCGCTTGGTAGGCAACTGGCTTCTGGGAGATGCAGCCGACGACGAACGTGTAAAACGTTTGGCAGGCTTTTTTTTTTTTTTTTTTTTTTTTTTTAGCAGATAAAATAAACGAAAGCAATGAAAAAAAAGGTCTGAGGAAAATTAAAGCAGGGACTCAGAATAAGGTGTGTTGAGGAATTAGAACAGTAAAACAAATCTACAGTGCAGAGTGGATGCTAATTTAAAGTTTCAAAATAAGGGCTGTGTCACATGGAGTAAAGGGAATCACATTTTGACTCTTGGTAAAACAGCCAATATCCAATCACTCTATACTGGATACCCATTCTCCAATTAAATGAGATCCTTGCCACCCAGATTCTTGTTACCCACAGATGAGTGAATGCTCAAGCTGTTGCTTATTTATGGTACCCGAAGGCAGTCACCTAATTTCGCAGACACCTAATTTTTTCGTCTTTTTTTAATATATAGAGTATATAGATATATATTATAACGCATTGACATGACCTCCAACTTTCTGCGAAGTCAACATCATAGTTATGCAAGCATATCAGGGTCGGTAAGGAAGCTGAAGAAGCGGGTAGAAGTAGATGAAGCGGAACAGATGAACCAATAAAAAAAAACATTTTACACTCAGGTGTTGGATTACTTCCTTAACTCATTCAGATTATGAACAACGCGCTATGTTTCCTGATGCGCCTGAGGGCATCCAATTTTAATCCCTAGCCCATCCCCGCAGTTTAATTTTACCATTGCATTGTAGCATAGAAGATTACATTTACCGAATTGCTCTTCACTGGGATTATCATTATCCATCACAATTGCAGGAAGCCAAGTGCTTACTTAAAGATTTTCAAGAAAAGAAAAAAAAATAAAAACAGACATCTGTACTTGCACTGACCAAGACAACTACAGCAAATACAATGCTGAAATACTGTAAGAATCAATATTATGCTAGGAACTCACAACAAAGTTGTAAGGTCGAAAAAGAAATGGTTTGGTGTATAGAAGCTTGGCAATCATTTTCCTTATTCCCACTTTATGAAAAGAATTTTTTTTTTTTTTTTTTTTTTTTTAAAAAAAAAAAATAAAAGGTCAACCTTTGTTGGAGGAATAAACAAATGACATATTACTATTCTTATTGTCATTATTTTCTAGGATAGACTTAGAACCCGAGTCAGTTGTCCTGATGCCTTCATGAAGGAGGAAAGATGGGAAAAACAAAAATATAAAATGTGTGGACCGCAAAGGGGGGTTTTTTTGAGTGTGACAACGTGCCATCGCTTCGGAGTATTGTGAAACATTCATACATTTGATTAGGTTACAGCGCAGCGAGATTGTAACACTCCTTACATGACATGTACACTAAAGCACTTGTCAAAGTATGTCAAAGTTGAGTTTGTCAAAAATGACAAGGTAACCAATGAGGTCGCTCTCGATGCATGTCTTGGAAACAAGCTAATAAATGATGCATGAAATTATGCTAATGTGGCGCTTTCTTTCGTTTTTTCTTTTTTTTTTTTCTGCGGGTGATACGATACCAACACTGTGCGGGCCGCAAACAAATGGCTGCGGAAATGAGGGATCTAGACTTAACGCCAAGAGTATTATTCGCTCAAGAAAATGAAGAAGAGGCTTTTATGTCTGAAAAGTTTTTAACGGATGAGTAGACAAATTGTAAAGTAAGCGGGAATAAGATGTTCTACACACCCCACTCATGGAGCATTTATCGAAGTTATTATCAAAGAGGTGCCAAAAACATAACTACATATATGTCTATGAGTGATATGGGTAAGACATATCCATGTTGAACATGTATCCAAAGTATCCATATTGGATATGGTAATACACGAGTGTAACACGAATATGTATACTTTTTAGATTTGAAATAGCACATTTCTTTAATGAGGTTGTGGACAAACGTTACATGAAGTACGCAGCAATATCTAATGAGATAGTATAAATAACCGCCCATCCCTCCCCACAGACAACAGAAAATCAAACAAAAGCAACACCCAGCTCTACAGTTGACTACTTCCCAGCAATGAAGCACTTTAATTCGTGTTCCATCTTCCTTATTGCCACCTCAATCCATGTCGCTTTTTCACTTTTGAGTGACGCTGCGTACCATGGCCCTTTCCCCAAGGTTCCCAAGGATATGGGTACAATCCAACTCGGTGCCTTTATTTTTGACAACGCAGATTTACTAGACGTAAGTGGCCTTTATCCGTCTTTTATTTTACGTGACCAGGAATGTATTTTGTAATTGACACGTTTCCTTTTTCTTTAATGGTTACAACCGCTCTTATAGATCACAGGCCCCATGGAGGTTTTCGGTGCGCCTTTTAACAACCTTGACATCGAGGTTAATTTTATCGGAACCTCTCTGAAGCCTGTCAAGACTGCACACAGCGTGTTACTCACTCCTAGGTATACTCTCAGCAATGCACCCAAGATGGATTTGTTCTTTATTCCTGGAGGTAAATAGAAATGAGACTCTCTATTAGCTATTGAGTTATTGGCGTATCTATTTCCTTGCTTTCTTCTAATATAACATCTTTTGTCGTCATTGTCATAAAAGGCCCTGGGATTGCGTCTGTTATGAACTCTACAAAGATTATGCGGCAGGTCACTAAGCGTGTCAAGGAATCGACCTGGACAATGACTGTCTGTGTTGGATCTGCGGTGTTAGCCAAGACCGGCCTCATGGATGGTTACAATATGACGTACGAGTCTACTGAAAGCAACATTTTTTTTTCCTACTAGCAGTTTAAATGAAGCTATAATACTAACCACTCTGAGTACCCTTCATCCATTATATATAGTACCAATAAGGCAGCTTTCCAAAGGATCGTAGACAATTCAAGTAATTTGGGGGTTTTTTTTCTCCACTAATGTAGTGGTTTGATTGGACAGTGTCCGATAGATAGTGTTCACTTGACTGACATGGACTTTACTCTCCACACTTTAGAGGGCATGAATATCAATTGGATTAAGCGAGCACGCTGGGTTCAAGATGGGAAATATGTCACCTCTTCGGGAGTAGCTGCTGGTACAGTGGACAGGAATTTGATCGCTTATACCTGAGCATTGACATAATAGTATAAAGTGATGTTAACTAATATATACTTTAATATCAATAATTAGGCATGGATGCTGCTCTCTACATTCTTTCAGAGTTTACAAGCTTTGCGAATGCGCAGAATGTTTCCAACTTTATTGAATACTCCTGGCATAAAGACGCGAATGATGATCCTTTTGCTGATCTGTATCCCTAAACTCGTTCTTGAAATGGCCCTTGAATGATGCTCGCGAGCCTCTATATCAAATGATGGATCTGTGGAGGATGTCCATGTACGAGCAGCGTAGGGGCTATATATATAAAGGAGAAAAAAAAAAAAAACAGGAAACAATAAAGAAATTTAAAATGTCGTCCCACTATAAGCTTTTCCTTCACACAACTCCTCCATGTCAATCGCATCTTTTGACATGCTACATCGAGGTTCGCCAGTCTGCTTACTCTTTTCGCTTCTTAGTGCAGCTTCTTCCGTCCCATTTCATTGATCTTCCTCGAAAGACAGAATGCCATATCCAAACACTTCCTCCTCCTTCCCCATTTACATCCTAACACCACCATGACTTACGCGTCCCGATCAGCGTAGAGGTCGCATATTGTATACCATGGGGAGGAAATCAGCAATAAGCCAAGGCATATTTGTGTGGTATATCGAGAAATGATACCAAAAGTATTATAACATATTGGTTGGCAAGGTCACTAGCTTTCTGCGAAGTCATCAACATAATTATGTAAGCACTCCAGGATCGGCTAAGAATCAAAGGAGAGGAAGTAGAAGAAACAGAACGGATGAACCAATAAAAATGACTCATTTTATTCTCACACTGGAACGTTAGATTATTTTTTTGACTCTATGGACAAGGCTCAATGGGCCCATCCTCTCTCTCATTCAGAATAAAAGAACACGTTGTCTGATGGCATCCGATTTCAATCCATAACCCATCATCACCGTTTGTTTTATCATTGCATTGTATTGTGACGTAGAAAGACACATTTACCGGATCGCTTCTCACTGGAATTTTCATTATTGATCGGTAGCAACAGAAAGCAAAGTGCTTTGCAAGGACGTTCAAGAAAATAGGAGGCTTCCGTACCTGTACTGATCGAGACAACTTCCTTTATTGGAGGAACAAATAAACAAATGACAAATTACTATTACTATTATTATTACTGCTCCTTTGGACAGGCCAAGGACCCCAACCAGTTTTCGTGATGCCTTTATGAGAGAGGAAAAGCAAAAAAAAAAAAAAAAAAAAAAAAAAAAGCGCGGGCCGCAGAGGGTTTTTTTGAGTGTGACAACGTGCCATCGATTAGTCAATTTGAATACGACGCCAACAATTGATGAAGTTATTGTGAAACATTCACACACTCGATTAGATTACAGCGCAGCGAGATTGTAGCACTCCCAAATGAGGGTTTGTCAAAAATGACAAGGTCACCAATGAGGTCGCTCTCGGAGCATGCTTCGGAAACAAGCTAATATAATGATGCATGAAATTAGAAATTATTGCCGATGCGGCGCTCGCTTCCTTTCATTCTTCCTGTCATTCTTTTGTTCTTCAATTTTTTTTTTCTTTTATCGGCAGTACGATGTCAGTACTGTGCAGGTCGCAGACAAATGGTTGTAAGGATCAAGGCGTAACAACAAGAGTGTTATTCATTCAAGTAGATGAAGAAACTATTATGTCTAACGAGATAGTATAAATAACTGGTCATCCCTCCTCGTAGACAACAGACAATCAAGCAATCAACCAAATAATCAAGTAAAAGCAGTACTCAACTCTACAGCCGACTATTTCCCCAACAATGAAGCACTTTAGTTCGTTTTCCATCTTCCTTATTGCCACCTCAATCAATGTCGCTTTTTCACTTTTGAGTGACGCTGCGTACCATGGCCCTTTCCCCAAGGTTCCCAAGGATATGGGTACAATCCAACTCGGTGCTTTTATTTTCGACAATGCAGAGTTGTTAGACGTAAGTGCTGTAAAAAAAAATAGACTGAACTTACCTGTGTCTCTTTTTTTCTATTAACTATTCTAACCGCTCTTACAGATTACAGGCCCAATGGAGATTTTCGGTGCGCCTTTTAACAACCTTGACATCAAGATTAATTTTATCGGAACTTCTCTGAAGCCTGTCAAGACTGCACAAAGTGTGTTACTCACTCCCAAGTATACTCTCAGCAATGCACCCAAGATGGACTTGTTCTTTATCCCTGGAGGTAAAACAGATGTGATATCTTTTATTAGGTGTTAAAATATTTAAATGTCTATTTCCTTGTTTTTTCTAATTCAACACCCTTTGCCTCTTTGTCATAAAAAGGTCCCGGGATTATTCCTGTTATGAACTCTACAAAGATTATGCGGCAGGTCACTAAGCGTGTCAAGGAATCGACCTGGACAATGACTGTCTGTGTTGGATCTGCGGTGTTAGCCAAGACCGACCTCATGGATGGTTACAATATGACGTACGAGCCTATTGAAGGCGCCACTTTTTTTTTTTTTTTTTTTTTTTTACTAGCAGTCTAAATGAAGCTATAATACTAACCACCTTGAATGCCCTTCATCCATTATAAATAGTACCAATAAGATGGATTTCGAATGGGTCGTAAAAAATTCAGGTAGCTCTTTTTTCTTTTCCTGATTGATGTAGTGATTTGATTGGATAGTGTCCGATAGACGCCGTCCACTTGACTGACATGGGCTTCACTCTTTATACTATAGAAGATGCGAAGGTCAACTGGATTAAGCGAGCACGCTGGGTTCAAGATGGGAAATATGTCACCTCTTCAGGAGTATCTGCTGGTACAGTGGACAGGGGACTTAATTAAGCGATAGCTAGAACACAATCATTTGTACCTGAGTATTGGCATTATAATGTAAAGTGATGTTAACTGATATATGCTTTAATATCAATAATTAGGCATGGATGCTGCTCTCTACATACTCTCAGAGTTTACAAGCCTTGCGAATGCACAGAATGTTTCCAACTTTATTGAATACTCCTGGCATAAAGATGCGAATGACGATCCTTTTGCCGACCTGTACCCATATACTCGTTCTTGAAGTGGCCTTTGGCTAAATGATGGATCTGTGGAGGATGTTCATGTGCGAGAAGCGTAAGAGCCATATGTATATTTATAAAAAAAAAAAAAAAAAGAAAGATAGGGAATAACATTAACCTTTGCATGGATGAATAAAGCAACATAAGTGTCGTCTCCCTCCCCCTCGCGTAACTCCTCAATGGCAATCATGTCTCTTTAATGTGCTATATCGAGATTCGCTAGTCTACTTACTCTTTTTGCTTAATACAATTCCTTATGTTTTTTTTTTTTTTTTTTTTTTTGTTTATGCCTAGATGGGACTTGGCCTGTCAGCAGCTTCATTATAGAGCTGACTTAAGGCTCTTGTTCCGATGGACAATGGGTTATTATGAATAAATACGCAGTGAAATTGTTCATAAAAATGGATGAATTGACATCCGTAAAAGATGGCGCATATGATACAAATTAAACAAAAGAAAAGGAAGAAACGTTAACAAAGGGATGCCAAGTCTGCTCCCACTCTGCTCTTTTTCGAGAAGGATAAAACATATTCCAAAGCACGAACTTGAAGGAAAATGTATTAGCTTAAACTATTTTGTGTCATATTTGGCTCTATAATCATAAAAACCACTTTCGACAAGACTTTATTCAAAAGACACAAACATCCTTTCAATTTTAAGTCTAATGGTGCCTTATTTATTGATCTTTTCAGCCGTGAGGTCTGCATGAAATGACATGTGCAAAATTACATTTGCTGCACAAGCTGTATTTGAACTTATAGTCTTTGATCGATCTACTTGGCCCTGTTGGTGGTGTCAGCGATATCCCTTCTCTCAAAATCACTTCCTCTGAATCTGTTTCCACTGGGTCTTGATGATAATCCACTTGACTGGAGAAAGCCTTGGAGTTGGATGTCATTGGTGGCGTCGCTTCAATATACTGAGATGTCTCTTGTGTGACCAATGAAAGGGATTGCTCGTCTATAGCTCCTCGTTGCTTCAGGAGCTCTCTGTTGACTTCATCCAATCCAACTACATCTTGAATAACTGTGTTACGAGCATTAAGAGTTGTTTGTTTGGTGCTCCATTTCAAGTAATACTGATATTGATTGTTCTCCTGCACAATCTGCCACATCCGAATAAGGCCATCTGCACATCCTGTGACCAGAAAGTAGCCTCCTTCAAAGATATTCCATACAAACGCCTTAACAATCCCATCTTCAGATAAGATTTCAACCAAACGCTGGCCTGTCTCTGAGTCCCACACTTGTACCGATCCATTAGAACTAGATGAGGCAAAATACCTTCCATCAGGCGAATAAGATATCGCAACGATCTTATAGGTATTGCCTTCAAGCCTATGCAGCACTGCTCCCGATTCCAAATCAATCACTAAGATTTTATCACTTGGCCCAAAAGCCATCCATCGACTACATGGTGAAAATGCCGCTCTTCCTCTACAGCCTTCACTCTGCGCTATGTAACAGCGCTCACCTGTCTCTGCATTTAGTACTTGCAGACACATATCGAATTGGCAGGGGTAGATTACAATCTTTCGACTGTCAGGTGTGTATTCAAAAAAGTAGCTTTCTACTTCGAGCTTTACTGCATATTGAAGATTCCATGAATGAACAGTCCAGACTCTGAGAGTATCGTCTTCCGCGCTACACGAAGCGAGCTGACAACCATCAGGTGAAAATTCCGCATACAAAGGAAACACACCATTGCTCTGTAGAGTGTAGGAAAGCGTTCCTGTTTGTGTATCCCATATATTTATCTCTCCAGACTCATGAACAGAGGCAATTTGGTGGCCAATAGGTGAGAAATCAAACCACCAGAGGCCGTTGTCTTGGAGCTCCAAGGTGTGGGCGATTTGACCTGTTTGAACATTCCAAAGGTAGGCCCCTGACTTATATGAGGAAGCAAGCAACTGACCATCCGGTGAATACATAATTTCGCCTCTAATCATATTGCTGCTCTGTAAAGTATGGGTTGAGTATCCTGTCCGTACATCCCACAAGCGTACTGTAGCATCCTCAGTGATTGAAGCTATCTGCCTCCCATCTGGTGAGGCCCTAATGTTCCGGATCATTGCCAAATGGCCATGTGAGCCATGGTTAGATTGTTGTGGTCGAGTATCCCAAAAGCGTATCGTCTTATCCAAGCTTAAGGATACAATTTGCTGACTGTCTGGTGAATATGTCAAATACGTTATTACACGAGAGTGACCATAAAGTATATTTATGAGTTGCCCTGATATCGTGTTCCAAATCCATATTGTGTAGTCACTAACGCAAGCGACTATCTGTTCTTCGTTTGGTGAATACTTTAGGCGAGTGATCTGATCGGAAGGTCCTTCAAGAATATGGAGAGGTTTTCCTGTTTGCATATCCCATTGATATACTTTCTGATTGCTGATTGAAGCGAATCTTCCTTTAGGTGAATACTGGGTGCCTGCGATGAAGGATTCATGCTTCAAGTCGAGTTTTTTTTGAAGTGATGCAACATCCCACACTTGCAGGCGATAACTCTTTGCATTATGAACTATGAATTGCTGGCCATTAGGTGAATATAGAATTTCCAGAACAGCAGACTCATGATCCATCACCATCAACTGCTGCCCTGATATCGCATCCCACAGTCGGAATGTCTTGTCACGGCTACCAGTCGCGATATGAAGTCCATCAGGTGAATATGCCACAGACTCCACAGTATCAGTATGACCCTCCAATGTGTATTTGAGCAAGCCTGATTGGGTGTTCCACACCCACACTGACGACTCACTACCCACTGCAAGATGATCTCCGCTTGGCGAATACACTACACGGCCAGTTCTCTCTGTATGGTCTAACGAAATCAATCCTCCTGATATTGTATCCCAAACCGAAACTTTTTTTTCAGCAGTATGCCAGAAGGCGATATAGCGGCTGTCTGGCGAGTATAACAATACGTAGACAGTTGCATCGGTCCCCAGAGCTAGAAGCTTCTTCCGTGTTGATATGTCATACATGGCGATTGAATATTTATATGGCTCATCTGGTGCATTTATGATACCTGCAGCAACTGTCTTGCCATCAGATGAAGCTGCTCCAGCCAATATTTTGCCACCTATTTCCATCAGTGGCCATTCACCAAACTGCACACCTGCCATCTTTGCCCCACTCAAGTCTGCTTCACGAAGCCAACATTTCCTTAAGTTGACCCTCCTCAGATCTGCTCCCTGAAGCTGAGCATACTCAAAAATACCACGGCTGAGATCTGCTCCTGGAATCTGGATGCCTCGCAAATCTGTCCCGATGAATGGTTCGCCTGCTCGAACCAAGATTGTCATCGCATTGGCTGCTGCTATCCGCCACTTGCTATCGCTCTTTGAGAGCTCTACATATGTATACAGTTGCTGCTTGAATGCTGGCTCAAGGCAGACACGATCCTCCAGGAATTGAAGAATAGATGGCTCATCTACAAAGCTTCTCCATACCAAAGGTGATCTCTCATCAACTTTGGCTGGATCGACTTCCTGCTCGTCTTCACTGATCTTCATGCCCTCAAAACTATACATTGAGCTAACGCTCTGTCGACGAGAGGTTGAAGCTGTTGCCTTTCCTTCTCCATCCTTTGCAGAAGCGCTCATTGCTAGTTGTGGCTCAAAGATCGCACGTACAAGGCTGTACTCGAGAATAGATTTATGAATAAACCGATGCTGATTGCCTGTACGGTTCAAGGGAGAAGCATCGCGTAGTAAGTTCCTTCCATTCTCGTTGCTAAAGCACCTTTCTTTCCATGTGTTCTTGTCTTTGTATGATGAGTACTCCACGACTGGGTTGCCGTCCTGATGCTTATAGATCGCTGCAGCTAGCTCCGTAAGGTACTTGATCCCATTGTGTGCAAACCCTTCATCCAATAGTTTGTGAAACATTCTTTTATCTTCTGGCCTTAGTGTCTCGCCTAGTCGTTTCTTGCCTCGTTCGAGCCACTGTTCAACGAACTGGTCATACAGTATGACACGTTTGATCTTGGTGTTGGAGATGTCTTGATTTGGATCTACCATACGTGGTAGAACTTGTAGCGACATCGATAGCATGAATGGGTTCTTCACAAGGTCATGTAAGCCGGGTACTATTTTGAGAGCACGCCGGTAGTCCTCCGCATGCCACATTGGATCCATGGTATCGACATATTGCTCGATATAATCGTCGATCTGAGTCTCAGAGAATGGCATGATCACAGCCTCTTCAAGCAATCCAACATCCGCTTGGTGATTGCGATTCATAGGTTGGAAGCGATCTCGATAGTCCAATCCAAGGTACTCACTGCGACAGCTAATCACCATCTGGACCTTCCATTCTCCAGGCTGGTTCAACCGGTTGGCTACATACAAATTATTGGTCTGCATGCTCTCGTCATATCCATCGCATATCAGGATGAATGACCGATTCGTCTTCAGTTCTTTGATCTGTGGATCTGTAAAGCCATAGTCTCGCAACTGCTTCGCGACTAGCTGCTTTTCTGGCTTGTCGATGGCTGGAAGATTAATAAACAATGGGATCCGACCATCTCCCTTCTGGTATGCATCCCAGAGCGTGCGCTCCAAAGTGCGGTTGAATGTGGACTTGCCTACTCCTGAATCTCCTTGGACAAGTAGCACTTTCTGATTACTATTCAGAAACTGTTTCACCTTGTTCATCAGTAAGAATAACTTGTCATCCTTTGCTTGAGGGCTTGCTTTAGCATATTGTGGGATGTAGAACTCTTGGTCATTTCCAACCTCAATCCGGTGTTTTTTTAGTTGCCGTAGACTATCCTCGACATCAGGCCTCTTTTGCGCGCGGCCAAGTAAATGTGAAGCTGTAGATGGAGTAAGTGTGGAGATGAAGGAGTGTTGGATCATTGACTCCTGGAGGCATTTCTTATATAGTTCTCGTTTTTTGACGTCTCCATCCGTCTTAAGATCATTCAAGAGAGCAGCTATGGCTGAAAGTAAAAGCGGGAAAGAGGATGTATGTAACAAATGAGTTAATCACCATATGCAGGGTGCTGCCAGCGCTTTCATCAGCCATATATACAGAAAAGAATGAAGCACACACCTTGTAGGAAATCTGGTGATAATGAAGATAGCCTACTAAGGATGTGTATGATCCATTGTTTGACATGTTCATGGTCACTCCATTCTTGGTCATTCTTGTAGATCTCTCCTAGAAATGTGATGGCATCTTGTCGAGTATTTATGGTCCACCGTGTATCAGCCGCGATCCATCCTAGTCTCTGACATAATCCCCATTGGAATGCTGCTTCATTTCGACAGGGTGCTTCACACACAAGAGTCTTGAACTTAGTGAACTCGCCTCTCTGGAGTAGTGCATCAGCTCCACGCAGTGCTGGATACCATGCTGACTTGTGACTAAAGCTAAGTCCTTCTTCCATACACTGTCTAAATGTCGTCCCACCCTCATATAGTGAGGTTGCACCAGTGTATACTTTCAGACTCATATCAATGGCGCCTGTTACAGAAGGAAGTTCTTTCTGGATGTTGCTTATCTCATCCATGAAGACTTTCAGATCTAAGCTTTTGACTGCACCTAATGCTCCAAACACTCCTCGGAGTACTGCCGATGTCCGTCGAAGCATGGCTTGCACTGTTGATTCGTTGTCTGGAACATATTGTAGAGCTTGGAAGGCATAAGCTGCTTGATAGACTAAATATGGATCGGAGTTGGCTTTCAGCTCCTTGAGGTATATTGCAAGTGGTTCATGGAGTTGTTCGCGCTTTAGGCCTTTGACCTGGTTACTGACCATGGCATCAAGCACATCTGAGACAGCAGCAGATAGGCGACAGAGGTGATCATCAGATTGAGTATGTGTGCCTCGTAAGCGGGAACTGAGAGTATTGAGAGTTAAGACAAGATCATCCGAGTCGAGATAACCAGGAGGAGCATGCTGGATCAACTGAGCCAATCCTTCCAGTAAATGGGGCTTCAATATCATATTCCGGCCGATCCCATTAACCAAAGCCATAAGCAGTGTCCTGAACTGATCTTGATCAAGAGCTGGGGCCAGAGACACGACCTCAGCAATAGTCGCTTCGGTCTTGATCTCATCGCTGGCGAATAACCCAATTACATCCCAGGCAAGTTTATGCAGTCGCTTACACTCATCCTGATCGTTCGATAAGGCCTGGCGCCACTTCCTTTCATTTTCATTGAGATCATTTGGTAGAACAGGAATAGTAGGAAGTAGACTAAGGCAATATGTAAGCTGGTGGATATTATTCAGGTGAGCTCCAGGTTCTGGTAAGCTGTGCCTGACCATTGTTGGAGGTTCATCGTGATTGAATATATCCTTTGAGATAGTTGCAATGAATTGTGCTGGAACTGCCTCAGTTCTACTGCCACTTGTTCTGGTGCTTTCTTCCTCGCTACTGTTGGTATTGTTGCCACTGCCGCTGTTATCGCTGTTATTGTTGCTGCTTCCTTGGATGTATCCCCATTTCTCAGCTTTCCTATCATATCTGTGAACTTCACCTGAGTAGCCCAGATGCTCAAATAAGCGAGCAAGCTCATGGTAGGCTAAGGCGATACCTTGACGCAATGCCATGTCTCCATTCGAAGCTGAAGAAGCTGAAGACAATGAGGCGAGGGCCTTTCTCGCAGGCTGCTGAATTCGAGCCAGTACAGAGCCAGCATCGAGGCATAGTTCTGTCAA
The DNA here is from genome assembly GCF_002105155.1 of Lobosporangium transversale. Classification (NCBI taxonomy): domain Eukaryota; kingdom Fungi; phylum Mortierellomycota; class Mortierellomycetes; order Mortierellales; family Mortierellaceae; genus Lobosporangium; species Lobosporangium transversale. The sequence goes on along the minus strand of NW_019028982.1, from coordinate 648,751 downwards.
TATGCCCTTGTCGTCGTTCATGGTGCGAGTGCCCTCCATATAGAAGTTGAAGAGTCTCAGAGCCTGTGTTGGCAAGAGTGCACTTCTTGCCGGAGTCTTTGTTGTGCCAAACATGGCTCGTTGTCTTTCTGTTCACTCCTTTGGATTGTGGTCTGTTCATTCCAAAGAAAGAAGGGTTGTTTTATTTGAGTGTTTGTTAGTAGCGTTGTTTATGGACGGCAATGTTCATTTTATTAGTCCTGAATGTGTGCTATCCCTTACTGGGTTTTGAGGGCTGACAAAAAAGAAAAAAATAAAAAAGTGTGACAGTGAGTGAGGAAAAAAAAGAAAGATGGAAAGATTTAGTAAGTGTCTTAGTTGGCTGCTGAGTACCAAAACAACAGTTATTAGAATGTATTGCACATGTAGACTAGTAGATTAGTTGATGGAGCCTTCTGAAGGCCATTGGCTGGAGATACATAAACAAACATGCGCTGGCACCAACACAATAAATGGGTATTTACAAATAAACATGCAGATTGCTTTGAGCAACATGCCCCGAAGTATTTATTGAAATCTGTGCAGTGGTGTAATATGTAAATTTCTCTTTTCAAACACGTATATAAAACCAATCCTGGGTTCCCTTCCACACGATTGCAAAAACTAGATTCTTTTTTTTTTTTTTTTTTTTTTTTTTCATCATCCTATCTATATCTATATATAAACCACGTTGAGGTTTTTACGATAATCAACCTTTTTTTATTTAGCAAAGACCCTTATTTTGTTCTCGTCACTTAAAATGATCCCGGCAAATTTCATAGAGCTTGCTACTGCTGGAGGCTAGCGAGCCTAGCAACCCCTTCTTTAAGCAGATCGGTCTTAGCACCCACGAGATCAAAAACCTTTTGGCCGCCCACGAAGAAAATGAAAGTTGGCCTAGGATAGTTTGGAGATGTCAATCATTAGGTGTAATACCACAAGGCGAGCAAACAGATAAATGATGTTATGAAGATGCATAATGACGATATCTGAAACAAAGATGAGAGAAACTTACATGGATCTTATTCCATATTCTTGAGCAATCTCAACTTGGTCATCCACGTCGACCTATTAAAGCAACAGTAGAATAGCAATAAAAAAATGTCAACTTCGCTTCCTCTATCGAATTCAAAGTTGATGTATAAATTATGAATTATTGCTAATGTCTTTTTTTTGATTTACCTTAACGAATTTGATATTGGGATACTCAACTACGAGTTTTTCAAACTCGGGACCGATTGCTTTGCATGGACCACACCAAGGCTATTGGATCGGCCGACACAGACACACAATGTAAAAGAAGAAAGCTATTCATCAACAACAACATAATTTCCCATCCAATCACAATATTAAAAAAAAAAAACATATTATGGATCTATTAAACAAGTCCTTACAGCAGTAAAGTAGGCAACGACCTGTTAATGAAGTAATAAATTAAGAACGAAAGAAACATACAATTTTTGAACAATTAGTTTTTGTATTGTTCAGCACTTTTTTTTATCATTTTATTAGAATAACTATTGTTGTTCATATAGACTTACATGTTTGGACTCTTTGAGAGTGTCATTAAAAGCTTGCAATTTGTCAGATTCTGCCATTGTGAATTGGAGATGTTTAATTGATGTTTGGGTTAGAAAAAAAAAGAATTAAATGGATTAAGGGATTGAAGAAGAAAAACCGTGTGACGCGAAGAACAAACCTCTTCTTCATCCCACGTGACATTAACCATCCTTGAACGAGCATAGACAGCCCTTTGCCCTTTGCCCTTCGGGAAAAACGATTTGAATTCTAGATTACCTAATCGCTTTTGTAAAAAAAAAAAGTAAAGATCAATGTTTATCTGTCGCATTGTTCCAATGAAGAAAACAAATAGGCAAGGGACCTTGTGCTTTATCTGCGCGTTCTGAATATTGTCGTGCTGGATTTTTTTTTTTTTTTTTTTTTTTTTTGATGCCTAGACGTGTTGTGAAGACAATGGCGCGTCGTCGCGTTTGCATAATTCCAGCAGGTAAAAATGATAGTTCACAAGTATTGAGAGAGCCATGTATAAAAGCAAATAGGATTCAAAAAACAAAAAAAAAAAGACCAAAGTTACTAACTACCATTTAGATTTTCAATCGAGATCACCTCAACACTCCAAATAGCCAACATCACATTCACTATGGCATGGCATTTATCAAGAAATTATCAACTTGACTGACACCGATGACGAAGGACTCTACAATGATCTCAAGGCTCAGAAAGCCGTATTGAACTGAGATAGCAGCTCTAATGAATGTGACCTTTATGCCTTCTTACATTTGTAAGATAATTCGTCTTGCTTATTAACATTGTTTGCAAAATACAATAGGTTAATGAGGTCGAAGCCGAGGGTAAAGACGACAACGATGTCGTCCTTCGAGATTCTGAGCACAAAGGTGGCTTTTCTAACACCTATGACTCATTATGAGGAGGCGTTTCGTGCCTTCTCGGGAGCAATGATGAGACAGACCCATAATACCATTGGACCCCTCCCAGCGATACTGCCATGAACTTTGTTTTGATACACTGGCAAGCCCGTTGACGGAAACAATACCAAGGTATAAAGATCTTAAATGACCTGCATCTATTCCTGGCTTCAATTCGACGACGATAAGCTGGAAAAAACCCTTAGTCATGCACCTGTGGACATGCATAAAGCCTCTTTTAATCAAGGCGGAAATGTCTTTGCCCTCAAAGATGAGGAACCAACTTTGAGAGAACTGCATCGTAAATGGAAGGGACACTCCTACTGCATATTTCAAGACAACAGCGGATACTGCTTAAAAGTTATCAACTACTGAGCATTACACATGTGTATAGTAGGTAATTGAAGGGTCATTCACATGCATTCAAGAACCGCCTGGAGGTAATGATCAAGTTTAATGACACGTACTAAATAGCACCTTGGGTTATTGCTGTTGATGTTGTTTATTTGAGTTTTTTTTTTTATTTTTTTATTTTTTTATTTTTTTATTTTTTTATTTTTTATTTTTTTATTTTTTTATTTTTTTATTTTTTTATTTTTTTATTTTTTTATTTTTTTATTTTTTTATTTTTTTATTTTTTTATTTTTTTATTTTTTTATTTTTTTATTTTTTTATTTTTTTTTACAGATATATTAGTCGTTACAGGAAATAGGCAAACCCTAGGCTCGTTCCCATCCCTCTTCACTTTATAAAGGTGACAGAAATTCCATTTCCTTTTTGAGTCACCTAAAGTGAAGGGGCTGGGAAAAAATCTTCGCTTATTAGCTGGTAGCTCAAAAAGGAAAAAAATTGTGCACTTGAAGGAATATTTTTCCGTATATGCACTCGATAAAGTGTTTTTTATAGGAAAAAGTACAGTTATTAACTTTATTCTGTGTATATACGGAGTAAATTTCCCTCAAGTGCACAATTTTTTTCCTTTTTGAGCTACCAGCTAATAAGCGAAGATTTTTTCCCAGCCCCTTCACTTTAGGTGACTCAAAAAGGAAATGGAATTTCTGTCACCTTTATAAAGTGAAGAGGGATGGGTACGAGCCTAGGCAAACCCCATTTCAAGAAACAAAGAGTGGTTCCAAAGCTGTCAACTGAGTACTACAAGCTCATAGAGGACTCTTTGGACCAATAGCCACCCTCGATATTCATGAAAGGGCGCAAGACCGTGGAGGATCGTGGCTGTTGTCGTAGTAGGAATGCAGCACGCCTTCTGCAGGCATCCGAGGAAGGCGGGATTGAAGTGTCCACTGGATGTGGTGTGATGATGAACGGTAGTATGAGGTATGCACTCATGTAACAAGTGGTATTAGAAGAGCATCACATACTCCATTATCCAACAAGAAGTGTTGTCAGAGTGTACGCTTTCTGGCACGATAAAGCCATTGCTGACAAACAAAATAGTCGCCTTGATCCTCTAGTTTAATTCCTCGGAGGAGCTTTTTTTTTTCTTATGTTTCAATCATAACCGCAATGGAGGAAAGAAGCAGTAAGTGGGCTCGAGATGATTCGTTTTATCCTCGGACGGTTGGCAAAATTCGATAACTGCTACAGGGAGCAGTGTGATACTACTGACACTGAGGAATGTCGTTATGTTGCGCTCCTGCAAAACCCAGCTCATCCTCCCAAAAAAAAATAAAAGAACTATGTCCCATACCTCATTGAGGTTCTTACTATGGTGAAGATTTTAACATCATATATTTTACAAAGATCTTTAATTTGTTCTCGTTACTTGTTACTTAATACGGTCCTAGCGTATTTTCGACCCGAAGTGCTGAGAGAGTGTGTCCTTAAGCTTCTTAGGATCAGCATTTGGGACTTCATTAAGCTTTTCGTCGTTCTTGTAGAAATGGATAGTTGGTCTAGGAGAGTTTGGAGATGTCAATCATTAGGTATGATATCACAAGGCGAGCAAAGAGATAAATGAAACAAAGACGAGAAAACATACACAGCGGTCACTCCAGCCCCTTGAGCAATCCCAGATTGCTCATCCACGTCGACCTATTAAAGCAGCAACAAAAGGGGAAAAAAATGTCACCTTCACTTCTATTGAATTCAAGGTTGATGTATGAATTATGAATTATTACTAATATCTTTTTTCTTTTATTATTTTGATATACCTGAAGGAAGATGACTTTGTGGTAAAGTGTGGAGCAATCTAGCATTTTGGAGCTCGGTTTTCCTCTGGTAAATTCAACAGCAATCTATCAATGAAGTAAGGATACAGTTTTTTTTTTTTTTTTTTTTTTGGACGATTAGCATTTTATATTATAGTCAACACTTTTTCTTTTTTATTTTATTAGTATAACCATAGCTATTCGTCTGGACTTACAAACCGTTCATAAGGCACAGAAAAAAAGCCCCTATACTCGGCCTCGTCTTTGATTACTGTGATTCGGCTCATTGTGAATTGGGTTGTTTGAATGATGAGTTTGGGCTAGAGAAGGATTAAAAAGACTCGGACGCGAACGCGAGCTTCTTTTTCAACACGTGATATTACTCACCCCCTGAGCGTGGCGAGTAAAAACAAATTTTGGATTGCCACTATGCGTTTGTTGGTGAAGGCAAAAATAGAAAGTGCTTACAGCAGCAAGATCTTTTTTTTTTGTACCTCACTTTGTACTTGTATAAATATATTATATCTTATGCATATGCACTGCGTCCTTTTTTTTTTCCGAGGATAAGCGATAAGATTATTGTACGTTTGGTAAATCTTTCGGATGGATGGGGAGGGGGGAATTATTCATGCTTATTAGATAAATTGGCCTTATTAACCTGTAGATGAGGGAAGATTTAAGGGAGAGTGATAAAAGAACAAGTGGTTAATGGATGCTTTTTCTTTTTTTTTTTTTTTTTTCCTTGTGGTCGTGAGTGCCTCAATGGGAATAGAAAATGTGGTATTCATTTATTTTCATGAGAATGCAGGTACAGGTTTCAATGTTTGCTCTCAAGCTCACGGTCCAAGATAAAAAAGACCAAGGAATGAAAAAATAAATATATCCAGAGAGAGATTATGCTGCACCAGCGGGTTAAATGAAGGCCAGATATAGGAGGATAGATAAGGTTGATGAGCGTGGAATACATGAACATGTATATCCAGATATAAATATTGCGAACAGGGTAACATTACACTATATATATGGTATATATATATTTATATAATATTTTCATGTCGATCTATTGATATTCATTCACCATAAGCCATTAATCAACGAGCCATTTTTGGGAAGAGGGGACACGCGACACTTTTTTTTTTTTTTTTTTTTTTTTTTTTTCATTCAAGCGGTCGAACATAATAACTCCAAATCAACAAAAAAAAAAAGAAAAGAGGGCTGCTACAAGGACAAGAAGAGAACAGCCATTTGTTTGGCAATGTTCGCATCGCCACAACATGTAAAAAAAAGTAAATAAAGAAATAATAAATACAGACAATAACTTGGAGTCCGTGGGTGGATTTTGATTCGTAGAGACAAATAAATGTGATAAAATTTAATTTAGCGCTCTCTCTTTTATCTGGAACACAGACTCACATTATTTTTAGGTTCACATTGAGTTTTTGTGTATTATTGAATCACTCTTTATTATTAACATTGCTCTATCTAATCTCACTTCTAGAACACACAGCACAAGAACAAAAGGAACAATAAAAAAAAAGACGCGATGGTCGCTGAGATCGTTGACAGTTGATGAAGGATGGTAACATCTTTATTTTCATTTTTCCTCTTCTTTCTTAATCTTTGATACCTTCTTATGGGAGCTGTAGCTCTCATTCGTCATCTATGATAGCCATCTGTAAAGGCAATACCAAAGTAAATAAAAAAAGGGTAATGGATGCACTTTGATCGATAGACTAGTACTGATCTCCTATTTTATTTTACGCTGAATCTCTTGATCCTTTGTGCTCTTAATACCAAGTGTTGCGCACTACCTTTTTTTGTTTTCGATATGATATCAGATCTGTCTGATTCGTGAGTGCATGAACCTTCTATTTCTTGAGCTTCAGCTTGCCTCACTATACTGTTTCAATATGCATCTATGTTTGAGTTCGCTTGCGCTTGTTTCTTTTCTTTTTGTAAAAAAAAAAAAAAAAAAAAAAAGCTGCCCTAATCAGACTTGATAGGATAAAGCGATGAGAGCGAGTGAAGTTGGGGAAAGGGTAAGGGTAAGGAGGAAACGGAAGATCCTTTTTTTTTTGACCTGGGTCATGTTAAAATGGGGCTTTGTAGCTCAAAATAAAATAAAAAAAAGGGCCGCATATGAAAGAACGAGAACAATGCATCTGCACTGACACAATCATGGGACAAGGATAAAAGGGAAACAAAAAAAAAAAGAAAGATCTGCTGGTAGATGTAATCAGCAAAAGCACACAGCCAAGGAATAGACATGATGTAGATTCAAAGCAATTTGCAGTGCCCAAGTACATGTACATACTATAGGTGTAGGTGTGAGAAATAAATTAAAGTAGTTATATTAAATTGATACAATAAACGCGTTCCTGTCCATTTGACTGATCCCCGGTCTAAAAATAAAAAGTCTAAATCATTGTCTTTGTCGGGCCTTTGTCATGTGTGAGACTTTACACTCAATGCAATCATTCACATCTTCCATAAAAAAAAAAAGGAGAATCAGCATAACTCGAGATATCTAATCTGTAATCTGGTATCTGCTGTCGAGTCTTTTTTTATTTTATTTTATTTTATTTTTTCCCTTGTGTCTCCTGCCGTTTTAGTACATTGCTATGCTATGTTTCACTAGTCTGCTAGTCTGCCATGCTTGTGCTTGTCAAGAAGCACGATGTACTATGTAAGAATTAAATGATATATACAGGGATTACTATCAGGATAAAAGTATATGTGTTTATATCAAAGCGATGATGTGGGCATGGCGAGAGCATGGACTGGAACAGGAACAGGAACAACCCAGACAACTTTTAAAAAAAAAAAGAGTTAAAAATACATTAAAAAAGGCTCTTGCGCCTGTCTGCTTGTCCTGCTTGTCATGTCTATCTTTTTCAAAGCTTTTGCACTGCAAATGAAAGAGAATAGTATATATACACATTTATATATAATATATACATATATATAATATATATTATTATTACAACTGAATATAATTAAACAGAGTTGATTGATTATTATTACTTATTTTAGCGTATTTTATTTTATACTTACCCTTGCAGTGAGTTATAAAAAAGTTTGTTCCTTACTTTTGAGTCTATAAAAGATCGTCTGTCTCCCCTCCTCCTCAACTCTTCATCATCACTTTCTTTGTTCTCATTGTCAACATCACTTCTCATTCACCACGTTATACCTCTCTCCTCCTTTCTCTTTTATACATTTCCATTCCTTTCTTTTCATTCCTCTTTCTAACTATTACCTAGTCTCAAAGTCTCCCAGTCTCAGTCTCACAATTTTTTGTGCAATTCTATCTTAAAACTACTACAACCACCACTATTACATCGCCATGATTGCCGCATCATCTCTCTCTATCCAGACCCCCAAGCACCAAGAGGCCGGTGCTCCCTCTGATGTCCGTCAACTCAAGGAACGTTACCAGGCTGCTGGACAGGGTCATCTCTTCACTTTCTACGATGATCTTTCTGCTGACCAACAACAGCAGTTGATCGATCAGCTCGAGGCTTTGAACGTAGAACGTGTCAACAGGATCCATCAGAAGGCTACTACCTGCCCTTCCCCTATGCTCAGCAACCAATCAGCACTTTTGGCTCCTTTGCCCGAAGAGTGCTTCGATTCCACCTTGGAGGCTTCCAAGGACAAGATCCACGAATGGGAGACCATCGGATTGAACCAAATTAGTCAAAACAAGGTCGCTGTCATCCTATTGGCTGGTGGTCAAGGCACTCGTCTTGGATCCTCTGCCCCCAAGGGATGTTATGATATTAACTTGCCCTCAAACAAGTCTCTTTTCCAGATCCAAGCCGAGCGTATTCTCAAGCTCCAACAATTGGCACAGAAGCAGCCCGGCGCTGCTGCTGAGGTTGTTATCCCTTGGTATGTCATGACTTCTGGTCCTACACGCCCTGCTACTGTTGCCTTCTTCCAGGAGAACAACTACTTTGGTCTATCTAGCTCCAACATCGTATTCTTTGAACAGGGTAAGTCTCTTTTTCTAAAATCAGTAAACAAAAAAAGCTTTGATATTCGGCAATCGGCAATCGGCAATCGACAATCATCATAATGACAACAATTATAATGTCATTTCCAGGGGGGAAGGAATACCAAAGAAGAGTATCCAGAAAGGGTAACAATGCCCAATTTACCCTCTAGACGGAGACGGGGATCGAAATATGAAAGAGGAGTGGGCTCTCTACTTTTGTCTTTCGCCTTGGTTTTCATTTAATTTTGGATTCTCACCAACAATCAGACCAGACTAGTGAACCTGGAATAGTAAGGAACACATTTATTTTCAGCGAGGCATCTTTTCACTACACCAGGAAGAGGAAATGCATAAGCAACAATGACATAAACAAGCAGAAATAGTTCAGCGGAAAGTCAGGCGAACAAAAAAAAAAATTGTATAGAGAGCATATTATAGAGATATTATCAGGACTGAGAGGAGATTCATTAGCAATCATCAATATACCCATGAAAAGTACGAATACGATGAGCTAAAATCAAGTCTTTTTTTAAAAAAAAATTAGGAACCCTCCCATGCTTGACATTCGACGGCAAGATCATGATGGAATCCAAATCTCAGATTGCCGTGGCCCCTGATGGCAACGGAGGCGTGTATGCTGCTCTCCGTGGCACAGGTGTGTTGACAAACATGGCGGAGCGCAAGATCGAGTACCTCCATGCTTACTGTGTCGACAACTGCCTGGTCCGTGTTGCTGACCCTGTCTTTATCGGCTACTGTGTTCAAAAGAATGCCGACTGTGGTGCAAAGGTCGTTCGTAAGAATGCTCCTGACGAGCCTGTCGGTGTTGTCTGCCTTAGAAATAAGGCTTTCAATGTAGTCGAGTATTCTGAGATTGATGAGGAGGTTGCCCATGCCATCAATCCCAAGAATGGTCAGCTTGCCTTCGGTGCTGGTAACATTGCCAACCACTTTTACACAATCGACTTTTTGAACAGGGTCGAGTCATTCGAATGCGATCTGGAATACCACATTGCCCGCAAAAAGATCAAGACCCTTGATATGCACACCGGAGAGGTCATTGCACCCAAGCAGGTCAATGGAATGAAGCTCGAGATGTTTGTCTTTGATGTCTTCCCCTTCACAGAGAGAATGGCCGTCTTTGAGGTCGACCGTCGCGAAGAGTTCTCGCCCTTAAAGAATGCTCCTGGTACTGGACAGGACTGCCCCGAGACCTCTCGTCGTGATATTCTTCAACAGCATGTGCGCTTTATTGAGGCAGCAGGTGGCAAGATCATTGTCGGAGAGAGTGATGAGCAACTCGAGGGTGCTCCCACACTGGAGCTGTCACCCCTTGTTACCTATTCTGGTGAAGGTCTTGCTGAGATCGTTGCTGGCAAGTCCATCAAGACACCCATCAGGATCGATTCTTTGGAAGAACTCAAGAGCGTTGCTTTTTAAGTCTTTGTTTTATTCTCTTTTTTCTGTATCTTTGTTCTCCTAATAACTTTCATTCTTTTTACAAATGAGTGCATTTTTTTTCTTAACAAAATTTGTAGATAGAGCACCGACACTGGTTGCACTTCTTTTTTTTTGCCTTTTGTTTTTTTTTTTTGGTCACTCCTCTTTCCTTCACAGTGTCATATACCCTAAAGCAGACGACTTTGTAGTCTGTTCTCCGTTTCTATCACCCTTCCTTTTCTTCGTCATAAATAGGAGAAGAGTTTATACTGACAAAAGAAAAATAATAATAACGATGATAATTATAATAAAAAAAAAGAAAAAGTCAGGCTGATATATGAAGTGTAATTAAGCTTGCTTTGCTGCTGCACTCTAATTGGCTGGTTTTTTACTGGTTATTCTGTCCTGTTCCATCATTCTTTTTTTTTTGGCCAAAAAGACTTTCCTAAAGTTCCATCTCTTTATTATTACTCCATCGTCTTCTCTTCTCCGTCTTCTTCAGTCAAGCAACACATAGGAAAAAAACAAGATAAATAAAATAAATAAAGGATCAGATCGGTTATCAACGATATTCAGGAGATAAAAACATAAAAGACAATGCTTGATTTTTTCACTATCACCACCAGAGGAGGACTTGTCCTATGGTCAAAAGCATATAGTGCCTCATCAACATCACCCATCAATCATTTGATTCAAGAAGTACTCATCGAAGAGCGTTCATCCACTCAAATCTATTACAAGGACAATTATGCACTCAAATGGACATTTGTCAATGACCTTGACCTCATCTTTATTGTAAGTCTAAGCTTATTCATAAGGTACTTTTATTTTATTCTTATTTTTTTTTTTAACAATTCTCTTTTTTTTTTTTTTTTTTTTTTAAAAAAAAAAAAAAAAAAAACAGGCCGTTTATCCAAAGACTCTTGGATTGACTTATATCGACACATTGCTCAAAGTTGTCAGTACACAATTCAGTGATTTATACGGTGCAAAGATATTGCGTAAAAGCAATGGTGGCATTCCGCAGCTCAAGGATTGGGATTTACAATTCGAAGCTTTGTTACAGACTGTTGAAGATCAGGATGCTTCCGTAAGTTTTTTTTATTGTTTTCTTGATTTTTCATACTTTTTTTTTTTTTTTTTTTTTCCTCCTTTGTATCAATCATTTTGACCATTGATTTTTTTTTTTCTCCTTCTTCTTTAAATAGTCAAAAAAAGCTAAACAGCCACGCAAATTTGAGGAAACAGTGGGGTATGCAAATACATTGGCTTTTGCTAAATCCAAGCCAGGTAAAAATGCCGGAGTACCTTTTCTATAAGCTTTTAAATATGGAAAAGCTATATTTGAGATGATTAACACTTCTTTTATCCTTTCCGTTTCTCTTCTTCTAATGTTAATACTTACAATATATAGATGAGATAGGATCCAAATCACCTCTACTAGATGAAGACGAGTTCCGTAGAAATGTAGAATTGCTTAAAAAGAAGACAGCGTCACCTAGGATGGGCGGTCGGAAGGGCAAAGGAGCTAAATCACCTGTTACATCACCTGTTATTGGATCAGATGATTCGCCGAAAAAGAAGGTCAAGGAAGGAAGAAAATGGGATGGCAAGATCTCAGCTAAAGATGCAAAGAGTTTGGATTATAGTAATTCAGATATATCTGAAGTTGTTAAAACGGATCGCTTGGTAATTATTTTTTTTTTTACCTTATGTATTTATATTTAAATATGTATTGCCGAGTCTAACAAAAAAATTTTTTTTTTTTTTTTTTTTTTAACTATAGGTTGATCAAAGTGGAATGGGTCAGCACAGCAAAGATGGTACCTACAGCGTTGCAGATTTGGAGGCAAGCGATGATGCTGAGGACAGTTACAGCTCAGATGATTCAGATGGCGGTTATACAAAGATTTCGGGACGATCCCTTCAAGCTAAAAAGCCTGTTGCTTCAAATGGACTGTTGTCGTTTTTCAAAAATATGACAGGACAAAAAGAGATGACAGAAGAAAGTCTGGAGCCTATTATGAGAAAGATGAAGGAGCATTTGATTAATAAAAATGTTGCTGCCGACATTGCTCAACATTTATGTGATTCTATTGCTAAAGGACTTGTTGGGCAGACACTGGGCAGCTTCAAGAGTAAGAACAATAAAAAAGGAGACAATGTATTTCTTTTATTTCCTTTTTATTTTATTTTGAGCATTTCGCTGAATTATTCTCCTAATCTTATATCATTTACTGTCAACTAGGTGTACAGGCACATGTGAAGCAGAACATGGAGTTGGCATTAAAACGAATTTTGACACCAAAAACCTCTGTCGATTTACTACGCGATATTGCACAAGCACAAGCAGAGAAAAGACCTTATACAATTGTCTTTATTGGTGTCAATGGTGTGGGGAAATCCACCAACTTATCCAAGACCGCCTTTTGGCTATTACAAAACAATATGAAGGTTTTGATTGCAGCCTGTGATACTTTCCGTTCTGGAGCTGTGGAGCAGCTTCGAGTTCATGTTCGGAATTTGAAAGCATTAGAACAGAACGCGGTCGTGGATCTGTATGAAAAGGGATATGGAAAGGATTCTGCAACGATTGCAAAGGAGGCTATTTCGTCTGCCAAGACAACAGGACATGATGTGGTTCTGATTGATACAGCTGGACGTATGCAAGATAATGATCCTTTGATGCGAGCTCTTGCCAAGGTAAGACAACATAAGTGCAAGATTATGTTTTTTATTTGATTCATTTTTTGCTTTGTAAAATAACACCCTAACGGATATATTACTGTTATCTTTATATGGAACATAATTAGCTGGTGACAGTAAATAATCCAGATAAGATCATCTTTGTAGGCGAGGCATTGGTGGGTAACGAAGCAGTGGATCAATTGACGAAATTTAATGCAGCGCTGAAAGACTTTTCAGGAATGGCGAATCCACGTCATATTGATGGTATGATCTTGACAAAGTTTGACACGATTGATGATAAAGTCGGAGCTGCATTATCAATGACATACACAACAGGGCAGCCAATTTTGTTTGTGGGAACTGGCCAAACCTACACTGATCTAAAGAACATGAAAGTCAGCCATGTTGTTGCATCACTTCTTCGGGAATAAAAAAAAATATAATCTTTATCTTTTCCATCTCAAGTTCTCAAGCACTGCGCTACACTACTGCATAATTTTTCTTTCTTTTTTTTGTGCAATACAATAAGCAAAAAGTATTTACCTCAATAATTTCATAATAAACAGAAAGACAGTGATACAGAGGGACAGAGAAACAGAGAGGAATATTATTTAAAAATACAATAGCGGTCAATCTTTTTCAAATCATTAAAAAGAGATCTAATAAAAAAATATGTCTAATTATTTTTGTTTTCTTGGTGCATGGAGGTTCAGCCATTGTGAAGCAGCTTCCAGATCTGATTTCTCCATCTCGAGTGCTTTGATACACCATTCAATCGAATATTTGGCTTGCAGATCCTGATGTAACAACTCTGCCATGACTTTTTTCCGAGTCGCACCCTCATCCACACATAACCAAGTCTTGCCACCTTGAATATAACTTGTAGTAGAAGCACCCACTTTAGCCTCTTTCAAGATCCCCATCAATTCAGTCGCTGCCGTGGTCGCATCTAATCCTTGACCTCTAAAACTTGCACAGTATTCATTCCGACACCACGAGTTCCCACAACCAGTCATCAATTGTGAATGATATTTTCTAGCAAGCCTTTGAACCAGTTTTTGATTCTTGGGATCTTCGGTCGGGATCCAGAAGGGCCCAAAACACAGTTGGCAGAGACCCAAGATATTGTTGCTACCACCACTGGCAGTACCGGCACCAGCATTACCACCGCCAGAAGATTTGATGCGAAGACAATTTTGATTGGAGCACAGCTGAGGAGCTGGTTGGTTCTGTCGTTGGAATTCATGATTTTGAGCATGGACTTGAACATCCTTGAGAGAGACCATGGCTGAACATTTTTGACATTGAATCGTTCGATCTCCACAATAGGATTCATGAGAGTGTAGACCTCGGATCATATCTCGAGCATTAGACGCTAAAGAGCCCTGTTGGACCAATGTATGACAATAACGACAAATGATAAATCGATCTTGACATTCGGTTCGTCGATGAAGTGCAAGCTCTGGAAGGGATGGAGTTTCGAATCGTTGACACGTGCATTGATACCAGCCATGATAGATTTCCATATGCTTCTTCTTTTCTGAAATATGTCCATACTTTTTTTTTTTTTTTTTTTTTTTTTTTTTTTAATAATAATAATAAAAAAGAAATAGAAAAAAGTTATTTAGATTTAATGAAATATATGACGATAATAAATGCCCTTCACGATTCTTTCTTTATCATGTTCATATAAATAATGAATATGCATTACCTTATCACAATGATCACAGTGAAAATGATTGGGAAGTTCATCCTTCTTCATGACCTGGCCACATCGATCACATTTAGCATTGTTACGAAGGCAAAAGTTGGTGTGCAACATTATTGTCCGTTCTGGAATCCATGATCCACAGTTGGTACATTCTTGGTACCCTGGCGCATCCTTATTGGGGATCTCTTGCTGTTGTTGTACATTTGTTGTTGCTCCTGAGGACGACGACGCTGATAAAGATTCACCATCATAATACCGTACTACAATACTATAGCGAACAATTCCTTTTACTGTTTCTGCCGTTGCCATTGCTGAGCTAGAAGATGCTTCTGAAGTCAAAGAAGAAGTAGAAGAGGCTCGCCCATAAAGACCAATGTGTATAAGTTGTGATCCGTCTTCTTGCTTCCTCGAGTATTCTTGATCGCTAGCAGGGATGGTGATGACTCGTGGATTCAATGATTCAAAATTGGCCCAGATGTGGTCCTCTAGAGACACGGGTGCTTTTGTTGAAACCACCACATCTAAATCCTCTGTATCTACTGACACTGCTGTTGTTGTTGGCGGTACTACATTTACTGTGATCTGGATACCAGAGTTACGGTTCGGAATATCAATCGACCAACATTGGTAACTATCCACGACTACTTCTCCATGACTTTCAAAACCGATCTTTAAAGATCGATCCCTACTTGAATTCATCATGTGGGACAAACTTGTTGACATCCCATTCGTCTGAGTTATTTTCCCATTTTGTATCACAGAATTCTGCTGCTGTTGATGTTGATGTTGCTGTTGCATATCTGTCTCCAATGGCTCAATATCGACTTCCAAATCTGTATCGGTGATACAAACAGCTTGTCCTGCAGAATGTTCAGGTTTCAAATCCCCTACCAAGAACTCAAACTCCTTGTTCCCTTGTTGAACTTTCAAGATCTCTCCCTTTGTCAGTGTTGTATAATGAGATCTTAAAGAGGCTTCCAATAGAGCTCTTAAATCTAAAACTTCTGAAAAGAAATCGGTTGTCAGGGGTCGAAATTTAGCCCAAGTTCCCTTTGGTAACAGGAGATATTTGATCATAACTTGATCCCCTTCAGACACTGATAAGGAATTCATCATCCAGAGAGGTAAATGAACTTGATTATCCAAGGCAGAGAACTCTCGAACGCCTCCATGGGTTAATAATCGATTCGCAGGGTTACGGATCTGAAAAGTGAGCGGGGATGGCAAGTCCTGTTTCTTGCTTATGTTATTGTTATTATAGTAGCTGGGAGGATTCTCCCAGGAAGTAGGGTCATAGGTTGAATCGGTTTGGTCTGATGGATAAGAAGAAGGTGCAGAGGCATGGGCTTGTATGATAGATTCGAGAGCTGTTTGTGGGAGGATAATCTTGTCACCTTGAGAGAACGTTGTAGCTGTCCCAACGAGGAATGTGCTGGACCAAGAGAATGACATTGCCTCACTTGTGTGTATGTATTTGAATGTTTGAATGAATGAAAATGCTTTTTTTGGGAGGTGATGTAGGAGGAAAGAGAGATAGAAAATTATTGTGGTGACTAAAAGATATGAGATAGAGCAATATAAAGGGAGAAAAAAAAAAAAAGAAAAGGTGAGAGGGCAGATGCAATGCATTTGTTCAATGAAGTTCCATTTAAATGGATTGGTCATGACATTGTCGTCCTGACATGTACCTGTACGTCACCTATACTAAAAAGGAAATCGTGAATCTGGTGGCCTAAAGTTCTGATTGGTTAGGGATCTTCTATTCTGATTAGTTCGTTTTTTTAAAAAAAAAAAAAAAAAAAATCCATATCCAGCATTTTTTTTTAACACCTGAATGGTCCAGCACCAACAATGTGCACTCCAGTCAAAGGTTATAGCATTCCAGAGCAGTCTTTACATGTTTTTGGCTGTATGAAGAATATTGAAAGTCTACATTTTCTAACAAAAAAAAAAAAAAAAAAAGTGCACAGACCACCATCAAAAACAATAAAAGTGCCTCTAGGGGGAAAAGCTTGCCTCGCATTCGTATGAATGCTAATGCACTGGAGGCGAAATGACAGAGCTCAGGAAGATGCTTCAGCCTTCAGGGAAAACAAAAAAGAGCAAGGGTCTGAGGGAGGGAGTCAAGCTAGGTTCTGTAGCCAAAAAAGCTAGTCCAAAAAGACCAATATATAACCATACGTTAGTTTACTTCACTGGCCTTGGCACTCGAAAAATGTCGAATGCTACAAAGGCAACTACTCCAGAGAACTAAATAAAAAAAATAAAATAAAAAAAAGCTATAATGCGCAATAATATGTATCATATAGATCATGAGAAGTTCACTTTGTGGTCCTGTGAGGGAATTAGCAGCGGCTCTCTCATGATGATTTCGTCACTTATTACAACGTTTACAATAGCAAGACTGCATTGGCTCTCTATTGTATGAGTTGTTGAACGTCGTGTAGTAATAGGTCAAAAAATAAAAATATAAACGACTGTTCTATATAGTCAATTAATATCGATCTAGCAAGGCGTTCAGCAATTTTGAAACAAGAGACAGAGCCTATTGGGAAGCAAGCTCCTTCGCCACGCGGTCTTGAAAGGCAACAGATATCTGGGCACAACAAAAAAAAAGGGTTGTGTGTACTCAATGTCAGAAAGAACTGCGAACACACAAAGGCATTTCCAGGAAAAAGTTCCGCGTCGTTAGTTCCGATCAACTGTCCTTTGCTTTCGATAGCAACCGTAAAACAGCAGACCTGGAAGAGTTACGAAGCATAGCCGACTGAATAGAAGAAGTTAAAAAAGCATTCCCTTACAGTGTGAACAAACAAATAATAATAAAGTTGTATCTACACCAGAAACGCCGCGATTTCTGAAGGACGTTGTGTGTTACACCATAGAATGACACCGAGGAGGAAAATGTCGAGTTTTAATACAAGCACGCCGCACAAAAATTTTATTTGGTATCCTTCTCAATGTTCGATTGCAGGGACATGGACAAGAGAGCCTTGAGAAGTCAGGACATTTGCTTATAAAATCCGATCTCATCTGTTTCTTTTCTTTTTTCCCTTCCTTTTCGTGACATACATTACATTTGACACAAGGTAAGTAATACTTCTTTTCCCCTTCATTTATCATTCCCTAGTACCATCTTCTCATCTCTGTTTTTTTTTCTTTTCTTTTCTTTCCTAGCCACCCATCAATAACAAAAATATACGACAAAATGGGCAGAATCAATAATGTGCTTGCAGTGCTCGTCTTCTGCTTAATGTTCCTCAACGTAACCATGGCTTGGTCCTGCTACTGTGTTGACTGTGGATCTTCCTCATGTGTTCGCCGTAAGGAAGTCACCAAACAAGTTTACTTGAAGGGCGCGAGGCACTGGTGGCAAGGCTGGAAAGATGACCAATACCATGTTTACAACGTTAAAACCGACGAGAAGAGCTGGTTCTACGACTTGTGCAAAAGAAATGGAGCTATGGGTGGCACTTGCTTTTAAAGGAATCGAATTGAAGTATATAGCTGGAGGAAGAAGAGGATTTGAAGTAAATAAAATATTATAAAAGAAATAGAATCCTTTTCATACAGCACATCTAGAATAGCTCCGCACCTAAACTATGAGGGCTTCCAAGCCCTCGTGTCTTAAGCGTAGCTCCGCATTAGAGAGTGCAGAGCGCTAATATAGGGGTACTGGAGCATGGAAGCATAGAATGGAGTGACAACAGTCTATTTGCTGTTAGCTAAAGGAGTTAGGCGCCGTATCATGAGAATAATATAGGATACAGCGTTTTTGGCCTTCATGGCAGCTGAGGTAAGCGTCAACCGCAAGCTGTGTCTGGGCAGTATTTGTGTCAATAGCTATAACCACATCGCGTGAACGAATACTCCCTCGCTCTAGCTAAGCCACATTTGTTCAAAATGACACCGTCTTCTTCCATTTCAAGAGGAATCACCTCTTTCAATCCTTTCAATCATGAGTAACCCACGCTACGCTTCTGGCAATCGCCATGGTACTAAGTCGGACGGCACTTACTATTACGTGAATTCCCCGAATTCATACTATTACAACAATAGTAACGGGTCGTATTACTATCAAAATTCGAACGGTTCTACCTATTACGCCAACCCAAGCACCGGTACCGCTCGCTACACGACCCCAAGTGGCCATACTGTCAAGCTCGGCTCCGACGGCAAAGGCCGTTAAGATTTTGTGAAAACGCGGCACCTCTACCTTTTTTCACTATCAGTCTCCTTGTGGAGTTTTGTATAAATGAACATTCATAACTTTTTTCCCTGCTCGTCTTTTTGAACAGGTTCCTCTTTTTATTCCTGCAAGGTGCTGCTAACAATTGGGGCATCATTATTCTTGGCTGAATAAAAAAAAATTCAAACACAACACCTTCTAGGTCTTTGTGAGACGCCCATCTTTCATAACCAGTGTCTTATTGATACGAGGGAATTGATAAAGTCCAAATGTCTCTAACCCAAACTCTTCAAGAATATTTTTGCTTGAACGGTCTTTCATAGCATTAGTGGCGAAGCAAACGGCTTCCTGATGAAATGTCTAACTTCTGATACTAAACTATTTCTCTTGTCAGAACAAATAGAGGTGTCTTTTCTTTAGATACAGGAATTTAAAAAGCTTCGTTGTAAATTAGATAACTAAAAAAAAAAAAAAAAAAAAAAAAAAAAGCAAATTATCTTTAATCCGTTTTTTTTCTCCTCTATAATTCATCCAAACCCTCAGTGAATAAACCACATCGATACTATTTAACAAAAGCGTGAACTTGATAAAAACCTTTATGTTTGTTATATTTGTGTTATTTGTTACAAAGAGGTAGGCTCGTAACCAGCCTGTGCGGCTTGTGTGCAATGCACTAACGCTCACTGACAGAGGTGAAGAACTTGGATATGGGTAAAGGATTGATTGTTTCTCACTGACCATTTCATACATACAGACGCTACAGGCTTCCTTCAGTTGCTAGACACCTTCTAATAGGGAGTATTCATGTGATGGCTCTCTAAGAGCGATCCTTTCCGTCTTCTTCTGCCACTCACTACGCCCTCAGTGTCTTTCAATATATACCTATAAGCTTACCGAGTTCTTTTTTTAAGTATCGATGCAATATCCCTTCTCATTGATTTTGGGTTACAACTCTGATAAACGTATGCCATTTCAGGTGTCCGCGATGAAGTCTGTTGACATGTGAACATCCCATATTCGCCTATATTTGCCGATCTTCCAACCTCCTTTATATGCTTTCATCTAATCCCTCTTCATGGTCGCACTGTACAACCACATGTGCATGGTTTGGCTTGGCCTGCGCTCATACAAATAGCCCAAGCTTAAAATTTGCATCCGCGAGATACTGTATAATCCAAGTGTGTGATAAAGGTTCTTTAAAAAATATTTATCAATAGCCATACTGGATACGGGTGTTGGGTGTTTGAGATAGGCATGCGTGTTTGCGCTTAGTGGCAGAGCTGCTCGAGCTTGCAAGCTACATCTCAGGTCATGTTCTACATTTTAACGGCTCAAAGATCCATTTCCATCCTTGAGTATAGACAATTTACAGTAGGATGTATATTACCAACAACAGTGATTTCTATTTGAGAAAGAGCCTGAACTCACAATGATCAAGGGCACTCAATTTGTAATATTTCAGACAAACAATGTTTATTGCCAACTATTTGTTATTCTACCACGCCCAAACTGTGCACTCATCTTTTTCTTTTCCTCTTCCTCCTCTTCCTCCTCTTCCTCCTCTTCCTCCTCCTTCCTCTTCCTACCTTCATCTCCTTCCTTCCTTCTCTCTCCTCCATCTCTCTTTCATTGTGTGTGTGTCTGTGTGTGTTTGTCTGTGTGTTTGTGTGTTACTTCTCCTCCAATCTCACCCTCCTTTTTTTTTCTTTCTTGTATAGATTTGTTGCTTATAAGCATGCTGGTGCCATCACAGACATGGTTCTCATTAGGATAGTTTTCATCGAATGTCCTCAATAAGCGCCAAAGCTTACCCTCCCAACTGATTGTGCTCTTACCACGACTTAACCATCTGCTTAGCTCGGAAGATACCATGTCGCGTTGTTATATGCCTAGATCCTTGACAAAGCACCACCTACCGGAGTTACTGCCTCAGTCTCAGAAGCTGCAGACTCTCGCTCTGCAGGTCCTGACTTGGTGCCATGCATCTTAATAATATAGACATCTGCAGGAAATAGAATAAAAGCTTAGTAACAAAGCTTTTAATGCCTTGGCTGTGGATAGGACTGCTGAAGAACCCTCCACTTTGCTTTCACACAGCCTCAGCATATAGCTAGGTAAACACACTAAACAAATGGGTTCTAATATACCGATCTTTGGGATAAAGCGCAGACTACACCAATTAGAAGTTGAGTAAAAATATAATAAAATAAAAAAAATCAGCACTGTAGAAGCCTTCAGTTTCAATACAAGTTACATCACTTAGCACTCTCACTGTTATTATTGGTTCTCACTTGGAACTTGGAAACATCTACTTCAATGAGCAAGAAGGAAATAGAAAAGGGTCTCAGCTTACCTCGAGAGCCTGATACTCACAGCATCGAGTAAAGAATGAACACCTTGAGCACTTGATGACCTTGAGATCTTGAGTATCTTGAGCATCTTGGTTGACTTGGGTACTTTAGCTTCTCGAGACTCTAGCATTTAAGCTGACTGCAGTTGGTGACCTTGAGTATTATATTTTGACTCGAGGTTTTCCTATGCTCTATATCCAATGTCCCGTGTCGTTTGCCCTAATGTCATTTGAGCTATATCCTATCCACTATGCTCAGAAAAAAGCACGCCCGACGTAGCGTCAACCGTTCTTACAGATTCGTTTATTCACTCCTTGATTCCTGCTCAAATGAATCGTTTAACAAACAACAATCAACCAAAACCTTCATGCCTCCAAAGCGGCTAATCATTCGCTTCTGTATTCGGAAAAAAGATGGCTGCGAGGAAGTTTTGCTCTAGGAGATGAAAGAAAGGTGTACACCAGCAAGACGAGCTAATGCTTTGTTGAACAAAGAGTTTTTTTTTTTTTTTTAAAAAAAAATAAAAAATAAAAAATAAATAAATAAATAAATAAATAAATAATAACACTAAGAGTTATAAAGAGTGTCAGACTCTTCGCCTGTCTGCAGATGAGCAGACAGCCCAGGACGCACCACGAGGAGGTGGTCTGACTAATGCGCCCCGCTGGCCCCGCAACTCTCTGACAGTCCGCCGACCGATCATCAACGAGTACAAACAACCACACCTGTTGAAGCGCTGGAGCAACATTTTCGCCTGGTTCGCACCTGTGGTGGACCAGAACTACTGGCTGATGCAACGCCGCGGGGAGACGCACCAAACACATGTAAAGTGCCTGAGTGAGGAGCAAGCTTGGCGGGGGAAAAGAGAGGTATTTATACATCCAGTGACTTTTTTTTTCATGCGAAACTATGGAGACAGTGATGGAACTTGACAATGGGACTCTTGCTGTCAACAGTGCAAGGCTTTTGGCAAAAAAAAAAAGAAAAAATGACGGTAACAACATTAAGGAAGGATTCAAATCGCCAAACTGTCGTTCGTCAAATAAGGTTTGCTTTTATTTGTTGGACGTGTCCCTGAAACCAATTTGTGATTTTAAAGGATTGACTGAATAACAAACACATATTCAGCATTTTGCTTTTTTTACGCCTTATTCAAGAAGAAGATTGATAATAGATAATCTGCGCACCTGTGATGTCATTCGTTAATTTTCATATGCTTGCAAGGTGGAGGAAGAAAAAACTCTCACGGTGTAGGTGGAAATAGCATTAATAACATTCTATCCTCAAAGATATGCAGGGTCATACATGCAACAGCACAACAAGAGCACGAGCCACATTGCTCTCTTTGTATGGCATACAACAAAGAAAAAAAGAAAAACAGTGCAGTAAAAGAACGAGATTCAGAGCACAAACTTGTTAAAGCTCGCATACTCTGTTTATCACTAGTATTTAGCTCGAGTACCTTTTAGTTCTTAGTAATAGGGCCCATCAGGCACTTATCAGTCAAGTTTACTATTTAGCTCTCTTCTCCCATTCTCGCTCTTCATCTCTAACAAGGAAGAGGATAAACTATCGTGGGAACTATGCTGCGGCAGTTTTTGTCCGAACAGACTTTTTTTTCTTTTTCCCTTTTTTTCTTCCTTTTTTCCTTTTTAGAACGCCAAAATAATACAACACGCCATCCCCTCAATATGTGCTTTTTATGGGTCGACATGTAAACGTTGATACTTTGTTTCCTCATTTTCATATGAAATATGACAGGGATATCAAAGACCCGTATATTTTTTTTATTTGTTGTTGATATTTTATTGGTCGCTCTTGAGCGTACAGCAAGCAAGGTACTTGGTGTATCGCGCCTTGGAATCCGACCACTGCTATTTTTCTCTTTCTCCTCGGTCTCCTCGACTATCGGCCCCGATCAAGATGAAAGGTAAGCAGCACTCCCCAAACAGCCACTCCTACTGAAGTTCACAGCTTTCCCAGTCTATGCTTCATCGTCCTTATTTCGACCCTTCTTTTTTTCTGTCTACTTCTCCCTCTATTCATGCTACCCTTAGACTGCAAACCACACAAACTCCTAGCCAGCTACAGAGCAAAGCCAGAAAACGCCCTGAACAAGCCAGAAGCATAGAAATAAAAATAAGAGCTTAATCAGAAAAAAGCACGGTCCATCAAAGTACCCTCGCCGCCGACATCAAGTAAGTTACAGTGTATGCGTAGCTTCGCTTTGTTTTGCCTGTGACTACCTGTTGTCTATCCTATCACCAAAACAAATCCAGTATACTTACCGCCTCGCCCTCACCCTTTTGCCTTCTTTCTTCTAGCCGTAACAGGGGCCAATAACCCTGGAGCCACGGTGACGATCATTCCAAAGCCTGCCATGAACCTATGCAGTGCTTACCGAAATGGGATGAGAGCAGTACTGTAAGTGCAATCCCTTTTAGAGTCTATGTCGTGCTTTCCTGTCCTTTATTGTCTTTGTACTGGGGAGAGCTCTGCTGTGTTCCCAAATATTCTAACCACGTGTTTGTTTGTTTTTTGTCTTCTTTCTTTAGAGGCCTAGCTGCTTAGGACCTAGTCCGCCGGGCCCTCTACTGGGCCCCCTTCCACTCGCCCGCCGACCTCACGCAGTCCCTTGAGGAGAGATCATTGCAGTAGCCCTAGAGGACTTCTAGTCTCTGGGCCTCGCTTTGATCGGAGCGCTCTTGGTACTTTCGCGTAGGAAATATAGGTATAAGTACTTAGTGGTATATCGATGCGCCGAATCACTCCGGATTAGGCCAATTACGACCGTGCTGCGCGTGGTCGTGCAATTGTACTGCCATGTTGTGTAACCCTGTTTCCTGCCGTCTGAACCAAGGGGGCTTTGGTCAAAGCGAGGCTTCATTGACTGATTGTTCGATAGACTACTGCAATGAGACTTCAGCTTGGAGAAGCGAGAGCAAGGCCCAACAGGCACCAGACACCAGACACAAACACACTTACACACAGACAAACACACACAGACACACACAATGAAAGAGAGATGGAGGAGAGAGAAGGAAGGAAGGAGATGAAGGTAGGAAGAGGAAGGAGGAGGAAGAAGAGGAAGAGGAGGAAGAGGAGGAAGAAGAAGAAAAGAAAAGAGGTGAGTGCGCAGTTTGGGCGTGGCAGAATAACAAATAGTTGGCAATAAACATTGTTTGTCTGAAATATTACAAATTGAGTGCCCTTGATCATTGTGAGTTCAGGCTCTTTCTCAAATAGAAATC
This sequence comes from Lobosporangium transversale, assembly GCF_002105155.1. Classification (NCBI taxonomy): domain Eukaryota; kingdom Fungi; phylum Mortierellomycota; class Mortierellomycetes; order Mortierellales; family Mortierellaceae; genus Lobosporangium; species Lobosporangium transversale. Next base: position 624,488 of record NW_019028982.1, on the reverse strand, counting down.
ACTGTTGTTGGTAATATACATCCTACTGTAAATTGTCTATACTCAAGGATGGAAATGGATCTTTGAACCATTGAAATGTAGAACATGACCTGAGATGTAGCTAGTAGCCGGATCTGCACGGAATGTCTCCAATTCGCCCTTAGTGGCGGGAATTCGAGAGTGGCTTCATCAGCTACACCGCCAAGGAGTTTACCTCCGTCATAAATATGGTGCATGGGATAAACCATGGCACGCATACCTGGGAGAGGAGCGCATCATGAGATGGTGGAAAGCTTGATAACAGATTCGATTCGAAAAAAAAAAAAAAAAAAAAAAAAAAAAAAAGACTACTTCTCAATTAACCAGAAGGTAGGGGGGGATTTTCACAAATAAGGGTTTTACCAAAGAAAGGAAAGCACCCTGTGGTATTTCCCAGCCTAGTATTTACTCTGGATTACAAGCGCACATAGAGTAAATTACAAGTATGAATACGATAGGAAAAGAGTATCGAGAACAGATGGAGCTTGTGACATACGAAACAACGTATTTTAAGCAACACACGTTAGTTTTTTTTTCTCATATATTCTTATTGAGAGCACAGACCCGCCAAGACATGAATGGCCTTGTCTACACGTCCTTGCTACTTATCTCTGAAAAAGTGGCGCTTCAGCACATCTATAATTCTTGACGTTCAAGGGTCTTTGGATTTGTCCAGTAGCATCTGCCATAAAAATTTAAATAGGAGCACGTGCAAAATGTTTTCAAGACGCAATTTGAGCAACATTTGTATTGTACCATGCCATTTCGGAGCTAAACAGTCCGAAGCAAGTGGGGTTGTAAAAAGATCTCTTGTATAATTCGGGTTGTGGATTGAATGAATTGTAATCTCTCCACTCCATCACTCCTCTCTATTGACATTTTGCACTAAAACAATAAAGCACCATGAACACAGTCAAGTGCATCAGAGCCTCTCAGGCAGTGGTTGCTGCTAGTGTCCGTAATGTTAACGCTATTGCAATCCGCACACTCTCATCCTCTACAGCCGTTGCTCAAAACATCCGCCACGACCTCAAACAGGCTGTCAATAGAGATACAACTTGGAGCGAGAATCAAGTTGAAAAGAAGATTGCATTCAAAGGCCCCCGCTTTGAACATGTGGATATTGAGGCTCAGGTAAATGCACCAGATTCTTAAAAAAAAAAAAAGAGCAAGCAGATGGATTCACAGAATTTTATTCAGGATTCCGGACAATCCGAAATCCAGGGACATTACAAAAGGATGAAGGAATTCTGGAATGGAACAGTTTCAACCTTCACTAGGATCACACAATAACTGACTCTGTACAACTTTATCTCTCATTTATTATAATGATTACTACCATTGCCATTTTTACTTATTACTTCAAACATCAAGCCTAAACCACGCGCTGCTGTTGAGTTGATTGCTGAGGAGCCTATTCGTTTGGTTGAGGGTCGTCGTGCACGATGCGATGGAGGCGGAGGATCCTTGGGACATCCTGCTGTTTGGATCAATTTGGTAACTATCGATCATCACTATTTCTGATAAGATTTGAAGCACAAAAGGAGATGTCATTGAATACTTTCCTGTATCTAATCGTGTCAACTTTTTTTTTCTTCGCCTTATTTCTATCTGATTCAACTACATAGGATCGTCCTGGCGCTCATGCATGTGGATACTGTACGTTATATTAGTTTATTAAGCGTTTAATATCAATTGATGTATGCTGGTACGAGTGTTATGTAGAGACAGAGTGATTTGACTAAATACCCATTTTTTTTTCCCTTTTCTTTAATCTGATCCAGGCGGCATCCGTTTCGAGCAGAAGCCTCATCATCATTAAAAAAACTATTTGAACTGAACGAACGCAAATCAAATATTTTCTCGTCCACAATTTTTTTCTACCCATATCCGACTTTGGACGGTTATTCACTTAAACACACAGCACGATACACAATATGACGCTCACGATAGAGGGACAAGGAGCGAAAGCAGAAGTATGGAGAGGCTTATTCTTATTCACATATAATATGAAGAAAAACGACTCATCAATAAATTCCTGCGAGCATGCCTTGTCATAGAACTGGAAATAGAACTTTTTTTTTTTTTTATTTACCGGCATTGATTTTATTTATTGATATTATTTGGTTACGTAGGTGTTATCTTATTACTCTTGGCAAAGTTTGGAATAGAATATTGGTTGTTTGTACTTTCTCGCGACGACTCTCCTACATCATAATCATAAGTCACTAACTTTAATAATGGTAAGGATTGTAAGACCTGTTTTTCAAATGCTGTCCTGAAATCCAGATCTAGTAGGGTCGATGGCTCAGGCTCCATCGTTCCTTCAACAATGGGTGCATAAATGGGGGTCGGAGCTGAGTCGGTACTCTTGTTAGAAACACGTTGAGGCTCTACCAATAACCGTAGGTATTCTAACTGTTTTAATGCACAGATTTGATCCGTAATTAACTTCGGAAACACTTCCATTTCAGTTTCTTCGAACCGCAATGTCAATTCTCTCAACCTCAAACAAACCCAATCCACTGTCGCAGAAAAGCTGCGGTTGTTGTTGACTGTAGATTTGGCTTTGTCTTTGGCTCTAGTCTTAGCTTCTTCTTTCATGTCAATCACGCTCAAGATGGGCGATTCATCATTAATAAAGAAATCATTCCGAGCCAATAGAGGCATACCATGGAAACTCACGAGATTTGGACACGATACCAAAATCGCCTGAATATCCCGACCTTGAACTGCAGAGCAACTCGCAAGGCAGATATCTCGTAATGTGAACCCATATCTCGATTGTTGCAATAACAACGTATTGATCGTCTCGATGATAACAACCTATTCATTTTACCCTTGAAGGACTCTATCCCGGTCTGGCAGGCATTGATCACCCTTGCAATTTGTATTGTAGTACGCGAAAAATCTAGTCGGCAAAGTTTCGGTAAATAGTTTGTAATCGTTTCCATCAGAAGCTGAGATTCATTATGATCCAGGAATCGTAGCTCGATTAATTGGGGACACTTTTTCAAAAATGCGACTAGAGTAGGAATGAGGCCCGAAGAAACTACCCTGGCGAAATTCAGGTGTCGAATTGTAGTCTCGGGCATCTCTTCTAACTCCTTCATCTCCTCCTCACTTGAAGTTGTAGGACAATAAGGATAACAAGCTACTTCGAGCGATTCTAACCGATTACAATGCCGAAGCAAGATTTGTAGATCCCTTAAGTGAATGGCTTTTGCTGGTAAGAGTGAAAAGTCCTTTAGGGAACTATGGTGGCAGAGGACTTTACTCAGACGGATGATAAAATGAGATTCATAGACAAAGTGATCAAGCTCAAACGTGTGCAAATGCGGGCAAGCTTCCACAAATGTCAGGATCTGGTACAGATATTCATTGTTGTGCCCAGTACTGAGAAGGTCGCATGGGAACGAGAGACATCGAAGAACCTTCAAGTTCGTCAACACAAGAGGCTCAAAACTGGACACTTGTGCTGGCAGAGGTGGTGCAAATTTGGAGGGCGACAAGTGGAGACGACTAAAGGCGGTCGAATGAATGTTGCCTTGAGCATCCTCGCCGCCTTTGACCTTGCATTGATCCTCGATTTCATTATTCATTTTGATGATATTATTGTTGTGGACATCAACGATGGCGTCAAGGCTAGATTTTTGTCTTTGCACCTGCTGGTGCTGTAGTCTACGCAATCGCTTCCGTTCTCGTTTATTTCTTTGAGGATTCGGTTGCAGCCATGGGAAAAGCTCCCCGCGATATGTTGTTATTGAATGTATCAAAGAAGCCCTGTTTTGGGAAAGCAAAACAGAATGAACTTCTTCAGCTCGAAAGCGTTTTAGGCTACATTTAAGGAAAATGCGAATGTCATGCCAGAGAAATGGGATAAACGCATCATGCCAAGCATGTGAGACGAGAATACATTGCTGAAGGTCTTTTTTTGACAGACTCTCGGAAATGAGCTCAAGAATAAGTGGAATATCAAAGATGGTGACACTTTGGTTTGAAAGCATGGTCAGAAAAACATCAGCCATTAAATGGATGAGAGGATTGAGTCGCATAATCAGAGTCCAACGCGACAGTTCAAGTGTGGCTGTGCACTGTAGACCCGTTCAAAAAATTCAGTGTGCTTCACTGGTTCAAAATCAGGAACTTGTAAGCTAAATCCAACTAAGCTTATCTGTTTTTCCAAAAGGCTGTGGATGGAAGAAAGTGTATATTTCAAGTTAGCGGCTTGGCCCCTGCATCATCGTTTTTACACTCGTGCTTTCCCACATTCATAAGATGCAGACGGTCAGTAATAAGACGAATTATTTAAAAAAAAAATGCCACAATATTTTCAAGCCAATATTGCATGACCAGATAAAGCACTAAGACGATTAAGAAAAGGATGTCTTTGCATCCATTATTTGAACTTGCAACTCTCTCCTGAATTACCAATCCTATATTAGCAGTGAGGCTCTAAACCTTGGCTCATTACTAAATAGTATATGGTACCCACCCAATTTCCCTTTTCGGTGTACTAGAAGAAAGTGAGTGAGACAGAAGGTGATCGCTAGCTCGCGTAAAAGACGTCCTCTGTCGTCTTAATGTCCCATTACACCACCATCCCTCTCCTGTGAACCTTGAAATTAAAGGTATTTGTGATATGAAGAATGAGATAATATGCGAAGGAGGATGCCCTGTAGATTTATACTTGTCATGTGCTCGTTCTTCCTGACTACGATGCATACCAGCTTGATGCCTTTCAGTTTGAAGTGTCACTATGAGCTATATTAAGTGAATAGTCGAAGATTTTAGACAGGGTGGAGGCTTCTTGCCTTTTTTGAAGGATAATAGATATGTGGCTGTTGGATCTAAATAAGATAGTTTTCTCAACTGTATTTTTTTATCATGAAGGCTTTTGCGAAAATGCTTGAAGTGCAATGAAAATTGTCAGGTTGATAATATTTTTTTATTTCCTATTGCGTGCAAGGAATCCTAGGATATCTGAGCAGGAACTCATTCTCTTACCTGAACATCAAAGATGTATATACTTCGTCTTTGCATCGACTGTGTACTGAACAGATTGTTCCATGGAAGGAACGCCTACCTGAGATGTTTTCCTTCTTGCTCATCCGATGCTTGGACTAAAAACACGCCGCACAAAAAGACAAGGTTCAAATAGAGACGTGATTTAATGTATTAAATTAACCCAAAGCGTATAGTGTCCTTGCCCAAATGTCAGAAATGTTTATAAAACTCGATCTCACTCTTTCCTTTCCTTTCCCTTTTCCTTTTTTCCCTTTTTTTTTTCTTCACAACCAGTGCAACAACTCAACAAATCCAATTCAAGGTATATTATACAATCCTCCTTTATTCGTCCACTCCCAACTTCTAGTATCAACTTTCTCAAGCTCGACTAACATCTTATCGTTTCTTCTAGTCCTTTAACATAATATACAACGAAATGGCCAGGGTCAACAATTTCCTTGCAGTACTAGTCTTCTGCTTAATGTTCCTCAACGTAGCCATGGCCTGGAGCTGCTACTGTGTTGATTGTGGATCTTCCTCGTGCGTCCGTCGTGATACCGTCACCCGTACGGTGTACGAAAAGGGCTCCAAACAATGGAGATTGTCGAGCCGCGATGGCAAATATCACGTCTATAATATCGATGGTGCAGACAGGAGCTGGTTCAACACGTTGTGCGACAGGAATGGAGCTATGGGTGGAACCTGTTTCTAAAGAAAGAACGATAATCATCCCAGGATAATTAACCATAGTGGCGATAAGACATAACACAGTAGAGCAGAACAATAAAGGCGCAAGGCAAATAAATTACTCTATGGTCCTTGATGGCTCTTTTGCTTTCTCTTTCATACATATATACAGTCTCGTCTGCATGGTGACTCTACTCTTTTCTTGTCTGTGATTGTTGAAAACCTTGTATTGAAAAAAGGGCAATTATGTTTGACTGCATAAATCAAGGATAACGGTTCTACATGCCAATTAATAAAATGATCAAAAAATTACAAATAAGAGGGAGAGTTTACTGGGAAGCTTCTTTATCATAGAAAAAATAGAAGCTTGAGTTGGGGATCCCAGGTCAAGAATTGCGGGGGCACACAATGTTTTTTCTACGAAAAGAAGAATGAAACTTGTGTCATTGGTTATTCTCGATTATAACCAAAATTGTTCGGCTTTGGAGCTTCAGAATATAGCCGACTGAATAAGAAAAGAGCAGATGGATTCCCTTGTTGTATGAGTTTGGAGGAATAATATTAATGCAAAAGACGCCGCAACGTTCGTTGTGTGTAACATCACGTATTAAACAGTTGTGCATTCTCTCACCGCGCCGATAAACCTTGCTCTTACACGCCGCACAAAAAACTTAATATTCAACATCAGGAACATCTGCAGGAAGCAGAGGGCCCGCGTCATTGTCCCTTGCTTGGAGAAGCGTTTATAAAACTCGATCTTGCCTGGCTCTTTTTTTTTTTTTTTTTTTTTTTTTTTCTTTACTTTTAATTCACCAATAGCTCTAATTAAGGTAAATACTGTTTAAGGCTATATTCTTTCTCCTTCATCTATCCACCTCTCTCACTCTTAACTAAAATCATCTCTCTCTCTAGCTCATCATTAACTGATTATACGACAAAATGGCCAGAACCAACAGCGTGCTTGCAGTTCTCATCTTCTGCTTAATGTTTCTCAATGTAACCATGGCTTGGTCTTGCTACTGTGTCGACTGTGGAGCTTCCAAGTGTGTTCGTCGTGAGGAAGTCACTCGCACTGTATTTAAGAAGGGTTCAAAGCACTGGCGTCAGGGCTACAAGAATGGTGAATACCATGTATGGGCCGTTGAAACCGGCGAGAAGAGCTGGTTCTACGACTTGTGCGATAGAAACGGGGCTCAAGGTGGCACTTGCTTTTAAAAGGGAGTCAAGCATTTGGCTGAAGGAATAAAAGGAAGCGAAAAAACAAAATAAATAAAAAAATATCATTTTATACGACACTTCAGAAATAATTATGGAGCTATACGATGAGAACGCTTAAATCCTTATACTCTTGAGGACGGCTCTGTTCTAAATAGTATAAAGTACCAACCTCGGGGGTCTGGGACGCAGAAGCGTAGAGTGGGTAACAGCTTTTTAAATATCTATTAAGAAGGCAAAATACCGCCGTATTACGAGTCCAATGCAGGATGCGAGGCCACTAGTTTCTACACCCAAGAAAGAGCGAGCTCCTTTGCAGTAATGGACTGCGATGCCGAGGTAAGTACAACAGAGGAATGGGAGGATCGACTTCAACAACAACTGTAGCGGCAGTTTCATCCTATGGAGCGGCGGACATTTTTTTTTTACAAAGCTAAGATTAACGACTATACCTCAGGAAGGATTAAGCTTTCGCCTTAAAGGCTCCAGTCACATCGTCATTATAATCAATTTTGTGAGATTCTGGAGAAATAATTGATTATTAAGCCTTTTATAGGTTTATAAGAGGATATCTTTAAACAAGCAGCTCTAAGGATGCGTTGCAAAAAGGGACACATGGATGGCTGCAAGGGATAGAGGAGCATCTCGTAGCGTTAAATGCCCTTATGAAAAAGTTGGAGTCTAGATCAACACTATTGCACGACTGGTTTGCCAAGTGTTTGAACACGTAGCGGAACGGAGTGCACATGAATGGAAGAAAAGAGCTGAAGTAAATAAAAGAATATGGATATATAATAAATGAATACAATTAATACCCTTATTTAATAATAAAAAGTTAGGAGAAGAATGGGATTGAGGGTATTAGTATTTACTAAGCACTCTTCTTCTCATATCAAATACCAAGTATGCAACTGCTTTCTTCAGATACTATCCTTCCATGTCATGACTTGTTTGAAGTGTTGACATAGAGTGAAGTGCATTTTTTATTTTTACTTTTTATATGACTGGAAGCTTCAGTTCGAAAATAATTGCTATCAAGCCAAGGCGCGAGGATCAACCCAGTCATTGAGAGCTCTGTGCGGCTGAACGCACTAAGTGATAGCTACTAGGTCTTACCGTCTCTATCAGGAATCTGCTATTCATTCGTCTATTTCTTTAAGCAGTCGTTGATCGCGAGTCTTTGAAAAAACAGAACCCTCTAGCAACAAGTTATGGTGAAATTCTTATTTAGTCAGTTGGTAGTGGTCGCAAGGGTGAGTCAACAGGTTAAATCGAGCACAACACTCATGACGGGACAGAAATGTCTTCATCTCAATCTCATTATCCCATCCCAACGGCTACACACGACCATTGCCTGTCGCTCCTTGCACTTAACGTTATATTCCCGACGCTATTCCTTTAAGAGAATTCTGCCTTCCAGACTGCAAACGACATTAGAAAGCAAGGGTTCTTTGTTGACAGAAGTAACGAAACATTTCCCAAACCAAGGGGGATGCCAAGCAGGGTCAGGGATGTGGTCTTTCGATAATTTCCGTTTCTAGGGATTGACCTTGGCTAATATTGTAGGAGTGCATCGTTGGCCGAGAATGAACTATTCCATTGAGCTTTATAAACGATCTCCATCCCCGTTGGATGATTCTATCGAGAATATTGAACGGAGCCTCCCTTCGCTTCGTGACGTCCAAGCTAAGTAGAGAGAGTTGCAGTTCGCTTAGTTAACTTTACAACGAAGATGATGTGACGGCAGCAGAGGGATGCAGAAAATGCCCAGCTAATATCCTAAGAAGCAGAGGGATGAGGAAACTAAAGCGACCAGATAAAGCCAGAGTGTGGTTCGATATCGATATACGAATCATTCGAGACGTTCGTTCTTCGTGCAAAAGGTTCATGATACATAGATCAAATACTGCAAGGATATAACAGATAGTTGCAGAGTGCTAAAGCCTGCGACTATTGTATTAGTTGAACTAGCTATACATCAAGAAGTGCCTAAGGCGCTGGATCAAGATTTTTGTACAAGAACACCTGCATGAGTGATGACGGTCATTCTACCTCGAGCCCGTCAATGAGAATGGTATGCCTCTGTAGAAAAAATAAGACATTAGGGCACTAAAGCAAGAAATTGATGACACGAGCGGAGTAACGGCTAGTCAGACAATAGTCAAAAATGTGGGTGGCTGCGCACCCAAATCTTTATTACGCTTTCGTGGTCCGATTGAAATTTGCTCCTTCTTTTTTCAATCACTTTAAAATGGGTTAGTGCTGAGTACTACGAAATTAAAAAGTTACATCCATCGATCAAGACGATAATAGAGAGACAATTATATGTAATCCATCCATCGATCGACAAATCTTCGTTATTGGGAAAGGCACAAATATCTATTTGTCATACACGTCTCAGACCCTGATAGATATCTACTAGATGCCTGAATGATCATAATGACATGATTTCAAAAAGATTGTCAACAAGATTTCAATATCAAATCCAACATCAAATCCGAAAATCAAGGACTATTAAAGAGGAGAAAAATAACAGAAAGATGGATAATAAGGGGTTTGACAGACCACCAGCGCTTTCTCACAACACACCTCAACAGTTGCTTGCAGGAATCAAGGATTGTTCGCAAAAAAAAAAAAAAAAAAAAAAAAAAAAGAGGATAATGATCAATATAAGAATTGGGGAATTTACACAGGATGCAATTCAGCCAGCATAATCGAAACATGAATCTGTTGTCTTACTCTTACAGCAACAATGACTCGGACAAGTTCTTCCTTGATCAAAGCAATTAATTGTAATGGAAAACTGACGACCAAAAGAAAAACAATTACTTGTTTATTCCTTTGCACTTAATAATAGGTAAGGGAAAACCAAGAGGTCTCCAGGCTGCTCGCAAGCTCCGCACCACTCGTCGTGAGAACCGATGGGCTGATAAGCACTACAAGCGTCAGGCTCTCGGAACTGCTTTCCGTTTCTCACCCTTCGGAGGCTCTTCCCACGCCAAGGGCATTGTTCTTGAGAAGATGTACGTTATTATTTGTTCATACTATGATATATGGAACTATAATGTTTCTATGATGATATATCATGGAGTCAAAAACAAAAAAAAAAAACTAAATGGCATTAGCAAAGGACGTCAACTCTATCTCTTTCCCTCAACAACCAACATGGACATAAGACGTTATACAGGAAGATACAAACAGTCCGAACTGTTACTTTTTGCATCGAATTAGCGGACACGATTGCTTTTTCATATTTAAAGACGACTCGCAATTAAAGGGACAACTTCGTACTTCGTACTTCATACTGACAGGAGCTACAAAAAAAAAAAAAAAGAAAAAAGAGATTGCGGAAGCTGGATTTATTCACATCTATTGTTTTTCCAAAACTTTGTCATTAACGCCGCGTTCCTTCTTCGACTCTACCCTATTAATAGTGGTGTTGAGGCTAAGCAGCCTAATTCTGCCATTCGTAAGTGTGTCCGTGTTCAGCTGATCAAGAACGGCAAGAAGATCACTGCCTTCGTCCCCAACGATGGTTGCTTGAACTTTGTCGATGAGAACGATGAGGTTCTCATTGCTGGTTTCGGTCGTTCCGGCCACGCGTAAGTATCGATTCCCTTATTATTATTATTTTTTTTTTTTTAAAAAAAAAAAAAAAAAAAAAAAAAAAAAAAAAAAATTACTACATTTTAATTAACTCTCTTATTTCTATTATCTTACAAATAAAAAGCGTCGGAGATTTGCCCGGTGTCCGTTTCAAGGTCGTCAAGGTTTCCGGTGTCTCCCTCTTGGCATTGTGGAAGGAGAAGAAGGAGAAGCCTCGCTCTTAAAGGCTGACGGCACTTCCTCTTTATTTTTTTTTTTCTGCAGTCGTCTGCAGCTGTACGAAAATCTTTACAATAAATCGACAGAATCGTGGACAATCTTGTTTTCTTTAGACCCTGAATCAGAAATATTCGTTCTGTCATATATATAATTACGAAGTATGTATACAATGAAGGAATGAAATGCAGTAAGAGCATGAAAAAAAAAAAAAAAAAAAAAAAAAAAAATGGCTCTATATCCATCCATCATTGCCTGCATCCTGAACCTGGTCCTCCATTCATAGTAATAGGGATGTCGGCACGAACGCGATGCACTTTTTTTAAACAACAAGAGAGAAGTGATCTTGATATCTGTTACAGCTAGTCTGTTAGTTTTGTTATATCCCCTGTAGTGTATGATAATGACGAAGCAAGAGCGTCAAAAAAAAAAAAAAAGATCAACTTCAAAAACACCATTAAATATATTGGAGCGTACTCCACATTCTTGTAGGCTTGGTAGTAATGATCTAAGACTGATTAGACACTTTGGTGGCTTTACTATTTTCAAAAAGTGGTGTTCTGGAGAGCTTTGACAAAAATTCTTTTTCTGATCCAAAGCCAACTCTGCCTGTTTATTGTAATATGAATTAAACCGTTATCAAAGGCACAAAGAAAAAAAAAGACTTTAGATCATTATAACTGAATCAAACAGCTTCTTCGCTTGCTAAACTGGATCCTCATTGGATGTTTAAATACACCAATACATGGGCTTTACCTTTGAATGAGATCCGTCCAGCAAAGAATGTGCCTTTAAGCGTCCTTTATTGTCCTGATTTGGAACTACATCCATGATTCAAAATGGCTGCTTAGACGAGAACTCTCTATCTGGTTCAACTTCAAACCGTCACTTTTGGTTGACCATGTAATCAAATCTTTAACGGGAGCAGTAGGACTGCAGCAGAGATGACTTACATGGTTTCTAATAAAGGTCATGCTCCTCTTTTCCCTCAACTGAATATCTGGAATAAGATGAGGAAATCTGGTTACTTAACAACTCCTTCACCAGCGCAGTCCTTCTTACTCTTTTTATGTTATCGTTCTGCTAATTTAGAAGATGTCTTCAGTTGTAATTTTAATATCTTTATTCTTCATTAACTAGCCAGCTATCGATTTGTCTTTGATCCAGTCAAAGACTTGCAACTCGAGTAGAAAAGTTAATTAAATAAAAACTATTTTTCTTTTTTTAAAATACGATGGAAATGCTCCAGGCACCACATCAGATATATACTAACAATATTGGAGAGGGATAAGGATAGAGTATGACAATAAAACCACCTATATGATCTCAGATCATAAAGGGTATACAGCAAAGTCAATTTAGACAGCGCTGTTGAAGACCAAGCGGTTGGGAGAGCCGCGGAGGTTGCCAGTGATGACGTTGGGGGTGGCAGTCTGGCGCAATCTGTCGTACACAGCCTGAGGTGAGGTGAGGGAACCATCAGCGCTCATGATAAGAGCAGCAACACCAGCAACGTGAGGAGAAGCCATCGAAGTTCCAGAGATGGTGTTGGTGGCAGTGCTACCACCGATCCAGGCAGACTTGATGTTGACACCAGGTCCGAAGATGTCAACACATTGTCCCCAGGAAGAGAATGAGGCAATGTTGTCGTTAATGTCAGAGGCAGCAACGGTGAATGAGCCTTGAGCACCAGATGGAGAGCCATTGCAGGCATCAGCGTTGGGGTCGTTACCAGCAGCGACGATTGAGGGGATACCAGCATTGAAGAGGCGAGTCAAAGCAGAGTCAACAGACTGAGACTTGCCACCACCGAGTGACATGTTGACAACAGCCTTGGTGCCACGAGCACGCTGGGCAACCCAGTCCATACCAGCAATGATGCCAGAGAAGGAGCCAGAGCCTCGAGCATCCAAAACCTTGACACCGACCAAGGTGACCCTCTTGGCAACACCATATGAGCCACCGCCGATGGTACCAGCGACGTGGGTACCGTGACCGTTCTCGTCAGTGTTAGCAGAGCCAGAGATGAAGTTGGCACCCATGGTGGCACGACCTTGGAAGTCGACGTGGCCAGTGTTGATACCAGTGTCAATGACATAGGCAGTGACGCCAGCTCCAGCTTGGTCTTGGTAGTAGTAAGGAGCAGCAGAGTTGCGCTGGCGCTGAGAGACGCGAGGAAGACCCCAGGAAGGAGGGTTGGATTGCTGGAGAGTGTTGATGGTAACAACCTGATCCTCCTCAACGTACTCGACATCATCTGAAGCCAAGATCTCCTTCAAGGCAGCAGCATTGACAGTCATGGAGAAACCTTGGATGGCCTTGTACTGGCGGTTGATTGTGGACTTGCGACCACGGCCGTTCTGGCGGCGAGCAATGGCGTTGAACTTGGGGATGAAGTCAGTAACGTTCTTGCCTTCCTTGAGGACAACAATGTAAGAGTCAGGGACTGGCTTGCCACCGTTACCCCTGATCAAAGGAGCAGCTTCAACGCTGAAGAGAGCAACGCAGGATGCGATGAGGAAAATACCAGTGAACTTCATGGTTGGTGTTGTTTTTTTTTTTTTTAGGTAGAGTTAGGAAGAGAGAGGCTTTTTTTGTTAGCTAGTGAGCTGAGAAGGGTTGAGAGATCTGAAGATGTGGATGAGGAGTGAAGAAAAAAAAAGGGAAATGGTGCATTGAGGCCGTTGCTTTTATACTCGTTTTTTTTGTAGAAGCAGCAGCAGTTACTATAGTTGAATGGAAGGTTCAAAGTTGGCACTTGATGAGATGCAGAGATACAATGTGCAACTCTCAATGATGGTGAAAGCACGAAAAGGGCTCATAACAAGGTTTGTAAACATCGTAAACATCCTAACAGTCAAGCCATTCAGGGTTCATCGCCATGTCTCTGTGTCTCTTTCTCTCTCTTTCTCCTGTCCTCCAACTTTGACCTGCAGGAACATTAGAGTACATAGTTTAAAATACATAATACATTGGGGATATTACAAATTAGATGAAAAACAGGGTTCAGCTCACATTGTAGTCAGGGCCTTGACAAGCTGTAGGAAAGAGAGGGCTCTATCAAAGGATCAGAAGAGGCAAAAAGGCCAGACTGTTCAAAACAACAACAGTAATATAAACATTTATTAGCGACATTGGTTAAGAATGTATGAAAAAGTATACAATATCTCTCTGCATAATAAACATGTATTTAATAAGTAATATGAAATAAATACTGGTTTTGTTTGTTTGTTTTGCCCTGCTGATCAGGCTTTAACTTTCGGTTTCTTGCCCTGGGAAATACACAAAGCGCAGAAAATATGCATGTCCTCACATTTGAATAAAAAATGCTAGGCCTTCTTTTGCAGGCAACCTGCATGTGTCTCTTGTTATTATTATTTTAAACATGTTATTGAAGTGATCCATGGCGCATTGGTCCATGTAGCCCATTCCAGCTTGGTTAGATTGAGACCAACCAGAAGTGAATGTCTTTCTTTTATCTGTCTACTCCTCTCTGTCTATTGCATGCTGAAATATATTCTGAGCACAATCAATGTCATCTCGGCGTGTAACAACTGAACGCTTCATTCATGTCTATCCTCTCGGAAAATCTATCACATCCTTAGCCGTTTATTCTATTAGACGGAACCTGTCTCTTTTTATTTTTTTATTTTTTTATTTCATCAGCCGACATGACAAAGAACAGAGAATATGGTTTGGACCCTATTAAATGTTATGCAAGGGAGAAGGAAGTTTGATGAGGTATGACGCGAGAAATGAGATGGAGAAAGACCCTTTCCATTTACAACAATGCACACAAGAGTAACAGAAGATGCAGTATTAATTGCAATGCATTTTTACAAATGAATATTTAATGAGGAATCGGAAGAGGATGTCGGGGACTATCCCGCAAGCCCAAACGAAACAATGTATACAAATTGTAATAAATAAATGTGAGCCAGCTGTTGCAGGGTCAGAGATATGCTCTCTTGACTCTTCTCATTGTCGCGAACAGACATTTGCAACACAGACACATTATACATCTGTATAGTATGGTATGGATGTATCTGTGTTGGCAACAGAGACAATACCACACACGGACAGAGGAGAGATACATCATTAATTATGATCGTGAACCGATCTGAAAATAGCAAGGATAATGAAGATCTCATAAAGTATGTAATATATTTTATTACATATACATTTACATATATATTTCACTCTGCGAAAGAATAGAAAAAAAAGACTATCCCAAATGGAGTTGGAATGACTTTGACGCACGAATGAAAGAGTGCAGTGATAAGCATCCGATGAAGGCAAATCTCTTGTCTGCTGTCTTTCCTTATTGGCATTCCTAACTCATTGTTTGTTATTTGGCATGGACCGATACGTTTTTTTTTCTCTTCCTCGGTTAAAATGATATCGGTTTGTGGTTTATTTAATATCTATTTCATTCATTCGTTAATCCATTAATTGATTTCAAGTCGAGTGTTCTCTATGGCTATTCCAGGGAAAGGCGCGTCCGAACCACAGAACCAATGAGGCAACTCCTTTTTTCTTTATTTGTTGTTTATCTGATATATATACATATTAATATATATATCGGGTTACTGTTTAACGATAGTATATACATTCTTTAACAGCATAAACAATAGGGGATCATCTATTACCTTTATCAATCTATCAGTCATTCAATACTAAAGTGTAAATAAACATGAGAAAAAATGTAAACATGGATGGAATGACAAGTGGGCTATCCAGCTCATTTCTCTCTAAAATATACTCAGTCCCTGTCCCTTCCCATCAGCGCTTTCTTTTTTGTAAACACAGAGCAACTCCTCACCACCTCAGTCACTGTAATAAAAGAGGGTTATTGCGGATGCATAGATGCTATTACAGCGTTTGCATTTTCCTATTTGCTTTCAACATGACGGTATATAGTATTAAATCTCTCTCCTTCCTTGTATGAATGAATATTTGTATGGAATTCTATCCATTCTTTTTATTTTCTTTTTGTTTTTGTTTTTGAAGTCGATGGAAGGGGAAGCTGGTTGTTGTTGCTCATGAAATAGCAAGCAATCATGCATCAGGGTTAGGTATAGCCGACTAAACGGCTGCATGCTTCAATAAAAATGAAGCGTTAAAAAATGAAAATGCAAAACAAACAAATGCGATGCCAACATGGTCTCCTCATCCCTCCACGGAAAATCGATGGCGACATCTGATGGGAATCAAGCTAGTTGAGCCTTATCATTGGCTAGATTCTAAAAAAAAAAAAAAAAACATAACAAGCATACCATGGTCCCAACACAGGACAACAGAAAACAAACAAGCAATAAACAACTGTCAAGCAAACAGAGAAGAACAAAGCTAGGCGACAGGCCTTACTGCTGTTCAGCAACGAGCTTATTTTTTTTATTTTTTATTTTTTTTTCAAACACTTCTCAATTCCACTTTTTATGAGATAGTTTATACGACGAAGAGGTTGACTTCAATTTAGACGACATGGATGAGTATGAACAGTGGGAAGAAAACATGTATGTTACTCCTGTGATTTTTATTGTTCAACCTGCAAGTAGAGATGTGGTGCTTATTTTCTTTGTACAAACCGCTGATTGTACTCTATTTTTCTACCGAAATCCTTGCTTAGTGTGGATGCTGCAGCAGACGTACAGGCATACGATGGGCCAGAGGAGCAGCGTTTGCTTCAAAAGCAGCTGGATGATGAGGCCCCATTCCTTAGGGATACTATGCCTGAAGGCCGTCATATACCTGTCATCGTCAAACATAATTTGAGGCAATGTCGAGAACTCGCCCAGCGAAGCCCTGATTTTTTTGTTGTGTTTGCTGTTGTGTTTGCTGCCGTGTTCTCTACTTTGAGGATGCAATCACAATAAAGATGAAAGCAGGCTCGGCTTTGGATTTGGATGCGACTAAATGGCCTTGTCTGCAGTACGTTCGCACATCAACGATGAAAAACAACATCCCTGTAGCGTGTGCAAGCCATAGACTACTGACAGAGAACACCCTGGAGATGGTAAGCACCCTTAAAAAAAAAATACATTTTTTTTAAAAAAAAAAAAAAAAACTAATGTTATACATTATCTGAGTAGTAGATTGACTTCATCAACATGTACTGGAGTAACTCTCTTCGGCACACAACAGAGGATGACAACGTAATAATCGAGAACCAAGCCCCGCAACCTCTTCGAGCCTTAACTTTGGCAGACTTGCCGTATGTATGTAAGATTATCACCTGGATAAACCAAATTGGGTAAATAATCCAGTCTTTCATTAAGCTCCTCGTCAGATAAAGGATGGGACTCAGCGGACGAAAAGTCCGTTAGACCCGCAAAGGATCTGCCATAGAATAATGAGAATGGTGTAGAGCCATGTAGGCTGACGGCTTTGACATTCAATTGAAGTTGAGTCATGGGTAAATATTTGTCCCATTCTTCCTCATGACCTTCAAGCTGCTTCTGGATGTCATCCTTGAGAGCTCGAACAAACCTTTCTGCTACACCATTCGATCTAGGATGATATGAAGTAGATA
The DNA here is from genome assembly GCF_002105155.1 of Lobosporangium transversale. Lineage (NCBI taxonomy): Eukaryota > Fungi > Mortierellomycota > Mortierellomycetes > Mortierellales > Mortierellaceae > Lobosporangium > Lobosporangium transversale. Next base: position 607,207 of record NW_019028982.1, on the reverse strand, counting down.
GTCTGTGATCTATCTTTAACTTTTCATTCATGAGTTTGGAAAGCCCATTGACGAATTCAGTGCCATTATCGCTTTGGATGATCTTGGGGAACCCAATCATGCAGAATAATGAGAACAATCGTGCAGCAACAGTACTGGGCTCTTTATTCAGTAATGCCTCTAGTATGACGAATCCTGTACAAACGTCTACTAACACTAACGCGAAATTGTTGCCCTTCGTGCTGGTTTTTAAAAGATGCCAAATCAATGGCAATGTGTTCCCCTGGTAGATTCGCATGAATGGCTTTCAGCGGATGATACCCTTTGCGTACAATATTAAAATGCTGGCATTTTCTGCACTGACTGACCCATCTAAGACAATCGTCTCTAAGTTTGGGCCAAGTGGCCCCTTGCTCATGAATTGCTTTGACCATTGCATTTCCTCCTAGATGGCCAAATTCATGTACTTTTTGAAGACATGCCTTGCGTTCTTCAGCATCTAAGATGGTGTGCATGGGAGTATCCTCATTTTGAATAACATGAATATAGGAAGGCTCTGGGCCAGACTGGGATTGGGATATCTCTGCTACGACATCACTTAGATCATGTCTTCTGGCCGCTGCAATCGAAGGAAGATTACTACCACCAAAAGTAATTAATTCAGATTGATTTTGCCATGGTTCCTCAGGGAATGCACGCGACAGGGCATCAGGGATCACATTTAATAGGCCAGGTCGATATACGCACTCAAAATCATAATTGAACAGAGTTTCTTTCCAATTTGTTAATATCTGGGGCAGCTCTTTTTGTTCATGAATATACGTCAAAGGCCTGTGATCTGTATAGAGGGTGAATCTTCTGCCCCAAATATACTGATGAAACTTCATTTAGGCGAACACTATGCCTAGAAGCTCCTTTTTGTATGCGGGGTAATTCTTCTCCGACTTGTGCAACGCTCTTGCCTGAAATGAAATGTAGTTGATTTTAGAATGGGTTGTCCCTGCCCATCGGTAATTATAGAGAACTGCACCAATGCCCACATTGGAGGCATGTGTTGCAACATAGAATGGTGCCTCAAAATCAGGAAATGACAATACTGGTACTGAGACGATGAGATTTCCTATTCTTCTCTGTAAATCATTTAGCTCGAATGTACCTCTTGCATTACGTAGCTGATCAAGAGGAGCGGTGACAGAGCTATAGAGAGGAATGTACTCTCTGAAATAATTGAAGAGACCAAGATATCGTTGGATCATCTTTTTGTTTGTAGGGTATGCCCATGATTGCACATTGGCTATTTTTTCCATGTTGACACTTCTACCATGTTCATTGACGACAAAACCCAACAACACCACTTCTGTACCCAGGAATTTACTCTTTTCTCGATTGATGATGAGCTTTGCTTCAGTCAGCCTATTTAAGACGACCTTGACATGTAGAAGATGCTCATCTACTGTATGTGAGAAAATAATAATATCATCTACATAGACTCCACAATAGTGAAAATCACCTAGTAAATGAGACATTCCTCCTTGGAAGATACTGGTGAGAGGCTTAAGCCCGAAAGGGGCTCTTGCGAACATGTATTGCTTACCATTGTAAGTAAAAGCTGTGAGTGGCTGACTCTGCTTAGCTACAGGCATACGATGATACGCTTGGGAAAGATCAATGGCAGAAAAGAATTTATGACCGGCTACCTTTCGTTGAACCTCAATGACTAAAGGTAGAGGGAAATTGTCAGTATCTAATAGTTGCCTATTCAGCGTTCTTGGATCAAGACATACTCTATACTTCACAATATTGCCTTCTAGATCCCTTCTAGCTGCCATCGTTAGAGAACTATTGTATGGGTTACCCTTTGGAGCAAGTACAATAACTTCTGTATCCCACCATTTCTGCATTGTTTTATCGACCTCATCTTTTTCGATTTGCGCATGAAATGGTCTAGATCTTTCTTGGATAACACAGTCAGATTTCACTTTGAGGACTACCTTCATGGACTCAAGCGTACAGTATGAGCTTGGGTCCACATTGGCATTTGCTTGGAGACATGGCTCAATAGCGTCTATGAATTTTTGTTTGTTATCTAAGAATTCTTGTGTTGTCTCACTGTTAAGTGCTTTGGGGATCACAGTGGGTTTCTCATCACTTGGAACCCAAGGAAAATCCTCTGTGATCGCTTGTGGTTGAGCTATTCCCGTAACAGCAAAACCAAATCGGCTAAAAAGATCCATGCCAATGATAAAATCGTAGTACTCTATATCCATGACATATAACTGACTCTCAATTGATCTGCCATTGCATGATAACTGCACCTTGTCACACGTAATGACACTTGCAGTATCCATACCCTTCCTGATCATGGCGATCTTGGAGTTAGACAATTTACCACATCTGATATTGAGATCGTCTGCTACCTCTAATGCGATAAGAGATATAGTAGCACCCGGGTCTAGCAGGGCTGTACATAGCTGTCCCATGATATAAATAGGAACAGCTATGCGATTGTCACCCTTTGCAGGTCCTTTGAATGCATACACATCATTACTATTAAGTTTGGGAATTAAAGAATACTGTGAAAAGAACATGCTCTCTTTATTATCACCAGCACCAGCTAAATGGACGTCATCTGTAATGCGAGAGAAAGCACCAACTATTTTGTTGAAGCTATTCCCCTCACTCCTGCCCTTGAAGTTGCCATTGCCTGTATTGGGCTGGCTCTTCGAGACGTTCTTCTTTTCGTCCATCTTTTTATACCAGCATTGGCGAGGATCATGCTTTTTCTGCATCTCTTCACAGCGCTTGGTGTAGGTACATGGCCTGAATGACAGCTTTTGCTTCTTGCTGCTGTCATCGTCGCCCCTCGAGTCATGTACTGTACATGACCACGCTTATATTTGGAACTTCGTCTCTCGACTTGTTCCATCTTGCCAAGTTGAAGCATCTTGTCGGCTGCAGGTTTGCCACAGAACCTCTTGATTATTCTCAGGCTGTGGTTGGTTTTTGTGCCTGGCCACGCGCCTGGGACCGACTGGAGGTACTCCAGATACTTCTTGATGGAACCCACGTTCCGGAAGGACTTGTATTTAGATTTGATGGCTTGATAGTCAACATTTGACAAGCAATATGCTATGCGACCTGCAATCAGGGTACACATATCATCCGACAAATCCAGTGATTCAATCAATGGTAGAACTCGTACTGCAAAATCAGGGATAGTTTCACCATCCTTGAGACGTACCTCTAATAACTCGTTTACGAGATCGAGTTCGGTTTTGTCAAACTCTAGAGCCCTGTAGACACAATCCTTGACACGATCCCAGGTCCTCTCAGATTGAGGAAACTTTTGGATACGCTCCTCGTAATCCAACGTTGCCCTGTCCATTTTGCTTAAAGACAAAGACATATATATCCAAGCCATCTTGTCGAACAGAATCCCTGGCAAGCTCCGCTGGTAAAAAGATTGAAAGGTTTTAAGGAAGTACCTGACTTTCCTTGCCAATTCCTTCATTATATCGTCTCGCACGGTCCTTGACAGGTCTAATTCAAGGACTGGATAATCCTTGAACTTCGAGCCGTTAATTTGGCTGTAATCGACCTCCTTGGATTTAGGGTCAAGTGGAATATACTCCAACTTGAAGGTCTGGTAAATTAGGAAATATTCCTTGTTATCGGAACTATTCCATTTAACGTGGAACTCTTGTCCACGCGGCCTTGACAGCGCTGGTGATTCAAGTGACTCTGTTGGTCTAGAACCACCGTCCAAAAGGACCAGATCATGCTTCATGCATTTGATCCCTTCCACTAGTGGAACGGATCGTCCTGGTCTGATTCCATGACTACATCCTCTGACGTTTTATCACAGTCCTGCTCTTGTATGTCGATCATGGCCATGAGCCTGATCAACTCCTGTACTCTGTCCTGCAAATTAGCATTTTTATCAGCGACAGTTTGATCTGCGTTATGCTGAACCGACCGTCGTGGACTTTGTGTTCCCTCCAAGTGAGCATTGGATCCTGAAGAGTTGTCCAAATCCTGCTTCTGGGAGTGGCTGTCCTGGGTGACAACGGATTGCTCCACTGAGGACGAGTCAGTGTCTGGAAAGTTGGACGGATTCATTTCTTGTTGATGGCGATGGATGTACAATGGATGTTCGGATATTTGTTTTTACAACTCCGTGTAGGACCTCAAGGAGATCAAAAGTTGTTTTTATTATTGTTGTCAAACGAGAGCCTTTTATTAAGGACTCTCTATGACCGTCACGTAATACTCTGACCTTATGAATAAAAATGGAAGTGCGCCTGAGGTGCACTCCCAAACCTCGGTACGTAACATTAACCAATCCACGAAATCTCGTACCTTCGTGGAAAGGAGTACTGGTAGAGTTGCCAAGAGTGCAGGCACGGCTGTATGGTGCATGGTATGGTAAACCAACCGACCCTCTCGAGGAGATATACTCCACGCGCCTGAGAAATGAGCTTCATCGCAAGGCCGCTGTCGTGTACCACTCGCAAAAGTGGAACGGCGTCGTTTCCTTTGTCGAGATATGATTTCCCAAATCTGGCGAGTCGAAATAAGTCCCAGTTGGTTTTGGCTTTACAGGTCGCTCTACATGGGCCGGTGATCTCGCCGCACATGATCTCGTGTCCGAACACCTTCAAGAGAATGTCAGGTCGGTCTGGCTTTAGCCCTTGGCGTTTCTGCACTGATGATTCTGTATTGGGGCTGTAGTTCAAAATCAACTTTTAGTGGGCTTGAATAAATGTTATGATTACGAAACAGTGAGCTGCCGGGGATTTTACTTACTATTGCACATCAGTTCTCCCGTTGATTCTGAGGATACTATTCAGGACCGGAGCCACATAGTTGACAGTAAAGGTGACCTCTGAGACAGACCGATCCATCTCGTCGGGAAGCGAATCGGACCTTTGTCAAAGCAATTAAAAAACATGAACACACGCAATAAGCACTTGCAATTCACAATGGCTTGGGGAGTCAAAAAAAAAAAAAAAAAAAAAAAAAAAAAAACGAGACTCACAGATTCTCAAGCAGTAGACGAATCGTTCTCTCTACCTTTCCGATAGCCTCGGAAGCCTCCTCATGCTTGTTGTTCATCCGCAACTAATAAATGAAAATTGACCACTTGTAAGAATAAGGGAGGGTAGTAATCAATCACAACGGTACAATGAAACGTTGCATAGTTTTCCACATACTCGCACAGCTTTGACAATAGCCGCATCATCAAGACAGGGATCAGGCAAATCGGGCAATTTCATCAACTGACTAAGAATCCTTGGTTCGAAGGCCCTTCTCATTCTCTCCCATTATTAAATGCTTTGGTGACATAGAGTAGGTAGATAAACGCGATGTCAACAAGCGCACAGGAGCTACAAGATTGTTCAACGTTGTTCATCCTCTTCATTGACCCAACGTATGGAAATAAGTTGAACATTGCTCAAATAGCTGAGGTGGTTTATACAAAACGCTTCCATGATAAAACATCATAGATGCGAAGGGTGTTAGACATCAGCATGACAACAAGCGCACAAGAGCATAGTGAGTGTAGAGCACTGTGAAATTCAAAGAACTCGTCAGGAAACACGTCATTAGCTGGAGTGGTTTTGACAAGATGCCGAAATTAAAGCGGCATGGGGTGTTGTGATGTGCGTTATATAGAAAGCGCTGGTGTTTGATGTTGGATCTATTACATATTACTTTCAATCACTCAACACTCGATTTTGTGGGAGAATTTGCAAGAGAATATGAGAGAGCAGCCAGGAATGAAGTGATGGGGTTTGAGTGAGAGGAGAAAGTGGGTGTGTGGGGAAAGGAAAGAGAGAGAAAGAGAAAGAGAAAGAGAGAGAGAGAGAGAGAGCAACCTCGTTCAGTCATCAAATACAAGCCACCAGAGCGCAGTATTTCCAAGCAACGAGGAAATAAGTTGATTTGCCATTACCATGCCATTCTCACACCCCGCCACTGACCTCTTTTCCAATCCTTCTCTCAATTTCATCTTTCAAATAACACAATGTTCCGCAAGATGACCAACTGATACTCCTGTTATTTTATTCAGGGAAAACAATGAGGTGTTTCGTGGCCCCTTGGCAATCATAACCTTTAGCAGAAAGAGTAGGTTTTTATCCTTCTTTCCAGGATATAATGGTCATTTCATTTTACAATTATATATTTTATTTTATTTTTTTTATTACTCAGAATAGAACAAAATATACTTTTACCATTCATGACACTTTTTTATGTCATTCTATTGATCCTATTTATCGGCCATTAAGTATTTATAGACTGACATGTTCCTGCATTCTTCTTTGTCAATTTTCCTCACTTTTTTCTTAACACATCTGCACTATGAGCTCCTCTCTAAGTAAAAACAATCCTTCTTCCAACTCTAAAGAAGTCCACACTTCTAAAATTGCCTCCCCGGAGAAAGCGAAACTTTTTCATGTGTTTTGCCTTCTTGACGGGGAGCCTCTTTCATCCCTCTTCCTTGTTAGATAAGTTCAGCTTTTACAGTATGCGATCTAAAGAATTCAATATTGACAACAGCCAAACCCACCTGGAAACAATCGGCTGATCAGGACGACGTGAAGAACAATCATTGATCATCAAAACTGAGGAATGCGCCCGCAAGCTTTATTTCACTTTGGAAAGTTGATTTGAAATGTCATTCGTTTGACTCACCTGTTAAGCTTGATACAATCGAACACAAATCGCCAATCTTTCCGTATCATCTACTTGGCAATATATTTGGTTCAAAGCAGAAAGCCGCACGTATTCATGTCATCATCTCCACGCATCTTGGTATGATCTTTTGCCATTCTTTTCTTATGACATTTATTATTCCCAGTTTTAACTTTATGGTTTTCCTGCCTGGTATGCTTGGTTTTTGTTTCATTCTTTTTTAGATAATGGATCATCCAACAATATCAAGTTTGAAAGACAATTGGTGAGGCTCGAAAAAGGGTTGAAAAAACTTGAACAACTCATTCCCTTGGTCGAAAGGCTCGAGAAAGACTATCCTCCTATAAATCGTAAAAGAAAGTTCTCTGGCCAGATGGATTGTGACAATGAGATTCAGAATGATAATGTAAAAAACATTCGCCGCTCCAAAAGGCTTGCATTAAAACGATCATAATAATTATAATAAATAAACTATCACTACTTTTCTATGTTGCCTATGCTCATGTTGCATGACTATTGATAAGGCCTTTTAAATGCCTTAGTTCTTTTTGTCATGCAGCCGTATCACCTGCTTAATTTGGAAGAAGTGTACTTATTTTGGCAGACCTTGTTCTCACATGGTTTTTTTTTTCTAAATTTGGTGTAACGATTAACCTTATTTTCGACCCTGCATGGATCTTTTTTCAGAAGGACACTCACTGAGCAGTGGTCAAAAAATCTTTTTCTGCTTGCGTGTAACAATATCAGTTTTTTTTTCTTTTTTTGTCAGCCTTTCTGCATGATTGCTTTCCTTAAAACTGTTATAATCAGATTGTTAGCACTCGTCTTGGTTCTAAGAATAAAGGAGAACGATAGAGGATTGTTACATGGTCGTTTTTTAGCACCTTTACTTTACACTTAAGTTTCCACCGATTTTTTTTTTTTTTTTTTTTTTTTTTTTAAATCTCCCGCCTTTTATATTTTCAACACAAGTGTGCCTAGAACTTGTGTTGGTATACATCAATATTGCAAATAGCCTCTACATCCTGAACAGAAACAAGCTACAAGTGTCTTATTTTTACAAACAAATATAATGCGAGCTCATATTGACATGTATCCAAAGTAAAAAGTAAACATTTATAAGGATCACAAAGCTCAGAAACAGATTCAGATCTACAAAGAACAGACCATTTTGCAATGGGATGGAAAAAGACGTGTGGATTTAAAAGGATGTGTAGGTGCAAAAGGAGGCGTAGGCGTAAAAAGGGGTGTTAAAGTCATTTACAACTTAACAGCCGATTTAGCCTAAAAACGAAGGTTTCAAGTTTTTTTCTTTGTGAACTGAATAAAGGTGTGGCGGTGGCCCTCTAACCACTTCCTCAAGGTCATGTATTGTATACACATAACATTATATTTTTTTTCCTTTGCAAATAGGCTCCATATTTATTTTATATTTTAATTTTTTTTTTTTTTCTTCCTATCATACTGAAGCAGAATTCAGTAAGCGTTGGATTGTTCACCCACTAATAGGGAACGTGAGCTGGGTTTAGACCGTCGTTCTTCGTTGGGCAAGAAATTGTATAAAAAGCCCATAATCGCCCTACTACTTCTCTCAAAACTCATCAAAGTCTTCGCGTGAGACAGGTTAGTTTTACCCTGCTGATGAAATGTTGTTGCAATAGTAATTGAACTTAGTACGAGAGGAACCGTTCATTCGGATATTTGGTATTTGGACCTGCCTGAACAGGCAATGGCCCGAAGCTATCATCCGTTGGATTATGGCTGAACGCCTCTAAGTCAGGATCCGTGCTAGAACGCGACAATTACCGCCTTTTCCGATTTTTAGTTGAATACGAATAGAGCTTCGGCTCCTGAATCATGCTACGCGGGGGTTATCTTGTGGAGCGGGAAAGGCGGAAGCAGCCCATATATTGCATCCTTATTTACACACAAATAAAAAGCTCTTTATTGTTTTTTATTGAACATTCATAGTATGGAAAAACAGCTTGTCTGTTTCTGTGCGACCATCCCTTGCATGTCCAATGATGGTGTTTTGCAAACAGGACATCCAGTAGTATGATAAAGATGTACTCGTCATGGGCGCACCAAGATGACAGAGGCCGTTTTCACGCCCATTATTCGAGCTAGTAACTATCCCCTGTCCCACCAATTCCACCCTTACTTCCAAAAAGAAATATGAAGACCAGCCTAGGGCATTTATGTATTGTCAGTTTTGTCCTAGGGCCTCGAGCATTACTAAAAGAATAACGACTGATTAGAGAGAGTTGCTAACACAGGTTGGATAATCACTAGTCAGTCATGTACCGCTTTATTTTATTCTATTTTTTGTATGTACTAGTAGGTATGGACGAGATGCGAACAGTGAACGTACAAGAAACGAAGTGCTCGCTCGATACACTCGACACTCGGCTAGCACTTTCTTCTCTCTTCAGCCCCGGCCCTTTCAATCTCGGCAAGTAATAGAACTAAGTTGGAGTCCCTAATTTTGTAGTTGAGCACTCTTCCTTGTAGATGCTGTCTTCAGTGGTAGGTGAATAGTTCATCGTTCTGGCTTTAGGTCGAATTTTGCTCGCAATCACTCCATGTTTTTTTTTGTGTTCGCCATTATTCTCGTTTATGTATTAGCAATTTTGTTTTGCCTCTCCTCATCATTTGCTATGGGCTAGTAGCTGTATAGTAGCTTACTTCACTCTCCCTGTTTTTCGTGTTTTTTCCTTCCCACCACCGACCAATCCCAAGTTCCTGAAGATTATTCGGTGGTTTGTGATAATTCTTCTTATGGTTGTCCCAATTGTGATAAATTCCTAGGAATGTTCTGAAATGGAAGGGTGCTACTCCTCTCACGCGCCCTTCTAACCAATAATCTGCTTCTCTTCTCCTTTCTTCCTCCAACGTTATATATCCATCACTACTTTTTTTTTTTTTTTTTTTTTTTTGCTTGCTCCTGTCTTTGCGCCTCGTATAAGTAGCCCGTACAGCTGCTCTACCAGTTTTTGGTTTTGGCTTTTAGCTTTACTTTTTCTACTTCCTCACTTTCGATGGTGTTGTTGGTTTACTGCATATTAACTGAAGTGCTCCACTGAGATGTAATATGTATACAAGGTAGGTTGTTGGGCATAGTACTGATTTACTGTAAACTACACACGTTGCAGGGTATTAGAGGCTTTTAGGGGCCACTATGGTGTGCTGTTCCCAGCCCTACTGGGGACGAAATAGTCTAATCAAAGCAGATAGTACGATTATAGGGCCTCACATATCGACTACCAATTTTAAATAAAAGATCTTTGTTTTACCATAAAGCGCACCTCTTCTTTTTCTTTTCTTTTCTTTCTTTTTTTTTAATTAATCTGATGCAAAGTGATATATATTGTCACTTCAACCAGGTTTTGCAACCCAAAGCGGCTTCTAGGCAACTATAGGCAATGAAAGAGGGGTAACTATACCAATACAGGAAGCAGAACAAGTAACCCCAGGAGAACTGCTTGTAGGGCCGCCAGGGGCTTGTGCCTACAAATATTAATATACAAAGGTTAAGCTTACATGGGCCTGTGATGATAAGCCAGTTCAATGCTTATTGTTCTTCAAAATGAACTTCTAGTCGAAACAGGGGGTCAAGATCATGGCGCTTGATCCTATCAAAGTATATGAACTGACTTCAGAAAGGAAAGACCAGTCACGGGCACCTTCCAACATGAAGCTTGGTAATGTCATGGATTTGGCCCTTCACATCGAGATACTTTCGAGAGTATTGGTTCAGATTGGGTGGCCCAAGCTTTATCTGTTATATTATGTATTCACTAGGTGGAAGCCGCTATGCTTCAGCTAGGTATGATGCCTCCGCTCGCGTGCGCTATGTGAGATGCAACCTATTTATTTGACGGACTCCAGATCGAAGTTGGCAGAGATGGCAAGGCGTTACAGCTGTGGGATGCGACAGCAGGGCAGAAGATGATGAAGCTGAAGAAATATAAGTTTGAGCTCAAACAAACTATGTTTTCGTCTAATGGCCATAGAACCGTGTTGCATTGTTCCGCTGATCATCGTCTAGATGCGTCTAATGATGATTGAAACTGGCTTAGGATGCCCAGAGCATTCGATATCCGTCTAACGGGAAAGTCACTAATCTGCTCGCCTCGTAGATGGTATATTAGTTAGTGGGATATGTAAGCAAGGAAAAGCGCCAATGTCCTTCAAGGCATTCCAGTGCAATCGAAGAGCTAAAGTGGATATCAATATGGGTTGCTTCCATAGTAGCGTACTTAGAGAAGCAAAAAAAAAAAAAAAAAAAAAAAAAAATCAAACTCAAGAAGTCAAGAGATAGCAGGGAAGAGGATTGGACACCAATTAAGAAACGCTTCTCTCCTTCCCCTTTCTCCCAAGTCGGGATATATGAGAAGAATACATACAGCCTTCTGACAAAGAGTTCTGGTTGTTTTCATTTGAGGAGCAAGACTTTAATGAAGTCTATGGTTTTACTTTAGAAATAAAAATAAAAATAAAAAACACTTCTTTTTCTCTCGCCTGACAAGAAAAACTGGCTTCTAAAAAAAAAAGGAAAGAACTTTGTCTCCTTTGCCATTTTCATTCAAACACTTCTACTTTTTTTTTATTTTTTTTTATTCATTATTGACTAAACGAAGCAGAGGATTTTTTTATATTGCAAATGAAAAACTTCAAGAGAAAAAAAAAAAAAAACAAAAAAAAAAAAAAAAAAAAAAAAAAGAGTCATTGAATAAGTTTGGTTTGATGGCGTTGCTCCACTCTTTTTGATGGGTTTTAGCAACAGACAAAATAACTCGTTTCCAATACATTCATGGATTACACATTTTCATATCTTATCGAAAGAATATCTTCAGATGTAATTTTGATTTCTTTATTCTTCATTAACTAGCCAGCTATCGATTTTTTCTTTGATCCAGTCAAAGACTTGCAACTCGAGTAGAAAAGTTAACTAAATAAAAACTATTTTTCTTTTTTTAAAATACGATGGAAATGCTCCAGGCACCACATCAGATATATACTAACAATATTGGAGAGGGATAAGGATAGAGTATGACAATAAAACCACCTATATGATCTCAGATCATAAAGGGTATACAGCAAAGTCAATTTAGACAGCGCTGTTGAAGACCAAGCGGTTGGGAGAGCCGCGGAGGTTGCCAGTGATGACGTTGGGGGTGGCAGTCTGGCGCAATCTGTCGTACACAGCCTGAGGTGAGGTGAGGGAGCCGTCAGCGCTCATGATAAGAGCAGCAACACCAGCAACGTGAGGAGAAGCCATCGAGGTTCCAGAGATGGTGTTAGTGGCAGTGCTACCACCGATCCAGGCAGACTTGATGTTGACACCAGGTCCGAAGATGTCAACACATTGTCCCCAGGAAGAGAATGAGGCAATGTTGTCGTTAATGTCAGAGGCAGCAACGGTGAATGAGCCTTGAGCACCAGATGGAGAGCCATTGCAGGCATCAGCGTTGGGGTCGTTACCAGCAGCGACGATTGAGGGGATACCAGCATTGAAGAGGCGAGTCAAAGCAGAGTCAACAGACTGAGACTTGCCACCACCGAGTGACATGTTGACAACAGCCTTGGTGCCACGAGCACGCTGGGCAACCCAGTCCATACCAGCAATGATGCCAGAGAAGGAGCCAGAGCCTCGAGCATCCAAAACCTTGACACCGACCAAGGTGACCCTCTTGGCAACACCATATGAGCCACCACCGATGGTACCAGCGACGTGGGTACCGTGACCGTTCTCGTCAGTGTTAGCAGAGCCAGAGATGAAGTTGGCACCCATGGTGGCACGACCTTGGAAGTCGACGTGGCCAGTGTTGATACCAGTGTCAATGACGTAGGCAGTGACGCCAGCTCCAGCTTGGTCTTGGTAGTAGTAAGGAGCAGCAGAGTTGCGCTGGCGCTGAGAGACGCGAGGAAGACCCCAGGAAGGAGGGTTGCTTTGCTGGAGAGTGTTGATGGTGACAACCTGATCCTCCTCAACGTACTCGACATCATCTGAAGCCAAGATCTCCTTCAAGGCAGCAGCATTGACAGTCATGGAGAAACCTTGGATGGCCTTGTACTGGCGGTTGATTGTGGACTTGCGACCACGGCCGTTCTGGCGGCGAGCAATGGCGTTGAACTTGGGGATGAAGTCAGTAACGTTCTTGCCTTCCTTGAGGACAACAATGTAAGAGTCAGGGACTGGCTTGCCACCGTTACCCCTGATCAAAGGAGCAGCTTCAACGCTGAAGAGAGCAACGCAGGATGCGATGAGGAAAATACCAGTGAACTTCATGGTTGGTGTTGTTTTTTTTTTTTTAGGTAGAGTTGAGAAGAGAGAGGCTTTTTTTGTTAGCTAGTGAGCTGGGAAGGGTTGAGAGATCTGAAGATGTGGATGAGGAGTGAAGAAAAAAAAAGGGAAATGGTGCATTGAGGCCGTTGCTTTTATACTCGTTTTTTTTGTAGAAGCAGCAGCAGTTACTATAGTTGAATGGAAGGTTCAAAGTTGGCACTTGATGAGATGCAGAGATACAATGTGCAACTCTCAATGATGGTGAAAGCACGAAAAGGGCTCATAACAAGGTTTGTAAACATCGTAAACATCCTAACAGTCAAGCCATTCAGGGTTCATCGCCATGTCTCTGTGTCTCTTTCTCTCTCTTTCTCCTGTCCTCCAACTTTGACCTGCAGGAACATTAGAGTACATAGTTTAAAATACATAGTACATTGGGGATATTACAAATTAGATGAAAAACAGGGTTCAGCTCACATTGTAGTCAGGGCCTTGACAAGCTGTAGGAAAGAGAGGGCTCTATCAAAGGATCAGAAGAGGCAAAAAGGCCAGACTGTTCAAAACAACAACAGTATCGCCAATTTTATTTGGTCACGATACCTTATATTTTTAATCTAAAAACGATGATTGAATTGTTCTGGTGGCATCTCACTACGTGACGGACTTGCAACAATACTCGTAACAAGCGAGCTAATTGGCTGCCAATACACTCGAAAGTATTCAAAAAATATAAGGTATCGCGACCAAATGAAACGGGCTATAATATAAACATTTATTAGCGACATTGGTTAAGAATGTATGAAAAAGTATACAATATCTCTCTGCATAATAAACATGTATTTAATAAGTAATATGAAATAAATACTGGTTTTGTTTGTTTGTTTTGCCCTGCTGATCAGGCTTTAACTTTCGGTTTCTTGCCCTGGGAAATACACAAAGCGCAGAAAATATGCATGTCCTCACATTTGAATAAAAAATGCTAGGCCTTCTTTTGCAGGCAACCTGCATGTGTCTCTTGTTATTATTATTTTAAACATGTTATTGAAGTGATCCATGGCGCATTGGTCCATGTAGCCCATTCCAGCTTGGTTAGATTGAGACCAACCAGAAGTGAATGTCTTTCTTTTATCTGTCTACTCCTCTCTGTCTATTGCATGCTGAAATATATTCTGAGCACAATCAATGTCATCTCGGCGTGTAACAACTGAACGCTTCATTCATGTCTATCCTCTCGGAAAATCTATCACATCCTTAGCCGTTTATTCTATTAGACGGAACCTGTCTCTTTTTATTTTTTTATTTTTTTATTTCATCAGCCGACATGACAAAGAACAGAGAATATGGTTTGGACCCTATTAAATGTTATGCAAGGGAGAAGGAAGTTTGATGAGGTATGACGCGAGAAATGAGATGGAGAAAGACCCTTTCCATTTACAACAATGCACACAAGAGTAACAGAAGATGCAGTATTAATTGCAATGCATTTTTACAAATGAATATTTAATGAGGAATCGGAAGAGGATGTCGGGGACTATCCCGCAAGCCCAAACGAAACAATGTATACAAATTGTAATAAATAAATGTGAGCCAGCTGTTGCAGGGTCAGAGATATGCTCTCTTGACTCTTCTCATTGTCGCGAACAGACATTTGCAACACAGACACATTATACATCTGTATAGTATGGTATGGATGTATCTGTGTTGGCAACAGAGACAATACCACACACGGACAGAGGAGAGATACATCATTAATTATGATCGTGAACCGATCTGAAAATAGCAAGGATAATGAAGATCTCATAAAGTATGTAATATATTTTATTACATATACATTTACATATATATTTCACTCTGCGAAAGAATAGAAAAAAAAGACTATCCCAAATGGAGTTGGAATGACTTTGACGCACGAATGAAAGAGTGCAGTGATAAGCATCCGATGAAGGCAAATCTCTTGTCTGCTGTCTTTCCCTATTGGCATTCCCAGCCTATTGTTTGTTGTTTGGCATGGACCGTTACGTTTTTTTCTCTTTCTCAGTTTAAATGATATGGGTTTATGGTTTATTTAATATCTATTTCATTCATTCGTTAATCCATTAATTGATTTCAAGTCGAGTGTTCTCCATGGCTATTCCAGGGAAAGGCGCGTCCGGGTCGCAGAGCCAATGAGGTCAGTTCTTTGTTTGTTGTTTATTGGAAATGAAATTAAAGTATATATATATATATATAACTTGGGAGTCATCTATTACCTTTATCAATCTATCAAGTTATTCAAATACTAAAGTGTAAATAAACATGAGAATAAATGTAAACAGGGATGGAATGGAGAGTGGATTATCCAATTCATTTCTAAAATATATTCTGTTCCTCTATATACCTTCCCATCAGCGCTTTCGTTTATGTGAACACGGAGCAACTTCCCACCACTTGAGCTATTTTTTTTTTTTTTTTTTTTTTTTTTTTAAAAAAAAAAAAAAAAAAAAAAAAAAAAAAGAGAGAATTACTGCGGATGCATGATATATACTATTGCAGCGTTTGCATTCCCCATGACATTTTGTAGGGCCAATCTCTCTTCTTCCTTGTATATATGAATGAATATTTGTATCATTATTTTCATATTTTTGTTTGAATCTGATGGAAAAGGTGGTGGGTAATCGTCTGTTGGTGCCCAGTCATGATATGTCAAACAATCATGCACCAGGGTTGGGCCTAAGCCGACTAAACGGCTACAAACTACAAAGAATAAAGCGATGGAAAGCAAAAATACAAAACAGACATGTGCAATACCAACATGGGTCTCCTCAACCCTCCACGGAGAATCGATGGCGACATCTGATGGGAATCAAGCTAGTTGAGCCTTGTCATTGGCCAGACTCTAAAAAAATTAAAATAACAAGCATACCATGGTCCCAACACAGGACAACAGAAAACAAACAAGCAATAAACAACTATCAAGCAAACAGCAAACAGCAAACAGAGAAGAACAAAGGCAAGGCGGCAGGGCCTTCTTCTGTTCTAGGTCCCTTGATTGATTGAATCTAGTCCAGATATATATATTGCATACACATTTACATATACACAAATAAAAAAAGGATACTGGCAATGTGGAAACAACGGTTTGTTTGTGCGATCATCCCTTGCAGATGTGTTTATTATGGAGTATGGGGGAAAGCAGTCTTCACATCCATTATCCGAGCTAGTAGCTCTCTCCTGCCCACCCTTACTTCATTCTTCTATCGTACCGAGAAAAAAAAAAGAAAAAGAAAAAGAAAAAGAAAAAGAAAAAAAAACTGAGGACTAACCTAGGGCGTCAGAAAGTCTCGAGTATCACTAAAGGATTGATGGTACAGATACTGGCGAGGAATGCCACCATGGGAGATATGGATAAATGCCTAATGCTCTGCTTTGTGTTCACACAACCGCGTGCTTCTTGCATTCCCCAGCCAACCAATGGCAATCCAGCGGCAAAAAAAAAAAAAAAAAAAAAAAAAGCAAGTCAGTCACCTTTTTTGATTTCTTTGTAATAAACCTTACAGAAAAGGAGCAAGAGGAACAGAGCAGAAAGGCTCTCCCAAATTAACCATGTGCTTCAAATAAGCTGATTATTCAACTTTTGCTCCTTCCAGTATATGCTACATCATTGGCCAAGTTATGGTTCTCACCATGTTTCTATTCAGAATGTTTCCTCAAAGTCAACCTTGTCAAGAATACAGTATAATATTTATCTCGTGTGCATATACAATGCTGTACATGTTCATGTATACACACATATCACCCCATCTTTTGCCAATCTTGATAATCGCTTTTTATTTTATTTTTTGTTTTGTATCCATGTCACAACAACGAGGTCCATGCAAGGAGCGGATTGCGGGGCGATGCAAAAATGAAAAACAATAGACAGTAAACAGTAAATAGCATATATAAAATTCAATAATAATAATAATAATAATAATAATAAAAAAAAAAAAAAAAGAGTATTTTCACAGGATCATACGTTGGGAAAATGCCTACAGCGAATAGATGGCAAGTTGATTTGCTATTGCTATTGCTATTGTTGGGGGACCAAACGTTTTTTTTTTTTTTTTTTTTTTTTTTTCTTCCTTTCCATGGACATGCAAGGGTATTTCCTTGCATGTCGACATTATTATCAAACAAGTTTTCTTCATTCTCGTCCTCGTTCTTAATCTTAATCTCGTTGTCATTACCATTGCCAAAATTACACTTCTTCCACTCTTTCCTCCTTTCCTTTCTTTCTACCTTTTCTTTGTTGCTATTTCACCTTTTTATTATATATATATATATATATATATTACCGATTCTAGAATGAAGAAAGTCCTAATGAAACAAAGAGGTAGAATATGAAGAAAACCAGTTCAACGTGTATATGTAACCCTTTTCCTTCGAGAGCCTTGTCAAGAAGGTTTCTAATGCGATTGGCTGGTTCCTAGTCTGATCACACGCGCGAGTCGCACAAAAGGCGCCTGCAGGATAAATAAACAAAATGTTACTTCATCTATTCTACGTCGGTTCCTTGTATTCTCTAAATCCGATGCTCTCACATGCGCTGTCTACATGAATGTACAAAATTGTGTCCAGAACGGCGGCTCTTTTTTTTTCTGCAGATAGGAGAGATTCATACTGTATGCCGTAGATTAACATTCATCCTTTTTTCTCTGTAATCTCATGCATCTTCTGAACATTGACACCATCAAGCGTGTGTATGTGTGTGTGTGTGTGTGTGTGCAAAAAAGAAACCCCGCTCACTATGCACCATCATTTCGACCTCACTCGACCTGGATTGGAGTTCGATAACTTTCGTCATAACGCATCAAAGTATTTCAGGTCCCGTTCTCATGTTTAATATAACATGATTATATATTATATTATATTATATATATAATGTATTATAAATATATATATAATATATATATACATATTGCATGTTTGCTGTATTTAGACATCTTCCCTCGATGTTCTCGGTTTTTTTTTAGGCTGAATTAATCTTATTTTACCCTTTAGATCGATCTCACAAACAAAATCATTTGCTGATCATACTAAAGAACTTGGGATCCTCTGCATTCTATGAACTTGGGTTTCCTTAAACTAAACTAAGGACTAAAATAAGGAACTGTGCCCCCATATAATATATATATACATATATATATATATACATGATGTGTAGAACAGATGTATGGATGTAAATAGATTATCAGTTATCCAAGATCCAAGATCCCATCAAGGCGCCTTTTTTCCCCACACATTGACAGAAAACAAACACGCTAGCGCCTCTGTTGTTGCTGTTGTTTTTTTACGCCCATTCTAAAGGAATGTTCATTAACCTATTCTCAAAATAAAACAAACAGAGAAGGATAGAATGGAGTATGTACATGAATATAGAATACGATGATAGTATATATATATAATACATGTATATATGATTAACTTTGATAAAAAATTGTTCATGAGAATGTGTTACGTGCGCTATTGTTCTTCTTCTAATCCAAACATTCCATTTTTTCATTCTCTTCTTTCATTTTTTTTTTTTTTTTTTTTTTTTTTTTGAATAAAGAATAAAGACAAGAGATATAGCCGTTACCCTATTCTCATTATGAACAATATAAAATCGGTTTTAGTATGATATATTATATAATAAATGTCATTACATATATACATATTGTCATTATGATCGTCGGCCATTATCATTCATTGACAAATGGCTTTTATATCTATTATAGAAAAAAAAAAAAGCTTCATGGGCCATTTTATCCTTGCACATCCATGCAGCGTTTTCTGTCCATCATTTCCTACTTATCAGCATCAGCATCAGCATCATCATCATCATCTAGAAATATACACATATTCTTCCAAACTCCAAACTCCAGACGATTTTTTGTTGTTGCTGTTGTTTATTTGTTATTATAAACATACTTGGTTGTTATAGTTTGTTGGATAGTTCTCCTCCATCCATTTTGAATGGATATTATATATATATACTTTTAGGTTGATTTGATAATCTTTTTTTTTTGTTTTGTTTTTTTTTTTATACTCTCCCAATCGCAAACTATCATCCTTATGGATTCTCATGGACTCTCATGGGAAAATAAACATAGACGACCACTAAAACAAAGTTTTCTCTGAATATTGTGGCCGCGATGTTTGAAGATGTGATAGTCTATCCTAGGATCATCTGATCCTAGGAAATTTGGAAATCTGATTATTATTAACGCTGCTATTACGCGCGTGATATATATATTATATATTTTCCTTATACCTTTCTACTTTCATATTCCCAAGAAACAAAAAAGTTGCATTCACAAAACACCACCAGTGATCTCTCCATCCTTTCACTGCATCTTGTATAATTTAACCTCCCATTACAATCTTTTTCTTTCCCTCGTGAGTGCTTCCTCATTCGAGAGAGACAGACAATGCTGGCTGTGGTGGAAGCTTTGTTCAGGAAGGAGAAGGAAAATGTGTCTACACCAATACTGGCTTTTCGGCAACATTAAAAGTAAACTCAAAATAGGAAGAAAATCGTTGATGGTGGCTGTGAACTTGTGAGGAAAAGAGGAATGAGCGGGCGAAGAAGTCTCAAAAAGAGTCTATCAGACTCCTCCTGGATCCATGCCATCAGTCCAGCCTGAGTATAGGGCATTTATCTGTCTACCAGCTTCATTTGCCATGAGTTGGCCTCTGTTCTAAATTAGCCAACTTGAAGACGTCGATACATCGTAGGCCAATTAAGGTTGTAGTGACGCCATACGGTAAGCTCTCTCATCACGAAAAGGACATCTTTTTGCCTCTAGTCCCTGGTACTAGACTCCGTGATCATCAAACGCATATCTCATTGCTCTAAACTTAGGATCGTTCTTTTTTTTTTTCTATAGTTGACTCTCTAAAGGGCCCTCGTTTGGGAGACTCATTGGAACGGTTCAAAACTAGTGACGTCCACGAAATTAACCAAGCTGATGAAGAGGAGAATACGAGCCGAGGAAAGAGTATGGGCCTACCAAGGGTGACCGAACTTTCAAAAACACCTACCTTTATCGCTAGAGCACCACTACCTTGAATGAAGAGACAAACAATTGATCTGGGACGCTTCACAGGGCAGGAAAAAAGCCCTGTGCGGTATATTATGCAAGATATCAATGCAGCTCTGTTCAGGTTGCTTTTAAAAATAAAACTTGACCTGAGCCTTCTGTTGGCTTGATGTTGCAAAAAAACAAAAAAAAAAAAAAAAAAAAAAAAAAAGTAGCTGACGAATGAATATACGTAAGAGAAAAAAACATTCACTTTGTAATTTGGGCTTTTCCTTTTTTTTTTTTTTTTTTTTTTTGTTTGTTTTTGGATTAATGGTGTTCAAGAGAAGGAGGGAGGGGAAGGCAGTGCTTCCCGCCACAGACAAATACAAATATTTTGTCATTCATTCCTTTCACCGTTGCGCAGCCCTTTTACAAATGGACAGCATTAATCGGATATGGCATAGAGATGGTACTAACAAATCTATTTTGGTATACAACTTTGGGATGAAAAGATGATAAATTGTCATCTTGACTAACTATTATCCATTATCTATCGCGTTTGAAAGTATTCCCATTCTTATTGTTCCCATTGTTCCCATTGTTCCTTCATGCTCGCACTCGTGATTGCTTTTTTTTTTTTTTTTTTTTTTGGTGCGGTTACGATGCAGTTATGATGCGGTGCAATGCGGAACATAAGAGTCATCGTTCTTTTCAAAGAACTAAGAAAGAGAGAAGCAGGTTAGCCTCTAGAGTTATTTTTACAAAGCTTTGGCATGTGTTTGTAAAAGAAAAAAAAAAAGAAAAAGAAAAAAAAAAAAAGGAATAGACTGCAGATCTTTTTTCTTTTTTGTTGTTGTTGTTGTTGTTATTGTTCACTTTTTTATTTTATTTTTTTATTTTTTTTTTGCAAACTGGCTCTACGTCGTTCTAAATGTTAAGGTTGCTAGGGATATTTTTTTTTTTTAAAAAAAAAAAAAAAAAAAAAAAAAAGAAAGATGAGCGTCGAGCATTTCTAACTTTGGGGAGGATTTTTCGGTCATTTTTAAAAAAAGAGCACCTTTTTTGACAACGTTAAACAAATCTATTCCGGACCTTTTTTTTTCTGTCATACATCGACCTGCCCTATTTAGGACGCGCGAAGGATTGAAAAAAAAAAAAAAAAAAAAAAAAAAAAAAAAAGGCCGTAGAAAGGCTTTCGTTTGGGGCAATCTTTTTTTTGTTTTGTTTTTGTTTTAACCATCATTAATGGCCGAGTAATCGATACTGCAGAGTGAGCAGAGCTGGTTTCAGTCAAAAGCGCTTTTTTTTTATTTATTTCCAGCTTTCCACAAGTCTACAAGTCTGAGTATGTATTGACAATAAAGCCTCTAGTGCGGCGCAAATGTTGTAGTCAATGAACAATGAACAATGAACAATGAACAGCCCATCTGATTCATCAAGGCTTTATTCTTTTTTATTTCTTGTGGTTATTCCCTTTGACGCTTTTTTTTTTTTTTTTTTTTTTTTGGCTAAAAGGAAAAATAAAAAGAATCTACCAGAGTAAGTGCTCTTTTCCCCAACGTTTATTAGATCCAGCAAGTTCCTCTTTTAGCTCATTGTATCGAGAGGGGAAAAAAAAGAAAGAAAAAAAAGGAGCCAACAGTACCAATAAGGCGAATAAGTAAAATAAAATAATAAAAAAAAAAAAGCTCTTTTACAGAGATGCTTTTTTGCAATGATGGCTGAGGTAAAAAAGAAACAAGTTTCAATTGAGAAAGATCCCATTGTTGGGTTGGTTTTTATTATTGTGGCGATGGTTATCTACAGCCTTTTGGGCTTGACGATTCCTTCCAAAGCCTGGCTTGAGCTGACTTGATTTGACTTGGCTTGACTTGATTCGGGCTTGACTTGGCTTGACTTGACTTGAATAGGGCTTGATGATTTGACTACAAGTTGGACTTTAGTAGTAAAGCCCTTATTCATCGTCCATCGTCAAGCCACAGCTGTGTGCTCAGATCGATATAAAAGTCCTCCCTTTTTTAAACATTTTTTTATTTTTTATGTTTTATTTTTTATTTTTTATTTTTTATTTTTTATTTTTTTTGCTCATCAATCAAAACCACTCTCAACATTTGGTGCCTGACCAATCTTATCTCCTTAACATCTTTTTAATTTTTTTTTACTTTTTACTTTTTACTTCTTCATTCTTCATTCTTCATTCTTCTTTCTTCTTCTTTCTTCTTTCTTCTTTCCTTTCCTTTCCTTTCCTTTCCTTTCCTTTCCTTTCCTTTCCTTCCATTCCTCCCTTCCTCAAGTAGTTCATCTTTTCTTTTACCATAGAGTCTTCTTCATTCTTAAGCAACATCTCCTTCCAATTTTCAATTTTCAATTTTCAATTTTTTTTTTTTAAACAATTCGCTCCGCTTTTCCTTTCCTTCCCTTTCGGATAGCATCCATTGTTTTTAAATACTTGATAATAGCCTTTTTACCATTACACATATTCATTTTGACAATGGACGGATCATATTTTGAGGATGCACTCGGAACTGTCCGACTTGTTCTAAAGAAGCGGATCAATCACGCTGCACAAATCTCATTGGCAAATGGTACATTAACATTATTATTATTTTTATTTTATTTTTCCCTCTTTCTCTCTCTCTCTCTCTCTCTCTCTCTCTCTCTCTCTCTCTCTCTCTCTCTCTCTCTCTCTCTCTCCTCGCACGCATACAACGATAAAAAAAAAAAAAAAAAAAAAAAACACGCTATGCATGGCAATGCATGGCATGGTATGTGCAGTTGCCATTGATTACAAAGCGAACAGGAATGGAGAGATTTTGGAGATTTTTTTTATTATTATTATCATTTCTATTTCTCTTTTGATTGAACACAATGCTACAACCTAAATGTTACACTTCTTTTCCCCCAACTCATCCATCCATTGACTAAACTGACCTTTCTTTTTTTTTTTTTTTTTTCTTTTTTCTTTTTTCTTTTGAAACATTCAATTGATAGATATTATTTGCATTGCTGCAGGTTTAAGGTAAAAAAAAAAAAAGAAAAAGAAAAAAGAAAAAAAGTTAAATTGCTTCGCGGATATTACATTTTTGTCCATCGTTCATTGGAAGGGTCATAAGCAATACTGAAAGAGAAGAGAAGAGGAAGAGAAGAGGAAGAGAAGAGGGAAAAGAGTGTGAGAGGAGAGGAGAGGAGAGAGAGAGAGAGAGAGAGAGGCGGGAACTTTAAAAAATATGCCGATCGGATCATAGTCTATCCGTTCATTAACTTTTTTTTTTTTTTTTTTTTTTTTTTTTATCAACACATTCATTCATCCATTCATGCATTCATATGAATGTGTATATCTTACATGTTCGAGTCATATTATATCTTGCTCAATTGCTTATCTTTCATTCACTTTGTCATCTCCACCTTTTTTTTTTTTTTTTTTTTTTTTTCTTCTACTTCTTCTTCTTCTTCTTCTTTTGATCGTGGAGATAAGAGTTGACAATGTAGAAGGAAAAAAAGAAGAAGGAAACGTGGGCTCCACAATTGGTTTTCACAGGATTTTAATATTTCTGCTTCAACTTTAATATCAATCCTCCTTCTCTTCCTTCTCCTTCTCTTCTTTCTCTACTTTTTCTTCTTCTTCTTTTTCTTCTTCTTCTTCTTCTTCTTCTTCTTCTTCTTCTTCTTCTTCTGGTTTATATGAATGAATGAATTTCTTGTCGACTAACAGACATAAATACTTGTGTTTTTCTTCTTTTCTATTTATTATTCACTAGATCAGCATCCTTGGTCGATCAATTGTTCCTGAATGAGAATGATATCGAAAGGTTTCAATCTCTTTTCCATCATGTATGTACATGTATATATGAATATTGGTGATAAGCGCGTAATTTGCCTTTGCCTTTGCCTTTGCCTTCACATTTCTGCTTTTTTGATTTCTAAGCACGGTTCTCAAAAACATTACCGAGAGGAAAATCTTTTCTTTTTTTGCTCTCAAAAAATAAGAAACTTTTTCTTTTTGTTTCACAAACATTAAAAGGACGTTGCGTTGCGCACAACAACCATTCTTTTACTAATCCATTTCCCCATTTCCATTTTTTTTTTTTTTTTTTCCCTCCTATAAAACAATACGCTTTGTGGATCAATTAGTCTGCCAGGTTTAATGAATTGGACTTGTTGAGCATTGGAGAAGATCATGTGTTTATTATCCATCGTCAATTGCTGTTACAGGACATTCATGATTATCTCACAGGATCGCCCAAGGGTCTTCAACGCGTCTTTGTCAATGTGGATCATCATCTGTCACAACCTGAAATTGTAGGTTTTTTTTTCTTTTTTTTTTTTTTTTTTCTTTTTTTTTTTCTTCTAGAAAGAATCTTTCCCGACGCACATTGATTGACTCATCCCCCCCCTTTCTTTCTTTCTTTTCATCCTTTTCTTCAACAGATGCCTTGTAATCGTTATAGAGCTTTGGAAGATTACGTTCGCGATGTGTTATTACCAGAGATTGAGCGGAGGATAAAATCATGGGATCAAGCTGAACAGTCATATCAGCCTCTAATTGTGCCCAACAAACTCTCGTTAGTAACATTGACAGGATGGTTGCTGAGCTATCCTGTCAATTATGTCCTACCGGGACTTGGCCGACGATATAGCAGTGGGGCAGGAAGAAGAGTAGGGACAGCGGATTCAGATTCAGATTCAGAAGAGTTTAATGATGATGGAGCAGAGGATGAGGATGAGGATCAGGACAATGGAAGGAACGCGCTTGCAAACCAGGTACTGGTGGTAACAAGGGTCAATCTGCAACCGAACCCGGAGGTAGAAGGGTTGAGTCATCATTGTCTATTGAGTTTCTCCTATCCGTCCGAGTTGGCAGAACGATTTGTGGATCGCTCGTCACCTACACCACCGTCTCCTCTCTCACCTGAGGTAGAGAAGGATGAATATCAATTCGAGTCCTCGTCTGAGTCTTTGCCCACACCATCGCCTTCATCCTCATCCTTTTCAATGTCCTCTGCTACATCGACAACAACTACAGCAGCAACAACGGCATCATCAACATCAGTAGAAGAAAAAGAAGGCGAAGGATCGAACGCTCAGGAAGAGAATGAGGACGAACCATCATCATCATCATCATCGTGTTCATCGTCAATGCCGCTATCCCGATCGTTGTGCTCGGATACATTTGATCATAATCGACCTTTGCCATTTAGGAATCCGGATATCTATGCAGCAGGGAGGTCATTCCTGACACAGCTACACAACCGATTCCAGAAACAGAATATTTGGAAGTCATGGGAGGTTGGGCAACAATCTGTTGTACTCCCTGTTGTCGCCATGTAGGAAATAATAATGATAGTAATAACAATAATAGCCATATATAATAATAGCGGACAACGGGAGAAAGAAAGAAAGAAAGAAAGAAAGAGAGCCGTAGATACACACACACACAAAAAAAAAAAAAAAAAAAAAAAAAAAAAGCTGTGTTGTACGACATGGAGATAAGAGAAAGAAGAGAAGAGGTGGAGCATGCTTATCAACACCTTTCGCCGAAAGTGTCGACGCCCAAGTTTTATACGTTTATAATCACCGATCCATCCTCCTAATATAATCCTAATAAGCTTTAATGTCCTAATTATCCTAATAATCCTAATAATTTTAATAATCCTAATAATCCTAATAATCCTAATAATCCTAGTAGTCCCAGTGATTCTATCCTAATAACTCTTAATAAATCCTCTAATTTTACACGCATATACAAATATAATATATATAGTATATATAGATGTGTTAGAAAAAGAAAGAAAAGAAAAGAAAAAAAAAAAAAAAACCATTTGCCACACACACATGTATAACATGCAGCATATTGCATTAATATATAGCACATTAGACTTTTTTTTTTTTTTTTTTTTTTACACGTTGCATAAGGACATTCATGTGTATTACGCACGTTTTTTTTTTTTTTTTATGCCGTTTTTTTTTTTTCTTTTCTTCTTTTCCTTCAAAATATGTATATATAATACATATATATAATATACATGTATATCGAGTGAGATTTGTTGCATGGCATGTGTGGGGCGCGTTGGGTGCATGGATGCTCAAATAAATGGATAAATAAAAAAATAAAAAAATAAAAAAAAAAGTGCGTGCTATTTCATGTAATTAAATTCAGTTCAACAGAACTGAATGGGATAAAATGAATGAATGAAGTTAGTTGGGAGAAGGGGGGTATTTTTAAACAAACATAATGGCTAAAGATAGAATGCACGTGATACGCAGTGTTTAAATATATTCACCCTCCCCCCTTCAACCCCATCCAATGGTAACGATGAAAGGAGAGAAGGGAGCGAAGGTTTTTTCTTTTTCTTATTTATTTTTATACAACTAAAAAAATAAAATAAAAAAAAAAAACGAGGGTCGTCTTTCTCTTTCACTCACTCATTATCTCTTCAAAGATATATATATATATAAATACTTGCTTTGGTTAGGGGGGGAGGGAAACAAAGTAGATCACGCGAATGGAATGGTTAAAGAAGAAAAAGAACCAAAAGAGATGCATTTTTATACTGCTTTAATCAGAAGAGAAGAGGAGATAGAAAAGATTAAAAGACAGAAAGAAAGAAAAAAGAATAAAGAAGAAAAAAAAATGAAAGAGAGCTTGCTGAACTGAGTTTTTTGAATTGTAAAATGTTTATTTAATCTTTTTATATAGATACGATATATATTTATGATTGGCATGGCATGGCATGGCATGGCATGGCATGGCTAGGAATTGCTCCAGCCAGGCCCAGGAACGGAAATATAGACAAACGTCTTTTTTTGATGTGTTAAACATCTCGATCAATTAATCAATCAAGCACTGACTGATCAAATACCGACACGAACCTCGACTAACAACAACAACACCAAGGATAACGACAGAAGCATCAGTCAATAACAAGCCTTTGTCTTGTCGATCGAAAGAACAAAGAAAAGAAAAAAAAAAAAAAAAAAAAAAAAAAGGGCTTGGCCCAGTAGACAAAAGGGCTACTCTGACTGAACACGCTGTTGTAGTGATAGAAACCATAAATTATAAATTGTGATTTATAAATAATGCCAACCGAATTAGCGTCCATTTCCCCATGGGAGTGTATTAGCTGACACTAATTGACACACTCTCTTCACACTCTCTCTCTTCACACTCTCTCTCTTCACACTCTCTCTCTTCACACTCTCTCTTCACACTCTCTCTTCACACTCTCTCTTCACACTCCTGCTTTTAATCCAATCCAATCCTCTCTCTTTCTCTCTCTCTTTCTCTTTTTTCACCTGTCTTTATTTATTTATTTATTTTTTTTTCTTTCTTTCCATTCCATTCAATCACTCAATCACTCAATCACTCAATCACTCAATCACTCAATCACTTTGCTCTGTATATTTGGCTAATATCTTTTATTATTCTTATTCTTATTCTTATTCTTATTATTCTTATTCTTCTTCTTCTTATTCTTTTGCCACTTGTCCATTGCCCATTGTCCATTGTCCATTGTCCATGGTCCATTGGTCATTTATTGTTATTGCAATCATATTTTCCATTTAAACCTTACTTTCAACTTAGTCACTAGCACCCAATGGCTACATCAGATCATCTGCAAGGTCCGGTGGCTGTACCTCTCTCCGACATTGCCCCTGCTCCTGCCCCTGCTCCTGCGCCTGCGCCTGCTTCAACTCCAACTCCAGCTCCAGTCTCAGCTCCATCCACACCCACAGCAAATCCCGTTCCTCTCGGCACATTGCCTTCAACCACTCCACCCACTCCTGTTCCACGCTCTGTCCTTGCTGCTTCTGCCTCTGCCTTGGATACGACTACAACAGCAACAACAACTACTTCTTCTTCTTCTTCTTCTTCTTCTTCTTCTCCTTCTTCTCCTTCTTCTCCTTCTTCAAACACATCTGCTCCTGCACCTGTGGCTGAAACAGTGCCAACGACCACCTCGGCTACTACAACGTCCATCCCGAGGCCAACACATGTCAATATCCAGGAAGGAGTACCTTCTGGATCAGTCGTCAATGGCTCCCATATCAACACCTCCACAGCATCCATCCCAGTCCGTAGACGTACCCTGGCTGATTACAGACTCGGCAGGACCCTTGGTGAAGGATCTTACTCGACTGTAAGCAATCCTATTGATTCTATCTTTTATTTTACACTCATGTTGTATCCATTCTATGCTTTTTCCTTTCCTTTCATTCCAGCTTGCTTCATTCATCCTACTGCATGATTCATAATCACTTCAACCCTCAACTGATCATACACGTATAAAAAAAAAAAAAAAAAAAAGAGAGAATATAGAGTCGCTGTTGACTAGTCTCTAACCTAAACCTGGACGCGTAAGGGAGAGATATAATCTATTGTTCTTGCAAGAGTCTAATGATCAGAAAAAAAGAGGCTATTTTAGACAGGCCTATTCCCAATTATGCCTGTGCTACTCGAATAGCTTCTTTTTATCCTTTGCTCTTGGCAGGCTCGGGTTCCTTTGATCATTGTCACCTGAACGCCTTTTCTCTCTCTTTCTCTCTCTCTCTTGCCCCTATCCTCGGAGAGAATTCCTTTTTTTTTTTCCACGTTACTTTTTTACTTGTTCCCACCATCGTGAGATGAGGTTATTAAAAAGTAAAGAGTAAAGAGTAAAATGGAGAGGAAGGGAGCTTTGATCCTTTACCATCACCACCTATCATTACCACCACTCTTCCCATCACTCCAACATCATTACTTTTTTTTTTTTTTCTTTTTCTTTTTCTTTTTCTTTTTCTTTTCATTTTCATTTTCATTTTCTGCTCAATTGATATGGAATAGGTCGATTTTATTTTTACTCTATATATATATATATAAATATACATATTCTACTCCATCGGCGGTGGCCAAAAAAAAAAAAAAAAAAAAAAAAAAAATGCCTTTGCGCCCAATGGCTCTCGTTTTTTCTCATGTTCATGTTTACTCGAGTTTTTTTTTTTTTTTTTTTTTTTTCTTACCAATGGAATTAATTCTTCTTCCAGATCAAATTCTCTTGCAAATCAAAGCAATATGATTTTATTTTTATTTTTATTTTTATTTTTATTTTTATTCTTATTCTTAATCTTCATTTCTTCCAAAGGAGCAAAGAATCGTTGGGGATATACAATCAATAGCTACAGACAGATGGCGGGTAGAGATGGGGAATGAATTGGGTTATGATGCGGTAAAAAGGGTTACACACAAACAAAAGCATTCGAACCAACAAACAGGATCCAACTCGATTGTGTTTTGTTCGCTTGAGGGTCTGTGCCCTCTCCTTACTCCCTTTCCTCCCTTTTCTCTTTTTCATTTTTTTTTTTTTTTTTTTTTTACTTTACCCAGCAAAAGAAAGAAGAAGAAAAAAAATAATTGAGGATTGCTCTGATCGGATCCGCAACTTTCAATGTCCCATCTAAACTGATAACATCTGTCTTTTGTATCAACTAAAATCTTTCTTTCTTTCTTGCTTGCTTGCTTGCTCGCTTGCTTGCTTGCTTGCTTGCTTGACCACAGGTCGTCGAGGCTGTCGATCAATCCAACAGACGCAAATATGCAATCAAGGTCCTTGACAAGAGACATATTATTCGTGAGAAGAAAGTCAAATATGTCAACATTGAAAAGAATACGCTCTACAAACTCGACCATCCAGGAGTCGTCAAATTATTTTCTACTTTTCAAGACAACGCCAGTCTTTGTAAGTAATTTGTTGAGTCAACATTTTTTTTTTTTTTTAAAAAAAAAAAAAAAAAAAAAAAAAAAAAGTGTATGACAAATGAGATGTAACAAAAAAAAAAAAAAAAAAAAAAAAAAAATCAAGGAGATGTCATTGGGATAATGATCTGAAAAATGATTGTCATTGTTCAAGGAAAAACAACAACAATTACTACTACTACTACTACAATTGAGGAAGAAAAACAAACAAACAAACAAACATGCACTTAATCATTAAACATGGCCAGCAAAAGAGAGTGGGGGGGGGATTTGATTCTTCTCTTTTATTTGACTCCTACTTTCCTTCCCTTTTTTTTTTTTTTTTTTTTTTTTTTATTATTATTATTATTATTATTATTATTTGTTTTTAGCTTTTCGTGACTAACCATAATCGTTTCATCATTCACTATTAGACTACGTCTTGGAGCTTTGTGAAAATGGTGAACTGTTGACCTTCATCAAAAAGGTGAGGAATCATCCTCTTATCTGGATCATGTCAACGGATGGAGATGATGCTCAATCAGGACACTAAATCCCGATATACGATTGCATTTTTTTTTTTTTCCTCCTTTTTTTAATAGCTTGGCTCGTTTGATGAGAATTGTACCAAATTCTACGCGGCACAGATCTTGACCGCAATTGAATATGTTCATGGTCAGGGTGTTATCCATCGCGACTTGAAGCCAGAAAAGTACGTTCCAGAACAATCATATATCACCCATCAGCTTCATCGGGACACAGTAAAAAGTTTTTAGAAGAAAAAGAAAAAGAAAAGAAAAGAAAAGAAAAGAAAGGCTAAAATCCTATTGTTTCAATATCAATAGTATTCTTATGGATGATCGCATGTACATCAAGTTGACTGATTTTGGAACTGCAAAGATGTTGGAGCCATCCGAGGATGGGACAGAGTCCGATAGAGCCAACTCTTTTGTAGGAACTGCTGAATACGTCTCACCAGAACTTTTGACTGAAAAGGCTGCTTGCAAAAGGTATGGTATACATCACAGCAAGTTTTTTTTTTTTTTTTTTTTTTTTTTCTTCTTCTTCTTCTTCTTCTTCTTCTTCTTCTTCTTTACTACAAATACAATGTTCTCATCTTGAGCCCCTCTTTCTCCTCGCCTCCCCCCAATTTAGTTCTGACCTATGGGCATTCGGATGCATCATCTACCAACTCCTTGCAGGAAGACCACCATTCAAGGGATCAAATGAATATCAGACCTTTCAAAAGATTGTCAAGCTCGAATATACCTTCCCAGCAGGATTCCCCGCTACTGCCATGGACCTCGTCTCACGCCTTCTGGTCCATGATCCTAACGAGCGTTTGGGCGCAAACAACACGATCGACGAATTGAAACAACACCCGTTCTTTCTAGGTGTCCAATGGGACAAAATCTGGAGCCAACCTGCACCCAAATTAATGCCTTATTTGCCTCCAACGCCCGCTCACAATACCGAGCCCTTGCGTAGCGACCACGACGCTTGTCTCTGGGGCGTCAACCGCACAGGCGAGGCCCTGATGGTCGTCGATCCATTCAGAGAACTTGGTGATAGTGGCAGTAGCATGGACAACAGCGGCAGGAACAGCATGAATGATTCGGATGAGGGTCCTCATTCCGCTGTCCTTGCCCTTCCCGAGGTCACCAAGCCTTCAACCACAGCAATGGACAGTACAACGGCCCTTCCCCATCCAGTTGCTGCTGCGACCACGACAGCATCCCAGAGTCTGCCAGAGCTCGGAAGCACGATCGAAAAGGCGAGCACGGTCTCGGCCACGACTACTTCGGGACATTCCAAGACAGAATCCACTGTTTCGCCACAGCAGGGCATGTCCAAATCGGCCTCTGCTTCGGTAGTGAATGGCTCTCCCACGAAGCCGTCTACGTCCACGAATGGACACGCAAAGTCCAAGAGCAGTAGCAGAAATGCCTTCATAGCCCTGTTCTCCCCCAGTCCTAAGCAGTCATCGAACAAGAAGCTGCTCAGCAAACGATCGAAGCATCTGTTGGACATGCAACAGGAAAGTCGGCCGGTAGAGCGTCTGGAAAGCAATGGTAGTGCTAGTGCTAGTGCTGAGCAGGGAAGTCCTCGTCGAAAGTCAGAGCTTACCCGAGAAAACTCCACGGTCTCATTAGCAGTGACTGCTAGTGAGATCTCTGCCTATTCTAGGCGTTCTCAGCTCGAGCTCCAGGCAGAGCTCTCACCATGGCAAAGCTTCTTGTTACCGACGGAATTAATCATTTATCAAGCACCTGTTTTGAAGCGCAAGGGCCTGTTCTCGAGATCGTGCATCCTGGTCTTGACTGACTTTCCACGTCTGCTGTACTTTGATGACTCGAATCACTACTTCTCACAGCTTTTTAACAGCAACACTAACGAGGCTTTCAGTTGCTGGTATCAGCAACAGCGTGTAGCACAGTGGGAACAACTGGAGCAGCAACAGCAGCAGCTCTCTCTTCATCAGCAGCTCAGCGGTCTTCAGTCTGAGCAGCCACAGCAGCCTCGACTGTACCAGCACCCTTCATTGTCGCAAGAGTCTCAGAACCATCAACATCAGCAGTTGAATGCTCTTCACCAACCTCTGCATGGACGACGCGGTACCAACAGCAGCAACCTCAGCCATGGGAAGGAGACGACGGCCCCTGTCAGTACAGCCAGTGGGTTTGTGCTGACTAGGGAGGGTAGCAATAAGACACACCACCAATATTCCCGTAGTGAACATATCCCTGGACAGACCATCCCGGAACATGAAGAGGACACTATTACTACTGCTGCACGGCCTGTGAGAACAAGCCTGGAGCATCCACCACATCAGCATTCGCATCCTCATACAACACATCATCGTCAACAGAGCAATGGTCACAACAGGATTGATGTGGAAAAGCACGGGGTATCGCCCTCTTCATCACCGCAGACCAATGTTGTTGCGACTGCAAGTCCAACAACAGCTGCTATAGGTTCTGTAGTGAACGGTAGTGGTGGCAGTATCAATGGTACTATTATTAGTAATAGCAATAGTACTGATGGTAAGAAGATGCAGCCACCAGTGTCGCCGGGGTTGATCAAGGCCTCCAAGAGACAGGCCAAGCTCCGGGGGGAGATTTTGTTCACAGCGTCTGTGGTGTCGGAGGTGAAGGGCAAGAAATGTTTCTTTATCCATACGACAAAGAAGAGTTATTACTTTGAAGAGTATCGTGAGGGGGATGCAAAGTTGTGGGTCCGAGTATTGGAGCGATGCATGGAGGAGTGGTTTGGAGAACGTGGAAGTGGTAGTGGAGGAGCCAAGAATGGGGCCAGTCTGGATAAAGTGCGGCGATATTCGAAGCCCTTGTTGATCGATTAAAAGAAAGAAGAGAACAAAAAAGAACCAGTCCTATTGTTACTTCTACTAACTATTACTTTACTTACTGCCCTACTATTCCCCCAGCTATACTTAGTCTACAATTACCATTGTCATAATCATTATCACTATCATTCTATTCATAATAAAAAGACATTTTAGAAGAAAGAAAGAAAAAAAAAAAAAAGTGTTGCTTGATCGCTTGTACATCAAAGAAAATATTTATACGCTTTTCTTTCTATGCACAGCATATGCTCTGTACCTGAACCATGAACTCATGTTTCGTAGTGGGGGACTGTTGGATATTTCGTCTAATTGCATATCTGACAGAGTGTATGTGTAGAGTAGATAATGTAGGGTGTCATGTGATGTGGCGTGTAGTTTTTTGAGGTGGATGACGTATTTTGGCCCATGATTTATGCTGTGGTCTGTTTGTTTAGTCTTCGTGTCAATTCGGGTTGAATAAGATGAGAGAATAGAATAGAAAGAGAATAGGTAACAGGTACACACGCACAACATACGCACAACACACGCACAACACACATACAGAAAAAAAAAAAAAAAAAAAGATTGATCCTGTCCTCTCTCTTTTATTTTTTGATTCTCTTTCCTCTTCAATCCTCATCACACTTCCATCCTCAACCATGTTCGCCACCCGTGCTCAACCCGTTGCCTCGGCGCTCAGGTACTGAACAACAATTAGAAGCATCAACCCCATCAACCTTTCTCATCAACAACAACAACAACAACAACAACAACACAAACCACACACATCCACATACGCACACCAACAATCTTTTTTCTTTTTTTTTCTTTTTTTTATTTCCTTACGATTCATTTCTTGCAAATGTTATTACTTCAATGCCATCAACCTATTTTCACATGGAGTAGTTGACTGATGCATTGGATCATGGAAGAAAAGACCTTTTATTATTATTATTATTTTTTTTTGTTATTTTATTACTGAAGATGAAAGGATGGATCATCGGACTTCTTTTGCACAGGATCTGACTGATCATCAACAAACTACGAGACAACACATTGTCGCGACATGTCAACATTTTTCTCATCACTTTTTTTTTTTACATTTCATCTTTCAATTCCATCTCTCTTGGACACGACACGCTTCCTTCCATCCTTTCCATTGCCTCTTTCTTTTTTTTTTTTTTTTTTTTTTTTTTTCTTTTAAATTTATTATAATCTTTTATTACTTTTTTTCATTAGTCACCACATTATTAATTATTCATAATGTTTTTTATTTTTCTTTAATATGATCATCTCTTTGTATTCAGCGCCGGTGTCCAGACTCGTAACATGGCCACCCTTAGAGAGAGTAAGTGGGATACTAAGAAGAACGAAAAAAAAAAAAAAAAAATTGTTTGTAACATTCATTGGTACTCAAAACTAAGCAATCTTTCTTTTTTTTTTTATTGATGAATGAATGGGTTAATAGTTCAGCTCCGTTTGAACTCCATCAAGAACATTGGCAAGATCACAAAGTCCATGAAGATGATTGCCTCGACCAAGGTCAGCAAGGCTCAGCGTGCTATGGAGACTGCCCGTACCTTTGGCGCTTCTTCTGCTGGTACGAAGCAAATCTTTATTATTAGCGCGAAATAAAACAAAAAAGCAAGGAAGGAAATGGGAACGCCCAATCGAGGATGGATGTATATCTTAACGGATTTTTTCTTTTTTCTTTTTTCTTTTTTCTTTTTTTATATTATAAAGCCATCTACAAGAACTCCAATGCTACTCCCTTGGAGAGTGAGGACAACCTCTTTGTTGTTTCATCCTCTGACCGTGGTCTCTGCGGTGGTATCCACTCGTCTGTTGCCAAGGCCACTCGCAAGATCATTGCCCAGTCCGAGGTCAAGAACGCCGGTATTGTTGTCTTGGGTGATAAGGCCAAGAATCAGATGTCTCGTTCCAACCGTGGTGACATCAAGTTGTCCTTCAACCAGATCGGCAAGAGCATCCCCACCTTTGCAGAGGCCAGCGCTGCTGTTGACACGATCAAGGCCTCTGGTGTCAAGTTTGACAATGCCACCATTGTCTACAACAAGTTCACCTCTGCTATCGCCTATGAGGCTGTTCCCATCACCAGCTACTCTCTCGATGCCTTGAAGGGTTCTGGTAACGTGTTTTTTTTTTTCTTTTTTTTTTTTTTTCTCTCTCTCTATTCTTCATGTTTCTTTACGTGTCAATTGTAATCTAACTGGATTTATATTATATTCTATGATATGATATGATATGATATGATATGATATGATGGTGATATTAGAGGGCTTCGCTGCCTATGAGGCTGATGAGGGCGTCTTGGAGGACTACAACGACTTTTTGTTTGCCAACAACATCTACTGGGCTTTGGTCGAGGGTCATGCCTCAGAAATGTCAGCTAAGCGTAATGCTATGGAGAACGCCACGAAGAACGCGGGTGAGATGGTTGATCGTTTGACCATGACTTATAACCGTACTCGTCAGGCCGCCATTACCTCCGAGTTGGTTGATATTATTACTGGTGCTTCTGCTCTTTAAAAAAAAAAAAAGAAAAAAAATATAAATATATACATGTTATACATGTATGTATATTTTTATTTTTTTTATTTTTTTTTTATTTCCCTTTCCCAAAGTTGCACATTAAAAAGAAAAAAAAAAAAAAAATTCCTTTTGACGTGTCATGTCCCTCTCTCAACTCTGCTCAACTCAACTCAACTCAACTCAACTCAACTCAACTCTTTCATCCCAATGATATATATTTTTTTCTATTAAAATATTAAAAAAAAAAAAAAAAAAAAAAAAAAAGAAATCGTTTCATTATAATGTACGACGATTTGTATTAAAAAAAAAAAAAAAAAAAAATGCGGAGCAAATTGAAAACCACAAAGTCAAGACGCGCATTGATGTGGATGTGAATATCTGTCCTTTTGGATTGTCCTAAATGATGGAATGGAATGCATTGGAAAGATGCTTCTTTTTCTTTGTTACTTATATATTATCTGACCTTTCACCTTGATCAACACACAACAATCTGTACTATATAGAGTGAGTGATAAAATATGTATGACATGTTGTATATTTAATAACAAAAAGCAATTGTGGGTATTTAAAGAGGTGCATGACGCGAATACATTAAAAGCGAAAAAAAAAAAAAAAAAAAAAAAAAAGACGCGAAAAGCGAAACGTGAAGGAGGAGGAGGAGGAGGAGTCTATGATAGCAATGGCGCAGTTTGCAAGCTAAAGGAGAGATGAAGGGTAGAAAGTCGAGTCTTTTTTTTTTATTTTTTCAACTTTGTAAGATTTATAAGATGTACATGTACATGTACAAGTATAACAAGTATAGGATTGTGGCAGTGCGTAACGTTGTTTTGTTTGTTACATCTGCAGTGATGCTTCCTTCATCTTTTTTTTTATTTTTATATCTCCTTCGTCCTCTTCTTCTCTTCTCCTCTCCTCTCCTCTCTTTTCTTCTTCTCTTTGCTCTCTCCTTCAACCTCTTATTATCTTTATTTTACTTTACTCCTTATTTACTTTTAATCGTTATTACTTAATCATCATCTCTACCCTTTT
Organism: Lobosporangium transversale; assembly: GCF_002105155.1. Taxonomy (NCBI): domain Eukaryota; kingdom Fungi; phylum Mortierellomycota; class Mortierellomycetes; order Mortierellales; family Mortierellaceae; genus Lobosporangium; species Lobosporangium transversale. The sequence continues at coordinate 570,587 of NW_019028982.1, read as the reverse complement.
TTTTTTAAAAAAAAAAAAAAAAAATAAGAGTTGGAACCCGAATTGGAATTGTCATCATGACAAAGTCTATGCAGATTCACCTCGAAGGTGCTTTCATTGGCAAGTGCTTATTTTATTTTTATTTTTATTTTTATTTTTATTTTTATTTTTTATTTTTGCCACCATTGGGGAGGTTTGTACCTGGGAAACATTAACTAACATTCACTCGAGTCCATCCATCATGCATACATTTACATACACACACACACACACAAACATTCTTTTTACACAACAACCATAAAATAAACAGGACAGACGAATGATCCCAAAGGAGAAAAGCGACTCATGTTCCCATGGACTGGTACTCAGGGTCCTCTCATTAAAGGAAAACTCATTGTGAACCATAAAGATGACCTGACTCTCAAGGCCCTCACCCTTACCTTTACCGCCAAAATATCCTGCAGTTGGTCTGAAAGTAATTTTTTTTTTTTTTTTTTTTTATAAAAAAACAAATAACCCAATTGATGATAAGAATTGTAGAAATGAAAAAAAAAAAAAAAAAAAAAAAGTCTTTTTTTAAACATTTTTTCCCTTTTTTTCCCTTTTCCTTTTCATAGAGCATGGCTCACATACTACATATTATTCAGCAAAGAGGCCATTGCTGGAAGAAAAGACTTGGGTATTTCTGGAGAAAACGGATTCAAAGGGACATGTCCTAAAGGGAAACCAAAATTACGTGTACGATTTTCAATTGGCCTTACCAGTCAATCTGCCCAATTCATTAACAATGAGCACCGGCAAGATCGAGTACAGGTTCTCGGCCAACGGGAAACGGTCAACATTTCAACTGGATCTGTATGCAGATCAAATTATAGAGATCTACCAATCATTGCCCCCGACTCACCCACATTGTATCTACCCTAATCAACATACTGCCAATTTCGAGAACGCTCTAGACTATGTGGTCCAAATCCCCAGCAAAGCATTTCATCATGGATCAACAGTCCCTGTGACGGTCCGGATGAATCCTTTACCGGGAATGGGCGCGAGGTGGTATGTCAAGGAGATGAACATGAAGGTCAAGGAATACTTCTGGTTCATCTCTCCAGGAAAGGGCGTCAAAGAAGAAAAACGTACCTTGGTGGAGAACAAACAAGGCAAAGGAACATGGCCCACACAGGCTGCATCTTTGGAACGTGTGGTCTCCATCACCTTACCTGCCCATAACATCATGACCACCATCGACACTGATATTATCAAATGTACTCACAAACTAAAGATCTTGTTCACAATCGATGTCAATGGTTCATCCAAGAAGTTGGTCGCAGATTTCGACATCTATATTCCTGGACCATTCCCCCCAGGACAGGGCTCTACAGGGGCTGTACAATCCCCACCCGTTGCATTACCGGCCCAAAATACTCCAGCTGCAATAACAGGAACAATAACAGGACCAATAGCAGGACCAATAGCAGCAGGAGCAGGAGCAGGAGCAGGAGCGGCAGGGGTGCATATGAATCAACCATATACGCATCCACAACAACAGGCACACCCTCATTACCAACAGCAACAGCAACAACAGCCCCATTATCAACAACAACAACAGGCCCATTATCAACAACAACAACAGGCCCATTATCAACAACAACAACAACAACAACAACAACAACAGCCTCCTGTCCCGCAGCATCTTCAATATCCGCCTGCTCAACCACCTGTGCACCATCAGCAACAGCAGCATCAACAACAGTATCCATCAATGCAACCTGTAGCTCCACATCAGCAGTCGCCATCAGCACAACAGCCATACCCTGCACCATTGCAGACACCAACGTCTGCCTATGCGCAGCCATCGCCCTTTTCTATACCCCAGACACCCCATCATACTCAACCAATAGGATATCCTGCGCCCATGGCATCGACCCCTGGAAGTACTTCTGGAATGGTCTCTGCTCCGATTCCCCATCCATACAGTCAAGGATACCCTACACCAAAGACATCCCATCATTACCCTATGGTCACATCGTCTCAAGGATATCCAACCCCGGCAGTCCCGCCCATGCCTTCACCTACCGCAGGACCAGCTTATCCAATGCCTCCTTCACCCGCCCAGGGCTATGCACAGACTTCGTCTGCAGCAGGAGCGCCTTCACCAGGTCTGACCCATATTCCCATGCCTGTGCCATCACCCGTATCCTCAGCCGCCCAGCCCTTTACTCCAACTGGGGCATCATCTCATCCAAAGACCCCTGTAATGAGTTTTCAACAATATGCATCGTCGCCTATGCCGGGGGTCGATTCGCCCAAAGTGGGCAATGGACAACCTTCAGGATCAACGTTTGCACATCCAGGAGGACTTCGAGTAGATGATACAATCAAGGTGAATGTTAACTTTGATGAGACAATCAAAGTTAATCTGGATGATATCAAAGTCCCTTCAACGCCCTCTACCCCAGCAGCGTCTGTCGGTGGCAAGGTCCATTCCAAGAATCCTCAACAGAGAGACTCTTTCAATGACTCCTTTAACAATGGCTATACAAGCCCAGGTTCGGGCACTGCCAATGCGGCAAGTGAGGCGCATTCGTTTGTGCCACTGCCTCCTCAACCACATGGGCCTCATGCAGTGAAAGAACCAGATACGGATCACTCACAGTTTTCGTATCATCCGCCACCCCCGCCCAGAACATCATCTACCACAACCGCAATAGATCCATCTACCCCAACTTCTACTACGACAACACATGGTGTTAATCCATATGCGGCAGCTGCAGCGGCTGTAGCGGCTTCTGCTTCTGCTTCTGCTTCCGCATCAAGCCAGCAGCATGATTTATCACATCAATTCAGTCAGATGGGATTCACTTCTCCTCCTCCACCTCTTCCTTCAACCCCAACTCCAGCTTCTTCTCCCCCAACAGCGGCGACGTCAATGAGCACAACAAACGGATTCGGAATAGGTGTGAGTAATAATGCTCCGCCGATCACGGCTCCAAAGCCGCCGCCATCGCCTTTGGTCCGACCCCAGCCTCCTTCCCAGACTAATTCTTCAACATCATCATCGTACCCATTGTCGCCAGTGTCGGCGGCAGCTATAGGGGCAGTTGTGGCAAACCAGCAACCCTACCAGTCACCACCAATTACACAGACGACACAACAGTATCAGCAGCAGCAGCAGCAGCAGCAGCAGTTACAACAACAACAACAACAACAACAGCAACAATTACATCAACAGCAGCTACAACATCAACAACAGCCACAGCCACCGCGAAAGCAGCAAGTGTGGATTCCCTTTTATCATACATATGCAGGCAAAACCTATGTTCAATATCATCCTGCTTAATAGCTTAATATCGATATTCATTATCAATGTATTCAACATTTGGTCGAAGAACAAAAGGGAAAAAAAAAAAAAAAAAAAAAAAACCTCGCTCCTTATTTTTAATAGAAAGACACACTTATTTATATTGTTAAAATGTTAAAATAAAAAGAAAGATAAACCTTTTTTTTTTTATATATATATATATGAAGTTGTTCCTCTTCCCCTTCCTGATCTGCTTGATCTAAATCAGTGGCAACTGTGGCGTCCCACCAATAACTATGTTTATGAGTATCGATCACATGATTTTTTTTTTTTTTTTTTTTTTTTTTTTCCTCATTAGAACCAACAACGAAGTTGTCAAAAGAGGTAAAAAGCAAGCTTTAGATCTCTTGATGACGATATATAGGCAGTATTCATCTCACTTGGCGTAGAAGGCCAGAAGGGAGACTAGAAAGGTTAGAAATATCAGAATAAGGTATTCTATGACTAGGAGCAAACTCTCCCACGTTTTTTTTTGCTCAACCGAAAATATTCCGGCTGAGAAAATGAATGGCTTGGGTTGGGTTGACTGTTGATGAGTCTTTGAAGGTTAAATTATCATTGAGCTTAATCATTGGACAAAAAGCAAGTCAAAATCACTGGGCTAGACACTAAAGGGCAAAGGACATTTGAAAAAAGTAGCAGATGGGAAAATTATCATCAATGGGTGGGGGAACAAGAGTCTCTCCATCTAGTTATCTTCACCTCAAACCTCTAGCCTTATCTTTTTTTTTTTTTTTTTCTTTTTTGTTATAAATTAGAAATTCTTTTTTCTCTTCTTTTCGTTTCTTTCTTTCCTTTCCTTTCCTTTCCTTCTTCACTAACTCACTTTGTACATTTCTCTCGCCCCCACAACAACACCGGTCACATCCTTGACACGTTATTTCTGTACTATACGCCACCTTCTCACCCATCTATCCTCACATCTTTCACTTTTAACAAACCATGTCTTCTACTACTACTACTACTGCTGCTGCTGCTGGTTCAAAGGGTCGTGTGCTCCTGGCCTACTCTGGTGGACTCGATACTTCCTGCATCCTTGCATGGTTGATCGAACAGGGATACGAGGTCATGTGCTACATGGCTAACGTCGGACAGGAAGAGGATTTCGATGCTGCTGTCGTCAAGGCTAAAGGTTGTGGAGCCACCAAGGTTTTCGTTGAGGTAATTATATATATATATATATTTTTTTTTTGTAATTCCTTTTTTTTTATTATTATTATTGTTGGATCAACAATGTTGAACTAACATGAAATTCACTTTGGATCAATCAATCAATCAATCAATCAATCAACATGAATACAATTTATATCTATATAAAATAAAAATAAAATAACGATAATCAGGATCTGCAACGCGAGTTCGTCGAGGAGTTGATCTACCCAGCTGTTCAAGCCAACACTATCTACGAAGGAGTCTATCTTCTCGGAACTTCGCTCGCCCGTCCTGTCATTGCTCGTCGTCAGGTAAGGATTATGTGCGATAAAAGGAATTGAAGGGAGGTTTTGTTAGAGGAAAAGGGGGGGGGAAGAGATCAATAATCAAATCAGATGAATTGGGATCCAAAAAGAAAAAGAAAAAAAAAAAAAAAAAATATTATATCAAAGATGACTCGAAATGTCTTGGAACAGAAAGGATCTAACGGTTTCTTGGATGTGAGAAAGGAAGATTATCTCTCACAAACACCTGAACTTGAGCCTGATCCTGATCCTAACCCTGATCTGACACACATGGTATCTTTGAAACTTTTTCTTTATCCCTCCTCCCTTTCATTAGATGGAGATTGCTGCTCGTGAGAACTGTCAATACGTCTCTCATGGATGCACTGGCAAGGGTAATGACCAGGTTCGTTTCGAATTGGCATACTATGCTCTCAAGCCCGATATCAAGGTCATCGCCCCATGGCGTATTCCTGGTAAAGCAAAAAGCAAAAGCAAAAGCAAAAGCAACAAGATGATCTTTTTGCTCTTTTGAAAAATGACTCTTTGGAGCAAATCAGAAGGAGGAACAAAAGTGACTGTTTCTTCACAGATCCAAAAACTGATCTTTTTTTTTTTTTTTTTTTTTTTTTCTTACCTTTTTCAAAGCTTTCTATGAACGCTTCCAGGGTCGTAAGGACTTGCTCGCTTATGCTGCCGAAAAGTCTATCCCTGTTGTGCAGACAGCTGCCAAGCCCTGGTCCACGGACGAGAACTTGTTCCACATCTCATATGAGGCCGGTATCTTGGAGGATCCTGATGTGACCCCTCCCAAGGATATGTGGAAGCTCACTGTTGATCCCGAGGATGCACCCAACATCCCTGAGCGTATCACCATCGAGTTTGCTCAGGGCAAGCCCGTGAAGGTGATCAACAACTCCAAGGAGAACAAGGAGGTAACAGGAGGCTTGGAGATCTTCTTGTACTTGAACCAATTGGCTCGTCAGAACGGTATCGGACGTCTGGACATTGTGGAGAACCGATTCATTGGCATCAAGTCCCGTGGCTGTTACGAGACCCCAGCAGGCACGATCTTGCGTGTGGCCCATATGGACTTGGAGGGCTTGACATTGGATCGTCAGGTTCGCAACTTGCGTGATCAATTCGTGACCCCCCAATACTCCAACATCCTCTACAACGGACAGTACTTCTCACCCGAGGCCGAGTTCCTGTTGTCTGCCATTGCTGCCTCCCAAAAGTCTGTGAATGGAGAGGTCCGCTTGAAGTTGTACAAGGGCAATGTGGTGGTTGAGGGACGTTCTTCAAAGACCAACAACTTGTATGATATGGAGGAATCATCCATGGATGTCCAGGGTGGCTTCGCTCCCGTTGATTCTGAAGGTTTCATCAAGATTCAATCGATCCGTCTCAAGAAGTGGGGATTGAGCCAGAAGTTGATCTAAAAGAAAAGAAGAAGAAGAAGAAAAAGAAAAACCACACATACACACACATATATATATACATATATTATAAAAAAGCATCCCATGTATTTACTCAATTTTTTTTATAACCATTCATCCATGAAATAAAGAAAAAAAAAAAAAAAAAAAAACGCCTTTCCCTGCGGTGTGTAGAAAAAAAAAAAGAGGACTCTGAAAAAAGAGCCATTTTCTGCTGTGAGAATGAAAGCTTTTCCGCGGTGTGTTCGACTTGGAGAGCGAAAGTGTTTGCAAGAGCAAGCCACATTTGTCTTTCAGCACGTGCATGTGCACACGAACTTCGTCCTCAGGCTGGTGATGAGTGAGCCTAAGACTTTTTTACATGTATGCGTCCGTTTTTTACTCGCCCTTCCCCTGTCTCACAAAAATTCTTTCTTTTCTTCCTTTCTTTCTCCACTTTCACTTTTCATTTTTCAATTCTTTCTTCCACTCAAAGTAAACCGGACTCGAACATAACCCATACATCACTCTCAGTCAACTCCATATAGCTATCCTCGTTTATTATTATTATTATTATTATTATTATTATTATTATTATTATTATTATTATTATTATTACTTTTGTATTTTATATTATATTATAATATCATTATCATTATCATTATTATTATTTTTTTTTTTTACAAAATATTGCGATATCTTATCAAGATCAGCCCCAGGAAAGCAACTACATGGCCGAAGCAATGGATCACCAATTGACCATTCTCAGGCGAGGGATGATAATCGCCTGTACGGTCACCGTCCTGATCATAGGCCTTGTTACATATCAACTACACACCCATATTACAAAGTTAATCACTTTTCCAATACATCGTAATCATATCCGAGTCATCAACGAATGGCCTCTCTGTCCAATTCAAAAAAACACCAACGATATCTGTATACACCGTCAAGCGAATCAAACACAAATAGAAGTCATCTGTGGAAAGATCAATGCTACTACCACCAGTACCACAACTACAACCACTATCAGTCTGGGCAGTGACTGCAAGGAGCGTGATTATGACCTGATTGTGGTTCCTAAAGAGCTTATGCAGGATGTCAGTGATCATGTAAAACGGATCATGATTGTCCAAGGAGACGGTAAAAACTTTGGTCAAGAACTAGATGGTTTTGTCCAGACAAGATCCCAATGGGTCATTGATCCCTTTGGCGGAGACGGATTCGAGATCTTGAAGACATTCAAAGAGGACAAGGAACGGATGTCATTACAGGCTCAACTGGATCGACTACAGCATCGATGTACCAATTTCTTTTATGGTATTATCAACAGGAGCGGCTTCGGTTCCGTTTGGCATACAGCAGGCTTGGGATTAGCATGGACACTTTATTATAACATGACTCTGTTCATCCAATTGGATGAGCACCTTCAACCCAAACCGTCCTTTCAAGGATTTATACCCACCACCACCTGTTCTTATTCAGATCTCGAGGCCGCCTTTACGACTCTTCCACCCGAAACCGATTTCTCAAAATGGACCGATTCAACCGTGAATTTCAAATCGTTGACGGATGATGTGGGTCCCCTTGGGGATAAACGAGAGCTCATCATCCCAACTTTTAACCACCGAGGCCATTTCTGGTGGAGATCTGTTTTGACCTACTATGTGATCCGACCGAATGCTCAAACTCGAGAATGGATTCGAGGACTACAACAACAACAAGGAGAAGGACTACAAGAGCATGATAGAGCAACAACAGTCATGCTGAGGACTCGAGATTGTATCTCGATCCATGTACGACATGGCGACAAAGGCACTGAATCCAGATTGATCCCGTTTTACAGATACATGACCAAGGCCTACGAGATCCATGAGCGAACCGGGGTCTCCAATATTTATTTGATGACGGATGATCAGAAAGTGATTGAGGCGACAAAGAACTATCCAACCTTCAAGATCTATTATCAGATCATGCCACGGACAAACCGGGGTTGGGAAAAGGATGTGACCTCTGGAAAGGTCAGTCGTGAGGATCAAGCAAAGATGTTCTTGAAGGACCTTTATTCCACCACACAATGTCGACATACCATCGTGACTTATTCTAGTAATGTGGGTAGATTGATTGGTGAGATCAGGATGGCAACAGAGTATGAGGCTCCGGATGTTTTCTCAATGGATGCAGTATGGGTGATGGAACCATAGAGAATCTTAGACTTTGAGATACCTTTTTTTCATTTTTTTTTTCTTTTCTTTTCTTTTTTTTTTTTTTTTTTTTTTTTTTTACTGTTCGTTTACTTTATTCAGTTACTAGAAAACAAAGGAAAAAAGTAAAGAAAAAAAAAAAAAAAAAAAAAAAAAAAAACATTCTATTATTGCTATTCGAATGTTAAGAATATATAGCACATGCATTTCATTCCATCTGGCATTGATATGTCTTTTTAGGATAAGAGACCCCATACCATGACTCTTCAGGATGATGATGGCACATATCTGTACTACTTTTTTTTTTTTTTTTTTTTTTTTTTTCTTTCTTATTCCTATTATGCTGAGGGTGAGGATTGCACCAAGAAAACTTCATATTCCTGTACACGGAAGCAGGACGATCCTGCTAACGCCAAGGAAGAAGCTCCTGCTCCGTGATATGTCGCTGGCAGCGTCGAAGAAGAATTGCAAGACATATTGCAGTTCTATAAGGAACACAAATGATCGTGAAATATTAGTCATGTGCTGCCATAGGAACAAGGACAACTTTTTTTTTTTTTTTTTTTTTTTTTTCGTGCTGGTATTTTCGTATCTTACCGATGCCAGATACAAATCATGTCCTACTCCAAATGTGGGTCCATAATCCGCTTTGCTATAGGCGGCTGCCATTCCATCGCCTTTGATACAATAAACCATATTCTCTCTTGAAGGAGCCAATAGCGTTGATGAGGGCGAGGATGTTGATAGAGAAGAAGTTAACATTGATCCTGGCCTTGACCCTGGTCCAGTCGCTGCCGATATGGGTGAATTAGAGCTCATCATGCTTGCAACTCCGCTCTTTAGAGTGAACAAGAAATTGCTTCGTGATGTTGAGTATACTCCTGACGGATGGCTAGACCACGAACAGCTATTGTATCCTCCAAAAATCGCCCCGTTCTCAGTCCGGACCACCGTCAAGGTCGGACCTCGCTGGTCACAGGCCATATGGAAGTTGGCGGCGTCAAACCCATCGCGCGTTGCCCTATACTGTAAAATGAGCTTGGGTGGAGGAGTGAGTGATGTTGATGTTGGCTTTTGATGCTGATGCTGTTGTGATTGAGGATATGTAGAGGGGCTACTTCCGGATCTGGTCGTTCGGTTTAGAGGAGCTGAGGATGATCCAGTCATCACTGATGAGGATGAAGATGGGGAAGAGGATGTAAATCCTCGAGTGAGCAATGGGGATGGCGGCGAGCGAGCGTTTATTAAGGAGGACAAAGGCGCCAGTGGAGGGGTTGTCGTGGAATAGTAGACAGCCGATGGAGATGAGGACAGAGTGTTGAAATATATTGGTGATGATGGACTAATATTGTACATTCCTGTGCTAATCCTCCTTGACGAACTGGCTGTCGTCGGCCCTGTCACAGCTGCAACTGCACCTGTACCCACTGCTGAAACTAACGTTGATGATGCCGTTGTTGTAACTGCTATGGGTCCTGTGGATGCTAGGGTTCCTTGCAAGGCCGCTTGAAGCCATTCTATAACCACCTCCTTGTTCTCTTTACTTAGAATGGTTGAAAATGCCATCCTTCTTCTCAATGAAGTCTGATAAGGGTCTGCCATCGATGGTACAGCATGGTACCTGTAAACCTTTGCGCACAGCTGTGCCGGAACCAGGCCCGTCCCTTCGATCAACCTCAAGAAATCCACGCTCTGAATTCTCATGAACCGAATAGCGGGTAACACTGGCGCAATCTGTTGCCGAAGGCCCTCATGGACCGAGACTGGCATCTGGACCACTTTATGAGACGTGGCAAGTTGAAAGACAGATGTTGTAGGGTGCGTTAACCCATCTTCATCTTGATCTGAATGGTTTTGTTTCTGTGTTTGTTGTTCAATTCGGATGTTGGTTCCACGAATGGGGATCCTTGCATCCCCAAGGTCATCCTCGTCCTCATCGTCAATATAGCCCTCTTCTCCAGTCCCATCAAGGCCATCCTGGTACTCTACGGAGCCATCGTCGGCTATAGGTTGAACAATCACACATCCTGAGCCCTTGGGGAACTCTAGGAGCGGACATTGATCCCAGTCTGGTAAACCTTGTTGATAATAAGCCCAGCGAACTGCAATCTTCCAGATCTCCAGTTCGTCTAAATCCAGTTGATCCATTGACAAAATATCTTTCAGCACATCAGCATCCAAGGTCAGAATAGGCTTTCCTCTCTTCAAATAGTCAATGTTCATGGCAATAAAGTCCAGACATTCTGGCTTGAGCTGTTTCAAGTTATGTTGAGAGGCTAGATGGACCATATCCAGTACGTTGGTCCGACAGATAGTAGACGACGCATGCTCTTCGCATCCATGTAGTAAATCTTCGAGAGAGAGTTCATCAGCAGCCTTGATGAGCTCCATGATCATCTCATCGTTCCCATCATCGATTATGATTTTTGCACCATAGATGTATTGCAAAACACGTTCAAAGACGGCGGGGCGGATGTTGGGTTTGTAGATCACGCCTTGATTGGATTCCTTCCAGTCACTGTTCAATGCGCGTGCAAAGTAACTACTTCTGGCCTGCAAGATCAAAGAGTGGGCATGCATGACCACCTTTTCCTCCCCTATTTTTTTTTTTTTTTTTTTTTTTTTTGAGCAGTAAAGAACATTGCATAAGCGAAGACAGAGTCAAGTCCATTAGAATAGGAAATAAAACAGTAGACGGGAAGGCGAAGGAAGAAGGAAGAGAAGGCGTGTGCGTTTGAGTGGACAAGATAGAAGAATAAGAAGAAAAGGAGGAGGAGGAGGAAGGTGGAGGAAGAGGAGGAAGAGGATGGGGGACAGGCGCCATATTTTGTTGAGAATAAGGAAGTCTTTTCTTTCTTCTGTCGCCTTTATAAACTTACCGACAATAAAACGCACATCTGCACCAAGAGGTGAGTTGACGAGACGTAAAAAGTCAGCCACAAGTCCGTCAGGGTTTGAGTAGACTGGCATTGAAAGTATGTCGAAATGTACGACAAAAGTTAATACGGTAGATGGTGTAGTTGCTGCTTAATATTGTTATTATTGATATTACTATTCTTATTATTATTATTATATTGGCAATTTTTTCAATTGAGTGTTGTATTGGGTATAATCTCAAAAGCAAAACGACACCATGGAAGAAAACAACAGGCACAACTGAGGTTATTGGAGAGGAAAGGTCGAGCAAGGTGCAAAAAAAGAAAGAGAGAAGGTAAAAAGGGTAAAGAGAGTGAAGGACAAAGAGGGTATATAGAGCAGGGTAAATTTTTTTTTTTTTTTTATGCATCCTCTACATACACAATTGGACAATGCACACTCTCGTTTCAACGTTGTCTCAGCTGATAAGTGCATATTGACATGTTGACAAAAAACAATAACCACTGTCCCCTTTTTTGCTTTTTCAGCGGAAGTGCAATGTCAACTCCTGGCAAATGGACATGAGCTGTTGCATGTGTGCGCAAGCATGTGTCTACATGCAACGAATGTAGGGGCTAGAAACTAGAAAAGGGTTAAAGAAAAGGATGGGAGGAAGAGTGAGTACAAACAAGAGCACTGATGAGCACAGCATGACAAGCATGACGAACAACACTCGGTCTTTTATCTGCTCGTCATCATTTTGCTCATTTGTCAATACAAGAAATTGTCTGTGCCTGTGTCTGTGTGCCATGCCAGAGAAAAAAGGGGTGCCATCCACAATGTGAAGGGCTGTTGTACGCACACCGTGCTCTGCCCAATGACAATCCGTTATTCTGGAAACAATAATATTTGATTGCCCCTGAGATCCCTGGCTTACTTAACTCTACTTTTTTTTTTTTTACAAGAAAGTCGTTCCCCTAAACCATAGTCATAGAGCTTCCATCCCCTCTTTAAGCTCTTTAAGCTCATTGCAATCCACAGCACCATCAGTAAATATTTCTCAAGTTGATCTTATTCAAGTACAACCGGTTTGCTTCGATGATTCGATCTCCAATTACGAGGAGAAAAAATATCGGTAAAACTTAATTCCTTCAATCATTTGAACCCTGGAGACCGTTCCAAATGCTCATACTCCAACGTCGACACCAACCTCTTGTATCGATAAAGTATCATTTGGAAAAGTAAGTAAAACAGCTCTCGATCAGATGGCAAGTGTAGCTTGCAAAGTATCCATAGTGAATTGATTTCCTGTGATGGCCATTTATTCTTTCATTAGTAACTATCTGTTGACTGACGTTGACCAATGCCTTCGTTATCATGAATAAAGTCAATACTGAAACCAACATTGTATTTTATGCTTTTAGGACTTGAGAAGGTGCCAGGAGGAACTTGCTCTGAGATTCAGGGTCCTATTAAAGAGGATTAAAAGGCACTTGGTTGAACGCCTGCCGGCATTAAAAGTAGTGAACGTTACGAAGTGATGTTCCAAAAAGAGTCGAGTACTCAATAGGAACGTTACTGATGATTGGAGCTCAAGATAGCATTTACCTCTGCAGCAGCCATCTCATCTAATACAGTAAGCTGATAAAATTGAGATGCTTTGCAACAAGACCATCTTGGTCAAAAGTATTTCCGTAGAATTGATTGATTACTGTGTACAGTAGATAACACTTTCCTCTACAAATCCGATGAAGCATCACAAGTCATTTGAGCTTTGCACTAATTGTTTTTAAAGTTCCACTGACTGAGCACATTTTTCAAAAACACTATGCTCATCCATCATAACAGCAAAAGACAATACGGAGGCCAAGGCATTGATGAAAGACGTATTTTTTTAGAGTAGCCTGAGCAGCCGGGATATTATTCGATTTTGCATCACCAGGCCAACAGCGGGCTTGCAATCCAACAAAGTTTGTGATAGGGCTGATTGATTCAAAACGTAAAAAGTCCACCACCGAGTTCCCGACAGAAGAAGAAGATCAATTAAGACTAGATAACTGTGGAGGAGATTGAGGATCATTCACTAATTCGAGAGCACAGTAGAGCTTGCACAGGCCTTTACAGCAATATCAAACGCCGATCAAAAGTCATGCCAAATTCAACATTTATTTTCCATGTGCCTTTGGTGTTTCAATCACTATAATATTCGAGTAAAGCATCCAAGACATCTGAAGCAAAGTAGTAGCCAGTTCACATTGCTGGCGCTTTCTTTCTTTCTCTTTTAACTTTAGTGTTGCCTTTGGCCTTTGAGTCAAACCATGATGATACAATTACACGTGGCCGTAGAATGGCCATCTTCTCTTTAAATGCAATCCCCGCTTCATCAAAATAGTCCTGCGTGATCGCTTTCAGGCTTGGCCAGTTCTCTGCGAACCATCTAGCTTCACACTCACCCAGATCGAGAGATGAAGCATCTCCAAAACGGAGTTCTTCCAATTGTTTGAGTGACTTGAGTCGTTGCAGGAGCCCACGTCTGAGTAGAAAAATCTCGGCAAGATCAACACTTTTATCCTCGTCTTGATCAGGTCGAAGAAAGAGCTTCTCAACTTGTTCCAATTTACCCAGAATTGAGAAGAGTAATTTGAGTCGCGATTCCGCCTCTAATAATTCGGTCCATGAATCAATGTTGCTGGGTAAATGCTTTGGGAACTTTATACCAGACGAGCTTATTTGTAGTGTCAAAGTCTTCAATCCACACCATGCCCATGATGGGGATGACTCCACACTATCTACAATGAGTTCATCAACTTGTTCTTCCGCATCTTTCCCAAGATACACATAAGCCTCCAAAGCCTTAAGATTCGGCAAACCATTGAGGACAATCGAAAGCACTTCGATCGAACAGTCTTCGAGCTTAAGCTTGGTAAGTGTGGCAGAATGATACTCCACAAGAGCCCGCGTGCTTGCTACACGCGTCAATGCTGTTAGAGATTCAAGTCCGCCACCACAGTTTTCACAATCCTTAGTTTCACCACAACTATCGTAGTTCTCATCGTTGTCGCGGCTCAGGATGTGATCATTGTTGCTGCTACTGCTTCTACAAGAAGAGCATTGTCCTGAGAATTTGAACAGGTCGATCAGAAATGGCTCATGGCTGTCAACCCAATCATAGGTGTCCAAGTGTAGGTGCTTAAGTCGCGCGAAATGCTTTTCTTTGAACAATTCTCTCAAGCTTCGCAAATCGTAGGACTGAGTCTTTCCAGTGATCTTCAATTCCTCTAAATCTGGGCAAGCTCTCAATATCTCTAGGAACGGAAACATGCCAAAGAAGCCTGTCATTTTGCCGCAACTCAAATGAAGCCTTTCAATATTAGCTGGAGGCATATCCTCAATCACCCTCATAGTTGCCTCCGCTTGAAACGGAGTCATATCCAACCGTGTCCGAATAAACTCAAAGGAAACATTTGGACAGTCCCAACAAGCTTCCAAGATGCGCGGTATGAATTCTGGATAAAACTCTGTGCGAAGTAGCGAAAAGTTTTTTAGTTTAGGCAGTGATTTTGTAAGGAGGTTGAACAATTCGTTGCACACTTCGGCCCTTTCCTTCAGGATGTTTTTGCTGTCGCTAATAGCCGCGAAAACGCTCTTTTTGGTGTCTTTCTTGCTGCCACTGCTGTTGTTGATTTTAAACAATTCACCCAGCTCAAGTGTCTCCACTGACTCTAGGTGAGATAAGCACTGCAGTACCAGAGTCATTGATGGCCTAAAATGGGATGCCTTGCGTGGCCGATATACCACCTTCCGGAGATTAGGGAAGGGCCAGCTTTGATGGAATGTTTCGGCAGATATGCCTTTGACGTGGGGGAAGCCATTGAGTGTATGCACATGGACTTGATGGCGGTGCAGCGCAGTGAGCTGAACCTCGGTTGATATCTGCCACGCGTCTACTTCCTGCCAAAGGAACGAGGTGAAATATTGAGACCAATCCTTGCAAACCAAAACACATTGCACCAACTCATGGGACGATAGGTATTGAGAAACATTCTCTAGAATATGAGGAATGTCAAAAGGATGGAGAGCCATGTTTGAAAGTCCTGAAAGACTAAAATGATTGATTTGCAAGATTCTTCATCTATTTATATGTGCATCATCGCAAGCAACGCTGATTGGCTGGATAATACAGACATATAAGTCACATGATTTAAATTTCTGTGCGTCATGGGTTTTGGTGGCGATGCACCACCAAAATCAGCAGTTTTAGCCCCCCCGCCCTTCGCCCTTCGCCTTTCGCCCTTCGCCCTTGAACCTTATTGTTCTCCATTTCTTTTCATTCGTTTCCAGTTCATTTCAACAATGGGCCAAATCCTCTCTGCTCCTGTAACCGAGAAGCACTCAACCTGTGGGAAAAACGAGCGCTTTGCATATGGTGCATCTGCTATGCAGGGATGGCGTACTAGTAAGGGAGGGACATTGCGTTTATTTGGAAGATCGAGCCTGATAGACCGGTGGATGGTGGGGCTAGTGTTCTAATTGTACACTAACGAAATAAAAAAAATAAAAATAAAAAAAACCAACTCTATAGCAATGGATGATGCACATACAACACTGCTGGCTGTCGAAAGCACTGAGGGGATAGCATTTTTTGCAGTTTATGACGGTCATGGAGGTAAATTTTATAAAAGAAAAGAGTAAAGAATCTTCAATTTCTTTTTTTTTTCTATTATTGATGAGTGGCTAATGAAAATTCGCCTTATAAAAAAAATAATCAAAAAAAAAAAGGTTCTGAGGTTGCTAGGATCTGTAGCAAGGACCTCCACAAAAAGATTATTTCTGAGCCTACATTCGTTAAAGGCGATCTTAAAAGTGCGTTCAAGGATGGATTCCTGACCATGGACCAAGCTCTCCGAGATAGTATGGATGAGAATTCGAATGCTATTTTTGTACATTTATTTTAAACAAGACAAATGTAGTTTTATCTATTAACCAAAAATCACAAAAAAAAAAAAAAAAAAAAAAGATCCAGAAGCACGTAGCAAACCTTCGGGATGCACAGCTATTACTGCCATGATCAACAATGAAAACATTCTTTATGTTGTAAGTAATACTGTCAAGTATATATCAACTTTCACATTGAAATGCCCAAAGGGTGACTTTCCATTATATTTAAAAGTACCATTCCTTGACATAATTTTTTTACTTGTATATTAACTGACACTTAGGGAAACCTAGGCGATTCTCGTGCAATCCTAAGCTGTGATGGAAAATTCATTTCCTTGTCACACGAACACAAGCCTGATAACATAGGTAGATAATGTTTTTTTTTTTTTTTCTTTTTCCTCCTATCCCCGCCCCATGCCCACCTATATCGTTTTCTTTTTTATCAGATGAGTCTATTAGGATCAACAATGCTGGAGGCTATGTCTCTTCCGGTAGGGTCAATGGCTCCTTGGCCCTTTCTCGAGCCTTCGGAGATTTCGATTACAAGTCAAATGAGATGCTCGACCCTGATCAGCAAATTGTCATCGGTATTGAAGGATAAAATAAATCCGTATAAAAAAAAAAAAAAAAAAAAGGGAAGGCATCTGTATTTCTAGATAAAAAATACCTAATGTTTTAGCCATTTTTCTTTTTTTTTTTTCTCTGACTCATTATGTTTACCTTGTCAGCAATACCCGATGTCATGGAGCGCGAACTAACCGAGAAGGATGAATTCATGGTCCTTGCTTGCGATGGTAAAAGCGAAAAACGGGAAGAAAAAGAAAAGGACAGGACCTTATCAAGATTTATGAATAATCAATTTTTGTCTTCTTTTATTTTTATATTTATTAAAATTGCGTGTGTGAGTAAAGGCATATGGGACTGCATAGGTGCACAAAGAGTGGTGGACTTTGTTCGTAATAGAGTTGTTGAGAAAGTCCCACTAGAGACAATCTGCGAAAGACTGATGGATCAATGTCTACCCAAAGAGGTCACTCCTCTTAATTACACAGGCACAGATAACATGACCATGATCATCGTTGCGTTCTTGAACGGACGAACCTTAGAGGAATGGTACGAAAATATCATCCAACGCGCCACTGAGCAAGCACGGGTCCAACGAGAGAATGTAAAGTCAACTGTAGCACCTGGTGTCAACAAGCCCAAAAGGAAGTGGTTTTTCGGACGGTTTGGCCGATGATCTTCCCACCATCATTCTTCCTTATGAGCTGATCAAAATATCAGCATAGAATAGTTTGGAATCAATCACTTTAAATTACTTTTTTTTTTTTTTTTTTTTTTTTTATTTATAGAAAAAAAAAATATATATAATATATTATATTATTATATGGTACATGTAATATATATACGTTTCTCTATTCTTCATGCACTTCAGATCCCCTTTCTTCAGAAGAGGGTGCAATCCAGATAGTGGCAGCTACAGCCTCAAAGTTTCGATAATAACTGGACTAAATTGCCTTGCTCAAGGCTATTTGATTTGGTAGTCCAGTTTTCTGTCGAGTTGTTCGGTAATCTTATGAATATAGTTCTGCCCTTTGTCTAGCTCCTCTGTTTCTTATATAGCGAGGCCTGTACAAATCGTAGCCAGGGTCGCTTCTCCTGCATCAACTGCCAATGGTCCTCGTCCGCGATATCCAGATCGGCTAATTGAGAGAGCAAAGCGCTACAGCTATAATCATAACCATGACCATAAGCAGATCGAAAATGCCGGCTCCCATTCCTACCTCCACCATGATTAAGGAAATGATAATTGTCTTCTCCGAATGTAATCCTCTCCAACTTGGGCCATTGTTTGAGCATGAATTTGGTCTCTGCCTGTCGCATCTTCAACCAAAAATTGGTCGTCATTCCAAAATGTCTCAACTCTTTCAGCTTCGAGAGCTCAGATAGATATCCTCGATTCAATGTCAAATCTTTGGCAAAATACTCTAGGTCTGATGGCTCATCCTTATCACATCCAAGGACTAAGCTACGCAAGTTGATCAGTCGACCGATTTGAGCATAGACTTCCTTGGCCATTTGGGCCATCTGTCTGTCAGAAGAGAAGGATGAGTAGCTTTCTCCTCGTCGCCTCGTGACCGGCTGTCGAAGATAATATGGCATTGTCTCTTTCCCCTTTATCGAATGATCAGCTGAACCAGTAAGTTGGCTATGGTCGTCCGATTGTCGAGTCAATGTCAACTGTAGTTCCTCCAAACCCAAACAGACCCATTCATCTTTGACCACATCTACAAATTCCAATGCGATCTGCCCATTATTATTTTCTGGCCAAACCCACAACCGTCGAAGCCGGGGACAGGTCGTTAGGATTAATTGTAAATCTTTACTCCGGATGGCTCCACAATTCGGAAGCTCAATCACTTCAAGTGTTTTTGAGTGTTTATGTACAAGAATTTGGACCACAGTTGGTATTATTGTTTTTCTGGATGATGATGACGTTGTCGATGGTTTGTAGTATTTTTCCTGTTCCTCATCCTCTTGATCATCATACCCAAAGCCCCTAAATGAGATAAGTCCTGCATGAGTTGCACATCCATGAATCACCGATATGATGGGTTTCCCACTATATTGAGTGTAATCAAAACTACAATCGATATGCCTTAATTTAGGACAACACTCTTCCACCAATGGCTCCAATTCATCTTCATGCCCCTCCAAGATATCTGTGATGTTTAGTCGCTCTAGGTTTTCGAGTGATAGTAAGAATCGATCTAAGAACGAATCCGGATAGCCGAACCGAGTGGCTGGTAATTTAAGTGCCAAGAGTGGACAAGCTGTTGGAAGTCCTGCCTCTTCTTTAGCCCGATCCGCAACAGACAGGGTCTTCAAAAGTCCTAATAGTTGAGTCTCGTAGTTGGGTATCCTATTGAAGGATTCATATGAATATTCAGAGCATAGTTCTTCTAGCTCTTCCTCCTCTCGTCCTCTCCCTCCACTATGCTGTTGTCCTCCTTGGTCTTGTCCACTCTCTACATGCGACCACGACATTGGTGTAGGTGTTCTTCCGCCCCAAGATGTTGTCTCTTTGCTATCATCCATCGTAAAGTTGCACTGGAGATCCCGTAGTCGAGGATGTTGTAAACATGTGCCTAGAAACTGGACTGATGTCTCTGCAGATATGATATCCCCAGCAGTATTATTGCTACTGGTAGAGTGAGCGGAAGTGCCATTTAATATTAATCGCTGTAAGTGCTGAAGATTGGTCGATATGACGTCCAGAAAACATTGAACCAGCAATGGATCCTGAGTTAGAACTGTAACAGGAAGGTCCAAGTGTGTCAGATTTGAGTTGGAATGTAATATCCGAAGGAGCAGTAGATGATTCACTGGAGCCGAAATGGATAAAGGATCGATCCTGGACCGAGTCAAGTGTGAGAGTTTGAGTTCCCGGAGATTTATCATACTGTTGCTACTTGTGGAAGAAAGTGTCGTGGAAAGAGATTCTGTCAATGTCGCGACGGTAGCTTCGTGTGTCGGTGTAGAAGCCTCTGCAGAGTCCGACAGTGCAGGAAGTAAAGGTAAGCCATCGACCATGATCTCGAGATATTTTTCAATGGGGGCTTCTCCTTCAGCCAAGTCGATGAAATAATGGAGATGGTGCCGGTTCCTGGAGAATCCTGACGGCGGGCAGAGTAAGAGTGGATTGTTCTGGTATAGGAACTGATAATTAAGGTGATACCGGCTAGCATTATCATTACGATTGCCATTATTGATGTTGCTGATAGGATTGCGAGGAAGGATATTGTAGTGGCTATGATTCCTTAGGAGTAATTGGCGCCATAAATAGGGCTCAAAAAGTCTTGAGAGGGTCTTGCATGTCAAGATACAGTGTGCGATATCATGGACTGTCAAGTATTGAGCCACAAGTTTTGTCAACTCAGGTGACTCGAACAGTGAAAGGACTAGATTGTTCATTTTTAGAAGAGAGAAATTAAGAAATGAATGAAGCAAGAATGTTCAATGGAGCAAGAGAGGCACGTTTTCTCATTGACTGACAACGGGTCCCCAAAAATTTTCTCACGTCACGTCGACGCGCATTGCTGGAATGCACATTTTAATGCAGTTTATTAAACGATGCAAAGTAATGGATCAAAACATACAGACATTGTCGCATAGGCGACAGAGGTCCATCATGGCAACTCCGCTTGTATGCATTCATAATAAACTCGGCTCCGCTGCCGCAAAAATACTCTACTTGTCTTCATCTGCAAAATTTACAATCTCTTAATGAGGATAGTGCATTTTGCGACGCTTCAATTAAATACATCCAACACATCCAAAGTTTGAGTGCTTGTGTCGGCCCAGCTTTCTCCTGAGCGCGCCAATATCAACTCGGTCTGAAGTTTTTGATACTAATGCTCAGTCTCAACATAGTCTTTATGGACCATTTTCCTCCTCTTAGTATATTGAGCCTACGGCATGTTGAGTAGCTGCAAGTCTTAACAGGCAGCTAAAGTGCTTTTGAGTCATATTGAGGGAACACTTTATTGTACTTGTACATGTTGCTGGATCGTACGAAGCATTGGCGTTTATGTAGTTGAGTCGCTTCGAAACAGTGGGATAATAATTGTTGTTGCCCAAGCCACACCAACTACGCCTCTTTTTCTAATGTCGTCCAAGGAAGGAGCGGTGCCCAGGGAGAATGGGCATTGGATAATGAGGAAAGTGATTTATTAACCATCCGGCCCATCCGCTATCAAAATCGAAAAAAAAAAAAAAAAAAAAAAAAAAAAAGGCCGAGTAAACCGAGTGCTCAGAGAAAATCAGAGTCGGAAGGCTCTCTGGACTATGGGTTTTGCGTGTCGACTAGGCGCTGATCGTATCGGCAGCTTGGACAAGACGCGTTCCATTTTGCATAGCAATTGTGATGGAACCTGTGACCGCAATCAAGGGTTTTTGTGAAGCTCATATGCTCCAGACAAATGGCGCAATAATCCTTTTCGTATGGCTTAGAAGATTCGATCACCAATCGGTTCCACTCGATTTGCGTGTCTGCATTAAATTGATGATATGAATCTTTGTCCGTCAGTATGGTCCAACTGGTGGTGTGCGATTCACCACTGGTTTTGAGGCCGTGGAACCGGTACTTGCATGCTCTGAACCCAACCGTAACAGGGGTAATGTTGTTACCACTCTTATGACAGTTAGGGCATTCCAACTTTGCCTGTGACAGCTCAATCATGCTAAATCCTTTTGGACAGATCACTCGGTAGCCTGGAGTACAACTACATTCGCACTCTACATTCGTTCCAGACAATGCAGCACGGCCAAGAGGAGCCTTTTTAAAAAAGCGTAGTTTTTGAACTCCTGCAGTTTTTGATATGTCCGCGAACAGGACACGGCCAGGCTCAAAAGCCCCACCTTTCAAATGTAATATAAAATGCAAAGTCGATCCATGTTGGATGTTGTAATCCTGCAGAGTTCTTCCATTTTTAAGATGCTTTCCTTGGAAAACCAGTCTTTGCTGGTCTGAAGGAATATTCTCATGGA
This sequence comes from Lobosporangium transversale, assembly GCF_002105155.1. Lineage (NCBI taxonomy): Eukaryota > Fungi > Mortierellomycota > Mortierellomycetes > Mortierellales > Mortierellaceae > Lobosporangium > Lobosporangium transversale. The sequence goes on along the minus strand of NW_019028982.1, from coordinate 548,848 downwards.
TCTGAATCATGCTTTTAATGCTCTCGATTGTATATTTAGGCTTAAACGGCAAAGCTATTGTTTTGGCTGTCAACGTCTTTACGAAGATCACTTTGTCGCTTTTTTTCTGAGATCGGTAAGTGAGGGCGCTATCTGAGGGACGATAGTGACCTATTGAATCGTTGGTGTTTTCAAGGCGGATCCCATCGATATGGAGCTCGCGGCTGGAAATATCATCATCGCGCTCATTCAAGCACGCTGAAATCCGCTGTATCATATAGGAAGTAGGTTCTATGGGGTCATATGGCACAATGACTGATTTTCCTGGCTCATTGGCAACTAGGACAACAATCATTTTTGTAGCCATGATTATGAAAGGCTGATCTATGCCTAGATGACATTATTGATAAAGAGTCAAGATATTTAACAACCAATCCTTAGGGAAGCTATGTGGTAGCTCTTATTACATAGAAATAAAATGATCTTGGCGTATCAAAAGCTATACATACAGCTGCGGCTTCGGTGAGTTATTTGGACGTTAAGGCGAAGTTAGAAGTTGAGTGAGTATAAAGTGCAAATTACTCACTATCTTTGCTTTTTATTTTTCTAAGCTCTCGCTTCGTGACCTTTGGGTGATCAAGGATACCGCGGTCGAACGAAGACGGCTCTTTGTCAGCTCCGAGCAAATAATTGGTCTTCTGTTTCAGTGAACTGATCAGGTTGATTGATACGATCAGCAACTTTTCCAAGTGTGTTTAACAGTTCCGTATAGGCTTATAGTCTACATCTATCCCTGTTAGTAAAATATGTGTCTTCAAAGGAAAAGCCTCTCCTGCTCTCAGGTGATTAAACTATATCTCCGCCTCCCTTTTATTGAACGAAAAAAAAAAAAAAAAAAAAAAAAAAAGATATGTACGACAAAGAATGACTGAGTCTCTTCGGGAGGCACGGCGCGCTCTTCCATTATTAACGCCTTTGATCGAATGTAACCGCCTCGCAGCCCACAAAACACTCCAGTTGCCCTAGACTGGGAAGAAGTCATTTTTCGGACGCGCTATACTTAAGAGGTTTCCAGAGCTTTTTCGACCAAACTATGGGAAAGGAAGTCCACACAAACCTATGTAACCAAACAACTATTAACAAGACATATAGGTCTGTGGCGACGTAGTTATGGTTGGAAGGGGGGAACAGACGGTAGCATGTCGTCATGATAATTGAGTGGTACTTAAATTTCGATAGCTAAGAGCGCTTTAGGTGCACTTCCAAAAGCTTTAAGATCATTTATTGATAACAATAGAGGTAACGCGAGATAAAAATCACAAGTAGCCAAGTTTAGCTTTGCTACTGTTCAAAAGTATTGAGCATAGAGAGGTGTACAAGATGGTTGGTTGTGAGAGAAGACCACAAGGCTTTATTTCTGTTCACGGCCCGGCTATGAGTTTTTTTTTATCACAAGGAAAGGCCGCGGTTACAGTAATTCTTGTGTTTGTTCAACAACCTCCGCATTTTTCTGGAGTTCAGATCTGATCTTCAACTGATACTTGAGAAGAGATTTCAGCCCTTCCACAGTCTCTGTTGCTTGTTGGAGTGCATCATGCGGGCCTCCATGGCATTCATTTGGCGCTATAGTCGGGGTTCCTGTTCCTTCCACTCCTTCCAAGATTTCTGGAAATCGGCCTTGGGCTATAAGTTGCTCCCAAATCTCGATCAAGCCCCCAAGTGTCTCGATCCGTCGTTCACAGATATCCATCCTTCGAGTCCGAAATCCCTAGTGTAAGGAGACTTTTTTTCCGGCTTAGTGCTCCTGATTCTCTCTCCTGGCTAGTGTTATAATGAGCAGAGGGGAAGATGATTTGGGAAACAGTAAAGTGTGTGTACGGTCCCGATGAGGTTAGAGATCAAATGAAGTTAATGAAGAAATTATTTAGAAAGCAAAGAAAAGAGAAGAGAACTTAAGTGAAAGCTATGTCGGCATTGCGGCTTTGCAAAAGGAAAACTATTTGCCACACCCCTTCATGCCTTCTCTTGTTCCTTCTGTTGACCACAATATATATGGGATCCACGCTGATATATACCTGGAGAAGGCCCTACAAGGCGGATTAAGCGGCGCTCTCCGGCTTTTTTGCGCTGCTCCATCGATACTCCACTATAGTATTTGTTGCTGTGCTTTCGCCCCACTTGCTTTAGTCTAATAAAGGGCCATAAAACTAATTCTGCCATGGCAAAAAAGGTGGTGATTTGCTTTCGCGGATTTTCAGTTTAGACAAGTCGAAAGGAGGAAAAGGATCGGGGGTATTATCACTGCACCGCAGAAAAACATAATTCGGGAGCGTAATCAAAGAACTCTGCGAAGAATGTAATCAGATTTTTATTGTTGATTGATAATCTAAGCGCATTCGATATGCATAATCTTTATGGTCATTCCTAGTTTTCTTTCTTTCTTTTCCCTCTTTTAAAAGGAATGAATTTAGTCACTGGCGTCGCGCTTGTCCACGGTGTTCGTCCATAAGGCTCCGCATAGACGCTAAAAGGCTGGCCTTGGTATCCAGTTGAATCCTTAGGCGAGACCTCAGATTTGCCAAGATCCCCATGGCTTGTTGTCGTTCAGAAGCGTCTAGCGTGTTAGGTTCATCGGATGGCGGCTTTGCAGCCACCAGTTCATCCCATGTATGGATCAGGCGTTCGAGAGTCTTGATTTGGTCTTCGCAATCGTTCATCATGCGCGAAGTTTGGATCAACTTCCTTGGGAAACTGAGTTGATCAGAGTTGGATCCAGCACCTATTCCAGTCATCTTTTGTCTTCTCTGGGGTTGCTAGTCTTAAAGATTTAAAGAGTACTGTATATGAGGATGTCGTTAGTGGGTAAAAAAGAAAAAATTTGGAGAAATCAGAAAAGACAACAATGGCCGTAGCGCAAAATATTTAACAGCTTTCAGGGAGTTTATTAACGGAACAGGCAGCGAGGCTTTCGCACCTGGATGAAAACCGTTTTACCTGAATAGTCGCTATTTAGGTGGTGAAGCAAAACTTAGCCTTTTGCCCTATTTCACCAAGCCAAAGTGCATATAGCTTTACGGCTTAAATGTTTTTGTCCAATTGCAAATTAATAGATCTTTGTGTTAATATTTTCAATTTTGATCCTTACAGCGATCTACAAGCTTCGATGCTCACTCTTTTCAGCCTTTTTCTCTTTTTTCTCTTTTTCTCTTTTTTGTTAACGGCCCTTTACCCCCACTTGAATAATAAAAATGTCGTGAACCTCGTGCTTACCAACAAAGAGAAACCGAGGGGAGCGATAGGAACTCAGCAAATATAAAACTTAAATTTCTTGTCCCCTACCTCTTTCTTCTCTATCACGCAACCACATTTCTAAAGTCTTGTTCTAGCGAAGCTCGTATCATATTTATTCCCAAGCTACTCCGTCCACATATCTGAACCGACTATCCTCAAAAGATGGGCAAAGAGCAACTCAAGCAACTCTGTGATATGATTGGTAACCTTACCGAGCAAATCAAGAGATATGAAATTAAAATTACTTCTACACATGCCATAGCTGCAAAGGCCTATTTTGGTTGTTGTGGCAAGGATGATTATGACCAAATCAGAGCTGAGTTGATCGCCATGGGTCTGTTCCCGTGTACGAAAGATTATATCTTACCTGGCTATGAACAAATCTCGGTGACGGAAGCCCGCACTCAAATTATCGACTGGTCAGACCAAATCATACTTTTCTGTGGGACTAACATCACTAGATTGAAGGACCAATGCGAGAAATTGGAAGAACACATCAAAAATTAGATCCTGGTCGACAAAAGGAAAGGAAAAGCTTCCACAACCTAAACCATGGCAAACAGAAAAATAGGTACTCCTGAATTGATTTTCTTATCGAAGATTAATAAAGAAAAAATAATAAAAGTTACCTTCTTGGATATATCGTCATGGCTTTTGGTGGAGGAAGGTGAAACGAAAACCAGTGATTAGTCAGTTTTTTTTTTTTTTTTTTTTTTTTAATTCAGGAACAAGGTGGCACAAATGACTTTAAAATAAACGAGCTGTACTTATATGAAAGAGTGCGGATGGCAGTGCTGTGGCCGATCGTCATAGGCTTCCTTATTTGGTATCTTAATCCCAAAACAGCGGAAATCAAAACAAAAGCGTTGGTAGAAAAGTGCGTTGACTCTGTCATCAAAGATTCAGCAAAAAAGAGAGCCTTTCTGATGGGTTGTGGCAGTGAAGAGGCCAGGCATGGACTCTGCGGCCATTATCTTCACCAAGACATTTAAAATGGAGTGCCCTGGAGTTCGCATGTTTTGTTTATTCAGTATAATGCATCTATCACAAGTTTTTATTTGTAATTAACATTCAAAACTCAATTCCTATTCTTGTCTCCAAACAAAGCTTTGCAGCCACTCGTCTCGCACTTTTGGTGAAAACATACTCAGCCAATTTAAAGTTCGCACTGCCACCTTTTGGAGATCTTGTTTCTGTGCTGGAATGTCTCTCAGTGACGATGTATATAAATTTCATAGATATATTGTCCTGTGGACATTTGCACGCACATTTGTACAGAAAGATCTGAACCTTGCGCCAAATCAGATCTCTCCAACTAAAGTCCCCAGCCCAATGTTTTCCTAGCTAAAAAAAAAAGAGAGTTCTAACCCGGTACGCTAGAAGAAGTGTTTTCGTGCTTAAGATGTTAAAAACGTGCTTACAGCGTTCGTTGCACACGCTGCAATCGAACTAATTTGGTTAGCTCACTTTCTGGAAACCAGTTTGAAGATTTCATGGCCAAAGCCTGCCTTACTTGGAATAGGTTCTGAACTCGAATGCCATTGATGCTGTCTCAAGCATCTTAATTAATACACAGTTATCGAGAAAGTCGGCTCCTTTAGCGCTTACTTTCTCCAGCACCACGGAAAATAGAGATAGATAATAAATAAAAAGAACTCCTATGTTTTTCGCTCATGAAAGGCAGGACTGCATCGCGTCTCTTAAAGCGAATAAAGGTATAGTAAAGCATCAGGTTCAGTATAGACAGGATCATCTTCCAAGCTCAGCAGTATTTTCATCAGCAGAAGACAAAATGAGCGATAAACTAAAGAGAAAGGTTTCTTTTAGTTAATTTAGACGGAACGAAGGCAGGGAAGTAAATACCTAGCGGTGAACCATATAAGAATTCTAAAGCAGGTATGAAATAACAGCAACAAGAGTTTCAATGGCAGAAATTAAATAGAGGCTCTGTTCAAAGGTGGTTCTCATTGTAAAATAAAAGGCTGAGGGGAAAGCATTGCAGTGGGCTGCATGAAGGGAACAATGGTACTTATCAAGCTCACAGTAACTGGTACATCCAAAACATCGAAAACTTACTATGAGCTTGGGCGGAGCATGGGCGCTTATATGGGGCTTGGGATGTACGTAGCTGCATTTGAGCTTTATTAGCCTACCAATTCAAATACGGTTCCATGAGGGCAACAACAGAAAAAACCCACACTGTCAATGGTAAAAACTTATAAATGACAGGATGTTGTTCATTTCGGTCATCATTAATTATAGGCTGCTTATTGCCCTAATCATTTCTTCCTTGGGAATACCTAGCCCTGTAGTGTGTCTAATGAAATGAAACACGCCCAACAAATGAAATCAGTACTCAGAATAAATGGAGTGCCATAAGTTGATGTACGTCTTTCGAATGCATTTTTTTTTTTTTAGATTCGGAGTTCTGGTTTGTTACACAGCCACTCGCGCACGCATCCACAGATCAGATATAAAAAGGATCTTGTTTCTCTCTCATATTTTCATTCAACTTATCATTTCCTTCTACTCCGATCGACTTGTTTCTGATCTTCATATTCTTGTCCTAACTTCGTCATCTATTCAATTAGCGCTATCGACCCCTTTATCATCACTTTACTCTTTACCTTTATCATTAGAGAAGACCTCAATTAGAGAGGCCGTTATTTTTTAGTGCACACATTTCGCCACCCAATCATCAATCCAGATATTACTTAGCCTGGAAAAATGAAGACCATCAACACTATTGTCTCGGTGCTCACAGCTGTGGCTCTCGTCTCTGCTGGGACATATCACGACTTTGATCCTATGTCATCACCATTAGACACAACCGTTGCTCGCGGCTTCATCATTGAGTATGAGGATGGAGTCATGCACTCTAACGCCTACTCATCCTTGGATGATCATCAAGTTTCCTATGAGGTCAGGAATGAGTATGGCATCTTCAATGGTGTAGCCATTTCTGTCCTCTCAGCTCATGATGGCAACGATTTAGCAGTCATTCCCACTATCAAAAATGTCTGGCCGATCCGCTTATACTCAATTCCAAAGCCTCGCCCTTCTGCCATCAATGCTACGGACCCTGCAGCAGCCTCCTACCACTCTATGACAGGCGTTGATATTGTCCACCGTAAGCTGAAGCTGACAGGTAGAGGCGTCAAAATTGGGGTGATCGATACTGGCATCGATTACAACCACCCAGCCTTCGCAGGCCGTGGTGCCACCAAGGGGTGCTTTGGGAAGAACTGCCGTATTGCGTATGGATGGGATTTTGTAGGGGATGAGTACAATGGTGGCAACGAGCCTACGCCTGGGCCAAATCCTATGGACTGCCAAGGCCATGGCACACATGTTGCAGGTATTATTGGAGCGGATGCTCTGAACATCAAGTCCAGCCTTAAGCCTCCACAGCCATTTGTAGGCGTGGCACCTGAGGCGACTTTGGGCGCGTATCGTATCTTTGGGTGTACAGGTAGTACCACAGATGATCTAATCATGGCTGCAATGGAGCGCGCATACCACGACGGTATGGATGTAAGTTGGAAAAAAAAAGTTGCATACATTTTTGTGACACAAACAAATACAAACAAATACAAACAAACCTTTTTTTTTTTGTCATATCATAGCTGATCAATATGTCCTTAGGCGGAGGATCGGCTTTCAAAAGTAATCCACCAGCTGTGCTTGGCGATAAACTGATTGCTAGAGGGATGGCCATTATTGTAGCAGCTGGTAACGATGGAGAACATGGTGTCTGGATGGTCTCAGACTCAAGCCTTGGTGATCTCTCTACTTCTGTGGGCTCCTTTGATAACATTGTTGGTACTTATGCTTACTTCACATACGCTGGAGGTAGATACTCTTATGTGCCTTCAGATGCCTATGGCAAGGCCATCAACCTCCCTATTTCTGCCACTTTAGTCCCTGTGCTCCATCAGAACGGTACACTTGCGGACGGATGCAACGCGGACGCATACGGAGGCTTAAATGTCAAGGGGAAGGTTGTCCTCGTCCTCGGAGATCTCGCCCGCTGCAAGTCTGGTGACCGCGGTACGATCGCCAAAGAGGCTGGTGCAGCTGGCATTCTGATTCAGACCATCCCTTTTGGCTTGGGAGGCGTCGGTGGCATCCCGGAGTTCCCTATGGCATCCATTGAATACAAGACCGGCACAGAGCTGATCGCCGCTTACAAACAAGACTCTCAACACAGGCTCACTTGGAGTAAGACACCAGCCAGCTTCTGGGTTGAGGGCGGCGGTCGGCCATCAAGCTTCTCTTCCCTTGGTGTGGATGGTGATCTACGATCCAAGCCCGATGTTTCGGCTCCTGGTGGGAACATCTTATCGGCTTTCCCTCTCAAATTGGGGGGATACAAAGTCATGTCTGGTACCTCTATGGCTGCACCTTACTTCGCCGGCGCACATGCTCTCTACATTCAAGCAAAGAAAACCAAACCACGTGGTGATGATGTTCGCAAGGTCTTCAAGAACACAGCTACTTTCTTCAAGGATCCGATCACAAACACTTACACTTCGGCTGCAAAGCAAGGTGCTGGTCTGCTCAATGTATTTAATGCCCTTACTGCCACATCCTCCATTACACCAGATCACATAGACCTTCTGGACACAAACCATCTCCAAAGAACAGTCCAGATTACTCTTAGCAACCATGGCAAGGGTACAGAGACTTACACCTTATCGCATGTACCAGCTGATGCCCTCAACTCTTACCCAGGAAACAATACATTCCCTCTGCTACAGCCAGTCCTTGAGGCTGACTATGCATCCGTCACATTTTCGACCACGTCGGTCAGGATTCCAGCAGGCAGGTCTGCAACCGTCACTATTCGATTCCGCGAGCCTGCTGCCGGGAAGAGCTCTCAATTCCCTTTGTACTCTGGTTACCTCACTGCGACCCCTACGTCCAAGGACGGTATCCCTATCAGCGTTCCTTATATCGGCCTCAAGGGAGATGTTTCTCAGGTCCCAATCATGGATACTAGCCTTGGGTTCCCGGCCTTGAGTGCTTTGAATGTCGCGACTGGTAACCTGACCGATGTCTCGAAAAAAGGCGACTATCTCTTTGACCTCACGTCCATGAAGCCTGTGGTCTTGACTCGTCTGGGCTCGCATACACCTTCAGGGGAGATCCGTATTTATGACTCCCAGAATGTCTTCAGAGGATACCTTAGCTCAAAGACTGGTACAGCTTACGGCCCCTTGGGTAGGCATAAGATGGTAGATGATCAAGGTAATCTTGTCTTTACGCCGAGAATATGGGAAGGCCAGGTTATGGAGTCCAAGGCCTCAACGGTGCCTGTCAAATTACCTGCTGGTGTCTATAGAATTGTTGTTGCTTCTCAGAGGAAGTTGACTAAGGGCGTATACCCTAAAGACTATGAAGTGTTCGAGATTGGTAAAGTCCAGATCTAAGGGGGAACCGCGAAGGCGAGAAAAGGGAGAGAGAAGTGAATAGATTTATGTGTTTATTATTGTATCTTCTTTACCATATCCACCTACATTGTATATATATTTGCATCTATTGTACACAAATAAAGAGAAAATATACATGAATTCAATGCATTCACAATCATCAACAGTCAAATGTTGCTGGAATAAAGGACACGAGCCGGAGACCGTGGCTTCGCCACGGCCTGCTCTTGCCTCGTAAAAAACTCAATAAATTATTTTGTGAGAACAACATAATAGGTTATCATTATCGTACCAGAAAAAAATATAAAGTAAAATATAAAAAAAAATACAAAGTAAAATACAAATAAAATACAAAGTAAAATACACATCTGGCGAAATAATATCAGATAGAATAACAATGGAGATGAGCTGAAAGTCGACGTGAATGACTTGGAGATGAAGAAGCGACAGAATACCTGAAGACCAAAGATATTGCGACTACAAAGCACCCTTGAAGACAATGTTTGGGTGTATATCCCAGACTTATCTTCTACCTTTCCATTCCCGACCAGCACCTTAAGATTGTTTGGGTCAGTACACTGTGATAAAGCAACGTAGAGATGGCCATGGCGAAGGCTGGCTTGATTGGAAGTTGGCGTCTGCATAACTCTGATGTGAAGCTGTCCGACGGAGAAACGGCTTCCGAGTGGTTCGAGTCACCATAAATAGAGCGAGGGCACTTGGTAGGCAACTGGCTTCTAGGAGATGCAGCCGACGACGAACGTGTAAAACGTTTGGCAGGCTTTTTTTTTTTTTTTTTTTTTTTTAGCAGATAAAATAAACGAAAGCAATGAAAAAAAAGGTCTGAGGAAAATTAAAGCAGGGACTCAGAATAAGGTGTGTTGAGGAATTAGAACAGTAAAACAAATCTACAGTGCATAGTGGACGCTGATTTAAAGTTTCAAAATAAATTAAGGGACAACGAATCACATTTTGACTCTTGGTAAAAACAGCCAATATCCAATCACTCTATACTGGATACCCATTCTCCAATTAAATGAGATCCTTGCCACCCAGATTCTTGTTACCCACAGATGAGTGAATGCTCAAGCTGTTGCTTATTTATGGTACCCGAAGGCAGTCACCTAATTTCGCAGACACCTAATTTTTTCGTCTTTTTTTAATATATGGGTATAAGGCATGTTTTGAAGAAATGACTCAATATCGAACTTGCTTAGAGCGACTCTACTGAGCTCCAACTTAGACCACTGTTCCATCCTATCGAAGATCTCCTTAACATCGTTTGTTGGAAAAGATATTAAGATATACCGTTAATTGGGAAGGATAAACGTGACCACGTCCGTATTCATATCTCATGGAGATGTCTTTGATATCCCTTTGGTCAGTTTAGTGTGCTTATATTTTTAGGAAATTAGCTTAAGTTGCTAGAAGATTCGCTTAAATAAATCCCAACTCCACTTAACATGTCAACCAAATGTGCTCACTTTTAAATCATTTTAACTCGTAACTGTTTGTTGATATATATCTAGACACACTCAACACATCTATCAACATATACACCATTCAATGGATACATGCCTCAACACATACACCCAAGTCTCCAAGCGCCAAGGGTAATAGTAATGGACAATGTCAAGTTCCGCAAAAGCCCAGAGATCAAAAAAGTAATTGAAAGCCATGGTCTTACATTCTTGTTCCTACCCCCATATACCCCTCGCTTCAATACGACTGAATGGGTCTTTGGTCATGTTAAGGCCGATGTAAGGATCCAAGAGTTAGATAGATAAGCAAGAAATGTTAACAGAGCACGTTGAGGCAAGTCTTCGAAATATGATACTGTATTACCCCCTCAATGTGCTGTGGGTGGATGCGTGAGGTCAATAGGAACATATCAATAGCACTCAGAGGTGAACCTCTGGGTCGATATTACAGTTGAATAAAACTTAAGCGAATTTGGTTTGAAAGTTAAGTAAAATTGGTAAGCCACTTTGCTCAGTTGGTTGGTAAAATAGCACCAATGATATATAAAATAGCACACTCAATTGGTCAAAGGGATAATAGCGGCAAAGCATACCAGATGGGAGCGTCGTCATTAAGTGAAAATGAGTGAAAAGACCTTTCACATAGCTGCTTTGGGCCCAGCTAGCTATTTATTAGGGCTTTGTGCATCAATAGCAATAGACAAAAATATCTACTCAGTGCCTGCTAGGTTCACTCACTTTCGCGGAGCAGAGGTGAGGAAATAAAGCATTTATCAACCTTGGCTCCATATTTGCTTTCATTCATTACATGTATCTTAATAGTATAAATAGAATAAGATTAACCATACTCTGAATAAAATAAATATAAATAAGACAATAGGATATAATAAAATTAAAAATACAAAGAGAAATAGTATCTATCATTTTATCATCTAATCATAGTTGTCTTCACCAGCATCACCATATCCAACCCAAGAGCAAATGGCCAGTTCTGGACGACGCTGACGCAACTGTTTGATACACTCTTCGCCTGAATCAAACGTATCTTCGCTTCCAAACACTACACGTATCAATTTTGGATGCCGCTCTGAATTTGCCAGTTCATCTGTAATAGCTTGGTCTAATATTGAGTGTGTAAACCAGATTGAAACCGACTCGAGGGCGGAGGCTATTTGAGGCAAGGAATCCAATGACCGTAATGACCCATAAATGTCTACAGGCTGGTCCTGAGAGTCAGTTCTGATATCTCCACCATTGTATTTGGACTCTGCTGGTGGGAATGTTGATGACGGCAGGTTGGCCAGCGCAGAGGATGAACTCGAATTAGAGCTAGGCATAGATAATGAGCTAGCTGTGGCTGCTGTTGATGAGATAGAGAGGGTATTGTATTTTGACCCACTTAAAGCACCTAACGGGAATTCTGCTAATGATACAGCTCCTGCATTGACACCTGCACTGGAGCCCACGCTCGCATCTTCGCCATTAAGCCTGCTATATGGCCTGTATCCAGCAGATGTAATTGGGCCCAGGACAGACGCTTCAATCTCTGCAGTACGCCGTATTTGCCCATCCTCTAGACCTTTCAACATTTGTAATACATGTTCGGACGAGACCACAGCCCGATGAGACTGTGTAGCATGTAACGTGATATCACGCAGTCCTGGACAAATCTTGGCTAGAGATACTAGGAACGATCCATTTATAGGGCCCTTTGGCCAACATTGCGTCAAATGGAGAGCTGTAAGGTTAGGAAGGGAATGCTGAATCATGGTGAGAAGGTATTGTGATGGAAGTGTGCAGTCCACAAACTGAAGAATGTTAATCATAGACTGTCCACAAATGTTGCTGCGGGTGAAAGTAGGTAATGGTGGGATAGCACTAGACCCTGTATTGGTCCAGGAAGGATGAATAGAAGTAGTACTGGGGTTAGTGGTAGTGCTACATGTAGAATTAGCTGCATATGGAACTGTGTGATGTCCATCGTCATTAGAGGTGGCTGCGATGGGTGGTTGAACAAATGCCATTGAGGTACCCGCATGCTCAGCACCGCCATTTACATGCATATGAGGAGATGAAGATAGCTTTCCTAGATCATAGTCTAAAATGGCGTCAAAATTGTTCGCGGGACGAGATCTGAGATCTGTTGGAGCGCCTAAAACAGATACTGGATGAAAACCTGAGAACCACAGCTTTTCTAGTTTTGGGCATGACTTGGCCAGTAGCTTAAACAGGATCCCACTTTGAGATGTGGTTGATGCCATGATAGTTTCATCATCTGTCGCCCGAAGCCCTGCACGCGGAGCTGTTGTCAAATTGTATGGATCAACACTGAGCGTGTGAACATGAGTGTGATGCTGACGAGATGGTGGTATGGCTGCATGAGAGAATTGCTTGGCTATTGATGCAGGTGATACAGATGTACGAATCTCATGCAATGGGTCAATAAAGTCATTGCAAGCAGAGGCAATGACACCTCGCATCAAGAGGTCCTCTGTGGGCACAGCAGATTGAATTGAGAACGATCTCAATTCTGAACAACACGGAATAATTTCCATAAGGTCTTGGATCATGTCTGTGCTCGACAGTGATACTTTTAATGACTGGACCATAGAGTGGTAAGGCAAGAGAGTTGGCCATGGATATGAATTTCTTCTTGATGGAGCTTGATTCTCCGACGAATCCATTGATGAGAGGCAGCCAGCTGGGGGAGACGAAGAGCTCAAATCAGCGCTTGGAGATGATGATGCAATTGAGGACGAAGTTTCGCCAGACGATAACTGCAGCAATTCGTCTGTTGGAACAAGAGGAGGAATACTTTTGGTGATGAGGAACACGATTCTGTGAGCGTTGACAGTGAAATGGACCTCTTGCCACAGCTTGGCGGCAGCGATATGTGCCCATGTCCAATTGAGGGTGATCACTTTAACCAGATCTTTGTTATCAAGATAGTTGACGATCAAATGAATGATCTCTGGAGGAACAGTAGCAGCATGCGCTGCTGCCTTTCCACCTGGCGTTACAGTGCTTCGCTCGAACTGGAGCGCCTCTTGCGCTAGAGTATTATTTTTATCAAGAGATATGCCGGTGGTGATTCGAAGGAGATGAGAGATGGAGTTCATGATTTCTTGTAATTGGAGATGAATGAGACTAGGATGCAATGACCTTAAAAAAGTATTAACAGCGGTTTCATAAATATTTACCTGAGACCTGTGCGGTCATAGCCTGTCATGGTGATGGACATGGTACAAACTTTGTCTTTGGGATATCGCGTCGTATGATATGCAGTGGAGAACAGAAAAAAAAAGGTTTCCAAATGACAAATGTGATCCTCACTTCTTTATTTCTGATTCCATGATTCTTTTTTCCTGATGAATTCTTAACCAAAAAAAGATTATTCTCTTTAATACATCACTATTGTCATTCATTTAAAGTGGCCTTTTTGGAACGCTATTCACTTTGTCTTTCCAAGTATGCTGATCAACCATATTTCATCGAAACAACATAGTCGAAGCTCTTTGTTCCCAATTGGGACCGATTTTATAGTCCTTAACGGGTTTGGATTCATTGGTTCTGAATTCACAGAGTTCTTCCAGCGTGTGACTCAATGGGTTACGACATGACTAGATATTGTACCGTGAATGTGGCTATTTCAGGACCGACCTGGATAGTTACCATAAATCACTCTTATGCTCGATCTGATAATCAGAGAGCAAAAATCATCGATCCATTTTTTTTGAGGCGAAGCCAAACTGTTGACATTGCTCATGTGGCTTTTATTTAGTCACAAAACACTTGTTGCTTACTTGCTTACTTCTCTTTTCTTCCCTCTACTTCCTTCTTGACAACGTACTCGTCAAAGTTTCAACGCTATCGTTTTTTTTTAACTATGTCACCCACCGCCACTCAAAAAGCACTTCATCTGCCTGAGATCCTCGATATTATAGCACGTGCGATCCCCACATATGACCCATCTAGTCCACCTCCCAGGTTTTACACTGCTTATAATATGCTTCCCTGTCTCCTTGTTTGTCGTCTATGGTACCGATGCTTCCTACCTCACCTTTATTGCTACTGCATTGAGCATTTCATCGACCCTCCTCATCTCGCTGCGTTCAGATCCCGCTCCCATTTGTTTCGTTGGTATGAGTCCTATGGTAAAATAAAGGATGATGATTTACCATTTGAAAAGCACGCTCCGCCTACAAACCTTGTTGGGTTGGTTCTTCATGAGCTCACCGATACGTTGTCGGGCCTACTTTGGGTCAATCAAGGGTCACAGTTAAAACAACTCACATGGCCAGGATATTTTATGGTCAAAGAAATCGCACTGCCATACCAGAAAGCACTCAAGAATCTGCCTTGTTTAGAAGAATTAGATTTGAAGCGATGGATCATGAACAATGACCTGCTTTACGACATCTTTGTTACTTCAAGAGGATCGCTAAGAACCCTGGTAATGGAGTCAATAGCTGGGTTTGATAAGAACTTATTTTTTTCCGCTTGCGTAAACAATAATAATATCACGATCACGAAAAACAGTAAAAATTGCAACGGTGGTATAATCAATGACAGCAACAACGAAAGCTGCTCCATTAGTATAGAAAAGCCGCTACTTGAGCTCCCTCGCCTGACACGTCTGCAGATGTTACTAGACTGGAGTCAGAGCAGGGCTGCAGTGCTGTTGCCCAGCATCTGTCCTGCACTTGAATCCCTCCAGCTCACCGTCGATATTGAAGAATTTGACCTAAAGCAATTGACGGCAACCTTACGAGCGTATTGTCCTCGATTGAAGGAGCTGACCTACATTGAAGGATACTCGATGCGTCACAAGTATGGATATTTCCCGGACGCAGCCACCTATGCGTCTTTATTTAAGGACAGCGCTCAACACCTACAATCTATAAAACTTAGTCTACCCGACGGACTGGATTCATACATGCTGGGGGCAATTTTGGAGCATGCATCGACGTTGGAATGTATACGACTAAGCTGTAATTTCCGTAGAGAGGCATGGGATAATGACAATATTCCGTCGCTTCAAATGCCTGCACTTGTTAAAATCTTAACTAGCTGCGCTCAATTAAGGAAACTAAAGGTCACTGGTATGCAGTGCCACATCCAAGAATTCAATATCTTGATGGATGAACAGCAGCCTTGGGCCTGTCGACGCCTCGAGAGCTTGGTCTTGGATGGATACCGGACTTCGGGAAGTACTATCACTGTTGGTATGTCTGAAAATACGTCAGATGGACCTGATCCTGCTGTAAGGAAAATGGTGTCGAAGGAGCCACTCAAGCTGTGTCATCATGAATATCGAGACGAAGGATGGTTTTTAACTCCAGGATTGGATTCTACAGAATTTTGTATGGCAGTCATGGATGGACCGATGAAACGGCGATTTCTTTCATACCTGAATAACACCAGTAGTAACAATAATGGTAATAACGGCAATACAGGGCCAGTTGAGTCATCGTCATCATTATCATCATTGCCATTCAGCCATGGCCTCCATTTACCTGTATTGAAGACTGTACAATTAAATGAGACAGTGTTTTACAGAGAGGAGCAGCTGTTTTTGCGCGAAGAGGATGAATAATATGGTATGAATGTGGCAGAAGGACTTGTCGTAGATTTCCGGAGAGTGCAACCTTCCTGGCTTCGAGGTCAAAAAAACCAAAGGGTGCATGAAACTAAATAAAAAGAAGAGTACGAGTACGCATCCCTGATCAGTTAGACTTGTTTATATCCTATGGATTATAAGATAAAAGCTTAGACATTTTGTAACACCCTTATCTGGTCCTTTCAGAAATACCACAAACTTTGTTCCATTAATCTTAAGCATCGTAGATATGATAAAGAATATCCTCTTGTAGTAACTCATACTATGTACTCGTCTCTCTTACTGTTGTATAGCTCTGATCCATGGCTCTAGGAACTCGGGTAGAAAGTGGCAATCCTTCATTTTGTCTTGACATATCACTTTAGTCAGCACATTGAAGCAATGTCTTTGTCTTATCTTTATTTTTTATGGTTTATTGTGCTGTATTTCTTCCCTCGCCCTCACCCTCTTTAAAATATGATGGAATCATACAAGGCTGTTGTTTGTTTGTATCTGGTTTGTGCTACTTTCTCTGTTGTGAGGAATGGCCTCATTTAAATGTAATGTCTTCATATATGCTTCCTAGAACTTTCTGAGCAAATACATATTTGTGGAGAGACATGTGGAACGAGAAAAATGAGGGCGAATATTATTTGTGGCACAAAGCACAAAGAGCACGAGAAAGGTTTCTGTGCCACTAACATGCATCGTAAAGTGGCGTGCAGATCAAAAAAATGCCCACTTTGTCTACATACTAATGTTGTAAATCTCATCAGCAGAAACAAAGAAACAGACAGAACAGGCTGATTTTTTGAGTTAGCAAACTCGGTATTCATGTCGTTCCTTCGTGTCATCCCAAGGAGGAAAAAAAAAAAACTCACTTTTTTCCTTTCATTACGAGTTCCCATAGACGTAGTCATCATCATTCAATAAACTGTTGCTCAGTCGATTTTTCTTATGTTTGCTTTTTTTGTTGTCAAGGGAAGAAGCTAGAAAATGGATTGTATATATGACATACACAGTTTTACGTGCCATTCTCATGTAAAACATATGAAACATGTATGAACTGTGGAGACAAACTTGCTTTTGAGCGGCATGCATCCTGACCGCGTGAAGTGGTACACGTTGTTGTACTGCTCTACGGGTTAAAATGTGTTTGTTACACGAAGTAGTTGAATGATTCTTTCGTAATTTCTCAGCTTGGTAGCAGTTCTTTACTTCACTGCTAAAGTATCCTTCTCAGGATATTTATCCATTTATCTAAAGGCGTCAGGGCTTTTTTTTTTATAATTACCTTTGGTGAATTGTTGTTAGTCATAGTGCGTGGCATAGATTGGGCCTAGATTTTGTTTGCTTTAATGCAAAGACAGTAGAGAACTATACGAGCGACCCGTAGCTTCGCTCACGGTCCTACCAATCTAGTGCTTCCCTCGTGATGTCCATTTACCTTATGGCGATAACAAAACTTGGAGGCACTCATTTGAGTATTCAAGTAATAACTATACATATACTATATAATATAAAGTGATTAAACTCAAATAAGAGCCAAGGTCTTTTAAACAACCCATCTGCCCGCCATGGTTACCCTGGTAATTACGCCACAGGCCCGTTCTCCTTCTTTACTTCTTTTTCTTTGTTGCATATTCAACTCTTCACATAGTTACTGATACTGTTATTAGCCCAGTGCACCATCTCTTTCGGAAAAGTTGACTTATCAAATCAAATAGCTGGGGATCGCACAGCAGTGTGAGGGCCCTGGTGCGTGAGTAGAGGGCTTTATGCACTTTTTCAAGCTCTATGAACAGCCTATAGGTGGTACACTGGATTACCCCATCAAATGAAAGCCTGAAGGAATGGAGGCGACACCACTAGCCACTATCCTTTCATAAAAGCCCTCCTCCATGGTGCAGGCGATACTCTTAGATCGGCCCTGACCCTATATCAGTATACCAACATAAAACCTTATATTCATGGAGAAGAAAAGAATGGCTGATTTTATTATTATTTATTTTGCATTCTAGCAGCAAACATCCACATAAAAACTAGCCAAACTTAACCACAATATTGCTTTTGGCGTGACGCTCGGTACAAAATCTGCATTGGTTCACGGTAGGTACTTGATTCTGAGGTTCATCAGCCCTATTTAGGCAACATCCAACACAACCTTGTATTCAAAATAGAAAAGATTTCATTGGTCTACTATTTTCATGCAGCGTAGATACGCTGTAGGCTGAAGGCCCAATTGGCGAAGGGTACATTTATTCGTCATAATTCAACCCAGGCCATAAAAATGGAGCTCCACTGCCTATTAATCAAGGTATGGAAAATTGAATGAAACCGTATGTTATCAATTGAATCCGGATAACGATTAGCATTAAATAGAGATCCTCATAGATCCTCATAGATCCATAGATCACATTCATTTTTTTTTTTTTTTTTTTCTAAAAAAAAAGGTCGTAAACCTTCAAGGCAGCAAGCTGCGCCTATCCCTACTCATATGCGTTCTTATGATCATAGGATCTTCTGGCTGCAACACATGGGCCTAAATTGACTATGTTGGCTAGACCTCATACCACACGTCAAGTACTGAGGCTTCATGGCTTGTTCCAACAGAAAGAGCAGTCAAGTGACTTGGCAGTATACGCAGCCAAGCGCAGAAGAGAAGAGATAGCTTGAAATGAACAACGAAGGCAGGGAGCAAAGGGTCCTCAAAAGTAGCTGAAAGAAAAGTAATAAGTTTATATTTCCTTCCTCATCGTTTAGGAAGCGCAGAAAAGACTGTTATCTCCTGCCTTCTGCCACTTGGGGTCGACGGAATGACAGAACAGTTTCATTCTTCCTTGCTTGGCTTCCTTTATGAAGGCGGAGTAGGCTTTTTCACTAGCTTTCTTTTTTCACTCTTTTGTCCAGAGATAGGTGGGACAGAAGGAGGTATTGAGGGAGCCTCCTTCTCAACTCAACTTCCTGTCAGAAGCTTAGTATTTCATGAAAGCCATGATAGCATTACAATCCTTCATAGCAATGACCTTACATAATAGAAAGTGAAAGGCTGAGTTATATGCGGCAAGGTATATGTAAAAGGGACACGATGAAAGCCATATCCCTTCACATCTCCTTTGTACATTTCTGTCAACGCACCCACATCTTATTTTCGTTTCTTTTCATTGGAACGCACAGACAGATTAGGCTCATGGGAAACGTTTAGACCCTATCAATAGCTGATGTAACCCATCATTGAAGTCTAGTTATTTCTGGAAGGCATACGCTTAAGCCCTTGGACGATGTTTGAAGGAATCCATCAATTACATCATACATCAATAGTAGAAGCAATCCATTATTGAGGTTTAGTCATTTTTAGAAGGGTATAAACCGCATCTATTTAAATTATTATCAGGTTCGTAATGTCTTGTGCTGTGCCCTTAGGACTTTAGTAAATAGAGATATTGTTAAAGATTAAAGAATCAAATTAGAATAAATAATAAAAAGTTAGAAAAATAATAAAAATTAGAATAAAAAATAAAATTAGAATAAAAAATAAAATTAGAATAAATAAAAAATAAAAAAGGCGTAACAGGCTTTGTAATGTAAAAATGATTATTGACTCTGACAGATCAAACTATCCATGTCGCCATTGACAACGAGGTATCCGAGCTGGTAGAGAGACCAGCAAAAAAAAAGTTGGTAAGGATATGAAGGGTAAAAGGCTTCAGACTTCTCGCTATTCTTATACTCCATTAAAAGTATAAAACACAAGCTTTTTCCGCGAAATTCAGTTCTAGAAAAAAATGTTTATATTTTATTTATGATTGATTATGTTTATTCTTTGTAAACAAACAAACAAACAAACAAACAAACAAACAACCTCTTCCAACGGTTTGCTCTCGCGTATATACGACGGGTGAATTGGAACGGTGTTCTCGTAGAAACACTGATCCATTAGGCGCAGTTCTGAGCATAGATGGGGCCTATTTTTTTTTAAAAATAATAATAATAATAATAATAATAATTTAGAGCATCATGATCAGCTTTGAGGGTCCACAAAGATAAATAGGCGAACTTCCTGATAATATAGAGAACTTACTGGTTTGGCAGAAAAGGAGGTCGCCGTCGCCGTTGGTAGCCGAGAATTGGAAATGAGTTTGAACCTATCAATAAAGAGAGAGGATAGTATGAAATACATGGTTAGTACATATCCATGTCCTCTCTTAACAGCCCTTTAGACTACACGATCAGTGTTACTTACGTTGGCCCAGAAGTTAGACTTCATAGGTGTGCATAACTTGATAGAAGAGGTTGTAGAAGCAACAGGGCATGGAGTTCCTTGAGCTGCCAACAAGGTGCAGAGATCTTGGTTGTCGGTGTATACAATACGTCCAACCCATCTTCCGATGACTGACAAGCGCGAGCCTTGGGTGATATCGGTGTTCAGTTGGCCTGTCAAGGTCAAGCAGTATTCCTTGCCAATGCAAAGAGGGTAAGGCTCAAGGACTGGAAGGGCTGTCAAAGTGAGGCCTGTGGTAGAAGGAGCGCAGCTAGTGAAGTTCAAAGCAGGCATATCAGCAGCCTGGCTGACGGCAGCAAGAGCAAGACCAACGATAACGGAGAGGACCTTCATTCTTGATAGAGGGGAGTTTTTCTTGATGTGGGTTTTAGGTGCAAAGGAAGTAGAGAGGTGCGTAGAAGAGAGTGCGTAGGGATGCTAGGGAGCTTAAGGAATAGAAGGAAAAAATGGAAAATGTACGCGAAGGACGACGCTTTTATACGTGCATGCTAGTATCCATACCCCGAACGTGCGCCTATGTTCACACTCACCCGATAGTTGATTGGTTCAAGTTGAACCTTCTTTCTTGTACTGTCACTTTTCATTATTATTCTTTGCATGCATTCACGAATTGCGTTGTACAGATTTGCCCACTCGACTTTATTTCTCCGTTCACAGCCTTGCTTTGCAGAATATACAAAAGAGAGGTGTGGTATATACTTTCTAGCACTGTAGTTTATGTCTCTCATTTGCCCACTTTATTTATTTATTTATATGTGTTTGCAATTAAGATTGCTCAGAAGTGTGTCACCTCAATAGTTCCTACTTAAGGATGAATTCTGACCTTTTATTTTCCATGGTGGGAAGTAAATCTGGCTAACGGCTTTGAACAAAGGTGATGCACGCAAAAAAAAAAAAAAAAAAAAAAAAAACGAGGTGACACAGGGCAAACAATCTTGTCTGGAGAGTCATGTGGATACTCATTTACAAAAGAACAAGAGAATACCTGTCTTGGCTCGCTATTAGTTTTTTATATTCGCATTCTACTCTTTAAAATGTCTATCTTTTTAATCCAGGCAACAAGTACATTCAATGATGGATAAAAACGAATATAAGGCAGGATGTGGCTAAATACGATAAAGAGAGCAATAATAAAAAAAAGGACACCGCTGAACATTTCTCGAAGCCCCCTTATACCATACTTTCATCCTTGACTGTGTCTCTATAGCCTACTTCTAAATGGTATCTTCATAAGTTGTTGTCAAGCAACACAAAAATGACTGTCCCATTTTACACAAACTCTGTTGGCTGTCCTGCTCAAAAAACGGGTATGATATTCTACCTGACGTGATGCACAAATGTAAAACAAAATATTCAGAACAGTTTGCCCTCTTTATTTACTCCCACAAGGCTCTTTTGTTTGTGTTCACTTCGTTCCAAGATTCGCTCCACATTTTAATGAAAGCATTAAACTGAAGGGCAATCAGATAGCTGCAATTCTGCTTTTAATATATTCTACCATTTAGTTTACTACATGTATATTGCTTTATTTTTTTCACTGTTTACGTGGCGTAGGGCTTAGGGCTTTTATGAGTCCTCTTCCAGAGTCAAGGATTTCAAATTAGTAAGGTACATCCCAAGACAAGCCAAGAGGTATAGTAGCAAAATAATAATACAGATACAAAATTCTTTTTTATTCTAGAACTGCATAATGTCGCCCCCTTCCAGTACGATACATTGGAAGCCATAACCCCGCTTTTCTTCAAGACAAACGATGAATGCTGATAGAGAAGAAGGAAGAGGGGACTGCTGAAAATAATTTAGCAAATGTTAGTTGGCTCTCTTTAATTCTCTGTTACAAGCAACATTGAAAGAATATGTAGAAACATTAATTGAAGACTTCCCATGTTCTAAAAAGGGCCATTCACACCTAGAACTTACTTTTAGGCGGCAGATGTGACAACAAGGGTAGGTAGTAAAGTTGATAATGATTTTGCTGAAGCCTGTGTTGCAATAATAAGAGTGTCATTATCCACAGCCAATATATATGCTAGTAGGGCCTCATCGCCACATCTATTAC
The DNA here is from genome assembly GCF_002105155.1 of Lobosporangium transversale. NCBI lineage: Eukaryota > Fungi > Mortierellomycota > Mortierellomycetes > Mortierellales > Mortierellaceae > Lobosporangium > Lobosporangium transversale. Next base: position 526,725 of record NW_019028982.1, on the reverse strand, counting down.
TAACCCTAGTTTAATCGTCTCGTAAAGCCTTGGCTTTCCAATCAAGGCTATTGGCTACGAGTATTAACGGGTTTAGTACCACTGTGAGCACTTCGCGACCCTCCATTGAGAGCGAGAGCCTTACTAACAATATCAGTCAGTCATATACAAAATCAGCACTCGCTGGGTAACGGCGGCTCATGCAGAAGCAGCTAAGTACAACTTGACAATCGCTGAAATGCTAAAGAGCTAAGTTGGTGATTGTGCCCCTAATCAGTATATTTATCACATGAATAGCTTACTGCGGCTCTGTCTACTATTAGTTACTACTAAAAGATTATTCAATTCTGCTTGGCTCATTCCTCTTAAAGGTTGAGCTATCAGCAGTTTTTGGACATGAAGCCAAGAATGAGTTCAATTCTCAAAGTATCTCAGTTTGTTCGGATGCTTGACGTTGGAGAGCTCAATGAGTTTAAAAAGAGGTTGGGGGCTCTATGGCTATACTTTAAGGAGTGGCTTGCAAAGTTAAGTCAGGAACCTTTGGGGCTACTCAAGGATCAGACTTTATTATTTCCTGATCAACGATTTGTGTTGCTTCAAATCAGAACCAGAATGAATTTCTCACCCATAAATGATACAGATAATAAAGACTTACACCATGCATAAATCGAGCCTTCACGAGCAAGCGCAGCTTGAGAGCGAAAGTGTTTGTAGCACTGGGGTAAAGGGGATTTTTGTGCGGCCTGTAAAGCATAGAAATTATATTTATTCGTGTAGACCATACGGCCAAGCTATTTCCCTTGAACATCGAAATTGGCACCTGCGAAGTTGGTTTAGTTCACTTGAGGGTAAAATGTATCTGCAACGAAAAGAGGCTGAGCGCGAGGGCCTTACTTTCTTTTCTTTGCTTGGTTGTTTACAAACAGCAATAGCCCCCTCGTTTCCTTTTCACCTTGGATCCCTTCGTTGTCAGCCATCATATATAAAGCTTCCACGGTGGGACGAGTGAACTCCTGAATTGCAACCAAATCGTGTGTTTTATTTTACTCAACCGGTTTTCTGTATTTATTGTTCACATTTGCGCCTATTGACATTATATATAGTTGGTTCGCCCATCGGGAAAATAGGCCATAACCACGAAAATCTATCAGCAGTTATATTCAGTAATGGGTACATGACCTTACCCATTCGGTTTAGTTGATGTACATGTATAATACATTATTCAGTTCTTTTGTTTGCTTCTTTAAAAAAAGCCACTCATTCCAATGATAACTGCTGAGTAGAAGAGTACTTTTCCCTTCATCTGCTTTCACGCGTTTTTATATGGTTTTCTATTCGCTTGTTGTGTGTTTAAGGCCTCTTTGCTTACACGGCATAGGGTTTACTTAGATATTTCTCCCGAGTGTATTACCCATAGGCACAATTCAGGACTGTTTCCTTTCCTTATTTCTATTAGCATAACTCTACCAAACCATGAACGGATGCATGATGCTAAAAGTAATATGAAACAAGACAGGCCACATATAAACATATCCTTCCCTTCGTTTCCTAGTATAACGTTGCAACAAAGCGCCATGCGGCAATACGAGTTTATTCATTAAAATAAATACGGAAATCAGGAGGAGAGGTGAGAGACGCTGAAGATAATTATTCAGCTATATAACATTACAAATCGTCATTAGGATGTGGCAGGGAAGAATGATAATTGGCTATCTTTGCATTTTTATAACATTTGTTCATTAGATAAAGTAAATGATATCGAAAGAGCATTAAACGCGTGTCTTAATTAAGCACATTCCATCCTCTAAATAGGAGCTCCCTCGTTTGGAGTTGGGGCCGGGGGTGCTGGTTCATCGGTTGTCGCAATGGGCTCAGGCGAAGGAATTGGCGGCTGAACTGGAGCCTCGGTTGTTGTGGTAGGTTCTGGCTGTATTGGTGATACCTCGGTGGGAACACCTGTTGGCGAAGGTGCTGGTAGTGAATCGGTCGCAGTAGGAACCGGCACCTCAACATTACCACCATTAAGCCTTTCGTAATATTTTAACATGTAATCAGCATCTGGTCCAAGCTGCACAGAGACATACGGGTTAGGGTGATCTTGGTAAACCGTGGCTGAACTCCAATCAGGTGAAAAGGGATTAGGGTCATTTCCGATCTTGAGCTCTGGCATCAATGTAGTGATGCATCTCTCGATGCGGCCAGCTTTGGCAGACTCCTTAAGGCTAGAAATACCTTCTGGGAGCATCCAAACCAACTTCATCTTGTAAGTGACGGTAATGGACTGGCTGGGTAGAAGCTTAAATTGCACGTCAGTTTCTGGGACTGAAGGCGCAAGCATATCCAAAAAATCTCCAACCAATATTTTGAGGAAACCACCCTCAGCAGATGCTGGGAATTTAGTTACGTTGGCCTTGTAGGAAAGGAACTCATAAGGTGTTGAAAAGAACGGGTTATTGAATGTTGTGGTAACATCCACGAACCCGCTGTTAACTGTCTCGGGCGAGGCTTTGATTGCCCAGTCAAGGTTGTAGGCAGGGGAGCTGAACCTTGGAGGCAGGCCTTTAACGATTAGGGTTGTAGTGCGGACGCCCTGCATTCCTGCATTGAGTGCAGGGTTCTTGTTAGTATCAGGGGCTGCGTACAGGGCTAGGTCTAAATCTCGCATAGAACTATCAATAACAACATTTTTTCCTTGAGGGGAGTCGTTGTACAGCATGACCATCGCTGGAACAATGTTGTCGCCAGGCGAAAGGATCAAACTGGTGATAAAGGATTCACCAGCATAACCTTCAGGCGTGTAATCAATTCCAACCTTCATCTTCAAATCACCAATCTTCAACGTCAACTTGCTAGGATTTTTGATGTTGACGAGGTTGACAACTTCGAATTCAGGGAAATAGTTCAGGCCAATATTGGTAACGTATTCAATTATCTTCAATCCTTGTAGTCCGTCGAGCGAAGTCTTGACATCCAAGTTAATACCCTTGACTTCAATCTGACCAAGGGCCCCCAAATCCAAAACAGAATTTGCAGTTCCACGGAGTCCGAGTTGGTAAGTCGTTGCCTCAGTCAAGTCGGCAATGAAGGCCTCGTAGATTTGATGTGAGCCTTCTGCAATCACCATAGGAGCCTGAGTAGTTATGGTAGTCACACTGTTGCCCGTGGCATTCGCTGGAGAGTAAGCCGTGCTCAATGTTCCGACAAGTTCGCCATTCTTATCCAAGACTTGGACATTCTGGCTCAATTGTACGATAGGAGCCCCATCCCTGAACGGCAGATTAGTCTTGGCAGTGATGGTTGAGACTGATTCGGGTGCCCAGACACAAGCCTCGCATGTGAAATCCATGGTCATGGCATCGATTGCCGCAGACTCAATCGGTGGGTCTGCAAGAGGTGGCAAGGAAGTGTGAAGCAAGAGTGATTTTATCGCTGCATCAAGCCATGAGATACCTGGCGCGCCTGCACCCTGGGCTTCCAGCTCTGTAGGCACACCGTTGAGTGCGTTTTGGAAAATGCCGGTCAAGTAAGGCCTCATATCACCGTTGCCGCTTGCGATTGTTGCATTCAAAGCGAAGCTAGATGTGCCATGGGGAACCAAGGTGAGGCCCTCCGCCACAGCAGGCCCAAGGACCTTACCATGGAACTGAGTGTTGAAGATCGAGGTTGGGATTGTCATACCGATGGTCGAGGGGTTTGAAATTGAGGCACTGATCACCATGTGCAAGCCAGCATCATCGATAGTATTGATTATGTAGCTTGACAACTGCAGGCCATCTAATTTGTTGAATCCGTCTAGAGTCACTTTCTTGGTCATCGATACGCCAGGAAGAGCAACGCCCATTGCATTCACTACAAGGCCTGTCGTCGAAATAGTCCACTCAAACTTGGGATTATTTAGTGCGTACACGTTAAATTCAGTGAATGCAGCAAGCTCTGTGATAGTGAAGGAAACACCAGTGAGGTCCAAGGCGGCACCCTTGTTAGCAATCGCATTCACAGTAGGCATCGCCATCGACCCAATCGCTTTGCCATTGTATGAGACTGTCACCGGGTTAGGGAACTGAATCTGGGCATCTAAGGGGCCAGTCTCCGTGATAGCTCCAACAATGTCTGTCTGAAATCCGGTTTCTGCAGGTGAAAGAATAGTGATTGCTTCAAAAGCAAGAGCAGAGCGGTCCACCAAAAGTTGCGCAATCGGGGTGCCTACAAGAGGAATCAAGCGAAGAATGGATTGATCTGTAGTGGTCGAAACGCCTGTTTGGGTGTATGGCATGGTCACTTGGTATTCTCCAACCTTGACAGTCGTAGTCATTGTGATGTCGACAGAGAGACCCTGCATTGCTTTGATCACAAAATCAGCCACATTAAAACCTTCAAACAAGCTCGAAGGAGGGTTTCCACCATGGTGGAGCGACAAAAGGCCGTCAAATGCTTCAACACTCAAGCCATTCTTGATAGCTTGAGATCGGATCAAACTGACAAGATCCTCAGGGTTGGTGTTGAGAGCAAGGCCAGCAGTGATGGTACCTTGGCCTGTACCTGGGACCACGGGGGGCGAGTTAAAAGTTGACACGACTGTTCCAAGCGAGATTCCGTTATAGGTGATTTGGGAGTCGATAGAAAGAATAGTCATAGGAGGAACAAATGGATTGTTGACAGTGACAACAGTCTGAGCAAGGCCATCGGCAAGAGTAGTTTCGAGGACTTGAAGGGAGGCACCGGCCAAAAGCTTAGATTGGAGACCAGGCATTGAGGATCCAATGCTTAGAGCGCCAAATGCAAGGGACAGGGACTCGACAGCAGTACTGGCAGGAGTACCGACGATATTAACGTCTGCGCCTGCACCGCTTGTATACAATGTCAGAAGCTCCATGCCCTCAGGTGAAGCGGCAGGATCAATTGTTGATGTAGCTTCAACAGCGTTGGCGCCTGGAACAATGGCCAAGTTGGGCATGGTTACTGTACCGAGACGTGCGCCTTTATACACCAAGTCAAGTGTGATGTCGCCAGCATTGAGTGAGATTGACGATGGATTCACAATCACAACCGTGATGGCCATGGTCAATGCAGTAGGAGTACCAGAGATGACTTGTAGCGAAGTGATGGTGGGAGCAGGGTTTGCCAAACTCTGAAGGCCACTTAGCTCAGTTGATGCATTGAAAGGGATGTTGATGAGATTGACAGTTCCAATAGAGGTATTTGCGAAGACGGAAGCATGACCAACAACATTGAAAGGCAAATTAGAACCCACAGTCAGGTCGCGGTTGAACTCTTGGAAGACCTGACGAGAGGCTTCAGGGACAGTCAAGGGCGTAGCCAACAGATCAAAGGACAGCGTTCCTGCAGCCATATTTGAGGTGGATGGATTGTAAGATGAATTAAGGTTGGCAATGATGACGTCGTTACGGCTCAAAGCGAACGAGTTGGCGACTTGTGTGAATTGAATGTTGAAGTTGAAGCCGTCGGGAAGAGTGTAGTTGGCAAGGACACCAGTTGATGTCGTGATGGGCTCATAAGCGGTGGGAGGCGTGAAAACCAGACCGAGCGCACCCAAGTTCAGGGCCTTGATCAATTGCAAAGGCTGTGGGCTCTGTAATGGAACCGTCAGTTTCAAATTCTTAACAGCGGTGCTCAACCAATCAACAGAATTGACACCATCAGGTTTAACCTCATAACCAGTCGCAATCGTGTCAGTCACAACATTTGCAATGTATCGTGACATCATCTCAGAAGTATCAGCAAGGCCTTCGGGGGTCGTCTGTGGGATCAAAACACCCTTCATGCTCAAAGTCTGCTGGCCACGCTTCATGGTCAAGTCGCTGGAGGAAACATAGCCCATCAGCGTATTCTTGTACGAAATGGCTAGGGTCAAAGTGCCCATATACATCTGGATGGCGGAAGGGTTGGTCACAAGAGTGTCAATCTCTACAAGGATACCTTTGCCGGAGGGGTCATCACCAGGTAAAGAAAACTTTTGAATGGTAATACCGCTCAGGCCCTTGAACGCTGATTTGCCATATTATCGAAGTATTAGGTGAAGGAAAAGAGATATGACATCAATCAAGATGTAATGCAAACCCTATGACAGCAATGAAATACTATTGCGAAAAAAAATAAAAATAAAAATAAAATATATAAAAAATCCTTACCATTGACAGTAATATCCTTGCTCAAGTCGAGATCCTTGACAGTGTGGCCGAGAGCCTAGACATTGAGCTTGCCCTCGAGATGCCAGACGAATGACTCGGCATTGAGCATGAAACCTGAGAACTCGGCAAAGGCAGATGAGTTGGTGACTGTGAAGCTGCTCTTCAAGTCCAAGGTACCGGAACCTCCTCTGTAGAAAGAGTAAGTAAAATAAAAAGTGATATTGAAAATTAGTTCGAAGTGCAGTTGCAGTTGCAAGGCTGATGATACAGAAAGTAAGCAAAACCTACGCAGCTTCGCTAGAACCTGGGATTTGGGTGGTGCCGAGAACAGTGCCATTCCAAGAGACAGTAACCTCGCCAGGGAAAGAAATTTCAGCGTGAAATGGGCCAGTATTTTGCATGTCACCTTTCATAATAATATCCATAGTTGTAGCTGTAGGATTGGTAATGTCCTAGTATCATGTATAACGCGTAGATCGTTAGTTTATGTATGTAATACCATAAATTACGTACAGACAGGCATGCAATATGGAACACATGTTGAATAAATAGCTTACAATTTCAGAAAAATTAATCGTGGACTTGTTCATTAGACCCTGTGCGATTTTGGGCATAATCACATAAAGCGCCAGGATGACGGCAACGACGACGACAACGATGGTAGTAGGAATACAACATATCCAGAATTTGCGTCGACGGTAGAATTTTGGACGCTCTGACTGTTTTACATCCTCGTACTCATCGAACTCGTCGTGGTGCTGCTCATCCTCGTCACGAATGTCGAAAGCCATTGTGAGAAGGGAGGAAGAGTTAGGGTATTGAGGCGGGGGCGTTTAGAATGGCGTGCACAAGAGATAACTTGGCTGCTGCAGTAGGTTGGGAAGGGGAGCGGAAAGAAGAGAGATTAAAGAGGATAAAGAAGGGAAAAGGCTAGTGGACACCAGGGAGCAGTCGATGGAGCAAAGCAATGTTAAAAGAGAAGAGAGGCAACTGTGGTATTTATATTGTGAGATGGCGAAGTTTCTCACTCTCGCCTTCATTGTCTTTTGTTGAGTATTTTTGCTGTAAATCAATGATTTATTGGTTGTTTTTGAACGGCATTGGGAAGGAGCACAGGAATGTGAGCGGAGCACAGGAATGTGAGCGGAGCACATGGAGACATGGTGCCCACGATTGTGCGCATCGTTCAGAGGACGTAAGCAGTACAACGAGTAAACAGAGAGAAAAAAAATACTTTTTTGTTTCTTGTGTTTGTTTGTTTGTTTTGCTGATTTCTTTTTTTTTTTTTTTTTTTTTTTCCGCATCCAGCACTCCAACGCCTTTTTTTTCATTTTCCTGAGTGGATAATGGATAGCGAAGACGACAAAGGAAGTCTTACGCTCATTATCCGTACCAGCGACCCTTTCCTGTGTAATCTTTCTCTTTAATAAATCTCGAGCTACAGAACTACCCTTAAACTAAAAATAAACTTTTTTTTTTTTTTTTTTTTTTAAATTCTCTCTGCTGGCTGATCTGGTACTACATCTTTCTTTTTCGACCGCTAAGAATCGTATGCTCCTTGGGTGGCCGTGGGCGGGACAGGAAAGGGTCGCTGGTACGGATAATGAGCGTAAGACTTCCTTTGTCGTCTTCGCTATCCATTATCCTTCATAGTCCAGCGACCCTTTCCTGTGACTCCAGAGATCAGCTAAGAATGGTTGTTGTGAAATTGCACCTGGTTCTACTTGACAACCGGTAGAAGTTCTTGTAAACCTCTTGCGAGGCCCATCGGCCCTGCATGACGATCTCATCCAGGTCGGAACCTTTGAGGGCTGCTAGTGTGGAACCAGCGGCGCGTGCCTTAGGAATTCGAGTTTGTGATGGCATGGAAGCAAGGGACATGACACTCTTGATGTGGTTGCTTATTCGTTCCGCTCCTGTAGGTGAGTCTGGTTCGTTGACGTAGCGAATGAGAGGGTTATATGATAGATCTGGGAGCGTTGGATGTGGCCATTTCAGATTGCGGCCAACTAATCGTCGTACATAAGTCTTCCATGTGGCAACCAGACATAATAGTGGGTCAAGTGTATGGATGGAAAGGAGAGAGGATGTATCTTGGTGGACTCCTTGCCTTGTCTGTTTCGGTCTTACTACGTAGACGTGTATTCCTTGTCTAGTTTCTTTACAACGTGAGAGGTCGATACGTTCGATATCGCTAGGTCGAAGAAATAAACACATGCCTAATAGCCAACACAATTTTTTGGTCAATTCCATGGGTGAAATGGTATCGTTGTCACCTAGAGCTCGAAAGTAGTCGAGAACTGGCGTAATGTCGATATCTATATCTTTAGCAGGACAGACTTGATTGGCTTTAAGGACTTTGAAGAATTTGTTGAACGTATAGTCGTCTTCGAATACTTTTGAACCTGGGTATAGGCCTTTGAGATGTGCTCGATACGTTAAAATCGTCTGAGGTGACCAACCTTTAGCTCGTTTACCCCAAGCAAAGTAGTTGATGAGTGCTGTTGGGTTGGCCCTAGCGGGGTCAATATGGTTCCTTTGGCACCAACTGATGTATCCTTTCTGGATATGGTTATATTTTTGACTTTTTATAGTCTCTGAGGCCGAGTCAAGTAACACCTTTAAGGCGTCCTCGTTGAGGCCTTGCTCCAAGAGACCTTGGCGCCGTCGATATTCCAGGCTAGCAAGCACCATGCCGGGTTCTTGTTCAGGATCCCCGGGTCTCGTGGCGAGGATGAGTGCACTGCTGCTCGTGTTAGATTGAGTGGCGTCGTCGTGGTCATCGCTCGGATAGTCGGGTACCATATCGCTCCTGTCCAATTGGGTGTGATCACCGTGGCTTTGAGGCGCTCTCTCTTTAGACGGTCCAGAATTTGGGGAATCAGGTTCCATGGTGGACATATGTATAATCTGCCCAAGTTCTTCCATGGTTGCAGTAGCGCATTCTGCGCTAGGGCGGACGGGTCGTACTTCCACGACATGTATGTCGGAAGTTGAGTGTTCTTGTGAGAGGCAAATAGGTCGATCTTGTGTGGTCCCCATAGTTTGTCTATGGCTTGGAAGCATTCGGGTTTGAGGCTCCATTCTAGTTGGGTGTTTAATTGCCGGCTGGGTGGATCCGCCGGGTTGAACTCCGATGGTACGAAGGACGTCGAAATCATTGTCCCTGTCTGTAGGCAATGTTCCCAAATCTTTTCCGCAAGTTCCATTAACTGTGGTGACTTCGTTCCTCCAAATTTGTTCACATACGCGATCGTCGTTGTGTTGTCGCAGTACAAGTGAATTCGTTTGCCTTGTAATTGAGGTAGCTTGGTGGCATACCATACTACCATCAGTTCTTTCCAATTGATGTGTTGGCTGTGGTCCGACTGGTTCCATACTCCTGAGTAGTGATAGTTCTTGTGGACTATTCCCCAGCCCGTGTCGGACGCATCCGTGAATATCTCCTCTTGAGGGGTTTGGGTTATCCAAGTGTGGCCGTTCCATTCTCGCAAATTGGTTATCCACCACTGGAGGTCCTCCTTGGCTTTCGTCGTCAACGAAATAGATGCCGTCCATGAATTCCCTTGTCGGAGAGCTTCGTTTCTCAGCTGGGTGAGGTTCTGAGTTCTTAGTCGTGCTGGAAGGACTGCTGCTGTCATGGACAGAGCTTTGCCTATGAATGATGCTAATGCTCTCAGAGTCATTTCTCCTTTCTTTATCATCTTGGATGCCTCTCTGCGGACATCTCGGATCTTGTTCTTGGGTACCGACAGTGTCATCTTGCGGCTGTCGATTGTGAATCCTAGGTGTTGGATTGTCTGTGTCGGCTTTAGATGTGATTTCGACTCCTTCACCTTGAATCCTACGGATGCTAGTCGCTGGAGAACCATCTCGGTATGTATCTCCGACAACTGTTGTGATGAGGCTACTATCAGGATATCGTCCAGATACGCTGCTATCCTTATCCCTTTCCTTCTGGCCCATTTCAGCACTGGTTTCAGCATCTTGGTGAATACGTAAGGGGCTAACGACAGCCCGAAGGGGAGCACCCGAAACTGGTAAGTTTTCTCCTTCCATTGAAATTGAAGGAACCGGCGTGATTCGGGGTGTATTAGAATATGTAGGAAGGCATCCTCTAAGTCTATACTCGTCATGTAATCCTTTTTGTTTATCATATTGCAAACCGTCTTCATTGATTCCATTTTGAAATGAGGGGGTGAAATAAATTTGTTCAGTGGCTTTAGGTTCAATACGGGGCGTAGATCCCCCGTTTTCTTTGGAATAGTAAAGATGCGGCTCACGAACCCATGTTCTGAAGCTTCCTCTATGGCTTTCTTGGCTAATAATGCTACAATTTCTTGTTCTATCGTCTTCATTTCTTCTTTGGAGCGGACGCTGCTGTGTGTTGTTGTATTGCTGATTGGTGGTAGCGAATCGAACGGGATTTCGTATCCATTCTGAATAACTCTGCGTACCCATTTCTCGTCTGTTAATAGATTCCATGCTGTTTGGTAGAGGTGTAGTCGACCTCCTACTGGCGCCCCCTTCCTTGTCCCCTTCCCCGTGTGGAAGGGGAGCTCCGAAAAAATTGGCCGCCCAAGCCGTAATTATTATTTTGCTGTGGTTGCGTTGTTTGTTGGCTTTGAGTCTGAGGGGTCGCTTGTTGATACTGCTGTGTTTGAGTAGCTGAATTGTTTCCAAAGCGACCTTGCCTGCCTCGGTAGTCTCTACCTCGGTTAGGATTGCTGTATTTCTTGACATTTTGCGAAAGCTTGGCATGTTCAAGTAAATCGGCTGTTTCGACCAGTTGGCGTCTGGTCGATGTGTCTGGAGGAGTGATAAATTTCTTTTCCTTGTAGAATGCTTCAGTGCGGATTTTATTGATCTGCTCGCAGAGCATGGATATTTGAGTTTGGACTGTATCCAGGGTGCGGAGGATATGTAGTACTGGAACGTCCTTACCGTTTTGAGAGACAAGTGCATGCGCTGTTGCAGCGAGTGGCCTCGTAATGTGTGCTGCTTTTGTTGCCAGTGTGACCAATTTCTGATCAGCATTCTTGAGACTATCGGAAATAGCCCATTCTTTGGGGATTGCTGGAGGTGTGTATTCCATATCTTCCACTTTTGGAAATTGGCTAATATCGTAGTAACGTTGTTCCTCGTCATTAAACTTAACTGTGTGGAATTCTTTTCGTCTCTTGAGGGAAGGCATGACCTGTTCCAAATCCTCGTAGGGTGCCAGGTAGCACAGGGGCTCCGCGCGACGCATAAATGGGTCTTGGATTGGTGTGTCTGGCTGGTGGAACGCGCCTCCGTTCTGGGAGAACTGCGTGAGAGCACTGATAGCTTGCAGGATCTCCGGAGGGAGGGCATATCTGTTTTCTGGAAGGGAAGTGTTACTGGGTAGGGTGGATGGTGGAGCGGGGTTGCCCTCCAGGATCGAAGGACCGGGATTGCCGTCCGTAGAGTTAGAAGCAGTGTATGTGTTGTGGACATTATTATCGTTGAAGTTCATTTTTCTATGGAGATGGACGTGTTCCGGAAGCTCGAGAAAAAGAAAGATGTAGTACCAGATCAGCCAGCAGAGAGAATTTAAAAAAAAAAAAAAAAAAAAAAAAGTTTATTTTTAGTTTAAGGGTAGTTCTGTAGCTCGAGATTTATTAAAGAGAAAGATTACACAGGAAAGGGTCGCTGGACTATGAAGGATAATGGAAAATATATAAGGACAGCTGTATGCGACACTTTTGTTTTGCATCCAAAGTCACTGTTGTCATCGAGGCCTTAAAAAATACCATTAGAAATATTAGAACTTAGGTATGATACGCTGCATTTTGATCCATGATTTACTTTAACATCCAGCGAATACGCCTCAATTTTAAGTATCAGCCCATAATTTCCTTTTAGACACAACAAAAGGGCCTTTAAATATGCATTTCTCCACAGGGCGGACATTGGGCAAACCTTCCTCAATCCAGAGTGAAGAGATGGCGCACACAGGTTTCTAAGAACTTTCCTGCTACATCATCTTCATATCCAACACTATAATATATACATTCTTATTGGTCTTGTGAACCTTGGCCTGTGAAATATTTCATATTCTTCTACTTCGAACACAGCACTACATATTTGATTATAAATAAACAATGTTTGTGAACGTAACGATGTGAATGACTGGGTTGTACGACGATCTTTAACTTCTCTGGCATATCATAAAAGATCCCTTGTTTACTTTGTAATGTATCTAGGACAAAGCAAAATAAGGAAGCCGTACGTTAGGCGGTGCGGCTATGCTAGTTGCTATGCAGTTGGGGTATTTACTTAGTGCATTTATGTTGATATATTTTAATGGGACTTGAGCTGTGGCCTCAAGAAAACCCCAAAGAGCGGAAGATCTTGTGGAGAAAGAGAGAAGAGAAAAGATAAATGAATAAACTCTATTTCCGACGCTTCTTTTCTGGCGGAGATAAATGAATGGTGGAATTGTTTGTCATGCTTAATGGAAAGAGAATCAAAGTGACCAACAGGCGACTTGTGCTACAAACAATTTTGCCTCTTGTGCAATGTGGTCGCGCATTCTTGAAAGGATTTTCTTTATTCTCTAGTCTTGCGCCAACTGAGCCTTTGATAAAACCGGTGTGCTAAAATGTTTTTGCAATTCCACTTGGACTCGAATTAAGAAAGAGGTGAACTGACCTCTTTTTTTGATGTGAGCTTTTGGCCCCCAACCTTAATTCAACTATAACATTTATATACAGTGGAATCTCGATAATTGTACACTTTTGTACAATTTTCGAATTTGCTATATTTCTCGGTTATTGATTGGCTAAGAAGCCCACAATTCATGAAAAACTATTCTAAAAATCCTCTGCTGATTCCTCTACTCCAGTTGAGTGTGGGTTTTTTAGAATACTTTTTTTTAAAAGAGTAAGGCTCTTAGCCAACCAATGGCCTAGAAATATATCAAATTTGAAATTTGTACAAAAGTGTACAATTATCGAGATTCCACTGTACCGGTTTATTGCTGTGTATGAACAATCATAACAGTAAACACATGATATAAATATATTTGTATAACATGTACAGTGCTTGTACATGTATACATTACAGTTCAAACAACAAAGAAAAAGACCTTATTGTTCCATTTGCTCCATTCATCTTTTACAAACAGGTGACTTTATCCGACAAGGACTCTTACACCCAGCAAAACAAAAAAAAAAAAGTGTGAATGGGCAACAGGTAACACAGTATATATATAAACATGTTTTGCAATAACGACGGCGGTTTTCTCTACGCAAAATGGATCCCATAGGAATGGTAGGCGTATCAGGTGGTAAGGATATTAGGATAAACATTAGGTAAGAAGAATCTCTATACTGATGGCCCGAAAAGCTAGTTAAGAAACTGCTGTCATTATTAATAACTCTGTAGAGAAGGGCTTAGGTACTGACTGAACAGCATTAATGTTCGTGTTCCTTTTTTTATCCAGTCCTGGGAATATAGAGTTTTTCTTCCTGTTAATTTGACTATTTGTAGTAAATAGTGGAGTAATAGATGGTGTTTTGCCAGGCGTCGTCCAATCCAAAGCCTCTTCCAAAGGTGCATTCAACATTATTCAGCTACCTTGCAATATCACTCAAGCGTTTCGACCAGAATCAATAGTTTAAGCACACCTGATGTTCAGCACTATTTCGGTATCTTTGAGAGTACATTTTTTCCCAGCCCAGTGTTTGATGGTATGGCGAAAAGAAATATTTTCGTATCATGCCCGATCACTGATCGCGAGGTAATCGAGCCCTAGTGCTCGATGGTGTTAGACTTAGACTAACATGATACCTGATGGTAGGCTCGTTCCCAGCCCCTTCACTTTAGGTGACTCAAAAAGGAAATGGAATTTCCTGTCACCTTTATAAAGTGAAGAGGGTTGGGTACGAGCCTAACCTGATGGTACTTAGTGAAAAAAAGACAAAGAAAGGAAAAAACACTAAAACCGACAAATGACGTATAATGTGTTAAATCCTCATAACTGCTTCGCCACTCTTTCAAGACAACTTTCTCAGCACTACGATCTATAAACTCTTCTAGTTTTAGTAAATAAGATCACAAGCATACGCATTCACCATGGATTCACAAGAGCTCAAGCGATGGGTTTCAGATACATCTATCAAAGTAATGTCCAAGACAAAAAGTAAAAAAGAGCGAGAAACAACATGTTCGCTTGGCTAGCTAATCATAATGTTCTCATGGACATCACTAACATTCTAGGTCCTTGGGATGTCCGACAATAGCACAAGGGATTATTTGATTGCGTGTGGTATGTTGATGGTGAAATGAATAAGTATTTAAATGAGGTTATCTTAAAAGCGCTTCTAACTGCTGTCTTCTTTTTTTTTTTTTTCTATTGGGGTGGTCAACGGTAGCCCAATCTGCAAAATCCCCGGCAAGTCTCCTAAAAGCATTAGAAGACATGGGGATCACATCGAATGCCAGTACACAGGCGTTTGCACAGGACTTATTTAAACGTACTCCACGGACTCAGTCTAAGAAATCTGCATCTGGATCTGGAGCCAGTACAGCGGCAGATGCAGTCAAAAAAAAGAGACAAGAGGAGGCTGCAGCGCTGAAGCTATTGGAGATGAATGACTCATATGGCTTGATCATTGATGAAGGTGACGAGAAACCCGAGAAAAAGAAAAAAAAGAGCTCATCTTCAAAAGCCAAGGATAAAGAGAAAGATAGAGCATCAGATGATAAGAAGCGCGAAAAGAAAATTCGGAGAAAGGAAGACGAAAATGCATGGGAGAGTGACGAAGAAGAAAAAGAGTACAAGCGTCGCAAAATGGAGGAACGTGAACGCGAATTACGACCACCAAAGACTGAAGGTAAGAATATTGGATTTCCTTGACAACTATCAATGTTTTCTTATGATTTATCATTGTCGGTAACTAGGCCCCGACATTTATTTTTCTTTTTTTATTTTTCCTTATTACTTCGCCTTTCATTTCAATAACATAGAGGAGCTTGAGGAAGAAAGGAAAGAACGGGAGCGGGAAGAAGATATTAGAGAAAGAGATGAGTTCGCTAATCGCTTGAGAAACAAGGATGAGAGCAAGACGAAGAAATTAGTAGAGGATCGATCGTCGAAAACAGATTCACGTAGGAACTTGGCAGATGATCCAGAAGCGAGAAAGGCGGCTCTCCCGACATTGAGGGAAAGAGCCCGTCAAGAGTATCTTGCAAAACGTGAGGGACTCCAAATTGAAAAACTTCGAATGCAGATTCGAGATGAAGAGCAGCTGTTTGATCTGAATGAGTTGACTAGGAAGGAACGCGAGGATCTGGAATACAAAAAGGAGCTCTTAAGGCTGGCTGAGGAGCGTATGAATATCAATGACAAATATGATGGGTATCAGATGCCAGAAGATTATATTACAGAAAAAGGAAAGCTAGACAAAAAGAAGAAACATGATGCGCTGTACAGGAGATACCAGGAAGAGCCTGGGGACAAATTTGTGTCAGAACAGGATCAATGGGAGGAGCAGCAAGTCAGGGCCTCAAGACAGCATGCAACTAGAAAGTCAGATATTAAGGAGGGAGAGGAGATGGATTACGAATATGTTTTTGATGAGCAAAATATAGATTTTATCCTGGAGAAACAAGAAGAGACTAAAGAACGGGAGACTGAGGAGCTGCTCGAGAGGATCACTGAGTTGGAGCGTAAGGAAATGTCTATCAAGCAGGTTCGCGAGTCATTACCTATTTACCAATATCGACAAATATTATTGGATGCTGTCGAAAAATTTCAAGTAATTGTGATTGTTGGTGAAACAGGATCTGGAAAGACAACACAAGTGCCTCAGTACTTGTATGAGGCAGGGTATACTAAAGGAGGTATGAAGATTGGTTGCACACAACCACGCCGTGTTGCTGCTATGAGTGTTGCAGCCCGTGTAGCAGAAGAGATGGGGGTCAAGTTGGGCTACGAGGTTGGCTATTCAATTCGGTTTGAAGACTGCACAAGCGAGAAGACGGTAATGAAGTACATGACAGACGGTATGCTGCTTCGAGAGTTCATGAGTGAGCCAGACTTAGCTGGATACAGCTGTTTGATCATTGATGAGGCTCACGAGAGAACATTGCATACCGATATTTTGCTTGGCTTGGTCAAGGATATTGCGCGGCTTCGATCAGATCTCAAGGTCTTAATTTCCAGTGCAACAATGGATGCTGAAAAGTTCGCTGAATATTTCGACGATGCACCCATTCTCAATATTCCTGGGCGACCATTCCCTGTTGAAGTGCATTATACCACATCACCAGAGGCCAACTATCTTGCTGCAGCCATTACTACAATTATGCAAATCCACATCTCTCAAGGGCCTGGCGACATCTTGGTCTTTTTGACTGGGCAAGATGAAATCGACAATGCTGCTGAAAATCTTCAGCAGACCTGTCGAGTATTAGGTGATAGGATTCAAGAATTAATCGTATGTCCTATCTATTCGTCACTACCGTCTGATATGCAAGGCAAGATCTTTGAGCCGACCCCAGAAGGCTCGCGCAAAGTTGTACTGGCAACCAACATTGCAGAAACATCCATCACCATTGATGGAGTTAAGTTTGTTATTGATCCAGGATTTTCTAAGATGCTCAGCTATAATCCCAAGACTGGAATGGAATCTCTTGTTGTGACGCCTTGCTCACGTGCCTCTGCCAACCAAAGAAAAGGACGAGCAGGAAGAGTTGGTCCTGGAAAATGCTTTCGACTGTATACACAGTGGGCGTATTATAATGAATTGGAGGAGAACACTATACCTGAGATTCAAAGAATTAATCTAAACTCTGTGGTCTTGACACTCAAGTCTCTTGGGATCAACGATATTTTAGGATTTGATTTCATGGATCCTCCGCCTGCAGAGACACTGATGAGAGCATTGGAGCAATTATATGCATTAGGTGCGCTAAATGACAAAGGCCAGTTAACAAAACTTGGACGACGCATGGCGGAGTTCCCGGGCGATCCCATGCTAGCCAAGACATTGATTATGGCAGAAAAATATCATTGTACTGAGGAGATCGCGTCGATCGTGGCGATGCTCTCAGTTCAAAATGCAGTCTTTTATCGGCCTAAAGACAAGAAATTGCATGCAGATAAGGCTCGCCAAAATTTGACCAAACCTGGTGGGGACCATTTGACACTACTGAATATTTGGGATCAATGGGTTGAAGCAAACTACTCGATCCAGTGGTGTTATGAAAATTTCTTGCAACATCGATCCATGTCAAGAGCCCGCGATATTCGAGATCAAATGGTGGGGCTGATGGAAAGAACCGAAGTTGCGATGGTCTCGAATCCGAACCCAGCAGACACAGCACCGATTAGGAAGGCGATCACATCTGGATTCTTTTATAATGCTGCCAGACTAAACCGCTCCGGAGACTCGTATAAGACCATCAAGAGTAGCCAGACGGTGATGATCCATCCTAGTAGCTCCTTATATCAAATAAACCCTAAATGGGTGGTTTATTTCGAATTGGTTCTTACGAGCAAAGAATTCATGCGTGTCGTCATGGAGATTGAAAGCGACTGGCTCAAAGAAGGTAACAAAAGGGGTATTTGTGGGATATATACTGATAGAATATTAAACTCTATCATAATATTAATCTACCTACTCTTTTTTTCCCCTTTTCTTTGTTACACCCGCTGCACATGTCTCAGTGGCGCCACATTATTATAAAGACAAGGACTTGG
Source organism: Lobosporangium transversale (assembly GCF_002105155.1). Taxonomy (NCBI): domain Eukaryota; kingdom Fungi; phylum Mortierellomycota; class Mortierellomycetes; order Mortierellales; family Mortierellaceae; genus Lobosporangium; species Lobosporangium transversale. Next base: position 508,866 of record NW_019028982.1, on the reverse strand, counting down.
ATGATGACAGTAAGAAGAAATTACCTAAAGGGCAGGGCATGGCCAAGATTGCACCACCACCGTAGCCATATATCGCGATTTTTTTGTTTGTTTTTCTTTCTTTCTTTCTTTTTTATTCATCCTTTTGAGCTCGCTCTTGTAAGATATTAAATACAGATTTCATAATATTTGGAAACAAAAAAATAAAGATAAAAATAAAAAAATAAAAGGCTTATTTGTTTATATGACTTGTAGGATAAGTTAATACGACAGCATCTGTCGGCTTTCAATTGCGACATCTTCCCTATTGATCTCCCGAAGCCATGTCCGATACTGTCTCTCCTTGGTGACTCCTGGAGAGTTCATCACAATCCGCTCTAGTTTTGGCCATGCAGTGACCATCCAAACCAGATCTTCTCGTGTAATCACACCATAGCCACATGTCTCGATACTGAAAGTCCTCAGCTTTTTGAGGCTCTCAAGTCGCTGGAAACCTGAACCTGGCGTGAGAAGCTTTAAACATGTATATGACAGTTGTAGGTGTTGTAATTCTGTCAGCGTTGCAAGAAGTGCATACATAGCGCGACATTGGTGTGTATTTCGGTCAGGGCTAGTGAACCCAATAGTCAGATGCTCGAGTGTCCTGCTACTGCCCCAAGCCGTCAATGATGAAAAATCCTTTGACGATGATGGTAATGAAAATGATGTAGTGGCGGCTGAAGAGATTGTTGAGTTACTTTCATGAAAGTGATGTTGATTGATATTATTGGTATGTTCCTGTAAGGACTGTAAACCTTGCATTGGAATCCAGACTGCATCTGCCTCCAGCTTCTTTAGTTTTGTGGCAAGTCTCAGATATCGTTGCAGCCTCGGCTTTGACAAATCACTCCCTCTTGTTAATGAAATATCCAACTCTTCTAGATCAGGACAATATTTCTCTATTGCTTCTAATGTCGAATCACCAAACATGCAGGACCGAGCACCGAATCGACGTAAAGAGCTGGAAGTAAGGGATGCTGAAGGGCGAGGTGTGACCGCCAAGGCTAAAACTAGTGCAGTGAGCCGCTCCTCTGTTACTGGTGCATTACAAGATGCGTTGATGGTAAATTCTATAAGATGAGGGCAATGATTTGTCAGCTTTTTGAGAAATCTGTCAGACATCTCCCAGGCGAGCCCTCCTGGAAGATCTAGAGACTGAAGGGATGGACATTGTGAGAGTAGAAGAGTGAGTTCGCTCTCTGTTATTGCAGTATCTAAAGAAAGACGTTGGATTAAGAACTTTGTCTGTGTGTTGTCGTGCAAAGATATTGGCGAAGAGGGCCAAAGATGAGATGAATGTGGGGTAAGAAGCTCGTGTGACGGCAGATATTGATGGTGCTCCAATTTTAAGTTGGTCGCACTAATCGCCGCCAATTTTATCACACTTTCTGATTGGTTGAGAGTAGATCCTTTGCATGATCCAGAGATGCTCTTGTTTTCTTGGTTATCACAAAGAGATAGTGTTGATGCTGATTGAAAACAAAATGCAGCCCCACGAAGGACTAGCCTCTGAAGTTGAGGGCATTTTGATATCAGTTCTTGAACGTTCAATAACTTTGTAACTACATTGGCCGTTGATTTAGATATTTTTTCAGAGTTCAAGATAACTCGGTGTGCATACAACTCAAGTGATTGTAGAAACTTGAGTCCATGAATGGCATGCATGATCCCATAGTAAATACCACTCCATTCTGCATGGAGGCAGAGTCGTTGTATGTTTATGCACCTGGCCACAATCTTACTCAGACAGGCGAGCGAGAGCTGATGGTCACCGACAACGTTGTCATCAACCAACTTTACATTCTTTGATAGGAATCGATGTCTCCCTGACTGATGGTCTAAAAAGATGAAATTGTTGCATATTTTGGAGTCGGATTGCGGGTCTAATAGTGGATCTATATATTGTTGTTGGTGTTGTTGCTCCTGCTGTTGTTGTTCTTGTTGACGTATAATCATAACAGGTTGAATGGTAGTCATATTGATGTCTCCTAGAGACTGATGAGGTGGTGATACATTTGTTGTGATAACGTATGGAGTAGATGCATTTTGGGAAGAACGCCATTCCAAGTCTCGGACGAGATGCGCATGCATATAGAGCTGGCGGGGGCTGAAGCGAGCGAGAGACCAATCTGAACTGGCGATACGACTCCACAGGATTGGTGAGCAACATTGGTACCAGTGGCGCGAGACTTGACTTGCTGCAACCAGGCTCGGAGGGTCCAGCAGGGATAATATCGTTTGAAGAATCTCTGTGAGGTTTAGTGGAGATGAAGACAGAGACTGTAGGGATAGTGTCATGACTAATGTTTTGAACGGATGAGATCAAGGCGATAAGGCGACGTCGAAACGCTGTTGTCACTGTGAATGAAGTTACTGATTGATTACAAGTAATAAGATGTAGAGATGGAGGTATAAAAAAAAAGAAAAAAAAGAAAGCAACAATGGGTGTTTGTGAAGTGAATTTACATTATATCCGGAAATAATGAATGCTACATGCACCAATTTCTGCACCTGTGTACATAGACAAAGGAGACATCTTTTCTTTCCCCTGCCCCTTGCATTTTTTTTACCCTTTTGTTTCTCTTGTTAACCGAGCGACAGTCGGGATAAATTTGTCTCTCCTTATTTTTGTTCTGCATGAAAAATATTGGCATTATGTATTTTACAAATGAAATGATACAGCAAAGACTTTTAATTGTCGTTAACAGTGGGGGCTATGCCTTGTATCCACTTTGATTTTGTGTATCCTGCCTGGTGGGCGGTGCGCCAAAAAAAAAAAAAAAAAAAAAAAGTGAACAAACTGCAAAAATTGACAAAAGTATGACATTCGCCCACATGTGGATATTACATAAACACATGTGGATTAAAAAAAAAAAAAAAAAAAAAAAAAGAAGCAGCAGGCTTTGGTCCAACAATTAAAAATACCAAGGGTATGGATGAAAGATGTACTTGTACAGGCTTGTGGCTGAAGGTTAGCTCACAAATCTCCACCCACTGAAGCTTTCTAATTGTTTCTGAGGTTGCGCAATAGTTGGCTGGACTCTATCGAAATCTATAGGTCGTGTGAACTAGAACGTCGTTCAGTTTTGGGGTTCAATGGCTTAATGCTTTGCGGAACTGCAATCAGGATTTGCCAGTGTGATATTGGGCAATCTTTCGCGTGTAAAGACAGAAGATAGGGAAGATATATGAATTTATGCGAAGTAAAGAATCCTCCTCCGTTGTTTTTTTGTTATTGTTTTTCTTTAATTCTCAATTCGTAGGTCAATTAAGCGACTATTTAGTTGCAACACTTCACGATTCTAGAATCACCTCAATTGATATCAAGGTGAAATATTGTGTTTTTCTCTTTAAAGAACTAAGAAAGAAAAAGACGGTATTGTTAATAACCCTATCATCATGCTATAGCCATAGGTCGAACCTTTTTAAATACCAGTATCATACTTTCTATTTTGCAATTTACCTCAACATTACAGCTGTTTCGTTCACAAGGTCCACCACGTTATTTCTTGTGGTGGCCATTTTTGCAGCTGTTTCGCTTAATACAGTCTAAAATAAATAAAAACAACTCTATCCTTTTAGACGCGTATTATGGACGACTAATAAAACGCGTAATAAAAAAAAAGAGTTTTACATATCGCGTTATCTTTGAGTAAAGCGGGTATAGATGTGTGATCATTCACAAAAAGGCCCTGGTTGATGGATGTTAAATCATCAAGAAGTTCCTCCCTTGAGCTTTAGAATACTCAGGAAATTCACTGATGGGTAAATCCATCACGGTACAACTGAGAGATGGAGGAAAGAGAATTAAAGATCAATGGGAATGACAGCGCACAAAGAAAATGACAGACAAGCCTTCAATCAGTTATAAGCCACGATTAGCGCGCATACACTTAACATACAACAATGATTGGAAATATTTCTCTCGGCAATCCGGCGCACACCTCCTCATAGATTCGGTATCGACGATCTATAACCTCTCCTCTGTCCCCTATTGGCAATTTGTGCCGTTGGGCTTAGAATGAAGGTGGACCGTTGAGGACACAGGAAATTGTAGAGAAACTTTAGGCTCGTACCCATCCCTCTTCACTTTATAAAGGTGACAGGAAATTCCATTTCCTTTTTGAGTCACCTAAAGTGAAGGGGCTGGGAAAAAATCTTCGCTTATTAGCTGGTAGCTCAAAAAGGAAATAAATAATACACTTGAGGGAATATTCTTCCGTATATGCAAGGGACAGAACTAGTGGCTGTATTTTTTATAAGTATTTATACTTATAAAAAATTCATGCACAATAATAATTTTTTTTTTTTTTTTTTTTTTTAATATCGCGTTCCACCTCCAATCCCCTTCACAGTCTGAGTCCTGAGCTCAAGGTGAATATTCTATTCACAATTGCTGCATGCCATAGTTTTCTAGCAAAAAAAATAAAAAATAAAAAAAGTCTTTGTTTATTTTTGTAACATATTGTGATATTGTTTCATAAACCTGAATGGGCTTGACTTCTTAACCTCACTTAATCGCTTCCCTTCCGCTTCTCTTTCGCGCTTCTCTTTCTCGCTTCCCTTCCGCTTCTCTTTCTCGCTTCTCGGCTTACCTCTCTCAAACACTTATCTCTTCACTTCCTACACTCCACCCCTCTACAAACAACTTACGATGGATTCTATCAAATTTCGTAATTTCAAACCTATCAAGCTTCCTAAGAGCTATCGCACACCTAACCAGGCTACCCCATCGGTTCCTGAGCCGCTGAGAAACATGTATGTATACTATTGCTAAAACGGAACCAATGTTAGTGTCAAATGTCAATGTGTCCTCAAATCTCACGTCTATCCTCCACATATCTCTTCATGCCCCTCATCTCTAGCACAATGCGCCAGATGTGGAAAGCATTGGAAGAAGGAGAAACCCCAACGCCTACATCGGAACAGCAGGAGGAGCTGGAAATTATCGGCGAAACTCCCTCCATCTATCCTTCCAATGATGATTACTTGGTCGATATTTTTAAAGTGCTGGTAGAGGAAAAAAAAATATCGTTACGTCAATTCCTATCAGATGTATTTGAATCGCGCCATAGGGTCGTCCAAGGAAGCGTCAGGAGATTTTATGCTAATAGCGGTCCTGCTTCCATAGTCGAGACGTGGAAATCGCAATTGGAATCCGAAAAGGCTCATAATAAGGCATACGACGATCTCGGTCGGGCTGCAGCAGACATTGTCGTTGATGGCGCAAAACGTGAACTCGAGGAGCTCACCAAGACCGATGACCTGAGGCTTCCAGCCAAGAATTTGTCCCCCAAGGTGGTCCAGGAATTTTCATTAAATTTAATTAATAAGAAGTTGGAATCAGCACCCCTGCTCTTCAAAATCATCTCCAATTTGACATCGGTCAACCCTTACTCCATTGAAAAAGCACCAGCAATTCGTGTCACTATCGTTAGCATGTTGGTGAAACTCTGTTCCCAGAAGTCGAACTACTTGCAAATGATGATGGGACTTCATCTGCATGCCTCGGGATGTCCAAAGCGTGTGATAAATTTGCTCGCTGTGAGTGGTCTATCGGTGTCACATATGACGATCTGCACAGCCCTCAGATCGTTAACAAGGAATTCTCTTCAGGAGGTTCGTTCCCAAGTTAGGAAGCGCCCATGGTACTTGCTGTATGATAACATTAATATGGCCAATCGGAAATATGACCAGCGCAGCAATAACTTAGACTCCTTCGATAATGGGACCACCGCGACCATCGTGCTCGGCGAGGATATTGGGCCAGATCAAGATCAAGATGTACTTCCCATCTCCATTTGCACCCTTATTCCAAGGCAATTGCACTCAAGGTGAGGCACAGACACAAAAACACGACTGAAGTGCATAATCAGTCTACCTTTTTTTTTTTTTTTTTTTTTTTAGCTAATCGTTCTGATAATGCCGTAGAGATGTCACTCGGTTCCATTTGATCGACGTTCTTCAGCGGCATTTCACCACCTACGACTGCTCGATGGATGCCCCTTCAATAGAGCCCCTTGAAGTAAAGGAGACAAAAACATACCCGTTGCCTGCGTTGAAGATCGATCAATCAACTATATCAGGCAACATTGAGATCCTTGAGACAATAATGAGAGACACGCTTCAGCTGCCTGAAGAGTGGTTCACCGACTATACAAAAGTTATAGTTGCGGGGGATCAGCTTACCATATCCAGAATAGCATCCTTGCAAGAGCTACGCAGAGAAGATAGAACAAGCTTCGATCGAATGCAATGGGCGATTCCTGTGATACAGCTCTTTCACCTCCAAATGGTTCTCTGTGGTACAATCCTTCGTACTCATTATGGGTCCTTTTCATCACCAGGGTCTCTGGGTTTTATTATATCCATGCTGGGGCGAAAGCGACTTGGCCGTGATACATCCAACTTTCACGCCGCAGACGAACTGATAAGGCATACTTTCGATGCAATGGTAAGACGGCTATGGGAAGTTGAGTTTGGGCTAAATATCAGCGACATGCAGGCTTATGAGTGCAGGCTAGAGAACTATGGCAAGTCGGACAATATTTTAGGCAAAGTTTGCGAAGGGGTCGACGCTGTCATACAAAAGTGGTTGCGCAACGCACATCAGATCGCCGAGGAAAGCGGCAGTGCGAATGCAAACGCGGCTTTGTTTATCAGGGATGCTCTTGTTTATATCGAATTGGGTGCAGCCATAAAGGCTGGGGACATCGGACGCATCCAAGATGTGCTGGGAACGATAACCGTCATGTTTCAAGCTGGAGGAATGAAAAACTATGCAGGCGAGCTCTTGCGTTTGACATATGGGATCCACTACGGCTGGTCTGCACAACGGAGGAAGGCTATTTTGTCCTCCTTGCTGATAAATACGAAGGGCAAGGAGAATGGGAGGATCCCTGCGGATTTGTACCAAGAGCACAATAACCTGCTGACAAAAGTCATTCATGCAGCGAAGGGAAGCAATATGTCCTGGGAGACATTGGCCAATTCAATATCTACCAACATTCGTCTGTTTTCGAAGCTCAAGTCGGTGCTCGAGTCACAGTACAACATGATTCCCAACAGTACTCGACACTCACCAGTTTCTGTCGATGAAGATATCATAAGAATTGTAGCTCATCTTCGTGACTATAATATTCTTGGCAGAGGTTCCTGTCTGGGCAGCAGCCATATTCCGATTACCACAGATTTGTATTGCGAAGGCTTTGAAAAGCTGGTAGCAGGACGCTTCCAAAACATTGTTAAGCACATTTCCGAACGAAATAGTACCGAAGACATGGCGACTGTTCTCGCAAGCCTTGCGATAGAAGATCAACAGGTGGAGTCGTATATTACCTCCTGTTTCCCTGAAAACATGCAGACAGATGGATACGATAGCCCAGATTTAGATGTGATAGCAGATGATGAATACGACTTCTCTGACCTAGATGAGGCATTTAGGGAATAGTGCAATGTCCCCGTCATGGAGGTCCATTTTCTTTGAATCCAGACAGTAGCTTCACATAGAAGCTTACTCTGTACAGGAGCAAGGATCAATCCTCCCGCATTTATACCTCGTCCCCTGCCCTGTCTCCAGCTCCAATTATGTTCTCATTTCTGGTCCTTTCTCTGCTCTTATTCTTTGCTCCAATATCATCCTCATCAGCATAAGCCTTGTGAGAACCTTCGCACTTTTGTCGTCCCAGCCTGTATCATCTCAAGTACCACTTCTACTGTATCATTTTGTAATTTATTATTGTCTGTATCATATTGCAATCTATTGTCCTAATCATGTTCATCACATTGTAATTTATTGTAATACCATTCTATTGTATATAATTCAGTGTAGACTAGGTTCCTTCTTTTTCATAATGGTTCTTTTATCTTCACCCATTTAGTCTTATTTATTGTATAAATATCGTCTTTGTCGTCATTTAATAAAAATCGCAGAAAGATAGTATAGAAGCATGGCGGGAGGGAGACATAATCTGATATGAAAAAAAATGTAAAGGACTCCGCGTTGATGATGATAAAATTACTCATACGTCTTTCACGGTTGTAGTATTCTCTTTAGCTGCGCCTCAACGTTGACTGTGATAGTACCGGTGTTGATACGAGTCAGTTCTGTTTGTATTTTGTCTGCAAGACCGCTCAGCTTTTTATCAACCTCCGCCGAGACAGGCCTTGTCTCTTCCGCCTTCATGACTTTGACCAATTGCTCCAGATTTTTGTAAATCCCGCCATTACCTTGCTTGGCATGCGGAATCAGGGCCAAGTAATCCTCCACCTGCTTCTTCAGCACAACGCCCTTGTCACTGTAGAGTTCGTAGAAAATATAGGCAGCAAGCTTGAGGCCTGACCATCCCTTCTGCTGATGCTTGAAATGCCACAAAGTCGCCAACAGCACTGGACTGGTGAAGGGCGATTTAAACTGAGGATGTACGGCAGCGTGCTTGCCGTACGTGGCCTCTTCGTCAAAGTTGGACCGCGTCTGACGCTCCACATTGTTGTACAGGTATTCCTCACTACCTTCTTGAGCCATATGTGCGACTCACTGTGAGGATTGAAAACGATGTTATGTGGCCCCACAATAACTTTGCCACTCGTCAGCACAACGCCCATCGTCACTAGAGCACTCCATGCGGTTGTTCCAATCATCAGCTGGCTGGTACGATTGAACAACTGACTGGCGACCTTGACCACCTTGCTACCTGGAAAAGCCACGAATGCATCGGCATGGGGGTCCTCGGACTGAAGACGGCTGTACACCTCCACCTTAAGACACATGATAATGTCGTTACCAGACTGGATCAGACAGCTCTGCAACTTCCTTGCCACCTGCTCGCTGTTACCTAAGAACGGCATGTGCCAAAACTAGTCGTTATCCTTCGCCAGCTCGTACTCCTCCAGCTTCACCAGCCGACCGTAAGGCTGAGGCTTCAGAGCCATCTCCAAGTCCGCGTCCTCCAGTGTCCTTTCTTGTTGATGGTTCAAAGGGCTCACCAAGGCGACTTCCCTTCTTTCTTAAGTATATAGGCTCGGGGAGCAAGCGCAAAACCAAACAGCTTCTCGCCGTCCATTAACTTTATCGATATTGACATAAACATATTCTTGGCAAATTCAGCACTAGCAACATGCTTCACGTTGTCGATAAGCTCCATCTCAAATAAACGCCAGTCCTCCTGAGACACGCTAACCGGCCATGATTCGCATTTGAGGGAGTGGCTCGCAAGAGCCGCAACGTCTTTCAAGGAGTTTTGTTTCTTCGCTTTCTCTGTCATCTTCATCGGCTCCTTGCACCACGAACACGGCCGCGGGAACACGAGTTTGCTGACCATTGGACACTTAAGGAGATGGTCCTTCAGTGACCTGTGGGTCTGGACAGAGTGGTCGTAGCATTCACACTTGAGGGTAGAATTCGTCCGCGGGATCCATCGTGCGACTCACTCCGATGGTTGCGAAGAGACAGGGCCGAGGAAAGCCCACTCATACAAAGATAACAAAAAACCTTGGCGTTAAACTTAGCTATGGGTCCAATAGGTCAGATGAAGGTGCCCCCAGTTTATACGACACTCGTCAATCCATGTTTGAATGCGTGTATGATCTTGCGAATGCGTGTTGTTTACACATTATTGTTTTTTTTTTTTTTTTTTTTTTTTTTTTTTAATAAAAACGATGTGCTTCTAACACCCTCAGCTTCCCTTTTTTTGTTGCACCTTTTTTTTACACCTTTTTTTACACCTACGCCTTTTTTTACGCCTTTTTTTACACCTTTTTTTACACCTTTTTTTGCACCTTTTTTTTTTTTTTTTTTTTTTTTTTTGATATGGTACACTCTTTTTTTAACATCTCGGCTAACGCTTCAGTTAATGCGCTTTATACCTTCAGTCATGTTTCCAGCAGACACCTAACGTTCTCACCCAATGCACCTCTTTTCCTCATTTTCCGATTACATGTCCAACGACCTAATTCAACTCTACTGAAGTCCTCTCTTTTTTCTAGTCATTAAAGCTTACAGCAATAGACGAGTTTGTGAGTGATCCTTTCCCAAGCTTGCATTCGTCACTAGGCTCAAACCTTCAGCCTTCAGCACCTTTACACGCACTACATGAGTCCCCCATTGTCATAAAATAATTACATTTTATAGTATATAAAAAAATAATAAATAATAATTAAGGATTTTATTTCTCAGCGGAAATTGGTTATAACTCGATTTCGAGGTCGCCATGTTGCTTAGCAATACCATACACGGTATACTGCGCCGGATGGTCCATATTGCGGACATACTCGGGTAGCTGGGTTTTCGTTGGACCTCTTATATTGCTTACGCCAGCTGGACTCTCCTTTATCTTGTCCACAGGAGTAGTGGGGTTTAGGTTATGGAAAGGATACCTTGTGCTCTATTAACATTGTCTGTAATATTAAAGGGACAGGCATCTCTCATTAACCATTTATACATACAGACTTTACACTGGTTGCATTTACTTAAATACTTGTAGCTTAGCTTTATTTTATCTTCAGAGTTGAGCCATTGACACTGAAAGCAAGGCCGATCTTTTGAAAGCCTCTTCTTCCACTGAGCGTAAGGTGGAAAAATTCATGTGCCAAACCTGATTCAATTCAAGTAGTGAGTTGTTTCAGTCGATCGATACCACAAATATATTTTTTTATGCTTCAAAACTCTGGTGCCTGAGTGTGACCTCTAACTCTGTCAAATTGCACTTTTATTAATGTCGATGAAAAAAAATACTATTTTGTAGATGGCTCTACGGATGTTCGAGCTCTCTTACTATGACGAGGAGAACTGTTTGGCTCGCTAGCAGTCTCCTCTTGATCGACAGGATGCTTGGCTGGCACAACCGTCTTATATAGCTCTATCCATAGAGCTGCCCTTTCCTCCAAGCGTTTACTATGAGGCGCTTCCACGCCAACAGCGGTCAGCTCAGTGAAAACCTTGCGCAGACCCCTAGCTGCATTGACTCTGTGGTGCTTGCAACCACAGGCGCCTCAGCCACTCTATGTTGTTGTTGCAGAGTAGCCCTTGCTTTTTTGGCGGTCTCCCAATCCTCCTCCGAGACCAGCCGAAGCTTGAGCTTCTCCAACTGCTTGAACAACGATGGCTCATGCAGACGGAATAGCGTGAAGCCTTCACGCTTTAGCACATGGCCCTTGGGTGTCCTTGCCTCTTGACCCTCGAGTACCAACCATTCTCGAGGATAGACTTCATCCCCGTCCTGATACTCGGCTGGCAAAGGGTCAGACCGCCCGCGGATTGAACACTGGTACGGATCCAGGAAAAGTTTACTATATACACTTAACAGGTTTTCCGTGGACACTGGTTTGAAAGGCACTAGCCTGCCACGGTACTCGTTTGGATCGGATTGAGTACTCGATGACACCTCGTTAACGTTGGGAGTGCTCTCTACTTCGTCACGAGTGCGTTTCCTGCTAGTGCTAACTGCAGAGGAAGAAGAAACGATGTTGTTAGTGGAAGACATGTGTAATAGGTAGTGAAGACAAAAGGTGATTTTATTATAAATATTAAAACAAGCCTTTTTATAGGCTTAAGGCTATATACTGTTACAACATGCGAAATGGTTTCTAAGAAAAAAAATTTTTTTTTCTGTTTCTAGCCTGGGCCCCATATTTCTCTTCTGGAGCCGATGACAAAGTTTCGATTTTTGCTGGCCAAGTTAACTGGTCAAGAGAATAATATAAAAAAAAAGTTCACATAAAGATATTAGTGGACGTGCAAAAAAATCAACCGACGGACTAAAGTGGTGTAAGAGTGTTGGGGTACGTACCGCTTTTCTCAAAACTACTGGACACATGTGGTGTAAAAAAGTTGGGTATACGCACGCAACTTTTTTTAACCAGAGGGCTAATCCTTTCAACTATAAGAATTTTGTAAAGTAAACCATTTGTATTTGAAAGAGTCTAGAAATTAAAATTTAAAATTTAAAAAAGGCCAACATGAAAGAAATTCACTCTCTCACCTTCTCATCCACATCAAGTTTTGGGATGCCTAAAGCTAAACAAAAAAAACTCAAGGCTATCACGGCTATCACGGCTATCACGCATGGAGCAGCCCCTCCTCCTTACTATGGTAAAGAAAGCCATTCTTCCTCTGCAACCGCCAACATTTACATCAAACCACTTTTTGGCAACAAGCTGTGCATCGTCTACATTGCTACACTGACAGACAATGGCATGTTCAAACCGCCCGGGGAAGGATGTGATGAAATTGGGCAACCAGGGTTTTCTCGGCATGTCCACAAATGCCATGCGTGCCATACGATGATTGAAGAAATGTTGACGAAGAAAAAAAAAGGTCCAAAAAACGCCTCGTTTGCGTTACTGCCTGACCACCAGAGCCGGAACCACCATTATCTCGACTCGAACCCGATCGTCATATCCACAAAACTCCTTAATCCAACGTATTCCAGCGAGGCATCCTCTGTTCTACCAGATCCCAGTGAGATATCCTCTCCTCCCCCAGATCCTAGCAAGACATCCTCTTCTCCTCCAGACCCATTTTCTCCTCAGTTAGATCACATCACGGAAGCTGTCTCGCCAGATCTCACCTCAGAAGAGCTACAGTTCACAGCCCAACCCTGGGCAAGTCGCTCTGTCACCCCCTGTTCGGATGAGCTCCTGTCGCGAAAACAGAAGCGTATATTAGATGGAATGGACTTGGCACCCCGCGTGGCTCCACCAGGGCGTTCTGAAACCCCCAGCAAGTGTGGTAGTGAAACTGCATCTCGTCTAAGAGCACTAGAAGAGGGTATCTGTAAGTTAGTTGATATCAATTCGATTCAGTTGAGAACAACAGAGAACAAGCTTTCTGATATCTGTACTTTTTATTTTTTATTTTTTTAATTTTTTTAATGTTATTTTTGCCTAATGTGCTTTGCCATGTCTACTTGTGATCTGCACAGCTGAGATGAAGAGAATGCAAAGCGCCATATTAAGCGAACTAAAAAAAAATGACCGCACCTGAGGCCAAGCATGGATGATTTTAGGAGAGTTCGACTAACTCGTTAGTTTTCTTTTTTTTTTTATTAATAAAAAAAATCTGTGTTTTGCGGACATGGACTTCTCTCATGTTTGCCCCTTTCATGGGATACAGGCGTTTTATTAAAGATAACGGTTACTTAATATCAGAGCTTGTTTTGGAGTTTGCCAAACAAGCGGTTCGGAGCCAACTTTCTTTTGTCCTGCATGAGTTGTTTTGGCTGTAAACTACTTCACTTCCTCTTGCAATAAACCTATTTGTATCACGACAGTCTAAGCCCAACTCATCTTCCCTATTTGTGGGGGAACAATCCGACGCTTGCTGAACTCTGCTTCAGTTTTAGTAGGAAGATCCGACATCAAAAGATCAAAAAACAATGTTGTTTCTTGGCTGTCACTAGCCAGACTATTGACAAATTTTCTTGCAACTGGGTGGATGTTAAACGGACTCTTCCCTTGAAGCACAAAAAGAGTGAAGTGAAAATTGGCCACAGGTCATCATTTACTCCACAATCCAGTGCGTTGTCGCTGAAAAATATTTAGGATAGATAGTAGACTGTCAAAAAGTAAGTGAGAATAAGACGTGGGTCCACACACCACACCCATGGATTATTTTATTCATTTCTGGTAGAGAGACTTGTATCAGATAGCTACATATCTATCTGTAATAATACAACATGGTTTCGCATGTCAGCGATTTGTCGCGTCTTAGTGTGACGCATTATTGCCACTGGTTTCTACCGCTATTTTTATTTTTTATCGATCAGTTTTTTAGTCGGACCATTATTATTGCATATTGAAATATGCAACAACTTTCCCTTTTATTGAGGAATGAGGCACGCATTCCAGGCACAGAAACGGTTTGAGATTAGACTCAAAGAAGGATCGCGAATGCTATGCTTAATTTTTTAACTTTTTAATTTTTTAATTTTTTTTTTTTAAGCTTTTTCCTGATAGATTTCTGAGATTTAGTACGCTTTATTACAAACTAAAATGTTTCAACAATCAATTGGGACAGATGACACTATGTTAGCTGCCATTGGGGTTTCCACGTTTGGAGAAGTCAAAAGAGGTCATATTATGGAACGCGATCTTTGGCTTTGCGGTAGGCCGTGGTTTTTGAACACGGCCATTCCGGCCAATATGGGACTCCTTCTTTTGGAGCTGCGGTTGCATTTCAGGCTGGCACGCACTATCGATGTCCTTATTTAAATTGATAAGGAGATTGGCGAGTTCCGTTAAAATGTCGTCGTTTATAAAGGTCCAACCGGTAATTGATGTTACCGATTCGGGCGACGTAACATTGCCAAACTTTTCGCCTAATTTATCGACCAACGCATCCGTTAGCACGCAAGAAAGCCTTAACCATGGGCAAGCTGGCTCGTAATCCCTTTTGTAAACCATCAATCTCCACTTCTTAATAGCCTCTTTGGCAGCTTCCTTCTGTTCTGCCGTACGCCGAACCTTTGGTACTGTGTCAACACGAATTTCATTGAAAGAAAGTTGCAGCGGCTCAGAAACTGGACGGCAGATGTCGCAACAGTTCTCATTAGGTTGAGGCTTATTGTCAAAGATGTCATTGAGGACTTTCCGCCGACACCCTTTAGTCATAATGTAATCGGCGAGGTCCTCATCTGGAAACTTGGTACCAACGGACGGTGGTGGTACTAATAATACACCCTGACCTTGAAGTTGCGGGTTGCGAGCTGCACGACCAAGACACTGTACAAGAGCCGAGATTGCGGATGGGCACTTGTACTGCACAACACGAAGGACATCACTAATGTCACACCCCATCCCGGCAGCTTCTGTAGCCAGCAAAATGAGGATATCGCCACGCTTGAAGTGTTCCATAGTTTCTTGCTTGTAACCTTCAGAAAAGTCGGCGTGATATTCAGCGATCTTGAACTTGCCCTCTGCTAACTGTTTCAAATGCTTATACCAATATCTAATCTCGTCCTTGGTCTGAAAGTAGATGATAGTTTTTTTAAGATCAAGGAGGAGAAAATCAAGGTGCTTGGACTTATCCTTAGAGCTAAGATGCCGGACTTCCAACCTGATGTTGGGGCGATCGTTACCGACGTTGATAATCTTGACATCAGGTTTGAATTGGACCAAGCTTCTGAGCTTCTCTAGAACCATTGGTGGAAGGGTAGCTGAAACAGCGATGAAAGCTACACCACAGGAGACCTTTGAGCGTAGCTCCGCAATACGGCCATAGGAAGTCCTGAAACTGTCGCCCCAATTGCAAACACAGTGAGCCTCATCCATGACAACTGCCTGTAGCCGCTTTTGCCATTTTGGATTTGACCAGAGTTTCGTCAGAATAGGGCTGTCGAAGATAATCTCTGGCGTCATGAAAACAGCCCTATATTTCCCATCGGCCACGTCGCCGATCGTTCCTCGTGTGGTAGCCCCTCCACTGAGTAATGCGACGCTACTAATCCCCAGCTTTTGAAGGCTCTGCTGCTGCTCCTGTATCAATACCCTCAGAGGAGAGATGATGATAATGATCCGATCTCTCCAAATTACAAGTGGGAGAGTGTAGACAAGGGTTTTACCCCAACCACATCCAGCAATAAGAATGCAGTCTTGACCACTGCCAATACATTCGACAACATCCAGCTGCAAAGTCTTGGGGGTGACCTTGAATATCTTCTTGCATTTTTCAATGGCTTTGTTTCGATCAAAAGGCTTATTATCGATGGCTATTTCATTATTGCAGCCGAATAGCTCGGCCGATCCTTTAATGTCATCTTGAGTCGGCACTTTCGACATTTTGAACAGATTCCTCAGCTGCTCTGGTGTACTAGAGATTAAGGATGAAGAAGTATATGGAAGGTAACTGTGAGATTTATAGACAATTTGATATTTGACACTGATATGGGTAGTAAGTATAGAAAACGCACAAGCCAATGTAACTCCTATGGTCGACCAGCGAAGGAGTGTTGCTAGGATTCATCGTAAGTTGTTTGTAGAGGGGTGGAGTGTAGGAAGTGAAGAGATAAGTGTTTGAGAGAGGTAAGCCGAGAAGCGAGAAAGAGAAGCGGAAGGGAAGCGAGAAAGAGAAGCGCGAAAGAGAAGCGGAAGGGAAGCGATTAAGTGAGGTTAAGAAGTCAAGCCCATTCAGGTTTATGAAACAATATCACAATATGTTACAAAAATAAACAAAGACTTTTTTTATTTTTTATTTTTTTTGCTAGAAAACTATGGCATGCAGCAATTGTGAATAGAATATTCACCTTGAGCTCAGGACTCAGACTGTGAAGGGGATTGGAGGTGGAACGCGATATTAAAAAAAAAAAAAAAAAAAAAAATTATTATTGTGCATGAATTTTTTATAAGTATAAATACTTATAAAAAATACAGCCACTAGTTCTGTCCCTTGCATATACGGAAGAATATTCCCTCAAGTGTATTATTTATTTCCTTTTTGAGCTACCAGCTAATAAGCGAAGATTTTTTCCCAGCCCCTTCACTTTAGGTGACTCAAAAAGGAAATGGAATTTCCTGTCACCTTTATAAAGTGAAGAGGGATGGGTACGAGCCTAGAGAAACTTGTATCTGAAAGTAGAGGCTCATACCGATGCCATTTTTGGTAACTCCGTCATCAATTACACAAGGTTTATTAAGTAGTAGGCTTATAATTGACAGAAACCTCTCTAAAAGAGATATCGATATGAGTCTCTATCTGAAAGACATTTCTTATTAAACCAAGTTTCGGAAATAAGAGAAATCTTTCTCCTTGCATGGACCCTGTCACTAACGGGAAAAAAAAAGGAAACTCAAGTCTCAGAGAGTAAAGCCTCATAACTCAAAATCACTTGTCTTCGACCAGAGCAAGGGTAAAACTTGCATCGTGACCCTATTTCCCTATCCAAATTGAAAGAACGCAAAAAAGATTAGTGGTAAACCTCTATTACACACACGCTGACATAATAAATCAATTAAAATAAAATAAAAATAACATTGGTTCCAATACGGATGACATTTTCCTTGAAGGAGCTCATCAGGATCTAGCCTGATTGGATATATGGGTGGGAGAGTAATAAAGACTAAATTTCGCAACACTGCTCCATGCGGCGGACATATGCAAATTAAGAAGGAAAATGATGCCATAAAATTAAGGAATGTCAAAATGTCTCTGAAAACAGATCTGCTCTAATGGACAAGAGATGTTGCGTGTAGAGAAATAGAGTTATCTTTTTTATAATTGGCTCTCGCGACTATAGCGCCATGCTCGCAGACCCATTTTTCATATAAAAGGCATCATTTGCGTTGTGGCTCGCTCTTTTTTACATTATCGGTTCCTATCCTTTCCTGGGTTCAAGTATAATTTGAAAAATTTTTGGGCGAGATGGCGCGATCTGGACAAACCAGATCGGCTCATTAATTACAAAGGGTATTCCATCGTCGTGCCCCCCTTCCTTGACGCCATGTACAGTGCCTAAAGAAGTCTTCGGAAAATATACAGTCATGAAGCGCTTTTATTGATTAGGATTCAAGGACTAATCCATCTGATAATTGTTTCATGGAAGTGAAATCCATGTTCTTTCATTCATTTCATTTTTTTTTTTTTTTTTATAAATACTAGAATCCGAGCCTCGTTATCCCTGGCAACAAAGCCAAGTAATAAACTCTTCCTTTTCCTAACTAATCTTTTAACATAAGTCATGAAGACCTCTATCGCCTTCCTGGCCCCTATAGTCATCCTCTCCTTTTCGAAACTCGTTGCTGTCCAATCCCAATCTTCTGATCGCAATGGACGTGGCCATGATCACCATAATCAAAAACCCAACTTTTTGGTCTTCTTGACGGATGACCAAGACCTCCACATGAACTCCCTGGACTATTTACCACTGGTCCAGAAATATATCCGGGATGAAGGCACAGAGTTCACTAACTATTACACCACTACTGCCATGTGTTGTCCTAGCCGTGTCTCACTCTGGTCCGGACAATTTGCACATAATCATAACGTCACGGATGAAGCGCCTCCACATGGTATGTCAAGAGGCAAAAAAAAAAAAAGGATAGATAGGATTGTAGCATACGAATCAATGCCTTATTTTAATATTGTTTTTTATTTATTGGTTCTAAAAGGTTCCTACACTAAATTCGTGGCCCAGAACCTGGATCAGAACTGGCTTCCGGCTTGGTTGCAAAAGCAGGGATATTCCAATAATTACATTGGGAAATTTATTAACGGTGTCTCTCCAACCCTAAAGCATGCCCCCAAGGGGTTCGATAAGGACCATTGGGAACCTCTCGTTGAACCTAATATCTATACATTCTATTCTCCAACCTTTTCAACAAATGATGGACCTCTTGAAGCTCACTCCGGTGTTTATCAGACAGACATCATTTCTGATAAATCCATTGCTATCTTGGATGGATTGGCTCAAAACAAATCTCAGCCTTTCTTGTTCGTTATCTCCCCTACAGCTCCTCATGATGAAGTCTGGGTCAATGGTACTTCTGGCGTTCTCTTTACACCTCCTATCCCTGCAAAGCGTCATGAGGGCTTATTCAAAAACGTTAAAGTTCCACGCGTACCCAATTTCAACCCTGATGTCAACGACAAGCCTTCTTGGATCGGTGCTCTCCCCAAATTGCCAGACTCTGAGATTGATCGGATAGACGCTAAATATCGTGCTCGCCTTCAATCTCTTCAAGCCACAGATGAATTGGTCGAGCGCGTAATTAAGCGTCTAGAACACAATGGGCAGCTCGATAATACCTACATCGTCTATACTACCGACAATGGCTATCATTTAGGGACCCATCGCATGTATGCAGGGAAACAAACTCCTTATGAAGAGGATACAAACATTCCTTTCATTATCCGTGGACCTGGCATCGCCAAGGGTAAGAAGAGCAGCGCTGTCGCCACACATACCCATTTCCCTGCTACGGTCTTGAAGTTGGCGGACCTACCTATCCCAGATGAATTGGATGCTCATTCGATCCCAGTTTTGGAGAACAAGGCCATCTATGGAAAGGATCAGCCTACAGAGGCCTTCGCAGTCGAATTCTGGAGCAATGCCTTCTTTGAGGATGCCATCGGTCGATTCAACACCAACGATTACAAGTCCGTTAGGTTGATTGGTCAAGGCTACAACCTGTTGTACACAGTTTGGTGCACCGGTGAAAGGGAATATTACGATTTGGTAAAGGATCCCTTTCAGGTGAAAAACATTTACGAGGAGACTCCTTTTAATGTGTTAGATCGCCTGGATGCTCTGTTGAACGTCTTGAGGACCTGCAAGGGTCCTACTTGTAGAGATCCTTGGTCGGTGATTCATAGCGAGCACCTTGATAACAAGGCATTCTCCAACAAAAAGAGCCATAAACGCGTCCGGTCCTTGAAGGATGCTTTGGCCAAGAAATATGACGCTTTCTATGCCAGCCTGCCAAAGTTCACATTCAAAAGTTGTATGCAGTATTACCTTCCTGCAAACGAAATCACCGTCCCTGCTTTTTAACACCCCAATTCATAGAAACAGTGGTACACTTGTGAATAATAGATAATGCAGTCCATCAATAAAAGTGCAAAGAAAAGAGTGAGAAGCGTTCTAAGTGAGGGAAAGCAAAGGAATCAGTGATAGCTTAGTTAGTCTACCGATAATGTTACAGCTATTTTATTTCCAGAAGAATAAGATTATCCTGATTTGTGCAAGATGACCAGAAAAGACGTAGACAAGAGAAAAAGAGAGCAACAAGACAGAGATAAAAAGAAGGATGGTCGGGCTTCTTTATAAAAATATACATGTATATATATATTTTAATTAATGTGCAAGGAATTCTTTGCTATCCTATTCACTAGCGACTCCCACAAACGGCATCTCCTGTCCATGTCCTGAACGTTTCTCATCTACTGCGCTTACGGTTACCTGTCCAAATACAAATGTTTCCTTCTCAACTATCTTGGACTTCATGCCATTCTTCTCAGCCTTCTTATCTTTATTCTCATTTTCACCACCTTCACCACCATTATCATTTTCGCTGTCCTTATCATCGCTATCCTCATTGTCATTGTCATTGTCATTGTCATTGTCATTGTCATGTCGTCTGTGGTTTCCAGAATTTCCTGGCGGTGGTGCCAATGTAGAGGTGGATGAGAGCGCGGATGAAGAAACAGATCGGGGTGACCGATGGTTTTGCCTGGCTATTGACTCATCCCCTACAATCTCTGTCTCTACCTCAACCTCAGCTTCAGTAAAAATAGTCATCGTCGTTGTATCCGTATTCGCGCTTAAGGCCAGCGTGGGCGTATTAGAGCTGTTAGCTTGAAGGCTCTCCTCCAACTTGGATGATTCAACTGCACGTTCACTAGATCCGTCCTCATCGGGATCTTTTGTTCCTTGCTCTTCTTGTTTGGACTGTCCTTCATCTGGGACAATGCCGTCATCACTTTCAGCCATGTCTTCTACTTCAACTATTTCGTGTGTATGGGGATCATGTGGGACGTACCCGTATCCAAACATCGGCTAGTTATATATAAAAGTTAAAGAGAAATAATACGAATGAATTCGCTGCAATCCATGTATCAATATAATAAATTCTTTCTCTTCTGCTTCATGATCCTCCCATTACCTGAGGGTAGATGTCTTCTGCTTGGATATACCCGTAGGCCAGGCCATCAAATCCGATCAACGGTACCATTCCTTCCATCCCATGTGCCATCCCTATTCCATGTACTTCACCGGGGGGTATGCCAGGAGAAATGGCTGTGGGGTGTGGGCCAGGGATCATCCCAGCTGCTGGCATAGGCGCTCCACTATGTCCTAGATGGTGACCCGGATGCCAGGCCATGGGGCCATGAACAAATGGGCCGGGGCCAGGCACATATGGGTATCCCATATATCGGGGCATCACTGGATATCCGTGAGGAGGGAATGGTACGTGATATCCTGCGCCTGGAGGCGGCGGCAGACCTGGTTGTCCTGTGTACATATTGGAGCTGTGCTGAGGAATTATGTGGACATTCCCTCCTGGAGCCTGAACTCCCTGGGAGTGGGGGCTCTTTCCTCTCCTTGATCCGCCTGGGTACTCTTGTTGCTGCTGGGTAGAATTAATATTATTTCCTGGCGACGCGGGTCCTGCAGGTGATGTGTTGTTGCCTCCTCCATTTGAACCATGCCTATTGCTATATCCTTGTTCTGCACCAGGAGATGTTAGAGACGACGACGACGACGATGGTCTAAAGGAGTTTGAGTAGCTGTGCTGCTGTTGCTGTGGTTGTTGATGATGACTACGCCGTGGCGCGTGAGAGGAATGAAATGGTGGCTGATGTTGATCATATCCTCCATTAGGATTTCCACTACTGCCATGATTTTGCGATGTAGGATGATAGCGCCCTCCATATTTACCACCACTTTGTGGTCCATGACCACCTTTACGTTCCTGATGGTAATAAGTGCTTGGATGCATCGATCCATGCCCTCCATATCCTCCAGGGCCTCCACTGCGGTAGTTGTGTTTTCCAGGCCCCCAGCCACCTGTTCGTTGCTGATCAGGACAATGATCCGATGAATAGGGCCCCTGAGACGTGTTAGAGCTGTGGCTACTGTGCGATCCGTAATGACCTCCATGGCGTGATGATGAACGATAGCCGGCTGAGTAGGGGTAGCTTCCATCGCCTCCGGATTGTGTTCTGTTCGACGCATGCAGTGGCGACCCCATGTTCTTATTGCACCAGCTACCTCCACTAGTGCTTCCTTGTGTTCGAGACGGATCCAAGGATCCTCTTCTATCACCGCCTCCCGACCCAGCTGATCTTGTGCTCATAATACTTGACCGTCTTGATGATGCACTTCGTTGAGACTGTAGGGGCGCTAATGTAGAGGAAGCTGAGTCTCCAGCAACACTTGACCGCCGACTTCCTCCAGCTTCAGAATTTGGTCTACTACCGGCGCCATTTCTTCCACTCCTTCCACGATGCCGACCGCTATTCGTGCTGTTACTAATACTAGAAGCGGTGATATTACCGGTGGTAGCTGCGGTTGAGGTTGTAGTCGTGTTGTCGTTACTATTCCTTTCATTGCTAGTGCTAGGCTTCTGAAACAATTTAATGAGTTGCTCACCAACTGATGCCGCCACCTCCGTTCCGTCCTTGGATACTTTGATCTCACGGTTTTCATACAAAGGGTTGAGCATGTGCGCTGTTTTTGTAAAAGGAACTCTATGACTGAAACAGGAAACGAGCAGTATTTAATAGTAATTTATTTATAAGGTAGGCTTTTTTTTTTTATAAAAATAAAAAAAAAAAAAAAAAAAAAAAAAAACTTACACTTGGATCCAGTGAATAGGAAACCGTATCCCCCAAGATTTAGTAGTTGTAGAGGCCCGTGCAATGGCCTCCGCCTCCTCATTTGTAATCTTGCGCCCTTCTTTCTCTGCTTGCTCAATCTCATCGAGCATTGCAGCTTTCATCTCAGGTGACAAGGGTTGATCAAAGACAGGCTTCCATATTTCTCCAGGCAAGGACAAGAGAGAAGCTTCCTTTTCAATCGATATGGAGTCCATCATCCTATAGATATATAAATATATATAACAAAAGCGTTAACTTTTTTTTTTTTTTTTTTTTTTTTTTTTTTTTTTTCAGTGTCTGTTCTATGCCATGGGAAACCTTTTGTTATATTACCGAGCATAGCCAAAAAATTCACCGCTCCTGTTCGCACTGAACACAAGGTACACGTTTTTCGTGTTCTACTCATTTCACAAACAGAGGCCAGGATAAATAGATAGTGATTAGTATATCCACCGATAAATCGTTGATTGGATGCGATGCATCTTTTGTCCAATCTCTCATTTCGAATGATGTGGTAACTGGCAAAATAAAAGAGGTAAAGTTTTCTGCGTAACAAACAAAGAAAAAAAAAGGAAGGGGTCAATCCGTTAAATCTTATTTTGCACTTACAGCAAATGCCTCATTCAAAATTGGTACGAGATGTTCCTGTGTCGCCCAGAGACCATATTGTACACTGAGCTTTAGATCTTCTTCATTGAGGCTCTTGAGGATAAAGTACCGTGCTTCTGCATAATCCTTGGATGCTGATGGCGAGCGTGCTTTTTTGGAGCTACTATTACTACCAGGCTTGTTGGTAGTTGGTGATAATTCTCTCTCAGTAATAGACATGTCTATAATATCAATGCCAACGCCGGAGTTACTGTCAGACATGGAGCTTCTACCCACATGTGCTCGTTCAATCCTTGCTTGGTTCTCCAACGCGTTACGATGAGGCTGGTGAGGATGAGGATGTTGTTGGCGGTTGTAGTGACGAGGAACGGAGAGTGAAGGTGCATTGCTATCATCAAGAGGTTTGCTATCCATATGTTGCGCAAACATCACTTGGGGATCAGGACTATAGTACACCATGCCATTATCCGGCAGATAGGGCGTATGTGGTAGATGTGGATGATGTGGGTAATGCCTTGACTGATGAATATGTTGTTGGTGTTGCTGAAATCGATTCGATCCCGATTCAGACGAAGCAGGATCCTTGCGTGGCCTACAGACTAATCGCGTGTTTTTGAATTCTCGATCATGGAACCGACGTACCGCTCGATCAACAGCTTCATGGCTCGAGTAGTTCACAAATGCACAGTTGGACTTGGGGAGGATGAATATACTCTAATTTCAAAAAAAAAAAAAAAAAAAAAAAAAAAAAGTTTTATGTGGAGATGGTACCGTGTTAGCAATATGACAATATGACATTGTATAATGCGAAGCTGTGTCTGCTTGTATCAAAACATTATAGGCATTGCCTGTCCATGCGATATTTTTATGAGTCGTTTCTCTTTTGGACTTACTTCTGGGATATCATGCTGAATGTCGCCTTCTGCTTCCGAGGGCTCAGCTTGAAAGATAGCTTCCAGTTCTTCCACTGTGGTGTCGTTTAGTACATTGCCTACCCACATGGCTTTATCTAGCTCTTTAGGTTTCTTTTGTAATGCGGGTCCAGCATTGTTAGCAGAGATCGGTCGCCACCCTTCCGCTGTCATATAGTACCCTGCTCCGGGCCCTCCGCCTCCTCCACCGCCTGGGTGCTGTGAATAATCGGGTGGAGGGAATCCATGGCCTGGGTAAGGTGGCTTATTAAACCCCCCAGGGCCAGAGTACGACTGTCCAGGTCCTGCTACAGGTCCTGCTACAGGTCCAGCTCCTGTACTTGAAGTACCAATGGCATTGCTCCCATTAGCTCCCCCAGAGACTGAGACTGGATTTGACCCTGGAGGATGTGTGCCTTGGCTAGGATATACCATGGGACGACGAGGCCCAGGTGCTGAAGGAACCATTGGGGTGAGACTGGGACCATAGAAAGGAGGGCCATGTATGCCATACTCGCTAGGATGTCCAGGTCCTGGTATTAGCGGCATGGGGCCATGCACACCACCAGGTCCCTGCCCTTGTTGTCCAGAGTATGGTTTGGATTGACCTGGCATCTGTCGAGCAGGATAGTATGGAGGCGTTGGGTTGGATCGATGAGGATAGGGAGATACGAAGGGGCTAGTATTTGAATGTGAACTACTTTGAGGTAGACCAGGGTAAGGAGAATGATATGGCATAAACGGCTGTTGTTGTTGCTGTTGTTGCTGTTGCTGTGAGGTCGTGGAAGATGATACGGAAGGTGACCAATGTGGTTCAGGCAATATTGTTGTGTTGGGTCCATCATCTGCGTTATCCTTGTTATGGCCGTCATCTTTGATCTGTTTTCTTTCCTGTTCTTTTTGCTCAGTACCGTTGCTGTTTCTTTCTTCTCTATGTTTCCTCTCAGATGCATGGCTGACATTATTTATGGATTGAGAATCAGCATCTGAACCCGTATCTGGGACCATTGAAGAACTGTCAGTGGACGACATCCCTTTTACTGTTGATGTGGTTGTGATTGGGCTTGTTGTTGTGGTAGAAACAGCTGTACTCTGGGATCTTGAGTTTAAGCTATTGTTGGGCAATCGATTTGGGCGTTGTGACGTCTGATGAGGTCCTGTGCGATTTGAGGATGCTGTCGATTTTTTGGTCGTCGGTGGCGCCAGACCATGATTTTTTTCTGGCACTATACGAAGTTGAAGATTTGAATTAACGCGATGATGACCGTTGTCTCCAGATCTTTTGCTGCCAGAACCAGCACTAGCAATGCTAGTATTAATTTCGGTACTAATCTTTTCCGTACTCGTATTTCTACGGAGATTGTGCTTACCTCCTTCCTGGTCACTCTTGTCACCGGAGGAAGATCCAGATAGATTAGGGGAGCCGATACTTTCCATCCGGACCGAGGACTCAAATTGCTGCATATCAGGGGTGGCGATTACCATAGATGTGGACTGTTCAGATAAGTGAGTTGGTTTGGGTGCTGCTGTCCCAGAAAATGAAAGTGGTGTACTAGTAGGTCCGTGGATAGGGACTTGGCCTTGTCCTTGAGTGTGATGAGAGTGTGGATGCTGTTGCTGTGGACGGGGGTGGTGATGCTGATGGCTAGGATACTGCGGAGGATGAGGATGGTGTGGATGCTGGTGTGAAGGTATAGATGACCTAGGGTGCTGTTGACGTGAGTGAGAGTGAGGATGCTGCTGTGAATGATGGTATTGTTGTTGTTGTTGTTCATAAGGTAGACCCATTTGCGGAGAGGCATATCCCGGGAACTGCTCGCCATTGGGTCCGATGTATACAGCAGGAAAATATGGGATCATAGCTTAGTGAAAGGGAACAAAAAAGGCTTTGGAGCTGGGAGTCGGGAAAGTGTGTGACACAGATTAATATGATTTGTGTTTGTGGATAAACACCAAGGTGGCCGGACTTCGAAGGACTAGGGGCGTAATGCTGTTGTGGTAGGGCAGAGAGAAGGGTACATGAACAAATGTGGGCAGGTGCAGCAAGCGCAGGAGAAAAAAAAAAAAAAAAAAAAAAAAAAAAGAAAGGGGAGAGTGAGAACAATGAGAGGGTTGCCCTAATATAATGCCTGAATGCCTTGATGAAATCCTCTTAAATTGCTTTTGTTGCTTTGGCAACTGGCAGCAACGGCTATCTGTTTATGTGTTCTTTGCGTTGGGGACAGATTTTGTCTCTTCTTTTTCTTTTCTTTTCTTGCCTTGTACTAAAGAAAGGAAGAGGATAGACACAAAAGGGAAAAGTGTGAAGAGTGAGTGCAAGCAGAATCAAAGAAGAAATGTTTTTGTGGCTATTCGAGAGGGAGGATAAGGTTCACAAGGCAAGCAAAACAAGATAGTCTGTTTGAATTAGAACTATCAGAACTATCAGTCAAGGAGAAGTTTGGACGTGCCCTGAGCGAAAGATAAAAGAGAAATGAGGGATTGATAGAAAAAAAAAAAAAAAAAAAAAAAAGATAAAAAGAAGCGAGAGCGAGATAGAACACGAATGGAACAGAAGGAGGAAAGAAAGATTGGGAAAGAGTGAAGAGTAAAGAGAGAAAAGGAGAAAGGAAGAGTGAGTTGATTAAACAAAAAAAAAAAAAAAAAAAAAAAAAAGCAGGGTTGAATCGAGTCGTGTCAAGGACGAGGAGACGAAAACACGAGTGAAGAAAAAAAAAAGGAGCAGTGTGTAACAGAGCTGAGACAGGCCCTCGAAATAGAAGATGGAATAAAGAAAGAGAGACAGAGACCAACAAGAATAAGGAAGAAGAAAGAAGCAGTGAAGAGAAGCAGTCGTTCTGTTTAAATGTGTGTGAAAATGTGAACATGTGTCTTTGTACGAGCGTGTGAGTCTGATGGAGCTGTCGTGACAGAAAGAAAGTGCTTAGCCATGCGTCTTGATTAAAAAAAATTGGTACGGAAAAGTTGCCTTCTGCATGTCCAATCCCATATCCCAGATAGACGAGATAAAAAGCACGTACACATCGCATCCAGCCAGTTTTCCAGTAATTTGAACACAAGGACAAGAAACACAAATACGTGTAAATGTAATTGTGTGCACAAATGAATGACCAAATCATTCAAATCATTGGATGATTGAATTTGATCCTCTATCCATGTTCTTGCGAGTGAATGGCGAATATATATGGGAAACAGTTATGAAACCATGCTAATGTTTGAATGGATGTTCATTTACCTACAATTGAGTATTTATTCCATCTAATTCTTGATCAATCTTTACTACTTTTTCTTATATAAAGTGCGCCAGTGGACCAAAGTTTATAACTTAATTATGAGTGTGCCGGAGCAAACAACCTTGATTTTTTCCCACAACTCAAGCAAAATAACTTTCTATGCTTTTCTCTTTCCTTTGTGGTATGGGTGTGGATATAGATTGCAGGAAGACAGGAAGAACAAATTTATCCATCACATGTAGGGGATGAAGGGAAGATGGCAGGTCCATGGGTCTCTCTTTCGACCACGATTGTTTACGACGCGCTGCATCAAATCTTACCAACTGTCAGCCCGCGGAGCAAAGTAAAAATCCAAGTTGTCGGGTCCATGTGCATGTGCCAACGAACTACGATGATGTTGCTTTTCATATTCCGTGATTACCATATATCGGTGATATATCAGATTCTCACCTCCTTCTTCATCCCTGTCAACTTTTTCAATCTCTTTTTATCTTATTATCTATTCACGTTGAATCGAATAAAGCACCTTGACGACTAGTAAAGATACTCACCGCATTCAATATATTAAAACGATATGCTTTTTATTGATGGTAGAATGGTCCGCATTTTATTTATTATTATTAATTTTTTCTTTATTATTTTCCTCTTCATTCCAAAGTCTTTCCTTCCTACTTGCATTTTTCTTATTTTCTAGAGTCGTTAATGTTAAAAGAAAGCAGCAAGAAACAAAGATCAAAAAAAAAAAAAAAAAAAAAAAAAAAAGAAAGAAAGAAAGAAAAATGAAGAATAGCAGTAGACATTGTAAAAGAGAAATAAGAGGAAAGAGCGACAAAGAGTAGAAGGTACAGAAAAAGAAAAAGAGGATGAAAAAGATGTAACGTCCTTGTCGCGTGGCCGTGTCTTTCTGCCATCTGTTTTGTTCTGCCGATGATGATTGCTGTTCTTAAAGTTGTTTGTGTGTCCATGTGTATATATATGAATGTGATGTCCGCGACCCCATTTGTATAAATGATAATGGCAGCAGTAATGAGATATGCTTGTGATACACCTCCATAATCCTTCAAAGAGGTTTCTTGCTGAAATGGATCTTTAGCAGAAAAAAAAAAAAATATATATATATATATATAAGAAAATAAAAGAAAAATGCCGTGGTGGCAGGTTCAAGGCATTTTGCTTGGATGATGTTTTCTCCTCAAAGAACAGACTTTTCCTTCTTCCTCCCTTCTTCTCATCCTCCTCCCGTTATACATCAGCTCAATGCTGATACCTATCAAAGTAAATAACAAAGAATAGTAATGTGAGTTTATGTGCTTAATTTGGTAATCGAATTCCTAAACACGTCCGTGTATGTCGCCAATCACAAAAAAAAAAAGGTGATTGAAAGAGCACATTGGCTGTTGATTGTCGTATAGATGAGCTTATTCATTCTCAGCCTTGATGGCACCGGTTGAGGAGCTTAAAATATATATATATATATAAAATGTTTTCCCGACCCTAGCCCAGTAGAGCTTTGGAGCCGACAACATTTGCAGGGCTATTGAATGTTGTCTTTACTTTGCCATTGTTCC
Source organism: Lobosporangium transversale (assembly GCF_002105155.1). Lineage (NCBI taxonomy): Eukaryota > Fungi > Mortierellomycota > Mortierellomycetes > Mortierellales > Mortierellaceae > Lobosporangium > Lobosporangium transversale. The sequence goes on along the minus strand of NW_019028982.1, from coordinate 480,218 downwards.
AGAAATAATCAGTGTTTCATTGCCTTTTGCTGGGGAGAGGGTATGCATGCTTTTGAGCACGAAGCACTATATAAAAATCCATCGTAGCTTTTCCTTAACGAAGAAACATGTATTTATCTAAACTCTAAACTTACATTCGGTCCGATGGGTTTACTCGTGGATCGTTGCCTTGATCCTGTCCTGACTGAGGCATCCCTTGAGATTGCGGAGGAGGAACCTGAAGGCGACGGCGTGGCTGCTCATGCATGATGGGTATGGCTGGCTGGGAAGTCATATCTTGCTGATCGGTCCTCAATGCTCTCACAGGTTGCTGGTAATATGTCTGGTACTTCTATAAATCCACAATTACAAATCAGTCAATATTGTAAAAAATGAAAAAAAGGGAAAAAAAACGTAGTGAATATATATCTCCTTACAGGCTCCTGTTGTGGAGGTACTTGCTGCTGGACCTGAGGCTGCTGCATCGCCATCTGCTGACTGCGTGTGCTCTCCTTTTCCTATTATTATTATTATTATTATTATTATTATTATTTGTAAATTAATTAGGACCGAAATATTATGATCGCTCGTCTAACAAAAATCGTCGCCATGATTGGCAGAACAGTTGATACATACATATTTGTAAATGGTCCAATCAAAGACATAGTCGTACTGGAAGCCTTCACGGACAAACAGATCGCGGAACAGCTTGCGCAAATAAGAGTAGTCAGGTTTGTCATCAAAGCGAAGTGAACGAACATAATTCAGGTAGATAGCAAATTCCTGAGGGAAACCACGGCATAGTATGTCGGTTGAAGTAGTCATCTTCTTTTCCATGATGCGATCGTACTTTTGTTTCTTGGTCGCAGCTTTTAATCCCTGCCAAGGCAATGAGCCTCTGCAGAAGTACATCATTACATATGACAAAGACTCCAAATCATCACGGCGTGATTGTTCTGTTGATTTTTATAAACAGAAGATATATATATATAAGCGACCATCAGCAAGAGTGAAGTGAGAAATAGGCTTCATTCATCATAGCGCAACAAAACACAAAAGCGAAAAAGCTAAAGAAAAAAAATACACACATACCGACTCCCAAGTGGGTATTGATACTTGCATAACGAGCTGTTCCTGTCAGGTTCTTGTTCTCTCTGTAAGGGATGTGCAGGTGGCTCTTCGGATCACGGTATTTCTTGGCCAGACCAAAGTCAATCACATAAACTTGATTTCCACGCTTACCGATACCCATTAAGAAGTTATCAGGTTTAATGTCACGATGGATGAAGTTCTTGGAGTGAATATATTCAATTCGTGAGATCTATGTACGTTCAATAGTGAGTAATGATAACCAATCAGATTATGCTTTCTTTAGACAACAAAGAAATTATCTGAAATATCTGAGTCCAAAATAATCGAACATTTGGTATTCCCAATAGCTCCATTCCGTTGCTGATGAACATGCAGGCTAGAGCTGTGCCGGAAAGGAGTATTACAAGCATAAAAAAAAAAGAGGAGGGGACATACCAGTTGGTCGGCAAGCAAAAGAACAGTCTTTAGCGAAAACTTTCTACTACAAAAGTTGAACAGATCCTCCAAACTTGGTCCGAGGAGATCCATCACCATAGCATTATAATCGCACTCCGTTCCGAACCAGCGGATGAAAGGGATGCCGATTCCGCCCGCCAATGTCTTATATACTCGTGCCTCATATTCCAGCTGTGGATGCTTTGCTTTGATGGACTCCAATTTAATGGCCACTTCTTCGCCATTAACAATACTTGTGCCTAAATAATTTACAAAATGTTTCAAACGATCGATTGTTGTGTTAACAAAAATATTGCAGTGTTTGTTGAAAATAAATGATAGAATGACCCCTAAAAAAATTGAACCCGAGGATAATGAAAAAACAGAGAGCGACATGAGAATGAACCAGGAGGCAAGAAGTATGGTCTCAGGAGACGTCTTCATATTTCTCGCTACGATAAAAGACTGAAATTAAATCGACCAAAAAAAAAAAAAAAAAAAAAAAAAAAAAAGAGCAGGATCGAATGAAGAGCAAGACATGGGCCACCCACATCCTTTTTTCGGCCTGTTGTGCTCTCCTATTACTTCATTTAAAATGCAAACTTATATCGCACTCATGGGTAAGAAACTAGCTTGAAGTGGCTCTACACCACCTTGTTTCTCGATAAATTGGCTGGAGTAGTAATTAGAAAGCATGCGTCAAACATATAATGTTGAAAACGCATGCTTTGGAGCGATAATTCTGAGCCAAGATGAGCCATAGGATAGTAGCAAAGTACATATCTCATTTCAAGTGGTAATTTATGCGTGATAAATGCAAGAACAACAGTGATTTGGCGGTGCAATTGTTTGAGCTTAAAGGACGGGGAAAAAAAAGAGCGGCATCATTGCCAAGAGATTCCTGTGTGGACAATACACACTAAAAACTATACTTATTGCCGATACAAGTTTTATAAAATTATTATTTTTTTGCTTACCAAGATAGATGTCGCCAAAGGAGCCAGAACCGATTTTACGGCCTATTCTGTACTTGTTGCCCACTCTCAATTCCATGGTCATTGATTGGTGTCGAGATACTGTCGATTAAGTTTTTGACCTCGCTTAGGAGCAAATACGTTATTATCTGCTAATACTTTGATATATCGGGAGTGTTGGGACAGACGATTGATGCAGTAATTATTAGTATTACAGGAGATGAGAGATGTGGAAGTGCAGATGAGTGATTAGATGATCAAAGGATGATAAAATACAAAAAGAGGGATAAATTGAGACTGAAAAAAGAATCAGGACTGGCAAAAGAGAGTTGGATGGAGGAAAGGAAAAAGAAACAATAAAAAGCGGAAGCAAAAAAGGAGACACGCAAGAGAAATAAAAATTCACTCAATTCAACCATTGCCCACATTCGACTTAGACCTGGATACATCGTCATAGACAAACTAGAAATGATATACACACAGATAGCATTCATCTAAAGTTCCATTCTCTCTTTCGCTTCTGGAGAACTAACGACTGTATCTGGCAATGTATTTCATTTGGATTGATCTGCTCCATACTTTGTTCAGATATGTTTTGAAACATTGGTGTTATGAAGTATCACGTTTCAACCATGGACAAATCCTCTTTTAATAAGAAATGCCTGACTGCAGGTCATCTTTGCTCAAAAAAAAAGCTCAAGCTAAAAAAATATCCATGCTTAATGTTATTTTTTTTTTGTATAAAGCTGAAAAGAAGAGAAAAATCCAGAACACCAAAAGGAGGTAAAAGAGGTGACGATGTGACAGAATGGGATTACAGGAGAGAGAGTATGTGTGAGAGCGACGAGAATGAATGGGCGAGGGGGTGGACATCGGATCAGCTGATCTTTATCTGCGATTGCTTAAAAATACCTTTTTGGATCAAAACCGCAATGATGAAGAAAATAATAATAATAATAATGCCACATTTGATGATTTGATGCGGCCCATGCAAAAACAACAGCTTGGTCACCCATTTGTTTTTTTTTTTAAAAAAATGCAAAAGACCAATGTATTCAGGGTACGAATGACACCCAAGCCTCCAGTATGGACACAAATTGAACACCATCATCCACTCTGAACATTGGAAGGAAAAAAGTTTAAAAAAAGTGCATGTGTATCCTTCATTGAGAGAATTAATCATCCATGTGTGATTTAATAATCATTGTCATTATTATTTCCCTCCTTGACACAGGAATGACTGTGACAAGGAAGGTGAAAGGCTACATGAATTGATTGGAGTGATGATAAAAGTCAATTAATATAAGACCTACCGCTAAGGAATAAAGAGTAAGATATAAGAAAAAGTGGATGAACACAAATACAAAGGAAAAGTGGTAATGGTGTGTAAATGTGGATATGAGGATGATTCGAGTATGAAAAAGATGTGTGTTGATGAATGTTTCTGAATACGAAGAGGAATAAAAAAAGAAAAGTTCAGATGACAGATGTTTATAAAAAGTGAATGACGAAGGAAATGAATAAATAGAAATGAGAGGCGTGGCAAATGATTATTTATTATTGCGGGATAACTTAGTTTTTTTTTTTTTTTTTTTTTTTTTGCTAGGATTAACCAATTCCTTTCGAACCGAACTTTGTCTGCTCAATCCTAAGCCTGGTGGGCGCATGTATAATGAATACGGATGGCACCTCCACACGGTGCAAGAATAGCTATCTATTTAAGCAGAACTGTCATCAGTCAGCCAACAGCTTCACGTCACCGGCTTCTGCTACGGGGGTGGAAAAGAAAAAGGGAGTCTTTTTTAAACAAAGTCCGCCTATTGGTCCAATCTGCTTTGGTCTCATAATTGAGTAGGAAATATTTAAATAGAACCAGATTTTTGCCTCATTGCTTCTCTTGCTCTTTAGGACTTGGTGTTCCTAGATACAGTTGTCTGCAAAGGGAAGACATTTGTAAAGTTCACATGGACCTTGTGGCACCATAGTCACTCCTCGAATCTTGGAGACATGAAAAGTTTTCGTACAAAGAGTATAAAGCACTGTCATTGTGAACAAACATTACTGAGACGTCGTTCACATGTAATATATTTGATCGCCATTATCTATGCTCCTGATATGCCTAAATACACTTTCTTACGTCCTGCTAATGGATAAAGACATCATTTGGCAGTGCAAAGACTAGATATTGCCCTGAGTGTGCCTGGATTTTAGGCAGGTCTGTGCAGCTGAAAAACGACCTGTTGCGTTGCAATCCACAGTTTTCCTGAAATGACGATATCATAATTCTAAAGATTGCCTTAACTAAAGATTACCAGCCATGTCGTGGCACTGCCTTTTTTATAAAAAATTGTCCGCACTGAGAGGGTCAATATCCATTGATGAATGACAAATCCACAGTACTTTTAGCGGTTTGTGCGCTGACCGACCCTCACACTAAAAGAAACTTAAAGTTGGTGGCGCTTTCAAAACCATTCGTCGAATAAACAAAAGACAATTAACATTTACACTTCGTCAGATAAACAATAGAAGGTTATAAGATTTATTCATACATTTTATTCATAAAGGGACATGTATAAAATGCCTTTTGTATTTTTTTTCACTTCTTGCAGTGCAGCTTGTGGCGCGCCTTCCAATCCTCAACTTGACAGTTGCGCGAGCAGTAGAACACCTTTTTGCATTTAGCACATCGTTGGAACTGGTCTATTTTTATCTCTTTGTTTTCACAGCCCCGGGCCCCGCATTTCCGAAGTCCCAGAGAGTCTACTTGCTGAGGTTCTACTTGCATGCCGGCTTTCTTGACTCGAAGGATGTTGCAAAGGAGTTCATAAGATTTTTCACTGCCGTTTGCCGATATGAACGCCAGCTCATACAAGTTCTGAGAGTTCTCAATATCATATCGTCCGTACTCCTTTGTACTGTAGATTTTTCCTAGTAATTGAAGCGATTCGACCTCCAGCAGATGGTTTGACTCGTTCAAATGTGTAATCGCCATCTCCAAGTATTTCTTTGGGTCCGAAGAATAATATTGACTTGTCGTAGGGAACTGTTGACGGAATTCATCATCAGTTGATAGTCGGAAGAAAAAACGTCCAAGCTCAGTTCCGGACGCACCATATCCATATTCCAGGGCACGGATATGATAACCAATCGCCTTATCAAGGTCAACCTCTACCTTGGGGGTGGCATCAGGTCTACCCTCTTGATAGAGCATTGCCAGCTTGTAGGCCGAGTCTGGGTAGCCATGACTAGCTGCTTCGACGTACCATTCCATTGCTTTATCTAGCTTACCTAGCTTCTCTTCGTAATACTTGGCTACTCTGTACATACCCGTGGGGTTACCAAGCTCTGCCGCCTTAAGGTTATATTCAAAAGCTATCCGTTCTGGATCCTCGCTTTCCAAACAATGTTTCCTGTTGAATTTTTTGAACTCTGCCATGTATAGGGACCCTACTTGCAATGCCGCCCATGAATGCTTAAATTTTTCGATTGCGTAGTCGTAATAGGCCTTGCCCTCTCGGAAGTGAGGCAGAGTCAATAAAGACACATTTGAATTAGCAGACAAACATGCATAGAGCATGCCAAGGTCCATGACTTCTTCGACGTTCTTCAGCTGATCCATTGGAGTACCCGGTGGCTTCAATTTGAGGCGTTTGCGAGTCTTTTCGGTATCGCATTCATTGTTGGCAAATTCTTGACCGACTTTGTGGAGGCTCTCCCATAGATACTCCAGCTCTTTTACATATTTCTTTGGGCCCCATCTGAGTTTGAATAGCTCTGACTGGCAATCCTCATGGTGCTTCGCAAAATTGCGTGCCAGTTCAGGGTATAAGATAGGCACTTTTGTTGCAAGGTCAGGATCCACATCGCGATAAAGCGCCATGAGGGTTTCATATTGCCCTTGAGTAAGGTTCATGAACGCTCCTGGGTCTCCATTGTTATCTCCAGGAACAGTCGGTGCGCCTTCATTGTTGAGACTGTTCTCCAATAACATTTCAAAGAAATCCATCGGGCTGGCCATTTTGTTCCCTTTATTTTTTTATTTTATTTTTCCAGCAATCAAGCTCCGTTGTCCTCAATGCAGTGATTCTAGCCGAAGTCGTGTCAAGCAATTCCGCAATGAGAGCAATGGGTCAAAAACAAGCCACTATGCGACTGTGATACCCATCTTGATAAGTCGTCACATATTTATTTTTCAAAAAAAAAAAAAAAAAAAAAAAAAAGCTTTAACTCTTCTTTGTCCTCTCGTCAGTCTCTGCGGGTAGTAACAAACGACACTTTCTATTTCCCTCTATTGAAGACACTACCGTCAGAGCTGTCATTCATTTCTCATATTCATTTATTCATTTAGCCTATTCTCTCTTGTATAAATTCTTTTTTTTTTTTATTTTTATTTCTTATTATACTTCACTTAAATACCTATAACAGACATGTCATCAAAAGAGTACAAGGCGCCAGTGACAAAGCGTAAACAGAAAGAGGAAGAGGATTTTCCTCGTGGTGGTGCTACGGGGCTTACTCCACTTGAATATAAAGAGATCGCTCATCAAGTGGATAGCTCGCTTTTCTCTGTAAGTCTTTTTTTTTTTTTTTTTTTTTTTTTTTTTAATTTTTCAATTGTGCTGCTTCAAAACTTGACTATTAATTCGTATTTATTTCCACAGGAATCTGGAGCACAAACTTCAAAAAGCTCAGATACAGGACATCCCAAGAAAAAACATAAATCTATGAAGAAATCTGCCCCCGTTAATTTTGAAAATACATTCGATAACAAGAAGCATAGAGTTGAGATCTTGTCCTTTAAGGTATATTTGCACTACAATTGGCAGGAAGGCTTTTTTTTTTCTCCTTTAGTTGATCTATAATGTGTAGAGGGAAAAGATGATTTTATTTTTTCTTTTCGGCTGATATCTTTGTGATTTTAGCGTCTTATTGAAGGCACAAAACTACTTGGATGCATTACCAAGATCACACACGGACGGGATAACTTGCCAGAGTTGGTCGTTGCTCTTCCAAACAACCTCATTGGATTTTTGAACATTTCAGAAATCTCCGATGAATTGATTCAGGAATCAAGAGATAGCCTCCCAGACCTGAATGACTATTTTTTTGTGGGACAGTGGATCCAATGCGTCATTATTGGATTGCAACAGGGTGCTTCTGGTGGTGCCGCAGCGTCCGGTAGTGATAAACATAGGCGCAAGATCTTTTTGAGCATGAAGCCATTTATCGTCAATGCGGGAATTAAGCCTGTTGATATCTCATCAGGAACGGTATGCGATGCATCAAAGCTTTAATCCTCTGTATTCTTTTTTTAAAATGGATATGCCGTTATTCAATTGGATATCATGCCATTAGATTACTTTAACTTTTTTTTTTTTTTTTTTTTTTCGTGACATGAATCTGCGAACATAGCTTATTTCTGGGGCTATTCAAAGCATTGAGGATCACGGTTATATCGTCACGTTTGGAATGAATGGCATGCATGGATTCCTAAAAAATTCTGAAGCAAAAATGTATCAACGCATCAAGAACAATGATAAGCCATTGTCTGTGGGTCAAGTTCTCACTTTTAGTGTCCTGTCAGTTGAGTCTAACAAGAAGATTGTTCAACTTACCGTCGACTCTTTGAAGGTTTCTAGGGCCACTGTACGTAAAACCTTCATATGAACTTTTGTTGTTTGTCTTTTTTATAAATCTATCTATTTTTCAAGCCTAATCCTCCCTTTTCTTTATCTTTTATCATTCATACCTCTTGTTTTCGCTACAAATCTCCAGCTTGCTGACAACTTTTCTTTCTCGGAGATCGGATCAATCATGCCCGGTGACGTCGTCGAAGCGCATGTCACAGAGATTCAGGATATTGGGGCTGTATGCAAGTTTATGGGCCATTTCGACGCTACAATCGACTATTTCCACACAGCTCATGGAATAATTGAATCAAAGAAACAACTGGAGGAAGTTATCAAAATTAATGACAAAATCAAGGCTAGAGTTCTATACATTGATTTGGCAAGCCATCCCACAAAGATCGGACTTTCCACTGCTAAACATGTCATGGGCTTGACTCAGCCTAACACCACAGAGGCAGAGATTGGATCTAAAGTTTACCCCGAAAAAGCCATTCCTATTGGCCGCTCGTTCGACACCATTACTGTTAAACGTATTGATGCTCGTCATGGCCTACTTTGCGAGATTGAAGGAATCGATATTCCAGGATATGTACACATCTCACGTGTGTCAGACGAACGTCTCACCAACATCTCCGCCGTTGGCAAATTCAAGCTGGGCTCTGTACATCGTGGTATGGTTGTCGGGTATGATCCCGTAGATGGCATATTTCAACTAAGCTTGCAAAGCTCCGTCATTGACCAACCATTCCTTCGCGTGGATGACATTAAGGTTGGATCTATTATCAAGGGTACGGTTGTCAAGAGTAATGACAAGGGTGTTGTCGTCAACTTGGCCAAGAATATCAAAGGCTTTGTTCCTCTCATACACTGCGTTGACTCGGTCATTAGCAGTAGCACCAAGAAACACATCGATGACAAATTTAAAGAAGGAAAAACCGTCAAATGTAGAGTTCTCTCCACTGACCCTACGGATAACAAAGTCATTTTGACTTGCAAGGACTCATTAATCAACAGCAAACTCCCTATCATTACCTCTTTGGAAGGTGTGGAGCCCGGTACTTTTTCAGATGGAGTCATTATGAAAACCAATGCCTACGGATGTATCGTCTCCTTCTATAACAATATCAAAGCTTTTGCTCATATTTCTGAGCTTCAGGAGTCACATGTCAACAATCTCGAAATCTTCCAGCCGGGTCAAGTTAAGACATGTCGTATTCTTGGAGTTGATACTGAAGAGCAACGAATGAAGGTGTCTTTCAAGGTAAAAAAAAAAAAAAAAAAAAAAAAGGCATTCGCCAGGAACTTATCTTCTGATAATTTTTTTTTTTTTTTTTTTTTTTTTTTTTTTTTGACTAAATAGAAATCATCGGAGACCGACTTAAGCTCTGCTCCCGTTGGATCGATTCATAAAGGAAAGGTTGTTGCTATCAAGAATAATATCATCCATCTGACTCTCAAACCTTCAGAAACCAAAGCTGTCCTCAGCGTCGCCCATCTGTCTGACCATCTTGGCGAGCAAGCCGAGCGTATTTATAATAGTATGAAGGAAGGAATGATCCTTTCAGATTTGGTTGTGCTGAATCAAGATGAAAAACGCGGAAACGTCCAAGTCAGTAAGAAGCCCTCATTGGTGATGGCTGCGAAGCTCAATAGTCTCGTTACGAAGCGCGAGGACCTCAAAGAAGGCCATGTCTATGCAGCCTTTGTCCGTCAAGTCGCCAAATTTGGTGTCTTCGTAGAATTTGCCAATAGGATTGAGGCCCTCGCCTTCCGTCATTCACTTTCAGACATATCCGACACTGCGTTTATCAAGGACCAGTCAGTCTTGATCAAGGTGACCAAGATTGACCCTGAAAGTGGCAAGACTGAAGTGACTCTCAAGCCTTCAGAGGTCAACAATGGCTCTGTAGAGTCGATCATGTTCCAGGGTGAGTTCTTAGGATCTTACTTTAGACAACTAGAGCGCTTAGCAAAGAAAGACGACGCGGCGCTCTCTATTGGAGCATGCACAATGGTCGAGATCAAGAATGTAACGGCAGATCAATGGACCGTTTCCTATGGTGACAACAGCAAGACTGGTCTCGTGGCAGTTGATCATACCAAGGGTATCAAGGGTAAAGTCGGGCTGAAATGTGTTGCCAAGGTCCTTGATATCGACTTTGAAAAGGAGACCGTTGACTTTTCCCTTAAGGATTCACTCATTTCGGAAGAAGAATCTAAGGAGGCTAACGCCGGTAAAGTCTCGAACAGCAAGCTTTCAAAGCAGTTTATGAGTCTAGCTGCTCTTAACAAGTCACAGGAAACTATCGAAGCAGTTATCGAGTTGGTCAAGGACGACTATATTGTACTTTCGATCCCTCAGTTCAATAACATGATTGCATTTGCAGCCACGCGCTCATTCAACAACAGAAAGGATCGCTTCATCAGCTACAAAGTTGGAGAGAAGGTCAAGACCGTGGTTGCATATGTTCCCAAGTCGCAGGGTAAAGGGCAGACAGCTGAGCGTGTCATTCTCGTTGTCGAGCCAACTACCTCGGCCACAAAAGATAAGGATAACAACAAGGACAAGAAGAAAACTAAAGTTACGCCAATTGACAAGTTTGAAGATGTAAAGGAAGGCTCCATTGTTTCCGGCCGTGTCGGAGGTATTCAGCATGCTGGACTAGATATCCACTTGGGTGGTAAGGTCTTTGGTCGTGTCCATTTGACTCATATTTCTGATGTCTATGCAGACTCTGATAAGCTTTTGGGTGGCTTCAAAAAGGGACAAATCCTCAAGTGCTTTGTCCTCAGTGTTGACAGCAGCAATAAGAAGATTGATCTCTCTCTCCGTCATTCACGTCTATCGCCTGAAGAACATTCTCCAGTTCACGATCCAGAAGTCAAGGGCTTTGCTGATATGGCTGCTGGAGGCATTCTTCAGGGGTTTGTAAGCAACGTGGCTGATAAAGGATTGTTCGTTGCTTTGAGTCCTAAGCTGAGTGGACGTGTCAAGATTGCGGAGCTCTCGGATGATTATCTAAAGGATTGGAAGAGCAATTTTACAGTGGGTCAACTTGTTAAGGCTAAAGTCGTCAGCTTGAACGAGGATCGTAACCAGATTGAGCTGACACTAAAGGCCAGTCAAATTGATCCCAGTTTCAAAGCCGCCCAAACTCTTGCTGATTTTACCAAGGGTCAGAAGATCAAGGGTACGATTAAGGCCGTTAAGGACATTGGTGTCTTTATCAAGATTGATAACAGCAATGTTAGTGGTCTCTGCCATATTTCTGAAATCTCAGAGAACCGCGTTCCTGATGTTTCCAAGTTGTATGCGGTCGGTGATCCTGTTAAGGCCAAGATCTTGGATATTGACCTCGAGAAGAAGCGTATTTCTTTTGGTCTCAAATCTTCATACTTTGAAGATGCTGATGCTGAAGATGAGGATGAGGATGAGGATGAGGATGAAGAAATGGTAGAGGCTGGATCTGATGTAGAGATGGAAGGCACAAGTGACATTGATATTAACATGAACAATTCAGACTCTGACAGTGATGATGACGAATATGAAAACGAAGAAGTGGATAATATTTTCGCAGGACATGTTGATAGCGACTCTGCAGATGAGGACGAAGAAGAAGACCAGGAAGAACAAAGCAAGGCCTTCAAGGGTGATGATAGTGATGTCGAAATGATTGATGCTTCACCATTGGCTGTTACATCTGGATTCAACTGGGACGGCAAGGATGATGTGGAGGAAAACAATGAAAGCGATAATAGTGATACTGACGACTCTGACGATGATACACGATCAAGTAAGAAAAAGAAGTCAAAGAAGCAAGCAGTCATTGTGAGCGATGAGACTGAGGATTTGCAATCACAGGCACCCCAAGTAGCAGCAGATTATGAGCGACTGTTGCTTGGGTCACCCAACTCTTCATACTTGTGGATTAACTACATGGCATTCCAGCTTCAGCTGTCAGAGATCAACAAGGCGCGCGAAATTGGACAGCGTGCACTCAAGACCATCAGCTTTAGGGAGGAACAAGAGAAGATGAATGTATGGGTGGCTCTGATGAACTTGGAAAACACTTTTGGCAGCTCTGACACCTTGGAGGAGGTATTTAAGAATGCTGTTCAGACATGCGAGCCCAAGAAGGTCTATCTTCAACTGGTCAAGATTTACGAGCGATCTAATAAGACTGATGTAAGTCCGCGGTCTTCTTTTTTAAATTTTAATGACCACAATGTAAACTATTAATATATTTTCTTTACAGCACAGTGTATTAATATTATTCCTTCTTGATAATTTTGTAGCTGGCAACCGAACTTTATAATACTATGACTAAGAAATTTGGTCAGAGTTCAAAAGTATGGACAGGCTTTGGTCATTTTCAATTGCATCATGGCAACTTGGAAGCTGGACGTGAATTACTTCAGCGTAGCTTGAAATCTTTACCTAAACGGAAGCATATCAAGACAATCTCCAAATTTGCACAGCTCGAGTTCAAGTATGGTGAACCAGAACGCGGACGAACCATCTTTGAAGGTGTCATGTCTAATTATCCTAAACGTATTGATCTTTGGTCCATCTATATTGATATGGAAATCCGTAACGGCGAACAAGATGCTGTCCGGTAAGTATTTATATTTCAATTGTAAAAATTCCTATTCATCAAGTACATTGGAAGAAAAATGGAAACTAAATGTCGTCAAATTTCTTTTTTTAGTCGGTTGTTTGCTCGAGTGGTATCATTGAAACTTTCATCCAAGAAGATGAAGTTCTTCTTCAAGAAGTGGCTTGCTTATGAAAAGGACCATGGTGATGAAGAACATATTGAAGAGGTTAAAAGGAGAGCACTTGCTTATGTCGAATCATTATCGGCATAAACAGTAAAGTAAAAACAAGATCCACTTCAACATTCATTTGCCTATTCCACCTTTTTGAATTATTTTTTTTTTTTCCCACTTTCATTAGCATTATTTAGAATTCATTTATTAAAATTAAAAAATAAAAAACCATTAAGGATTTCATGTAAAACATGTTTTTTTCTGATAATGCTTTTTTTTATTTGTGAGACCAACTTTCAAACAAGATGTTCTTTCACGGTTCACTATTCTTTTTTTTTTTTTTTTTTTTTTTTTACAAAAAACACAGGCTGAGAAACACAAAGAATAAAAAATAATATAAAAGTAAGAATAAGAATAAATAAAGCACGAAATAAAACTAGTCCTTCACATAGGAGAATTGTTCATTCCACTTTTATGACCTCCTTTTCCCTCCTGCTACTACAGCTTGTGGTGCACTTGTTGGTGATGACTGCTGCGGTGATACTTGCGCCCCTGTGGAGGCTGCTGGTGGAGGACCTGACCAGTATTGATTTCCATTAGGAGGTGGGGGACCATTTTGATAATGCATATTGGACGGATAATTATATTGTGCAGGGAATGGAATATGGCTATAAGGGTGTGGATACGATGGTACACTCATTGCTGATGAACTACCGTACCCCCCTGGCTGTTGTTGCTGCCCTGATTGTGGAGGATATGACTGTTGAGGTTGTTGAGGCGAAGCTTGTGATGATGGATTTTGTTGGGATGATCCTGATGCGTTATTCCCCTGAGGACTAGTACGATCGTCATACTCGCCTCCTTGTCTAGGCTCTGAGCTTTCACGCTCTGCTGGTGTATCATCCTATAATAATGAAGAAAAAAAAAAAAAAAAAAAAAAAGAACAGCAGCATGAGTGTGACAACCTAAAAAAAAAAAAAAAAAAAAAAAAAAAAAAGGCGAGACAAGCATGACAGAAAAAATATAAAACTTACAGGCGTTGCTTCTTTATCAGGAGCATGTAGGCATGCTTGGATTAAGTTCTTGCCTTCGGCCTTTGTGACAAGAGGTTGCAGTTTTGGCGTCGTGAAGGTGTAGACAAGTCCTGTTTCCGAGACAACCAGCAACAGAACCTGCGTTCCAGTGAGTGTGCTTAGCTCATACGCCTAGATACAAAAAAGGAAGGCAGACCACGAAAGATGAGGTTTTGTTAAACTAGGAGATCAACCTAAAGTAAGTTTAAGAAATGTGAAACCAATTGCACACAAAAAGAGAATTTCCGGGATTGGAAAGTGGATCGCCTGATGCTTCCGAAAAAATTTACGGATGTAACCATGGCATGGACTGAGACAACTAACCACTATCATTCTCCGATTAGGAGCAGCTAAAAGGCCAAGACGGCACGTTGCCCTAGTGGCTCAGGGGGGAACTCGTAGAAACCGTAGGAAAAATAATAATAACAATAATTCAATGATTTTTTAACTATGAATAGCTGTGGATACCATACCTTCTTCATGATGCCCGATTTGCGTTTGGAAAAAGTGATATGACGTCTACTCTTGTCTTCGATATATTCAATCTTGATTTTTCTTCGGCCAGCACGCTTTCCGCCTTTGGGAGCATCCTCATCGTCATCATCATCCTCATCCTCGTCGCCGTCACCGTGATCATGCTTGAATTTTTTGTCAAAATGATCATTGTGGTTTAAGTGACTAGCATCGCCGTTGCTTGTGCTTGAGGTTGGGCTATCCAACGCCTGTGTTTGATTTCTTTTGTTGCTCATATCGGACGTCTTGAACTTTGTTATGGTTTGTTTGTTGTTTCCTCCTTTGTACGATAGGATGAAGATGACAAATGGTGATAAAAATGGGGATTTTCAGTTGGGTTGGGAAGTTAAAGATTGGTCGTCCGTATTCGTTTTGGGAGAAGTTGGTCAAAGCGGGAGGGGAAAGAGGGAAGTGATGAAATGTTCTTTTGTCAGTAAGAGAAGGTCAAGTAAAATGTGCGTGTTATTTAAAGAAAAGAAAAGCTTGAGTGTCTTAATTTTCTTTTTATGTCGTAAATCGGGAAGAATGAATGAAATAAAGGAGACTCTTTCAGACTTTCCAATTGGTCTCTTTCATTTCTTCGTCAAGTTCGAGGCAAAGAGGCGCAATGTAAGCATAAATCTAATAGAATCTTTCTTTTTTCCCTCTCGGTCCGAAAGGGAAAGCAAAAGGAAATTCACTTCAATTCATCTGCAGCTCTCTTTTGTCATGAGTCGTATTGTCTGTCTACTACCCAAAAATGTCTCACTTTTTTGTAACTGATCCAACAGTAAAACAATAAGATTTCCTCAATTTCCTCATATTTGTTGAAGGGCGGTGATAAACAATAGAGGACATTAGCAAAGATACGGTTTGCATGTATATGACATTATAATGGAAACAAATGCAAAGTTATCGTTGTAATGTGGTATAAACATTGAGCATTGAGAACTTGATATCCGTTTGCAGAAACAGCACTAATGTATTGATCAACGCTCATCTCTTTTTTTTTTTTTTTTTTTTTTTTTTTTGCTTTACTTGCCCATTCTCAACCTTTTTTGTTTGTTTGTTTTCATCAAGAGGCAAGTTATCCGTCTTGATATCCAACACTCTTCATGAAAACTAATGACGCAACATAGTTGAAATGAGTTTGGTGTGTAGCGTGTGCATGCAGGGAGACGTCTTTTTTAAGCAAACAGCTCCACGTTGCTTGAAGTCCTTTATGTTCTTTGGCAACTTTCTTTATTCCGAATAACCAAATGTAATCAGAGTTGATGGCGTCAAGAGAATTGCAATTAACTTTGTTCTCATTTGAGAAGCAATGAAATAAAAAAAAATAAAAAAAAATAAAAAGAGTTCAATTGTGGAGAAGAGATCCACTTTCCTTTTAGCGTAATCGCTCTTTTTCTGTTATACTTTTTTATTTTTATGAACCAATAGCACAACAAATAATCGACGTTTCATTTATGAATAGGTAAAGACAATATTAAATTAAAAATCAAGGAAGGAATGAAGGGAATGAAGGCTTGAACATGGTGCATGGGGTCATGAGATGGTTAATAATTACCTACCGGCCAGAGAGTGATATGTGAAACGTAGAATGATTATGTTAATTGTGACAAGAAAGGAAGGCGTAGCGTTAATGAAATCATCTTTATTGTTCTCTTACATACACGTGACAAACCGTCCTTCTCTAGACTAAACGAAAGTGATCCTCATAAACATTCCTCCGGAAGTATGCGAATTTTTTTCTTTATCTCTCAAACAAATTTTTTCTCATTTCTTTCAATACGCTTCTTGTACCAGTTGTATACAGACAAGCCAGCAACTTGCATCACCATCAGTAAAACCACATAAAATACCCATGAGTTGGATTCGCCCAGCGTCTTTTGTGTTAGGCGATGATTATATGATTGACGATACTATTAAATGCACATCGTGAATACAAAGCATTGCCAATGTGAGTGCCGTCTTATATATATATATAAAAGGGCGAATAAGTGATAGAGCTACACTTACGTCAATGTCCTCCATCTTAGCATTGAGGTTTTTGAGTTCATCTTTAAGAACCTTCGTAATATCAGGCACAGTTGACACTCCACCTTGCGACATGACATGCTTGACTAGGCCCTCAACAACACCCTCCATCGTATGTAAAGAGGAGGTCATGGCCTGAATCTTCGCATTGATTTCTGCTAGATTCTTGGTCGTCGACTCAGGAGGCTGAACTGGCGCGCCAAGTGATTCGAGCTTGTTGTGGATACTGTTGAGTGATTCGATGATCCTGAATTGAGTATCCGACACAGCTGCTGCAACTTGAGCCTACCCAAAAAAAAAAAAAAAAAAAAAAAAAGTTAACCCATATTATTAAGAAGTTGAAGTTTTCCTTTGACTTGATGATAACTTACAGCTGAAAGCGGAATGGTTCCGAGTTCTTCCTTCATCTTCTGTTCTTCGCTCTGAACAATCTTTTGGACATCTTCAAAAATTCTCTTATCCTCTTCGTCAATCTTGATCTCACCCGATTTCTTGATCACCTCAGCTTCATGAGGTCTCAAGTATTTCTATCGAAGAAACGTATTTTCAATTATGTTTAGTCCTTTTGTCTTGCATCTTCAGTCAAGAACTAATCAACTAAATAAGCTTCAGATGTAAACTGGCTCTTGACTTTTGTTTTTTTACCTCGGTCTTCGGTGCAGGATTGACTTCATATACTTCAAATGAGTAAAGATCGTGATCATCCGATGCTCCAGACTCTGATGACTGGGCCTAAAATGACATAAAAAATAAAAATCAACAAATAGGAAATACTCTCAAAGCTCAAAGAATACTTCTTCAAATAAAGTATCTTCTTTACCGAGAAACCGAAATGATATCCGGTTGGAAGGTCGACATCTTCCACCTCAAAGCAATCAATCATCCTTGTACCTCTTCCAAATGAGTCGAGTGCTACCCGAAGTTTTTTGCCCACGTATGAGACACGTACGACCACTGGCCCCGGTGAGTTTTTGTAATCACGGAAACATCCTCCGATACTGTTGGCAATGGGTCTGCTTGGGAAAGCCTTAGTACCATCGTTCAACAATCCATAGACCACTGGGGTCAATCTCTAAATGATAATAAATTGGTAATTTTTTTTTTTTGCTCAATGAGTGCCCAAAATCGGCTAGTGAATTAAGAAGGCATATCCATCAATCCATCACAAGAATTAAAGTTTTGGATTCTTGAATAGCGAATCGAATGCTGACAGCACAGAGCACAAGCCCAAATAATAACGCACCGCCTCCCTCTTTTTGTGATTGATTGCTCCTGATACCTTGACATCCAAGCATCCTGATTTCCTAACAACTATCCCTGGATGTTTGTCTCTTTTGATGAATGGTAGTGGCTTTAAAGTTTCATTATAGCCGACTTTTTATGCCTATTGCCTCCTCTTGAATACTTTTGAATAACGGATTGAGATTATAAAAAACATTGTAAATTCAATTGATGTTGCGTAAGTACCTGATTGGCTACATCGTTCGTATCCAAAAAAATGCCTATTCCCTTCCATTTGTCCTTGTTTCCAAAGATGGACCCTTCAGTCGCATAGTCCTGTGTGTACCAGAATGCTAATCCTCGACCACCTTGAGAATGCTGTCCATGGGCTTTGAACGAAAATTCAACCTCCCACTCCTTATGTTCATTTGGCGTAGATCTCCACACTGAACCGTGTAATCCTGGCACAGATGGTGCCAAACGAACAAACTCCAGAGCGACAAACGAATCTATTTTTTAAGAGGTGCAAGTGTTAAAGTGTTAATGATAACAATAAAAAGTCAGTAAGTTTCTCACGGATACTTAAATAAAAAAATAAAAAAAATAAAAAAAACCTTACTGCCATGATGTTCCCAGAATGGAATGGCTCCATTGTACATGAATGGTTTCTTCATGGATTGCTTGTAATCATAACGGCGGTTCTGCGCTGGCTGCACTGTTTCAAATGCTTTTGAGTGCGGCGTCTCATTACTGTCCCCTGCTGCCAACACTATTGTTGACAGAAACACGATTGGTATCAATAGAATGCTTGCTGATTTCATGACAATGAATGAATGGGGAAATGGGAAAGAGGCTGAAACGACAGTGGAACCCAGACAAACAAACAAGCGCCGCGAAGAATGCAAAAAAAAAAAAAAAAAAAAAAAAAGAGGAGTGTGGGGTGTGAAGTATGTTGTGGAGAACAGAAGGGCCAAAGGAAATGTTTGCGGTCCTCAATTAAAGTTGTTTGTAATGCTGAATTGTAAGTAGTCCATTGGATCATATGAATTACAACCAACACTTGCAGGGGCTTTGATCATTCTATTGCCAGTTGCGGACAGATTGTTGATGCCATTTTTTATTGGTATCTTTGAGGTCAAGCTACGTATACAAGAAAAAAAAGAAGAAAAGAATACAAAAACCGCTGAACCAAACGTATTCTTGAATGCTAACCCATGAATAACATGATCACCACGGACGCTATGGGTAACTTCAGCATAGTGTTGTTCATTTGTCGGGTTTGGTCCTGTACAACGCCTATGCATCTTCTACAAGGGCTACAAACATGGTGGTGATGCCAGGTTCATTGATCAGGAGAGATATCCATTATCACTGCTCCCGAAACAATCTCAATAAAATAATGGTAAGCGTCTCATTGTCTTTGTCATAAAAACCAGGACTGAATAACCTTAGTAAAGATATAACCATAGAGTCTGCTGAGAAAAAATAACGAGAGCATGTTTATGTCCAAGGCATTGCTGAGCAAGTTGTCGTTCAGAACGGCGTTAATACCGCGGTTCTTGTCCATATCCCAAGCGTCTTCGGTAGCAATAGCAAAAGACTTGCTGTAGTAGCCCTCCAGGCAGCCGAAAATACAATCTACACAAATGACCAGGGATAGCAAACCGTCATCTGAATTAGATTTGAATGAGGCAAGGATATTTCGTAGCATCTACATAAGCAAAATCAACAAGGAGTAAGAAAAATACCGCCGAAAGACATATAAAGGGATCATTCGAAAGAAGCTAGCCTAGGTGACTCGAGGGTGCTTGTAGCCTGAAAATGACGAAGTTAAGACAGGTTATTTTACCTTTATTTCCTTTGTTTCCCTTATTTCCAACTACACTTTGAAGTTGAAATACTAGTAGGAGGCTCAGAATGTAGTCCATGCATCCTGTGGAAAGGGACCAGAAAAAGCAGCCCACAGTGTCATAATTAAGTATCTGAATATCAGGTCAGTAACTTCTCAAAGAATGCAAAAAAAAAAAAAAAAAAAAAAAAAAGAGAACAAAAAACCATTTTTCCATCGTGGTGGTTAACTGCTCCACATATCCAGT
This sequence comes from Lobosporangium transversale, assembly GCF_002105155.1. Lineage (NCBI taxonomy): Eukaryota > Fungi > Mortierellomycota > Mortierellomycetes > Mortierellales > Mortierellaceae > Lobosporangium > Lobosporangium transversale. Next base: position 460,419 of record NW_019028982.1, on the reverse strand, counting down.
GAGAGCCTTTGGCATGATACTCCACTCCTCTCTTTCCTAATACTGGCTGTGTTGGGGGTTGTTATACCTTTTTTTTTTTAGTACCTTACTAATTATGCATCCTATACCATTGTACACTCTCACCGTGTAAAATATACAGTAGTCAACCCCGATGAAGGCGACACCAATACCACAAAGGAAGGATTGTGTATTTTTCGTCAACACAGTTTTTTCCATTTCTATTTTTAATCCAGACAAGAACTGCTTCTAAGTCATAGCTAAATTTTTTTTTATTTCCATTTGCTTTTTCTCCTCAAACCAAACATTAAGTTCTTAAAGTCATAGAACAGAGTTTAGTACAACGTATGAATGATATATATATATACGGGGCTGGGAGTGAGAGTGTGGAAAAATAAAGCTAAGATGGTGGAGCTTCCACGACAGTGACCGTGGCCTGCAGGCAGAAGGTAATGTGGCCGTTGCCGTTGATGGAGGGAATTTGAAATAAAATTGGCAAAGGGGGAGCAGTCTTCTTGATCAGGAAACAGAACTTGATCTGTGCGGCGCTCGTGGAAACAGGGCAAGAAGTTCCAAACTTGGCCAAGACAGTGCAAAAGTCGAAGGCATCAGTGTAAATGATGTGGTTGAGGAACTTGCCAACGATATTAAGCCTGGCACTAGCGGTGATTGGGATGAGAGAGTTCCAGTCGCGGTAGCGCAGACCTCTGTACCATTAGAGAGAGGGTAAGGGCTGAGGACAAAGTTGGTGACAGCCATGTCAGTGGGGTGAATAGAGCAGCTGCTGAATGGAGGCGAAGGTGTCCGAGCCGAGATAGCAAAAATGAACTTCATGTTGAAAACTTTTTTACCTAGCATTGCTTGAAGGCGAATTGGCAAGTAAAGGAAAAGTGAGCTGCTTTATATGGCAGGATTAAGAAAGGATCGCTGAGGATGAAGCTTGTCTCTCATAGAACAATGTGAATGTATCAATGTGCTCAAACACAGGCGGTTGGCAGTTGAGTTTGGTGGCACAAAATGCGACTGCTGTGCTTGGGCTGAAGAAAAACGGATTACTGACGTTAAGGGAGACGGTGTGCACATTCTACACAACGTTCAATGTGTGTGCACAAGTACAAAGTTCAAGAATACAAACAAATAAAACAAATAAAACCAATTACGATTATAAAAAAGAATACAAGCAGCGACATGTGCCCTCAACCTTAAGTAGACAGGGCAAGCATAGAACGATTCCAAGCAAAAATACGTATTTTTCATAGAATGCTAATGCTAGCTGTCTATATAAAACGAACCGTGAGAGCGAGTATGATCCACTGTTCAAACGTAGCAAAGAGCTACTTGAAGCAGCGTCGTGGGCTCGTTGAGATGCTACCTACTATGTCAATCAGGCCTATGTTCGAGCAGCAAATGAAGGGAGAGTCTTGGTTCTGGGCGGTATTTAGGAAGCTGAGCATTACCCGTGCTCAACAGCTTGCCGGAGAATCGGGAAATGACATTCAAACCGATTCTTCGCCAATCTAAAGCAAAATAGTATGCATGTGAAGAATGACGAACGATCTGCGACCGGCACCTACTACTGTACTGCAGCCTCTGAGCATACAAGCACACATCTGGCAAGGAAAAGTACAATGAAATTGCATTGTAGGCCATGTCCATTCGAGCCAGCAGAATACTTTGTGGAAACCCCTTCTCACATGCCAACCCAACATTTGTCGGTATGCTTATGACCCATTATGTTGTATCCTTCTGGGTGATTGGATCCAAAGCTTCGGGAAGGACTACATTGATGGAACATTTCGACATGAACCTTGGTTATTTTTTGCAGACATGTTGTCACATGATCTTGTATAGCGTGTAGGAGACCTTCTCTGGCCATAATATCTGATATCCGGGGCTTTGGCTGTTATATTGTTTGGAGTGGTGATTTTGTTACAACAGCCACTATGCCAGATGGCTATAAACTCCTCCGCCATCCCCTTTATAGTCAGTTGCAGGAAAAATATGAATTAAGTCATATGGTGATGAAAGGACTTTTCGTATTTCCGTATTGCAATTCTGATTCGGTACATCCGAGTTCTTGGTTATACTTCATTTTTCCAGTCATTGCAAGAAGAGACACAATTGCTAGAGACGTTGTCCCTAAAGCTTGAGACTATTCTTTAAGTCAAGGAACATCTTTGAAACTCATCTGATGACATACATCTACGATGTCAATTCGGCAAGCTTTTGAAAGTCTTTTCTGTTATCATTATTTTATTTTTTTCTACTCATTCAAGAGAGGAACATATTAACTTCATATTTGTTCAAAATGTTGCAATGGAAATCTGGCGAGGCCAAAGGTAAAATTTCGTGTATACAGGGGAGCGGTGAAGCATGTCTAAAATGGATCACATGGACAACTGATAGGGCATGAATTTCGTGATGTAAATAGATGCCACGTGCACTTGTTCTACGCCCCGTTGCACTGGAGACTGCATAGGTGCCAGGTTTCCTTAGTCTGCACCTTTTTTTAGTGAATGCGCTCATAATCTGTAATGGCTCAGTGACTATAAGTGTTCACTCTTCCACCTCCCGATTAGATTCAGAAGGATATCTGATTTATAAAAACTTTTTTTATTACCGTTTTTTATAGGAATGATAAATAATTTTACTAACTAGTAAAAAGCTCCTATCCCTTGAAGATTTGGGTTGGTATTGATAGATAGTTGGTATGATCATTAAGATATTAGCGATGATAATAAATATGAGAAGAAAGATGAAATGAAAGAAACAAATAGAGTGTAAAAAAAAAAAAAAAGAAAAAAAAAAGAGAGAAAGAATGCTCATGAAGTATTAAACCATGTTTTCGTCTCATTTATCCCCCATTTTCCCCTTCTCTCAATTCCTCCTCTCTCTGCCTCTGCCTCTCTGCCTTTATTTAGTTCTTTTTTATGCACCTTTCTGGATGTATCTCGATCTATCTCGATCTATCGTGTTTCTAATGTCTATAGCCGATCTTTATTACTATGCTCTGTTGCTCTTGACATTTACAAGATAATTTTAGGAACAGCAAACAAAAAATAAATAAATAAATAAAAATCGCGCGTATTAGCTCTTCAGTAGCTCTTCAGTAGCTCTTTCATAGTGTCTATAGTTAGGCCCCACGCAGCAAATTAGAACCGTAGTTGCTCAACATTCCTTTTGCTTTTTTTAACAAATGAGCTGAAAAAAACATGAATCGTGCTCAATATTTTCTACTTTCAAGATCTGTATTCGCAATTCCTTTTTGATATTTGCAGTCTTTTATATTCTATATTTTATATATTATTTTATTTATCCTATGCTTATGCATTTGCTTATGTTTTGCTCTTCCCCTGCTCTTCATTGCTTTGCTTTTTTAGAGTCTCTTATTCGTTTATGGCCCTTATTATTTTTTATTTTTTTTTTTCGCTGCTCTTGCTGTTTATTTTCGTGAGGTTGAGTGCCCAATGCGAGAGCTCTTTCTGGTTGGATCTCGTTCCTTCCATCCAAACTTACCCAGCTCAACATTAAAAAAAAATAAAAAATAAAAAATAAAAAATAAAGGCCCTGTGACCCACAAAAAAAAAATAAACATACCAGCACAGTGTATGTGTACATGTGCCATAGACTGGATGCAGAAAAACTGAACGTTAAAAAAAGGTTCTTTTTTTTTTTTTTTTTTTTGTGAATGAATGTGTGTTATGTGCAGATGCTCTCTTTGATCATACACATTGTCCCTCGAGTCAATATCCAGTTATAGATTTTTTCTAAACACGTTGATATATTTGTATTCACAATTCCTTTTATATTGCAAAATAAGAAAAAGAAAAAGAAAAACAAAGGCCCCCAGATGATGGGTAACCGATACCCCCCCTCCCGCTCCCCTTCCTTGTGCTTGCGATTCTGAACTTAACAGACAGAAAACAGAGTTCAAGAGACGGAGAAGGAGAAGAAACGTTTTAAACATAATTCAGGAGGTATTTGTTTATTTTTTTTATTTTTTATGTTTTTATGTTTTTATGTTGGCGCTTATTTCTTATTTTCTTTTACTTTTTTAAAATGGATCTTGCATTGCTCTGCCTTTTAGTTCTGGATCTTTGAACACAAAGTACATGTAAAAGAATGCAAGGGCCCGGGCAAACGAATAGGCAGAGAGACAGATGGGCAAAAGCGAAGGAAGGGAGGCGAAGGGTGTAAAGAAAGACATTGTAAGAGGTAATCAATCCTCAATATCTTAATTCATCATTATCCCTGTTACATGGCCTAAAAATGTGTGTCAATCTGTGTATGATATTTTGTTGCTCAGTTTCGCCCTGTGTTGAACAAGGGTGGACGAGATGGCTAGTGTGATTCGACAATGCGATGCGTTTTTTTTTTTTTTTTTTTTTTTTTTTTTTGGCTCTCTCTCAATCTCTATATTTCCTTGCATTGACATTGGGCATTGGCCCAGCCCGTGTCAAAAAAAAAAAAAAAAAAAAAAAGGGGGGGGAAAGACAATTGGATTTACACTAATCATGTAATAATGCCATGCTTTTGCGATGCTATTCCATGCTCTTTTGTATCTTTGTATGTGAGCAGTCGCGCACATATCCTTTCATTCATTCTTTGTGATTGAATAAAGGTCAGAGTAAATATCCAATCCATTCAATCGGGTTATAAAGATTCATAGATGAGTAAAAGAAAGGAAAAAAAGGTATAAAAGGATCGCATTGTTTTCCCTTCATTAACCTCAATTTCTGTTCATCATTCTTTTACTCCACATTAAGCATTAATTATCGCATAACGACCCTTTAGTTCTTTCTACATTTACGTTTATTGACCTTCGCTTTTTCATTCCCAATCACTCTTCACTATCATTCTTCAACTCATTTTTTAATTGTACAGATTTTTTTTTTATATACCTCTCTCCGTGTTTCATTATCATTCCCTCTTACTTGTAATCCATTATATACCACATACCGCCATGTCTAACGCCCAACTCTCCACATTGGCGCCATTGTCAAATATCTCAGGCATGGATATTAGTCAAATGTTATCAAACTCAAGTACTGGGATGCCGCTTACAACGATCCCTGAAATGCCAGGTGACGAAGGGGATGAAGAAGAAGAGAATAGACGAAACAGACGATCATTTGCAGAAGGATATAGCCATGAAGAACGCGTCTCTAGCAGTAACCGTAACAGCATGAGTGACCGGTCATCTTTCAAGGCTCGACGCACTTCAAGGCTATCAATCAATATGACATATGCCTTGCCATCAACACCACCACTTTCTACCGCCGCCATGACATCATCGCCTTTCGCGTCTATCTCTACTACTTCTAGTTCTACTTCAATCTCCCCGACTACGAACCCATATCAATGGTCAAGTGATCTTCGACAATACATCATGTCAGATATTGGGCCTCAACCTTCTAATAGCCAAGTACCAACACTCCGAAACAATCATTTCAACCTCAACAGCACAATTACCAGCAATGGTGTAGTACGACGACGATCTTATTCCAAGAACGTTGGCCCTTCCTTTTCTTCACCAAGCCCACCATCATCTTCTCAATCCTCTCCATCGTTGACTGAAGGCTGTTCAGCAACATTTGAAGTGTCTGGACATGCTGGACATGCCGGATATGTAAACAATAATACCCACATTAGCGACATTAATTATAGTTGCAAGGGATTGGGTGTTTCCTTACCTACTCCTAGGGTGAGCATGGATTTGTCTGCCCAATAATGTGTAGAAACAAGTCATTAGCTCTTAATATAGTCCTAATAAAAAAAAAACTTAAAAAATAATAAATAGCAATGGTATGCTCCAAGCTCACATCGTTTGTTGATCATTTGTCTGTCTCTCTCTCTCTTTGGCTCAATCCTTTACTCTCTATCGTCACCTCTTGCTTATTGCAGTGGAGCAGAGCGATGGCTTAATATTGTTATATTGTTATTATTATTATTCTACCCAATGATGCTTTCCTCCAAAACCAATCGCGGAGATTAGCATTTATTGGGAAAAAAAAAAAAAAAAAAAAAAAAAAAAAGCAAACGAACGAGCTGCATTTTTTTTTTCTTCTTCACCCCGAGGCCTAAGATACCGGCGATAAGGTAACAAATGCAAATCAATGTGTCCATGCAGGTAATGCAGTTAATGCATGCAGTCCAATCTCCCTCCTTACCCCCCCTGTTTTTCATTCACCTCTCACCTCACCTCTCACCTCTCACCTTTTACTTCACTCTCCCACCCAAAACATTTTCACTCATTTGCAAAGCGCGCAAAGCGCATTAATGCACAGGCATTTTGACACAGACAAAAGTCTCCAATTTTTTTTTTTTCTTTTATCCTCCCCTTTTTCTTTGGTTTGCCATCTGCCCATCTGCCTTTTAAGTCAACACAATTGGAAGGGCTCTTTTTTTTTTTTTTTTTTTTTTTTGGCCGTTTAAATTCGCTATTTCCTCATAAAGTTGCCTTTGGTGACGCTAATGATGGTATTTACAATGCAAAGTTAGACCTTCCAGTGAACTTTGAGGTTTCCTAGTGTAACCAAAATCATAAAAAGATGAACGGACATCAGGGTTGTGCCAACTGAAGGGTCAGTCAGGTTCATTACGAGGCTTTTTTTGTGTGTGCATGTGCACGTGTGTGTGTTATTTTTTTTGCTTTTTAGTGGGCAAACACCAAAAAGCGTGAGCGAGTGATGAGGCGGTGCCTGGAGTGATTATGTGAGTCTGCGTCTGACTGACTGTGGAGAGTAAAAAAAAAAAAAATGTGAGCATTTTGTGCAAAAAAAAAAAAAAAAAAAAAAAAAAACGGGCTGTGGTAGCTCCTCTCTTTCTCATTGAATTGACGGTTGATTCAACAACTCATCTCCATTTCTTTTAAAAAGTTGTTCTGATTTCTTTATGTTATTCACCTTCTTCGGCTTATTGAATACCTTGTTGCTGTAAATAATTATCCTCTTCTATTATATCCATTAACTCACACACGTTGCAAACAAATATCGTTTATCACTTCGACCCAAGCAGCAACAGCAAATGAATAGTGTAGGACCCAGAAAAATCCCAGGCCTATACAGCTTTGTCAAGCTGCTATGTCGAACATTATTCCATATCTTCTTTCGAGAATATGGTGCGTTCCATACAGAATCTATCCCACAACAAGAGCCGTTACTCGTGGTTTCAAATCATGGCAACTATTTACTGGATGGATTAGCATTGCTGGCAACACATCCTGGTCAGATTTCCTTCTTGATGGCCCAACCTAATTTCAAGACTGCTATCGGAGGTATTGCGCGAAAGATAGGCGCCATTCCAGTGCTAAGGTATCATTTTTCTAATAATAAAACTATTGTCGTGTCAAGAGATCAAGGGCATCTGACAATTGTGCCTCGTGTCTTGGAGAAGTTGAAATGAATGACCTGCTTTGTCAATAAAAGCTGTGCGGATGAATCTAATGAGTATGGCGTATGGTGTGACAATTTGAATTACCCCTGGATCTCCTTCCCCTCTCTCCTTCTCCTTTCCCCCATTCTTCTTCTCTGTAAACTAATACGGTGATGTGGTAACAATCATTAGGCCGCAGGATGCAACAAAGTACGATGGGGCGGGTCTTGTTACAATAGCACATGATGGGTGCAGTATTTCAGGCGATGGAATTGGTACTCAATTAAGTCAAGGAGATACAGTCTATATCGAATGTGGATCATTTCAGGATGCCACCAAGGATGATCGTGTAACTCAATGCTATGCTGTGGTTGAAGATGTTATAAACGAGCGCCAGGTGACGTTTAAGCAACCAGGACTGAAATGGCTCCCTGCGACATTGACTTCAGAACGAGATATTACCTATATCAAATCTCACAAAATTGTCGATAGTGGTTCTCTCAAGATCAGGGTGGAGTGTGGTAATACCATGATAGGGATCAACAATGCGTTAAAAGCACATGAGCAGCAGCAGAATGCAGTGTTTATGGCCAACAGTGCCACAGGCACGATTGGAAAATTTGTTCAAAAGATCTTTTCGAAATCTCCAGAAGCAGAGGCAAGTGCAGCAGAACGACAGTCGATTTTGGCTGCCCATGCGATGGAGAACGGGACCTTCACTTCAGGCGCGGACATTCCAGGGTCTGTTACAGCACCGCCCAATATCTTCCAGAATACTGAATCTACGCCGTTACTTCGGAATAAGCGATCATTGAACTCACCTATACGCGCTATGTATACGGCTGCAAGCCGTAATAGCTCGAATTTAAGGCTCTCATCGTTTTCAACCAACCACAGTACTCGTGATGTGAATGGCGGCTACATGGATGCGGATGAACAGGTGGGTATGGGTGTGCAATTGGAGGAAGAAGATTTATTGAATCAGGGAAACACTTCATTTGCATATATGATCACCGGAAACAAGGATTCGAACTCTGCAACCATTGCTCCGCCTACATCGGCGAGACACGATGTCGCTTCCTCACCAGCAATGCTCACTCCACCAACAACTAGTATGCGCTTCCCAACTGTTCCTTGTATGTTTCAATATGCTCGCCCAATTGATCATTCTATGATCTACGAGAGTGTTTGGAAGAATTTTGAGGATAATAGGACTGTAGCTGTTTTCCCAGAGGGAGTCTCGAGTGATGACTATCATCTGTTGGATTTCAAATACGGATGTACAATCATGGTCTTGGGCTACCTTGCACGGCAGCAACAGAGGCAGGAGGAACAACATTCAACAGCAGCGTCAACACCAAAGACTTTGAGGATTATACCCTGCGGCCTCAATTTCTTTAATCGTCATCGATTTCGATCCCGTTTCTACGCTGATTATGGTCATCCGATAACAGTCCCAGACCACCTTATAGAAATGTATCGTGAAGGAGGTGAAGCCAAGAAGAAAGGTATGGGCTAGAAAAAGCACATTGAGGATGAAAAGAAGGAAAAATAAAAAACTGAGGTACTTGTGTATTAACGTATTGTTATAATTGTTATTATTATTTATAGCATGTACAGAGCTGCTACAAATGATCCATGATGCCGTGGAAGGACTGACATTGAATGCACCAAACTATGATGAGCTGCGACTGATCAAAGCCACGAGGCGACTTTATAGTAGTACGCTAAAGAAACCACTGACGATGCCTCAAAAGCTGGAATTGACCCGTCGATTTGCAAAAGGATACTCCAAATTGGTTTTGACTCCAAAAGTGGCAGAGATCAAACGAGACATTAATGCATATGATAAACATTTGACGAACAAAGGCGTGCAAGATTGGCAATTGACTGCTGATCCGAATTTGATAGTCGCTTTGGTCTGTACATTGCCAGCATTGTTTTGTCTTCCAGCATTGTTTCTTTTATCATTGCCAGGAACACTTCTCTTCGAGCCTGTTGGGTTGATAGCAACATCAGCAGCCAATTACAAGGGTCGGCAAGCCATGTTGGCGTTTCAATCTTATTTGCCTGTCTCAAGATGGCCAGGACGAGATGTAATTGCGACTTGGAAGATTGTGGCGTCGTTGGCGTTGATGCCGATTTGTTTCATTCTGTATGCGACATTGTTGACGATCTGGGTGGGTCATTGGGCGGCACTTCATGATTATTATTGGAGCATGAGTCGATTGATGGTCTTTTGGATACTGGCGACGTTTGTGCTGTTTCCTACGATTGCATACTGTACAGTATGGATCTGGGAATGGCAGATCGATCTGAAGATGCAGATCCAAGTTTGGTGGTCGAAACTCTGTGGAGGAAATGCAGAGATGAAGCGATGGAGGCGGGATTTGGTTGGAAAAGTGAATGAGCTGGTGGAGCGGATGGGAGGACATGATGCGTTTGATATTTCTGGACATTGTTAAACTCTGTATTACCAGCAAATAGCGCATAAGATTGATTAAAAAAAAAAAAAAAAAAAAAAGATAACAACAAATGTTAAATGTGTTACCAATATATACTGCTCATATCCAAAAACATTTTAATAGGCTATCTTAGAACGCCTTGAAGGATTGAAATTTTCTGGTGTTGTCAATGTTGTCCATAAAAATAAAATATAAAATGCTGTGCATGGAAATGAACTCCTTTTTCTCATGGGTTTATTATCTCCTTCCTCTCTCCTATTTGTGTTCCTTTTTTACTTCTATCCCTTTTTTTATTTTTTCTCTTACTCACCTTTACAAAGATCGAATAAACAGCGAAATAAAGCACCGAAGATTGGTCATACAAAAGTTGAGATTAATTAGATTGTTCAGATTTTCTCTTTCCCTGCATCCAAAATATGCATTTCAATAAAAAAAAAAGGACTTGGCATGTCATTAATAGCTTTTCAGTGAATACGATCCAGTAATACGGAGGGAGAACCAGGTCAAAAGAGGAGGAGGAGAGAGGGTTTTTTTGTCAGGTTAAGTGTAATGAGGAGTGAAAAGGTGACGAATGAGATTGAATTATGAATCATTGCCAAAATGGCAATTACTTTTATTTTCTCTTTCTCTCTCTCTCTCTCTCTCGTCCACTTGCTTCATTCCTTATTCGTTTTTTTTTTTTTTTTTTTTTTTTTTTGTTTTGTACGCTTAGAATGCATTGATGAATTGATTCGATTGCCATCTTTTTTTTTTTTTTTTGTTCATTCTTATTCTGACCAAACAACGGCCACGCAAATGTTGATGTTCGTAGTGTTGTCAACTCAAAAGCATTCATCATCCCTATTGGCTACAACGCGCCTTTGTACAACAAACAATCCATAAACTTTAAAACACGCGAACCCTTATTTGAGTGAAGGTAAAGGACAGTTTTTCACTATACTCTTATACTTCAAAGGTATACATGTGTTGCATTGCCGTCTTTTTCTTTCTGTTTGTATTCCTGCCTACAAGGAAACAAAGAGCAAGAAGGCGCATGTCATTTCAAGCTATTCGCACAATAATAAACCCATAGACCTCCCTCTTCCCTCCTCTTCTCTCCTTTGCCACAAGAAGTGGTTTAGTCACTCTATGCATTCAATCTTCTTCTTCCACTCTTCCTCCGCTTTTTTTTTTTTTTTTTTTTTTTTTTTTCCGCTTTTTCCCTTTTCGCTAAAAAGTAATCCCAGCCCCATTCACAATCCAATCTGCCTCTTACAAAAAGAAAAGAGATAAAGAAATGTCCACATTATTGAGTTGATCTCTAACCAAATAATTCTCCTTTTTTATATTTCGAAAGTTATATCTTGCTATCTTCTTTTTTTGCCTTGTCTTCCCTATCCACAATGACATCCATAGGATATGACCCATCTAGCTCTAGTCCGCCATCTCGACAACTCGAAATGACTGAGCTTAACAATCATCATGATTCTGAGCATTCTATTACATCCTCAATCCCTCACTCTCCTCCTTCCTCATATCTTCATTGGAAAAAGGCTCTTTCGTTCCCTGCTTTACCATGGAGTCGACGAAGGGCTCATAGTAAAGGGGAAGGGGAAGGGAAAAACTCAAGGAAGCGAACGCTTGATGCTAATAAAAGTTCTGGGAATGCAACCGAGGATGAAATCTTAGCAGCAATGAAAGAAGCAAACCGAGACCAGATAACAACAATAACAGAAGCTGAATTGACAGAGGCAGTGGGCGCAGCTATTCTCGCAATATTACCGTCGTCACCAAAGGGGAGTAGGGGCTGGGATAACAACAGTAGCAATGAAAGTAATGATATTGTGTACGATGCGGCCTATGCGCTGAATCAAAATCCACACATTACTTCTAGCGCCAATAACAGTAGTCGCGGTGGATTTGGAAACGGTGGATTGTTGCCTCTGGACAGTCCATGGCGGGGAAGTAGGCAACTTCAAAATCATCCTCTCTCTCATTCTCAACATTACAGCTTCCAACAGCAAGACCTTGTCAACTCAATAGAGCAGTTTCACCGTCCACCTTATGGTCATAGTCAAAGCAACCAAAGACATGACCATGGCCGTAGTCGAAATAGTAGCAATAATGGAAGTATTGGTTTTGGAATGGACGGTCATAGATCGTTTCAGTATTATGATTCATATGATTCAGATAATTATCATCATAGGCATTGGCACCGCCATGACAGTTCTGTCCCGACTGCGTCAGCTATGGCCTTTGCAAGGCAAAAGCACCGTTATGTCGATAATCGAGCATGGTCTAATCAATCTAGCTCGCCTCAGATTAGTCAACTCCACCACTATTACTGTCAGCAACAGCAGCAACAAAAACGCCAACAACAACATCAACTCTGCCAGGACCAATACCGAGATCAGTATAATCATCAACAAACCTTACAAGAAGCACAGCGCCAGCACCAATACCTGCAGAGGCCGCAGCATGACCAACAATATGAACAACAGCAGCAACAACGACAGCAGCAGCAGCAACAGCGGCTTAAATGCCAGCAGTATCAACAGTTTTATCAACAAAGCTGTCACCACGCAAATGGCTTGCACCGCACCCTTAGTCGTAGATCCTCCCCTATTATCCACAAGGCTATAGCCAGACTGAACTGTCAGTCCTATCATAGTAATTCTGATTCATTTACTTCTAATTCGTCCCCTTCCCCCACTGTCTCCTCTTCTCCTACCACCATTATTTCGCAATCGCAATCCCACTCTCCCTCTCCCCCTCCTTCTCCTTCCCTTTCAGCTACTAATAGCACCGGAACAGGGAGCTCCCATCATTCTGGCCTGTGTCTACATTCGCAACATCCATATCTCCACGTATCTACTCCTTCCTCTTCACCCCCTGCTGCCGCTCCTCCCCCATCCATTCATCTCTCTTCACCTCAGCATCAAGCCTCTTATTCGCCATTTATACACAAATATCACCACGCACCCTCCTCATCTATGTCTCCTACTTCCTTCGCATCTTCACCTGGAACCTTAACAAATACTACGCCCAATAACAATTACTCACCTTCATCAATGGTGGCGACTTTGGAACTAAAGAATAGTAATGACCCCTGCTTGCATGACAGTAACAATATTAGTGCTAATGGCAAGGATGAAGTAAGGATTGAGGGATCAACTACAAGCAACTCTATTGTAAATGGAACCACTGTCATTGAGGCTGCTGCTACTGTTCCTGAAGCTGAGACATCGGCAGCACCTTTGATTTCAGCTATCAATAACACGCACGGACGGCTCAGAGAACTTGGATATATAAGCAGGAATGCTAGGAATAGGGCTAGCTCCACGTCAACGGAAGATTATACACACTCCCTTTCTTTTGCCTCCTATGACCCTCAAACAGCGGCAGCAGTCACAGATGCTTCAGCAGCAACGATAGTTCGCATCAATGATGAAGATGAGAGAAGTGAATATACTTCGTGTCTTGAGCCCGGAGTTGCAGACAGAGAGGATGATGGGGATGAAGATAAAAGAAGAGGAGGAAGACGTCAACTTGCGTTACAGCAACAGCAACAACAGCAGCAACAACAACAACGGCAGCAGCAACAGCACCCAGTAGCCGAACAGGCTGTCTATGAGGAATGTTCCGAGCCTGTCTTCTCTTGCTCAATACCAGACTGGCAGACATTTAAAGCTGGGGTAGGGTTGAGAGGGGGAAAGGAGCTTTTTTTTTTAAAAAAAAAAAAAAAAAAAAAAAGGCTTAATTATTTAACCACATCGACTGATTTAAGCCTTATTTCAAAATAATGTATCTAGCTCCTTCCGAGATCCAAGCATGCGCGAGAGGCATTGTTAGGAACCGTTATTTTAGCTCTTGTAACCATTGCACTGGAAACCATTTTGCTACAGCGACATCGATCAATGGTTATTACTCTCATAGACGGAAACGTGACTGCTGGCCGTCCCTTCGAGATCTCATTCTTTCGACCTCTGACCGTATACTATTCTCTCTTTATTCTTGCAGAAGTCTTTGCGGTTGGCCTCCTATGGGATGCGGTATGTTATTTTTATTTTACTTATTATTATTATTATTATTGTATCTGCTATTCCATACATTCCACATTCCACATTTCATTGTATTTTGTTTTTGTTTATTGAATAATAACTTAACATTAACCTTTTTTTTTTTTAAAAAAAAGGCCATTCACAAGAACTCATTACAACTGGTTGCATTCACGCTTTTTGAATGGTGCATGGTCTCTTATTCAGGGCTTCAGATATGGCAACATGACCAGTTGGTCAAAGATATTGGTATATCGGATGAACTTTTGATACATCTAGGCGACATCAAGACCCGTACAATCTTATTTTCACAGTTTGGTGTTCAGGTCACAGCCTGCATAGGGATCACTCTTTTAACCTGGCGGCTATATTCTGAGTTCGGGTGGCTAGTCTTCCAAAAGTTGGGCGCAGATGTATCACTGAGGAGTAAGGAGCAGAAGCTAGTGCCTCGGTAGTGCTTTATCTTTTTTCTTTTTTTTTTTTTTTTTTTGAAAAGTTCCTGATTTCGGATTTTTTTTATTCTTTTACTGTCTTTGTTCTTCCTTAGAGATGATGAAAGAGTATCGTCTGCTGTTCACATTACTCAAGCTGGACGCGTTTTTCTTTTTCGGATATGCAATCCAGATTGCGATCTTGACTGACAAATACTGGCAAAAGGGTTTGACCGAGGTTGCTTTTGCGGTTCCTTTGTCCTGCATCATTATCTTGCTTGGATTTTGTGCCGTAAGTCTTTATATTATTTTATTTCTCATCATTTTCCTTGTACATTTATTATGCTTTTATTTATTTATTAATTTATTTATTAATTAATTAATTTATTAATTTATTTATTAATTTATTTATTAATTAATTAATTTATTAATTTATTTATTAATTAATTAATTTATTAATTTATTTATTTATTGGTTTAGTTACGCAACGAGAACAAAGTAACGATGGGTGGGTTCATTACATGCTTGGCTTTGTTGATCGGGTATATGATCTATCGCTTGGTCGCACTCTTTCAGACCTTAACTGGAGATCCTGCAACGGACCCTTACTTCTTTAGCCGCAAAACCATGACAGTCTTTGGTAAAAAAAAAAAAAAAAAAAAAAAGCAGAAAGCTTTGACTATGGCTTTCACAAGTGCATGTATAAACTTTTTTTTTTTTTTTTTTCCCTCTTTTTAACTTAGCTGGATTGACACTATTTATGACTATCCTTGCGCTCATCAACGCAATAGTTATGCTTTACAACTTTAACAAGGGCCTCAAGGAAGCTAGTAAGTGCTTAAAGATTTATTATTGGTATATAAAGTCCATGTCTACGTTTATTTATTTAATTTTTCTCTTTCCTCTAATTTAACAGTGCGGCAATATCGAGTCCGTCGCTCAGGCACTATCCGTTCAGTGACTCATTCTACACGTCGTTTGTCAATTCACGGAAGCGGATCCATCAATATCACTGCCTTTACAAATACTTCTGGCGGTTGTAATACCAACAATAACGGAGAACAATGCCTAAGAGCTGAAGCTGGAATTGAAATTGGAGCTGGAGCCGGGGCCAGGACCGGAGCAGAGGATGGGACTGAAACAGGGGCTACCTTAGGATCAAGACCAGCAATGGTCCAAAAAAAGGGCTTCTCCTTCTTGCCTAATCTTCAACAAGGTTCCAAGAGAACTGTCATCCGTTATGATGTAACAACTACAACCGCTGTCCCCACAATGACTGAGCGTTGGGAAATTGAGTAATTTACTTTTTACACTCTTCTTTTCATTTAATGAGTATAATATCATCTCTTTTTTACACCTTATCTCGTCTCATCGTCTTTTGCAAAGCAGTGACGCTGTGTATTGTATAATATACTTGGCTCTCCAAATACTCTGAGCCAACAAAAAAAAGTCTAGACCTCATTCAACCGCAGGTCCTTTGATAGATGCGTGGCTCTTTCCCCAAGGGCCTGGTATCTACTGGTCTTGGTGACAAATATATGAGTAGAGGTTATACCACGCTGTGAAGGAGTATGCAAAATTATATTTAACATATTGCTTGGTACCAAAATGACCAGATTAAAGTCTGCTCAGCGCCAACCGGTGATGGTTGCTCTTTTATATTGATCATTTTCATATAAGATATCATGTGAAAGCATTTTTAATAATTATAGAAAAAAAAAAAAAAAAAAAATTAACTAAGCAAGTATGACTATCGAAACAGCTTTGAGCTCATTCAAACATGGAATGTTTTTCATCTTCCAACACTTCTTGAAAGGCTTTAGTTATTTGCTCAGTAGTGTGAATTCTATGACTCGATAACATGCGTGTTCGGTCAATATCAGGGAATCGTTTAAGAGCAGAATGTATACTCCTCTCTACGTACATCGCCGATACTAAATAGCACCCATCCCCGATTGGATATTGAAGAAATAACGGATTGCCGTCATTGGTCGCTTTTCCAATTGGGAGTATTGAATGTAAGGTTGATGACTCCAGCCGACTATCCCCTTCAGGCTGCGACCATTTGACTACGCTTTCCCCAAGCTGTTGGGGGAGTTTGAGAGTATTTTTTTCACCGACGGTGATAGGCCCCATGGTGCGTTGGACATCAGAAACATTGGGATAGTGGCACCCATGCTGCGAATCGAGCGTCCTAGATCCTGCCCAATGGGACTCAAGTTGACTTGGGTCACTGAGCTGAAAGATGAAATGCTGTTTCCCGTGCTGCGCTGAAATGCTTGATACTGGTTCTTGTGATGTTGTATTAGCATCGAAAAATCCTTGAGGAAGCAAATCTTTGGTCACCAAGGCCGTTTCTGAGTCATCAAAATTTTGACGTCGATCCGACGATGAAAAGCTTCGAATATATGTATCCGACCTATAAAATAAATAAATGAGTTAAAGCAAAGACACATATCTCTCTTTAAGGAAGGTATTAAGCTCAAATGTCGACCTACGGCTGCTGTCGCTTGAACATGGATTTTGACGGTTGATGCGAAGGCCGTGTAAGTTGAGATCCCGCCTTTTCGACATAGTGCTTAGGCTCATCAACATATGTTCGTCTATCATTCATGGCGCTATCAGGGTCGATATATGTAGTAAAGAACACATATGGGTTCTCTTGGGCTTGAGTTGAGTTGTGTGCTTCGCTTCCCGAGCTGATTACCCAAGGACCTTGCTGATATGAGGGCTCCAATCTTGCTGCGACTATTTCTCCGCTTTTAGAGGATTTAGCCAGCCTGTTGGAAGTACTCGGTAGAGTAAGCCTGCTGGGGTGTGATGACGATGTCTCGGGGCTTTCGGTCAGTTGATGTGCCTCTTTGCTTTTAAAGTTATTTTTGGATAGAGATGTCTTTATATCAGGAAAAGGGATTTTAGGCTTATGATTGGAGCTATTGATGAAGGTAGGGCTCACAGACGCTATGTTGGCAGCTCGATCAGGCAGGACTGGGATAACTGTTTGTTTAGTAGACTTTTTGAACAAGGCAGGTAGTTCTTCAGTTTGTTGCAGTTGCTGCTGCCTCTGTATCTGTTGTTGGAGATGTGCAAGGAAGTCTGTCGAAATTCTAGGTCGTGAGGTAGTAAAGATTGATTTCTGAGTCGAAATATGTAGAGATACATGAAACGCAGGGTCAGTTACGAGGGGATGATAGTTTATTGGCAAAGAGCTTTGTGAGTTGATTGCAGGAGCTGTGCCGTTCTTGGTCAAAGACGCAGTATTTCCCCATCCACCTACCGAGCGGTTGTCCATGTTGCTTAGAGGCGTAGTAATGGTGAATAGGGAGTATAATTGTGAGAAAAATGAAATAGCAAAGAAAATGGTGAAATCGAAGAAAAAAGAGAAAGACGGGCGCAATTATTTTATGAAAAAAAAAAAAAAAAAAAAAAAAAGTCGCGTTAAGAGTATCCCTAATTGTGATGAAGATTGATATGCATCTGTTTTCAACATTTTACATCTGCAAGGTTGCCAAGGTGGTGGTGTATGAAAGATTAACCGAAATATATTGTAAACAAATAATTCTGAATTTCATCATAACGCGTTACTCTTCTCGTCTTCCACCGCTTCTTTGAAAATATTAGCCAACTGTTCCATTGTCTGTACTTTGTAACCAGACTGCAAGCGAGGCATCTCAATAGGGATTCGTCTGCGTGCAGCTTGTGCACTCCTATCTACATGTATAGTCACTGTGACATAGCATCCATCTCCAATTGGATACTGAAGATATAATGGATCACCATCATTAGACGCGGGCACTACTGAATGTGAACCTCGCGAGGTGGACACTGACCCTTCATCGTCACTGATATCGCCAAATCTCCCAGCTCTACTGGGCATTGTTCTCGATGAAAGGAGTCCCCATCCTGCAGTTTCTGATGATGTTGCGAGAGTATTCCAGTTTGAACGGGCCTGCTCAGGGTGCTGAGAGACTTTCGTGACATTTCCTTCGTTAACAGTGACGGAGCCCATGGCCCGCTGAACATCTGATATTCTAGGGCGGAACTCATGCTGCACCTCCGGGACTTTTGTTTCAGGCCTGTGATCTCGAAATTGGCCTGAATCACTATGTTGTGGAGATAAATCTTGCTTAACCTGCTGGGGTGAAGCGTTTGATGATGACGCGGGTGTAACTGGTTTAGCAGTAGCAAAAAATCCTTCAGGAATCGAGTTTGCGGTAGCCAGCGGTTTTCCAGACCACCGAGATTGGCCAGATCCACGAACTCGTTCTGCTGTAGAATATTTTCTAATTTGAAGGTATGGGTATAAAAATCAGCTGGACTGATCTATAAATGTATTTCATTTCATAAGAGTAGATATTTTCTTACGGCTGTTGTGGCGGTTGCTTGAAAGAGTGTTGCGCCGGTTGACGGCTGCTTCCCAATTGCTGCTTGCTTTGGGTTTGAGATTGGGTTTGAGCTGGAGCTTGAACCTGAGATTGAGCTTGGGTTTGAACTTGAACTTGAACTTGAGATTGAGCTTGAGTTGGAGGACTCTGCTGATTACTGATGTTATTTGCAGAACGAGTCACAGCCTTATCAACATAATGTCTTGCACCACCAACATAGGCTCGACCGTCATCCATTGTGCCATCAGGATCGATAGCAGCGACAAAAGCTAGATAGGGATTCTCGCGCGCCCCATTCTCCGAATTAGTAGGTCTAGAGCCACGCTGGCTTGATAATTCGGGTATCACCATGACTAAATCCTGGTTAACTAACTTTCCTCCGACAGATAGACTTGGTTTTAATGTTGCTTCTGGTGGTGCTATCCGAACTTCACTGGAAGCAGTTTTTGAAATTTTAAAGATAGTATCGGTAGAACTGGTGTTTATGACTACGTTGAATGCAGCTAGTTCAGGTGAATGAGAGTAGACGATTATAGCAGCAGGATTTCTGGATAGAACAGTTGATTCTTTTGAAGCAGACAGCAGTTGCGCCGGCTGAATCGATAAGCCTGGTTGCCAAGAGATAAAGAATTGATGCTGTATTGATATATCAGATATGCATGGGAATATGACGGAAAGTTAGTGGTAGTGGTGACGGTGGTTGCACTTGAGAGGTGACCACAGGAGCTGTGGGTAAGTTTGGCCCACAAGGTTATATTTTACTGTGACTGAATGACTGAATGACTGAATAATAGAACAAATTTGTAGCCCCTGCGTATTGCCGCCAATTTTCGAGGCAACACTGGAACGAAGGTAAATGGTAACCTCCGCTTTTTACTTTTGACGCGATACCATGTTATGTAATAGAGTGAATACGTGCTGTATGTCATGTATACTAGACATACATGTCCTTAACAGTGTGTTATTAAATCGGTACAACTTACATGACCTGTCTACTGTGTAATAAATAGAGGGAATGAAATGAGTGAACCTTTGGCTGATGAGTAACTAAATCGCGTAGAATTGAATGAGAAAAGAGAAAAAATAAAAAACAGTGATAATTTCAAGAGGAATCAAAGCACAGTGTCAGCAGTCACTTTTTTTTTTTTTTTTTTTTTTTCTCAATGGTACTATTTGAAGAGAACACTGAGAAACCACATCTTTATTATTGTCCAGCAACGTTTACACTTTCATGCTCGTTTTGTTTCCTCTAGTTTGCGCTGCAAGATCTCAATGTCTTCCATGTCCTGCTGAATAATCGAAGTGATGTGCGCTAGACCTGCTTGCTGTTCTTGTAAAACCTGTAAAAAAAAGAAGAAAAAGTACGCGCATGAGTCAACTTAGTGATAAATTGAATTTTCTTGAAAACATCTTATAATATGATAATGTCGGCCATAAAGCAAGTACCTTGCCAACAGCCTCAAGTTGTGATGCGTCAGGGACGCCGTGGCTGCTATAAGGATGCAGTCTTTTGGAATCCTTTAGGATCTGCAGCTGCGCCCATAGTTCTGTTATCTTGCCTCTAAAGTGTGCAGGATTACGAAGTTGCTCTAGCGCATTCTCAAGTCTGACTCTCAAAAGCTCTTCATCTTCCCGGATTGGTACGCCTCTGTTTCGCAATATCTGAACACGCTTCATCAGCTACAGCGAAACATTCGAGAAAATCAAACAGGAGTATTGGTTATTGCGAAGAAAAGGCACTCAGCCATCCAGATTCTTATAACAATGGTCCAGGACTTACAGTTAGAACACGTTGAGCAAGCTGAATGTGACGTCGCTTGAACTCCCGAACCTTTGTTGCTGTCTGGACTACATGAAACTGCATGATTTCATTCATCTTGACTTCAATCTCTTCAAGTTTTATCCTTTGCATTTCTGTCATGTCGTTTTGGGTCTCCATTCTCTTTTTCAAATCTTCAAATCCAATCGCCAGAGCAGGTACCATACTACAACAGATACGGTACTAAACCTGTTAATTGGAATATAAAATACAAAGCAATAATCACATCTCTACACATTTATAAAACCAATGACACACCATTCTTTATCAGGACATTCTCTCACCGCCTGCTGCCATTCAAAAGGATCGACATTTGGAGGTGGTCCATATTTATTCACATCATCAGGATGTACGAAATTGTAAAAGAAATACTAGAAGAGAAAAAGAGAAAAAAAAAAATGTATTAGAAATCCGCTCTTCAACAATATCACAAGCTCCTGTTTGTAGAGTGACGTACTTTAAACTGGCAATTGGGATGTGTAGGGTCCCATGAGTTCTTGATATACATAAGATTATACCAAACTGGTATCTCTGGTTTGACATTCCCAATTACATACTGCTGTCTCTGTCCTGATGCAAGAGAGGCGCCAAACCCAGGGATAGTTGGGGCGACGGTTGTAGCGGTTGATGTACCAAATCCACTTGACCCAAATGGTTTGGGTGCTGCGCCAAACAAGCTTCCTGCTGCTGGTGCCGTTGAGGTCCCAGGTACTGCGAATGAGAATCCCGAGGCGGCTGGCTTTGCTCCAAAAAATCCTCCTGATGCTGGCGCTGTCGAAGAAGCTGCTCCAAAGAGATTTGACCCTATGCCAGACGCAGGCGTACCTCCAAAGAATCCTCCTGTAGCCGGTGCAGCAGATGCGGCAGGTGCACCAAACAATCCACCCGCAGCAGGCGCAGTCGACGTAGTAGTTGCACCAAATAATCCACCAGCCGCTGGTGTGGCGGATGTAGTAGCTGCTCCAAACAGCCCTGTGGCAGGCGTGGCCGTCGCACCAAACAAGCCACCAGATGCTGGTGTAGACAAGGCTGGCGTTGACCCAAAGAGTCCTGTTCCAGATGCGGGTGTTGCGGGTTGTGCTGCTGCACCAAAAAGGTTATTCGATCCTGGTGTTGTGGGTTTGGCCCCAAACAAACTTCCTGCTGCTGAAGCAGCTGGTGTAGCTCCAAACAGTGATCCTCCAGCAGGTGTTGTTGCCCCTCCAAATGTGAAACCAGACATTATAGTGAATTATGATGGGTCAAAAAAAAGGTGGGCTTTGGGCCTGATCAGAATCCTGTGAGAAGCTGAGGGAGGTAGTTCGATTAGCTGTATAAAGAGTTCAGTCTTTGGAATGGAGGAAGCGCCGATGATCCCTGAGATCTGAGTGAATCCTGTGTCGCTACCGAACCTTGATGTGGATGTCTCCTAGTGTTGGGCTGATGTGAAGCGTTGGGCGTGGACCTTTGGAGTTAATCGAGCTGAAAAAAGTAAAGGCAAAAAAATTATTAAACTCGCGGAAGTGACGTCGACAACATGACCAACATGCGCGTTTTCAAAGCGCACATCGCTTACACCCCGTCGCCATGTCAGGATACCGTCCCAGAAAAAGCACAGCGACTGCAAGGAAACGAAATGCAGTATCCGCATCAAGAGGATTAAGAACCGCCATCCCTACAGCTATTCTGGCAGGAACTTTCGCTGCTCTAGCATCTGTTTTTGCGAAGTTGACCCTTGATGTCAGGACAATCAATTTTTTACAGTATGCATGCAACTCTTTTATAGCACCCACAACTCCATATTGTACAACACTTTTCATTGCTAAGGAAGGGGAGACGAGTCCTGTAAGTCGGTGAATTGGGACAAATATGTCCTGAGTTATTGGCAAAGTGAAAGTGGCAAGAGGCGCGTGTGCTCGAATGATCATCAAAACGAACCATCTATAATATTTGTTTTATAGGTAGTAGTTGCTGTGAGAACCATTTGTTTTGCTCTGATCTTCATCTGTAATGCAGTCATGTGGACTCTTTTCACAAAGGCCTTGAACCGATCTAAGTCCTCAGCAACCGTAACTGTAATCAATAGCGCTGCCAACTTTTGCTTGACAGTAAGTGAACATTATGATAAAAATAAATTGATACGCGCAGGCATCTACCTAGATTAATTGTATTCCATCCGACATTTGTTTTTAGGCTGTACTAGGATATGCACTCTTCTCTGAGCCATTGACGTTGCAATGGTGGTTTGGTGCCTGTCTAATTGTGCTTGGCAGTGTCCTTGTGAGTTCAAGCGAGGCTTCAAAACAAAAGGCTGATTAAGTTGTTAAATCAAACAATTAAAAGACTTCTCTCCAATGATGCATGCTTGTGTTTGTTTGTCATTTAATGATGTGGATGACAATGCATGCTTGAAATAGCTTTAATCTCAGTTGCACAGACACATGAAACATCAGAAAGAACGCGTTCGCAATAAAATTAACCAATGTATCCTAAAGAAAGGATCGACTAAGATGAAGGGCATATTGTTTTTTGTGTGGACTATTCATATCTTTATCTTTCAGGGGACCTAGAAAGCTCTTGCTTGCTGACTTGAAAAAAGCAAAAGCTGGTCATTGAAGTGTGCTGTCTCTCTTGGTCTTTCTCAAGAAAGGCTTTATTGCATTATTACTCCGATCCTTGAGCGACTTGTAGTTGGTATGCCTATCCACCTTCGTCTTTCACTCTCTCTCTATTTCCCTCCTTTTCTTTGCTGTACTTCTTCTCTCTTATACACGCTTCATTCATCTCCTCACACTTTCTTTTTTTTGCTCACGTTTGCCATCCTATTGCCCATCTTTATTTTCAAAGAAAAGACAGGGTTTCAGATTGAATATTGCTCTTTAGGCTGTCGTACTGACAGAGTATCAATCTGACTCCTAAAAAGTGTGCTATATTCATTTTGAAATTAAAGGACAAGTACCATGGAAGAGCTGCTTACCATGCGGACCCTCTGGATAGAGCTCATCCAACAAGCACAAACCAAACTCCTCATCACACAAATTCACAACATAAAACAAGCACAGGCACATATACCAGCACAGATGCGAGTTCATCCAGCGACCCAACACGATGGTCGCCTCAAAGCCATCAAGCATTCAATCCAATTGCCAACGCTACATGTTGACAGGGATTACTTTCCTAAGGAGCTGCAAGCAAAGGCAGCGATCTTGCTTGGAGTCGTGTATGCGGATCCTTCTGTGGCATCACCAGGATCCATAGCTATGACCGTACTTGGATTTAGTATACTATCCCAAAATGCAGGCCAATCTGCTAACGCAAGCGAGCAAGAGACCATCGTTCAAATGCTTGTAAATGTAAGCTAATGATAATGATAAAGCAAATTTTTGTAAGCTTCAATATCCCACTTTAACGAGTCGATCCTTGTGTTATTTAGGAGCTCTCATCTGAGCAGATTAACAAAGACTATTTTGGTGATAAAAGCAATGCCGTCCACCTTGCTGCATTTCTGGGAATGAAGTCCACTCTTGACCTGCTTATCTCAAAGGGAGGTGACCTTGGACTACAAAACGGTTGCGGCCTCAACGCGTATGACATTTTGGAGGCTGTCAAGTTGGATGATCGCGAACTAGTAGAATTGCTGAGACAACAACCTGGTGTAGACAGTCTCAAAAAAAGACTTGGAAAAGATGCAGAATCCTTTAGGAATCATATCCCATCTATAACGCTGGCGAGGCCGCATCACCTAAACAGACCAGAAAAGGATGACAACATTGGGCTCAAGGACCGTAGTCTTAGCAACGAACTGGTTGGTTCCAGGATATCTTTACTAAATCCAAACGATACAGCTGAACAGTATTACAATTTACTATCCAATAACATTAATGATGAGGTATTTAATGACAGAAGGGCGATATCTGAAGCTAACAAGACCTTAGCCTTCACAAGTCAATACCCTATTGATCAACAAGGACTGTTAAAGTTATCTGAGGTTCAGGATGACGATGATTTTGATTACCTTAACGCGATCGACCCAGAAGCCGTTGAGCCTTACCAAGACTTAACCTGCTATCAACGAATCATCGTTCGGCGTCCCCTAATGGATGCACCCAAGCCAATCCGGTCAGTTTTGAAGAATCGCAACGATCGACAACAAGGGCCTGAGCCTGTCCTGGAAGCCCAGATCGCGGCATACAAGGCTTATGACGACTACATCGCTAAATTGCAGATACAAACACACTGCCATACACCACAAGTCAATTCAAATACAAAGGAAGCTTTAAAGAATCAGACGGATTCTGGATTTGACGATGGCCGGGTATTAGCTCTGAAGAAGTCCAAAGCCGTCCAATGGGAATCGGTCAAGAATGTCCGTATCTTTCAGCGCCATATGGTTCCTGAGGCTGGCTCAGAGATAGAAGATGAAAATGAGGATGTTGACTCCATAATCTTAGACCAATATGAGCAGGTCATAGATTATGAAGAGCCACCAAGTTCTTTGACTAATCGATTTAGCGGTACCCTGGGGTCTCCACCAATAGATTCCAGTCTTGATGGAACTATGAGCGGATGCTTCCGTCATCTTACCATAGCCAGCAACTTGAATGCTGGTTCTATGGACAAGCCACTGCCATTCCCTAAATACATTCCCCCTTTACCACTAACCCGTGCAACTGATCAAGAAGCAAAGGACTTAAGTATAACCCATGCGAACCCCAATCGGTCTCTCCCGCCACTGCCATCATCGCTGGATATCAAGAACAGTTTGAATAGGGAGCTTGTGCCTGTACCAACTTCGCCTCTTGACAAGCTTAAGTCCTCATTGATCGCCTCCTCGATGGGCGGCTTACAGTCAACGCCAATGATTGTTGTTGGCAGATCATCGCCAATTAAGCGAATTCCTTCTCCGCCTATTTTGGAATCACAATCATGGATGACAAGACTTCTCAGAAACAGGAATCATATGCTTGATTCGACTTTTAATAGCAATGGTAGCATCACTAAGCGCATTCGACAAAAGTTACAACCGGGTTGCCGCAGTAAAGCTACTACACAGTCGCAATTGGAGGCCGACAAGGCGACAATGGTTAATATAGCGAAACTAGCACCATCCTTCAGCAAAGACCCAAAGCCGCCGATTCCCCCCTCTTTCTTCTATGAATGCGCCTTACCAGCATCAGGATTGCCAGATGCAACAGCAGCAACGCAGACGCCAAGGCTAAGTGACCCTCGACTGAAAACCTTGATTGAAGGAGAGCCTATAATGAACAATATCACATCAATAAAGGACAATGTGGCAAACCTGGCGGCGAGGCCTCCATTGCCTCCGCGTCCTACACTTCGATCATCACATTTGATTCTAGATATTTCTACCCCCGTTCTCGCCCCTTCAGCAAAAGTTACTGCCAACAACTTCACATTTCCTGGCCCAAAGCCATTCACCAAGCAACTCAAGCCTCCTATGCTCGCCCGTAGCCATAGTGTAGGCCGGCCAGCACATAAAGCAGGCGATGATGTAGAAGATAGCGAAGGAAACAAAAATCGATTGTCACTATCTGCTGTCAGCGGAGAGAGCTCGGTCACATTATTGCCCATACCAAAGGCTGTATCCAAGCAATCATCCCAATGGAGGAGGCGCAAGGAGGTCGTGCTTGTAGTTTCATCACAAGGCCTTTCACCAACACTAATGTTATCGAACACGGCAAAGGATGCTGTTAATACATTGCCAGGCAAGGCTACTGAAATAGGTTCAAAGGAAATACTCAGTGGTCCAGCCCAAGGTCAGCTAGAGCCTTCGCAAGCGGATTGCTCAGAAGCACAAGACGTAATTCAAGTTCCCAAGTGTATACTTGCAGCATATATATCGCTTGATTGGAAGTAGAGATACTGATTTATTAATTTATTATATATTTTTTTCGAAGCCCAAGAAACAGCTTTTGATAGGAGATATATATGAAAGTACGCCACACCTTGGACTGGAGGCCAGGAAAGCTGTAAGTTTGGAAGAGGAAGCCGAGCGTGTGCATGAGCGCGCCCATACGAGCCCTTCTGCGCTACTGTATCAGCATACTAGGGGAAGCTCTGGCGATGATGCACAGAGATCTTCGGACCAACTTCCTTTTATGGAGTCAACTTTGGCAGCTGTCCATGGGACTTTCGATGAACGGAAGGTTGGGAAAAAAAATATGACAGCGTAATCCTAGTATGAGTACCAAAGAAATAATGTCTTACCGTTACCATTACTTTTTATTGTGATTGTTTATAAGGAGCAGAGCTTCACAGTCCGACAACCAAAGGTAGTTCAGGATTTAGGTACACACGAAAGCAGGATACCTGAAGCAGGCGCCACCCACCCTTCGTCGGGCCCTACTCCAACGCGGCCATCCAGCAGCAGTGTCTGGACGTATGCTTCTAATCTCGAGCCCGAACGAATGACCCTTTCCAGCTGTACTTCGCCTTCAGCCACCAACACAGGGATACTATATCTTCGAAGTATGATATCTTTTGCATCCCTCTTCACCTAGCTTATACTCATTTAATTGACTGATGATCCCTTCTCACTTTGTAAAATAGTTAAAAGAATTGAAGATATTGTGCTGGAGGCTCCAGATGAGGATACCATGCTCTCTGTCCGCATCGATACTGGGCGTGAGAAGATCGACACAGATTATATGCCCTGGAAGAGCGATAGCATTCTATTTAACCAAGAGTTTTGTCTGTAAGTCAACTTTTGACTGCCTTAGCCACAACATTTAACCCCTTATGATGTTTCCGCGCCGATGATTCACTATATACACTATCAGCATTATCATTTAACTCATTTGTACCCTATATTGTTTCTAGGCCGGTTTATGAAGGCTTAAACATTACATTGACAACGCATTTGATGCAAGCGCCCCATCTGCAACCCCGTTTTACCCCCTTTGCGGTAGAGCCCTCTACCGGCCCTCAATGCCCACCAGTATTGCCATGCTTCCATGGTGCCATGGGTTCCTCACAACCTAGCTTGGATACCGACATATCTCCTAAAACAACTGTGCTCACAGGAAAGGGGAAAGCACCATATTATAACTCACTTCTAAAAAGACATCTAAGAGAGCGCGTATCAGGTAGCAGCAGCAGCAACAGCAGCACCAGCGACTTGTCTGATTTACAGTACCTTTCAGCGTCGGATACCATGTCTGCTGCAAGCCCATCCTGCGGTTCAGTGTCATCACTGCAGTTGGATATACAATCTCCATCTACCTGGTCTGCAGCATCGACACCCATCCATACATCTCCATCGACACCTATCCATACATCTCCATCGCCATCAGCACCAGCATCAATATCAATCTCCATAACCTCCAGTGGAGGAAGAGGGAAAGAGAGAGCTGAAGAAAACCGGAGCATATTGGGGCGGTGGAAGAGAGGAATAATGAGTATACCCAATAGCCTAAAGCATCCTCAGGACTATCTGGGCCAGTACCGACATCATCGAAAGAGGCTGTTTCAACAAACGAGTCCAATGATGGTGATCAGTGAAATCGAATGTGTAAGGCCCCTCCATCCTCAGCTTGGAAATAATCAGGGCTGTGTTGTGAGGGATCCTCCGCTTGGCTCTTCGCCCCCTCTCCCACCTCTTCCACTGTCTTCGCCTCCTCTCCCCCCTCTACCTCGGGAAAGTGATCCAGCTAACTGCAGGGAATTGACCATCAAAGAGCTCTACGCACAGGAGACGCCCCTTCAAATCCTGTCACGTTATATATATTTTGAAGATGAACTCTGTATCTCGCGATCCTCTATTGATTTCAATATGATCCGATCGTCATGTAGGAATCAAATTATCAGTGTGGAGTTCCAAACTGTCAATGACTGGGTTGATTTGACGGACTATGACTCCTATCCCTCTTCTCTCCCTGATGATTACACTGCCACGTATTTGAATGTTGAGAACTGCAACAATAAGGACAAAAACAATGGCAACGCTGCAGAGGGTGGAGATTCAGGCATCATCGCAAAGATATTGGCATCCGTATGCTTCATTCCTGGTCCTGAGATGGACCCCGAGGATGCTATTTATGAAGATGAAGACCATATCCCGACAGAACCTCAAAATTTAGTCGAATGTCAGATGGGTCTACGGTACTTTGAGTGGTGTAACCGCCTGTTGTTTCAAGGGAGGTTGCATTATAGGACGGAGCAAGGATGCTGGAGAGATGGGTGGTTCCAGATCATTGGACCTAGGCTCTGGCAGTGTCGGGATCCACTATTGCCTTTACATTCTTCTCAATCTTCGACCTTGCCCCAAGATCCAACATTGCCGCAGCCAATGTCGAAAATAGATAGGATCCGTTGCTTGAACTTGAATGACATGTGCTCTATCGTGACGAATTCAGGAGTGGTCAAGGTGAACACTGGTAAAAAAGACCAACTACCCTGGGGCCGGAAGAGACCTGTTAATGAACAAAGCTCCCTTAATGCGAACCTGGTCGATGATTGTAACGAGGAAGGGTACAGCCAAGCAGAGGACGATGACAATGAAGATTGCGGTGAGGGTGATGGGAGTATAGATAGCGAGCAGGACTCCATAGATAAACATTGTTTCTGTCTCCAAATGTTAGCGAAAGGGTCAGGAGAGAAATATAGGGATGCAGTGGCTCATGCAGCTGCCAGCAACACTAAGAAGCGTTTGGTGAGACTAGATTTCCGCACAGATTCTGAAGATATGGCAGAAGCCTGGGTGGAAGCACTATTAAGCAACAGTCTTGAGCGACCGCTGAGGCCATATTGGTTAGGAGAGTACGAACAATAATAAAGCCTTATCCTTTCTAAAAACAGAAAATCGTTTTTATTGTACAGCTAGCCTCTAAATCTGATCAATAGTGCCATGTACATGACACACCTATGCGCCTTCAAGTGCTAAATAGGCACATTTCCCACAAGCATTCACCAAGAAGCAGTCCCGGCCTAGTGGCAACCTTGTATTCCTCTCTCTTTGGAATGTACTACAGTTTTACCCAAGTGTACCTGCAACATCAATGAGCCGTATATCATCACCTGTGACGTGTTGAGACTACGGGTAATGCATTATTCACCTGTACCAGATGGCAAGGCAACTCTAGGCTCCGTAGGAGGCGCAGCCTTCCTCACGCATCATCCCCCAATACGATACACGCAGAAAACTTAGGCAATTCCTTGAGTTCTGAAGATAACAGACGTAAAATGACCAACCAGACCTCACGAGCTGGTTGCATTCGCCCCAGCTCCATCCACTGTCTTTGGCCCAAGCTCTATATTGCACTAATAGCCAGCTGAGCTCCATACGCCTCAATATAGTCCTTAGATTGCTAGCCACGCCAAGGAAGTCTCATTTTCGATCTTTAAGTCCACTCTCTAAGAAGGAATACAGCTGCTTTAGCTCTTATGCCGCCCTAACATAAAGGAAGTAAAGACCGGAGGAAGCCGATGCTTTTTTAGGTTTTTTTACCTCATTTTCTTAAGCGAGGGAAGGTCTATGCTCAAAGTAGATAATCGAATAAAATTATAAAGGCTAATCAGTGGTAACTGTGGATATGGCCTTGGCAAAAAGGGAGAGGAATGAAAAAAAAAAAAAAAAAAAAAAGGCTTATTGACATGAATGCACATTTTGAAGGATAGATAAAGAACTATAGCAGCAACAGTGGTAATAACAAAAGAGCCCTTCCTTATGGTGGCGATACTCTACAATCAGAAGCAGTGAGGCTGTAGATAATCTCACAGCTCCAAATACTTTAAGAAAAAGCCACGAAGAAAAAAGATCAGAATTTGACCCGGCGTTGTGTTTTCCCTACCCTAGGGAGAACCAATACGGCCACCACAGGGCCAAGTAAGCAAAGATGGGGGGAAAGGGAAATCTTACGGCTTTCATTAAATAGCAAAAGCCGCAATGCTCATTCTCCTATTTGAGCGTGCCTTGGGCTACACACTTATTACTGCGACCGCTTGAACCTTTCCATTTTTTTTTTTTTTCTTCATCATCGCTCTCATACCCGTACATTCTTCCCTTGATCCTCGAAGCCCTGGAGAAAGTAAAGTAAATGCCTGTGCCTGTCCCCGAGTCCGAGCCTGGGCCTGAGCTTGAGGCTGAGCCTATCCAAGACAACTTCTTCAGTAGGCTGGCTCGCATCTCAAGCCTTATTAACGAGTGTGACGAGCAGATCAAAGGACTCAGGCGCTGGATCGAGATGTGGGATGACTTGCTGGATCCAACAGCAGACCCGAATTCATTCGATCGACAGGAATCGCTGACAGCACTCGAAGACCTGCGATCTCGCCTACGCATTCAATTAAGGATCAAGTCGGACCTCCTGGCTACTATGGAAGATCTCTTGCTTGAGAATAACCACCAAGACTAGCAAGAATGACCAATCTTACTCACCCCACAAAATTATAAATAAAAGTGAAGAACCAGCCACGAAAGCTATTGAGTACATCGCTATATATTAATACAGCTAAAAAATAAAATAAAATCGCTATTATTTCATATACATGTATGCTGTAAGGCAGGATGCTATGCGTCCATATGGATTTTTACCGTGTTTCGGCCCTGGCTTCATTATTTTTCTGCTTCTCTAAGCAACGATCCTTTGAAAACCTACGATGCTCCTCCTATATAGAGTGAATTACAATTACGCTGAAAGTTTGCTGTAACGTTAATGTACTGCGGCGAACCAGTTGAAAGAAAGGGCGGGCTGCATATATCTAGAAAAAAATAAAATAAATAAAAAGAAAAAAGGCTGAAATAAACGGTGATGCAGGCTGGCGACCATTGACAAGGCTATAGTATAGGAAGTGGGGAAGAAAGAGGTATGGTAAATAACCACCATCAGTAATAGAATATGGTAGGGCAAAAAAAAGGCTGATATTTAGTTCCGCCAGCCTTGTAATAGATCCTTGATATAGAGATGATTACAAGATTGTCACTCGAGGCACAGGGAACGCAATAACGCGAAAATTAAAGGAAATTGAGGAATTGGGTTTTTCTCTACACTCTAAACTTTTCTATAAAAGTCGGAATGTTTGGTATCTTCCCTTTTTTTTTTTCTTTTTCTCTCTCTAGGCCTTGAATTTGTCACCAACTGCTTTTCCCCTCCTCGGCTCGAGCAACCTTAGCATTCATCTATACATTGCCTGCACGCCTACACATCGGCATCGGGCCCATAACGCTGATAACAAATATGCCTGAAACTGTTGCTTTTCAAAGGGCGGACATCTCTGAGGATTTGGTCCGCACCACTCGCTTGATGGACGCCTGCAACGACCAGATAAAGCATATCGAGCGCCTGATTGAGATCTGGGACGATGTGATGGGCCAAGAGCAAGCGTCTGGAGGGATACCAGGCGCGCCTGGCGGAGGAGAGTACCCAAACACGGCCGAACGACAGCAAGAGCTAGATCATGCGCTGGGGCTGCTGGCAGAATTGAGATTCCTCCTTCAACTCAACCTGAGGACAAAAGCAGAATTACAAGCGGCTCTAATAGACCTCAGGGGAGAGCTCCGAGCTCAAGGGCAGGAATAATAAGCTTTGATCAACCTTCATTGTTTTCTTCCCTAAAAAAGAAAAAGAAAAAGAAACAAAATAAAAACTGAAGGCACTCGTCTTGTCGTCTCGTTATTAATATCATGATCACATGAAATTAAGAATTTTATTTGTACTATGCCACATTATATCAAGATCGTTATCCAAGGTCGCAGAGTGAGCATTTCCATCTGGAACAAACCCCCCTCTTGGTCCTCCATCTCTATACAGACCAGCTTAGTCCAATGCTCTACCATCCACTGGGCCTCCTCTTGGCCCCATTCAATTCGGTGTCCATCCGGCTCATAGCACAGTCCTCTCAACTGCTTCAGCATGCATAACCGGCTTAGATATCCATGTTTTAATGCGAGAATATCCACATTAATGTTGTCGTGGGCTTGAATAAACAGTTCCTGTAGTTGTTCAAGCCTTCCAAGCTGCGTAAACATCTCGTTGAGATCCTCTTTTATCTTTGGCTTTTCCCACCAAGCGCCTTCTCTACTAATGTTGATCCTTTCTTCGCCTCCCTCGCCTCCTTCGTCGTCATCATGGTCATCAAAGCCTGTCGCACGAAGTTCCAGCCCGAGTTCTCGTAATCCAAGACAAGTCCACTGCCTCATTCCCAAGCCCTCTACCTTTAAGCTTGAGTCATTTAAGGGGTCCCGGTCAGCTCCAGCGTGTTCATTTTCGCCGTCCACGTCTGAGCCGTTGATCTCAATAGCTATGTCTAAGGACCTAAGGTGAGGAAGACCATTGGCAAGTTGGGAAAGCGTCTTGATCGAACATTTTTGGAAATTCGAAAAATTGATGAGCGTTAAGGAATGATGGTTGATGATAGCCCATATACATTGTTTCTCCAGGGGCACGAATGCTGACACAACCAAAGATTCTAGACCTCCATTATAGCTGCCACTACTACCCTCCTTAGGACCATGATATTGATCAAGAGAACCATGCCCATGCCCTGAGGCTTTGATAAGCTCCGTAAACTGTCCACTCTCCGCTCCTATCCACGGCTGCAAGTGTAGCCGTTTGAGCTGAGGAAGCGCCCTTGACTTGACCAAAGTGCTGAAATCTGTCAAGGTACTTGAATCGGTCAGCTTTTGGATCCTCAGCTCCCGTAGCTTTGGGCATTTCCTCAGTAAAGGGATCAGAACCGTAAGCTCAAAACTTGGTCGAAAAGATACAAAGAGTACTTCGATGTTTGTTGGTTCCATTTCATCTAATGCTTTCCTAGCGGCCATTGCCTCTGGAGTCCATACTTGGTTTCGTACTTCCTCAACCTTTCCCGAAAAAACATCCATACTCACGTGCTCGCACCTCGAAACCGCTTTAAAGATTCGCTGAATGCCTTGTACAGAATAGTCGCTTCCTGAGAGCACAAACTCACGCAGGTTGGGCAACGAAGTGGAAAGGGTATTTGTCAATTGATCTTGCAACTCATCGTTATCCCCCTGTAAATCATACAATGCTACTCTGCTGACGCTTGTTAGCTTAGAGGACCATTGAAAGGCTCTAACCAGTTCATCATTTGAAAATTCGTCCACCCAGTAGGCCAGAGATTTGAGCTTGGGAAAATGCCAATGACGAGGAGACGAGGAAATGTCATCGAGCATGACAGTTTTGACGACAAGCCCTGAAAGTATACGGACATGTTCTTGATGGCTTTGTAACTGGTCGAGCTCGGACTCAGTTGAAAGCCCTCTGAAAGGCTCGCTCCAGAAGAAGGAGCTAAAATGACGACTCCATTCTTTGCTGACCCTGATACATTGCCTCAAGTCTAGTTGCGATAAATATTGGGCGATGTTGTCTCGAATGTGAGGAATGTCGAGGGGTGATAGGTTCATATTGCCGCTATAGTCTGGGGATTGATAATGGAGTAAGAGAAGTAAGAGAGGGGGGAGATAAAAAAAAAAAAAAAAAAAAAGTAGGCAACGGATCTATTATTATGTGTGACAGCATTCGCCACAGTCTATTTTATCCGTTGATATGAGAGCACTGGGCTCAGATTATCAAAAGTAATCCCCCTTCTCCACAGTTTATGCTTAATACTTTATCGGGTAGTAATTGCAAAAGATACTCTAATGCTTTCTTTTATTGCAAGGATGGGAGTGGTGGTAGCGATTTAAGCTTGTCTTCGATCTGGACGAATGTTATGGGGTACAAATAAAGCAATTGATCTGAGAGCGGGCTCATCGGTTTCCCTAGAATTACCAAAGCAAAATGAGTAAAATGAGTAAAATAAGAATGCAACGTGAATAAAGGAAAATGAATACTGGTTGTTTTCATTACCTGATCGGACAACATTTCCAACTCTTGCAGTTATGGGTTCATGTATCCGCTCCCAGATTGGATGATCGTCGGCAACAACTACAAATGAATGCTCCATGTACCACTTCGACAGCCGTTTCGTTACCAAAGGAATCGTTTCGTCTTCTCCAGGGATCAGAACAATACATGATACAAACAGGGCCACTTCCTTTTGTCGTTCATTCATAAAAGCAACCATACTCTGACATATGGTTCCACCAACAGCTAATAACACAATTCTGCGCTTCAATCCTGTCGGTGACACATAGTTGTCCCAAATGTCTGCCAATAAAGCTGCCACTCTTTCCTTGAGCAGCTCTTTATCATCATCCGTGGCCGGTGAATGTGGGATCATGATATCAATTAGCTCATTATCAGAGCCTATGATCCCGTCCACATACTGCGCGACTGTATCTATTAATGCACATTTGTCAATCCGAAGATTGTTGCTATTTCCTAAAGCTCGTGTCTGGAAATGGCCACTTGAAGAAAAAGAAAAAAAGAAAAAAATGAATGCCCAAGTCCTTGAGTATGAACAACTTCGATGAGTATATGTGTGTGCAAGGGACTTACAGGCCATGAACAAATATATAGAGTGGTTTGTCTGTGAAGCACATGTCAGGCCTAGATAGTTGTGTACGAAAGTAAAAATTGCTTTGTCAGTTATATATTTAATTTTCTACAGTTCTACAACAAAGAGACAAAGAGGGTCAATAGGCCTTACGTGCTGTGCACACTATCCATAAACTCGGCCTCATAATTTGGGTTTGAAAGGGGTAATTTAATCATCCGATGCCTTTCATATAAAAATTCGGTTCTGTATACATTAAGAACTTTGGCCAATGGTACGATACTGTCTCGGTGATACTCCTCTACCCATTAAAACAAAGCAAAACAATAAGTACAATAAATCATTATAGCTAAGGGACTTAACTATATTATTCAAAGCGATTTTACCACTTGGCTTGCTATACGTAGGCGTAAGGCTTTTCCAATATTGAGACTGGATTTCAATCACTTGATGAATAGTTTGTACACACGCTGCGTTGGGAATAACTGGCTGTAGTGCCTCAATAGGGTCGCTGAGCAATGCCTTTGTACATGCCAGTCCTGATACCGCAATCGAATTAAGATTGTAGCCTCCTTCTAATGCTAGTACAATCTTTCCTCCTGCTAAAGACTTGAGCATGTGTGTCATGTGGCCATAGGCTGCAGGCGTTACCAAATTTTCTCCGATCGGGTCACCTTAAATTATGTAGCCATGATCCATGCAGAACAAAAAATATGAGCAAGCCAAAACACTACTATATTGAAAGTCCTTAAGTATATATGTATATGTGTGCAAAGTATAGTTGTAATCTCACCTTTGGCCGCATCAAATCCTGCACTCACAAGAACAAAATCAGGTACAAACTCATAGACAATCGGCATGATGATCTTGTGGAATGCGTAAATATATTCAGAATCGCCCATTCCGGGGCATGGCCAAGGAATATTGATGTTCCTGGTGAAGTGATTTTAAAGCAAAGCGGATAAATTAACGACGGTTTGTTTTGAACTTGGGACACCAATAGTTATTTACTTTTTTTTTTTCTCTTCCACTTACTTTCCCCGTCCTGCGCCTTCTCCTACCGTTGTGTAGGCCGCTGCAACCGGGTCTCCAGGGAAAAAGGTTCCTTTATCGTACCGATGAATAGAGCAATATACGACATTTGGATCATCGATAAATGCCTTTTGAGTTCCATTTCCATGATGAACGTCCCTGAGTCCAGTGGCAAAAAAAAAAAAAAAAAAAAAAATCAGTGCCGATTGAAAAAAAAAAAAAAAAAATACATACATACATACCAGTCAAGAATAAAAATCTTTTTCAATCCGTGATTCTTTTGGAGATAGCGCGCTGCGATGGCCACGTTATTATATAGACAAAACCCCCCTGCCTCATCAGGCTCTGCATGATGCCCCGGAGGTCGTATAATCGCCACACCATTCAGAATTTGGCCAGTTGCAACAGCATTGCACAATTCTAGCAAACTTCCACATGATAATCGAGCGCAATATGAAGACGAGTTGTTGAGATAGATACTATTGTAACTCTCCGCCACTGCAAACAGATCGCTTAATGACATTTCTATTATTGATATATAAAAAAAAAAGAAAGAGGCATGATGCAATAAGAAACTTTGTGCATCTTTGAGGCTTGATCTGATAATCGATAGCCCTATACTACGGCAATTTCTTTTTTTCTTCTTCAAAAACTATTTGTTATTCTTCTTTATCATACCAGAGGTCCCTGCTATACGGCTAATATGGTCTTCAGTATGTATCAGACTGAGCTCTTCGACTGTGGCCTCGCGTGAACGAATACGAACCATGCGTTTCGTGCATCCTGCAGCCTGAATTGCATCAAATATCTTCCAAATACGTCTCGGATCTTCAGGGTGACCATCGTCCCCATGTACATTGTTGTGAAGTCTTATATTTTTTATATAGAAGTAAAAAGATTAAAATGGATTGTAAGATAAAACATTATTTATTATCATTATTATTACTATTACTGTTGCTTGAATGCGTCAAATAAAGTACCTCATTCGTGGATCATAGATGTATCCTGTTCGCGTGCTACGACCATCGACTTGAGTTGGTTGTGGGAGAGGCGTTGCGTTAGGCGTAACATCTGGAAAAGGTGAAGAACATGAACTGATAGTCAGTGATGGTTTTTTTTAGTGTCTAGAATGGCAGGCGACGCTCGCGGATTAAATACTCTATAATACAAAAAACTTCAATCTCATAAACAAACCACGGTGCTCGGTTCGAACACCCGTAAATTCCAGCTTTCTTTGAAAAATATTTATTTAACTCATATTTTCATTCCTCATTGAATCCCATGGGTCACATCATCTCAAACTCATTCTTCCTCACACCTAATGGTACCTTGGTCAGGATTGAATGCAAATGGTGCTCCTGAGACCGCCGCCATGGGGAAAACAGAATATGAAATTCAATGAAAGCAGTTTCAATGAGCTTTTTTGGACAGATTAAAGATTGAAAGTAAATGGAGAAATTAGATTGTGAGGTCTTTTCTTTTTTTGTGCTTGCTCAGCCCCTTATCCTCCATTTTCCAAATTCAGAAAAATACTTTGATCAACGGCTTTTGTGGTCATTATACTAGCCTTCAATCTGCTTAAATACGCCTAAGGCGCCAACTTGTTCCTGCATTCTTTCAGGCTGGCCTATCCTAATTTGTTTAGGTCTAATCTTGTTTCTACTATTGTCCTGGCATGCAAACCATGGCACTACCTTTGGGGTAATTAAAGTTGTAAAGAAAAATCAATCTGGAATTCACAACTGTGTCTTCAAACTTTCAAGGTAGATCCACAGAAAAATGTCAGCCAGCTTTTATGAGCAAATGAACCTATGAAGTAAGCCCAGGCCTTCGTAATTTCCACGCCAGCTGCTTGCTTGTCTTTAGCCTGACTCTTGCAATAACTTCTCAAAAACGTAATAACTAGCACGCCCATCAATACAAAATATAAAAATTAATGATAGCTGTGATATAAGTCAGGTGCGGACTTGCTGGAAAATAAGGAAATAAAGACATGTTGTGCTGTATCTAAAAACGAATCCGAGGTTTGTTTCCATGCACAGACCACACCCTACAAGATCAATGTGATACAAGTAGAATCAGGACATTTCTCGGAGCAATAGGCTATTTTGGAATGAGAGGCAGACTCACTTGGCTCGGGCAGCGTTGACCGTCCGCCACCACGTGGCATAATTAGAATCAATAGCTTGTGACAGAATCATTTCCAAGCTATAGATCCCATCGAAACCAAATCTTAGCCCATATACCCTTCAAATGATATGTAGAATCATCTTGTGGTGTAATGAACCTTGGTAGGGGGGATATGAAACTCAAAGCTATAGTCGACTAATGGATTTCCTCTTCCAACCTGGATTTAATTAAAAATCCTGCGAATGAGGCTGTAATTGATGATATGGTTACTCTTTCCGCTATATCTTGAGTTTTAACAGAGCTTCAGCCGTGGCCTGTTTATTCAGGGGAATGTCTTTGTTTATAAATGTATTTTAATGCGAACAATGAGTGAAAAGAGCTCAAAAATGAAAGGCGAAAGAGATGTTGGTTGAGGGGAGACAAGCTGTAAGTATAAAGGAGAATCAAGATGGGTGTATCAAGAGATTGTTTAAGCATGTGTACGGGACTTTAGGTTTCTTTTTATTACAAGCCGTTACTATGACTATTACAATTATATGCAAGAACTATTTCCTGCAGCCATTTTTAGAAGCATCTCAATGTAATTGGTCAAGTCTTCCCATGCTGGCTCTATCATGTTCAATTTGACGCGATCAAAATTTGACACAAACTTATCAATAAACATCGTTATCCTTAATCGAAGCTGGATCTCAGATAAACTTGATTTATCCGTTGCTCCCTCCGTTACTGCTGTTATTGTTTTTGTTGCCGTCTTTGTCGTCTTAGTTGTCGCTGCTACTGGAACATTTTTTGGCATAGAAGTAGAGAGTATTGAAGAAAAAGCTGATGGCAGTGATGGCCCAGTTAACTCCTCTAACAAAGCTCTTGACCCTTGATCAGATACTACTGCATCTATAGTATCCTCCTCTGCTGTGGATGCTGTGGTCGTTGCTTCCGCAATTAATGTGGCGGAAAAGGGCGCTGTCAGTACGAAGCGTTCGATCAGAGCTAGACATCCCATCAACATCCCAAGGAGCCTTGGGACCATAGGCTTGATACTCTCAAACTGCTTCCGCGCTTTAGATGATAGCTGCCGCATCGCTAATTGTTCCGACAATGTCCTAACCTTCATGGTCACTTTTTGAATTGCTTTTTGAATGCTCTGAACTATTTGAATCCATGCAAGCAAATTATTTGCAAAAGAGTTTGATGACAGCAACGGCGACGACGATGATAAAGGACTTGGCCAGGAAACGAGCCCTGAGCGAATAAGCTCTTGAAGCGAAACGCCTCTGGAGAATGCGGAATCCGTTGAGAATACTGAAGTAGCCGAGTTAACTTTAAAGAAAACATCTATTGCTTGAGAAACAGGGGGCAGAGGTGGGTGTGATGCAGACGATGATGACGATATAGATCCTGGTATTGGTGAAGACAAGACATGATGGGCGCCTTCAGAAGAGCCGTCGTCGTCCATCAAACTATTACTAGTACTCGCTAAGCTGAAAATAGAGCCGGGATCTGGGATCTTGTTGGCAAAATCACTATAGTCTTTCAACAATGCGATACAACGTACAGCTTCCTTGACTAGAGTAGACCATTTCTCAAACCGGCAGGCTTTATACTCTTCAATCCAGGATATGAACTTCGATACATCAGGCCGGTCGGACGGTGGCATGTATTTGTTCAACAAGAATATTAACACACCAATGTAATAGGCAAACCAAGGTTCAGTAGTGATATCCCCTCTCTTCGTCGCCCTAGTGGTGGTGGTCGTCATGTAGCTATTAAGCTCTCCATGACTGGTTCTATCACGGAGACGGGGACCAAAGCTGTGGATAAACAGGTCGTTGAGTATATTCTAGGATTATTGTCAAATGTAGGTTGAGGTGCTTCATTAGAAAAATTGAAAATCTCAAAGAGGCCTTTTTCTTTTTCTTTTTCTTATTCTTTACCATAACTTGAGGACCCAATTCCAAGTATAATCGATTCGGAATCGCAGCATGGTCCATATTCTGAATTACAGCTGACCCAGGATCATAGTAATCCACTGGCACAAAAGGATCCAAGATCACATCCATAGTTAAATAATATTCACCTGCGATCAAGGCACTTTTGCGATCTTGTTTACATTCATTGACTTGAACATAAATCAGCCGCAGTGCATGTTCTATCAAGGGTAAAGTTGTCATAACAGCCATAAAACTATTACTGAAACCGCCACTAATGCTAGTAGTGTTGTTGTTGTCATCAGTATTGCTGTTATTTTGTAGGTGCTGAAGAGCAGAGACCCATTGTTCATGTGTGCCCGGAATAATGAACGAGCTCTTATTCACTAGGGAATACATGACCAAGAGCAAGTTCGAGACATCTTCAACGACTTCAGGACACCTTCCATATGTCAGCTCCTCATATATTGTATCGAAATCTACAGGATTCTCAGGTTGTTCATTTCTATCATCCAAATGTCCCTGTTGCCCCTTTTGCCCCTGTTTCCCTTGTCGACCCTTTTGTTGTTTTTGCGGGCAGAAATAGTACTGCTTCGGGTTCTGATGCCGAATGTCCAATATTTTCCCTTTCAATTTTGTTTTGGCGTTGTGTGCTAGCGTCATGGTCGTGACGATTAACATTGCACCATACGCATCCAGAGGTATATCATCAGTAGGAAGAATAAATCCATGCCAGAGCAGGTTTCGAATATTCAGAGTCAGTGGTGATCCCATCATCGTCTTGAGTACCCTAAGCTATTATATATATAAAGTGGGCGCAAAGGGCTTATCTTTAACTTCTTGTTTTGCGTTGATGATTGCTATTTCTTATCGACTAAAAATTACTGCTCTTTACTCAACACTTTTATCAAAAAAAGTATAAGCAACTTACTAGGGTCCAATCAACACACCTCGTTAAACAAGGGACTGCAAACAAATCTCGAACTAGGAACGGAATAAATATGTCCGGTCCTTGAAGTGTGTAGATGATCTTAACGAAAAAAAAAAAAAAAAAAAAAAAAAATATCAATTGTGATTTTCAGTATTTCAAGCAAGTGCAGCTGGCACACTTGTCCTGTGCAAGATCATGTAACTTACATTCCCAAGCAATTGCTCCAAGACAGTGGATCCAACAAGCCAAGCTTGATCATATCTTTCTCCATTAAGAAACAACTCAAACCAGATTTGACTGGCTCGTTTGCCCGCTGGTCCTAACCAGTCCAATGAATCTGCATATATCTCTTCCAACACTGTGTTAGCGCTGACTTGAGCTCGGTTCTGCTTCTGTTTTTGCGTCAATTGTTCTCGAAACTCCTTTAGCAAAATGATGCACGCTCGCTTAAACGGTAACAGATCTCGTGGGTCGATAAGGTCAGGAGTTGCTGTAACAGTATCAATATCAGGACCAGCACGATTCTTAACGTTTTCCGGGACTACTTGAGGCAGGAATGGGCGTATTGCCTCAATTGATAAGAAAAATCCGTCACCATCACAACCACTACCACTAATGTTACTGATGCTGTTATTGGCGCCATCAATGTCTTTTTTAGTGCCGTTATTCAACAGCGGGAGTGTTGACAGTGAATCTACTACCGCGAATTGGGGTTGAGATCGGTTATTGCAAATAAGGTCCCTGACTAATGGTGGAAGAAATGCTGCTTGCGGATGGGACTGCATCTTTCAATCAAGAAAACACAAAATAAGAGAGGTAGGAATGGATGTAGATCTAACATGATGTCCAACGTCCAAGGTTTTCTTCGTCAATTGAAGTAATTCAGGCTTCTTTATTTATTTAATATTTATTTATTCATTTCAATCAATCTATTTCTGTTCTTGGGTCGAAGCAGGTATAGAAAAGTCCCCACTTGTCATGATCCCAGTTTGCGGCTGGTGACTCCCTTCTCTATCCTTGGCTTCTTCTATTTCATTATTAATAGTATCAATAGGGGCATTGCTATCATCATTAATCAAGAGTTGCTGTGACGACAGTGGTGTTGAAGAAGACGATGAAGAATTATTAAGAGAAGGTGGAGGAAGAGGGTATAAGGGTGCATTTTGGGGATTTCCTTGCTGTTGATGCTGTTGTTGTTGCTGCTGTTGTTGCTGCTGGGGATTTGGAGTCTGATGCGATGGATGATGCATAGGAGGTCCCGAAAAGTTGGGCGGTGGGCGTGGTCGAAGCCCAGATCCAGGTCCTCCAAACCCTCCTGGACCACCCATTGGTCCAGAGAATCCATGTGGTGGAGGACGGCCATATGGGCCGCCAACACCTGGGTTTCCAGGGGCTCCAAAAGGGGGTCGCATAGAGCCAGGTCGTGGTGATCCCATAGGACGGAATCCAGGCCCAGAGCCACCATGGATCGAGTTGCGCGCCTCCAAGCCAATGGCAGGTCGGCCTAGTCCCGGTCCTGCGGGTATATAGGATGCTCTGGAGGGCCCTGGTGTCGATGACATGGGTCCAAGTTCAAAAGACTGGTTATCAGGACCTACTCCCCCTCCCTTAGCTATTCCTGGTGGCGGGCGAGGCATCATATGGGGAGGTAGAGGTCTAGGCCTACTCATACGGACTGATTGCCTAGGTTGTAGTGAGTGTTGCTGTTGCTGCTGCGGTTGAGATGCTACCAGGTTGGGTACAGACTGCTGCATTGGGTGATTTGACATCGGTCTTGATATAGGTAACGTACTGGCGCTATTGTTATTGCTACCAAAGATCCTATTCAAATTTGTGTTAGATTTTGCCTTTCGAGGCGCTGTTGAGGATGGTAGATCCAATGTACTAGCGGCAGGTGGAGGTAAGTCATTGATTCCACGATCTGCAGAGTGACGTCTTTGAATCCTGTAACCCATCGCCTTAAGTCGCTCCTTTTCCCATTCTTCCCATTTGCGCATGATAATTGATCCACTTTCAAATTCTCCTTCCGCATCGCCATGATCCTGCGCACCTCCTTTGCGTTTCTGATTCGCAACCTTACGGGTTTCGCCCCAGCTAAAGTCATCAAAATGCCAAAACGAGTAAAGAGGCAAAACAAAGTTCCAGATTGGGATCGAGATCAAATAAACTAAAAAAAAAAAAAAAAAAAAAAAGTCAGTAATCTATTGATTCATAAGAAAACAATTGCACAAATTGGCCGAGTGATTATAGAATGAGCAACTTACTAAGCATCCAGAAGACATAGATCCACTTGCGTGATGTCAGTACAATCAACACTGCGGGTAACCCGAACATAACGACAACGAGGATGAGCGGCACAACTGCAAGAGACTGGTTGACAATGGCGAAGACGATCATACCAATTGTAAACACTAATTATATTATGAGTATCACAAATATTAGCGAAAATCAATTAAAAAGTGATAGTCCAAACACTGGTCTGCCAAATCAAGGAAATGAACACTTACAGACTGCTGCTGGGAGAACGACTGTTCCAACGAGTTCCAGCAAAACTACGAATTGCATACTGAGAAATGCAATTCCACAGAGATCAGTGACCAGCACTAGCTCCAATAGATTATGAATGGTTGAGTTAATCCATCGTCGACGCTGACTCAACAAAACACTGAATGTATCTGGAACCACCGTCTTGCATTGTGCTTGGGGTACGAATACCATCTGTCGTTTCGGAAAAGTCCTCAGCATTAATGTGGTCAGATATCGATCCTCTCCCAGCAACAACAGATTTTTTTGATGTAGTGTCGACACAATATTCTGATTGTACTCTTGAATTATTTCCGGGTTCGCCAAGATCGGTACCCAGGCTTCATTTTTGGGTGATTTTATCCTGTACATACAAAAGCATCCAGGTAAACATGTCACTCCTCCAAAAACGCTTTCAAACGCCTTTCCAAGATGGTGTGAAACATAGTACTCAAACACTTGGATGGCGGTGACCCAGGAAGCAGTCTTGTTAGCAATTTTGGTTTCGCCACAAAGCCCCATGATCGTGTGGTCATTCTGCATCGCTGTCACCATATAGCTGAGGGAATCACCCTTAACCATCGTATCCGCATCTACCATCAGACAGAGCTCAAAGCGATCCGGCCAAATGTTCATTAACCGATGTATTTTGTGAAACATTTCAAAGTCCAGCTCAGTGAATCGATCTGCAAAGAGTACACGCTGAAAGAATGACATCAAAATCAGCTGTGAATCACGCTTTCCACGATTTCCAGGTTTGCTTGCATCCTTCTCCAGAGGGTTGCCACATTTGACAATGACCATAGTAGGCACGCGTCTCTTTCTGTAGACATAATGGCCAGCATACTATTGTAAACATTTAAGACCCAAGAGAGAATAGAGTAATAAAAAAAAAATCAGCAAAGCTCCCTGAATTACGCTCCAATTAATCCCATTTTTCTGTCCTTGTTGACTTACAACTTTCGCCATATTGTGCTGTTTTTCACCATCAGCAATTGCAAGATAACTGCAAGGCTTCGGATTCTCGCTTCCCGGTGCCAACTCCAACATGTTGACTACAATATCTGGTGTTGTAAATTTGTTACCATGTCCACGGACAATACCATCACAGATCACCATCATCAACTTGTGTTTCGCAGAATAACTTGTGTTGACTAAGCTGTCTAATGTTGTCCGGATTGAACTTTCTCCTTCCGAATAACAGGTTACCAACATAACTGTGTATAAATTCTTTCTACCAGCTGATTTCTTTCCAGCACGAGCCAAATCCAGTCCACTACCATCCATGTCTTTATCGTTATTATCCTTCTCTTGTTTGGACGTTGGGGAAGGTTTCTTGCTCTTGATTGTCCTCGGCTTCTCTGTCAAGCGATAACTCAGGAACCAGCTGAACGTCAACGCCATTAGGAACTTGATTCCGAGCACCATACAGACGCAAATCAAGGTCGTTAACATGATCACCTTGGCCGCAAAACATCCCATTG
The DNA here is from genome assembly GCF_002105155.1 of Lobosporangium transversale. Taxonomy (NCBI): domain Eukaryota; kingdom Fungi; phylum Mortierellomycota; class Mortierellomycetes; order Mortierellales; family Mortierellaceae; genus Lobosporangium; species Lobosporangium transversale. The sequence goes on along the minus strand of NW_019028982.1, from coordinate 415,489 downwards.
TTGTGTTCTCCAAGACTCCAACCTCTGTCATCCCCGCTAAACAGTTGATAGCCCTCTTACGGCTATCTGTCCTTTGAAAAAGTAGAGATGAGTCTTTGCGCAGGCTTCTTTGAAGTACACTGTGGATTTCCGGACCCAATACTTGATCTGATCCCATGAATCTTGAGACATTAAAGACTAAGTTTTTTTTTAAAAAAAAAAAAAAAAAAAAAAAAAAAAATCAATATATGCTCGTGAGAAATTAGGCTTCAATGATTCATTTGATCCTTTGCACTTACTTTTGCCGTCGTAGATGATGACGTTATCAAACTCGCGTCTTTTATAATCGTTCAAGTCAGTCCAGAGGAAGGACAGCTTGCCTTTTGATCGCATACCTGAGGCGGCCAACTCTGAGTACGTTATACAGGGCTTGGCAACCAATGGTGTGTTTTTATATGGGTTTGGGACGACACATTGATCTCTAGTGACATTAACGCCTGGAAATCTTGCACAGGGCATCGAGCTATCGTAGAAGAGCTCTGTTATATCCTGCGAACGATAATCAACAGACATAGCGACCCCCTTGCTGTTGAGGAACCGTTGCACCTGGTCAAATGGATAAGCACTTCCTCGGATGATGACAGAGTCAATATAATTTTCTAAATTGAGGAAAGATATTAAAAAACAATCGAGTAAAGCATTAGTAGTGGCCAGTTGCTGTGGCCTTGTGTGACCACTGGCTGTTGTGTCCGTAATATTGCCTGTGCGCTCTGAATTCATTTTGATTCCCTGCCCAAATTTCCCATGTCCAGTTCGCTTCCAGCATGTGTCACAAAGTGTATGAGCCCGCTTTTGACAAAATTCAAATTTCATGGCTGGCTGTTCGCACGCGGTGTATCAATAATTGGACGTTGAAGAAAAAAGAAAGAAAACGGAGAATAAACAAACACAAGGGCTCGCTGTCTGATAGTAATTTAAAAATGAAATTCTTTTTCTTTCTATCATGACGATCTCCACTCTTCTTAATAAATTTATCTGACAAAGTAAGCACCTTCTCTGGAACATTTTGCATCCGATGAAGTTATATTAATCAAGCATCAGCAAAACACGTATATATTATACGCATTGTATGGCAGCCTATATCTTTTTCGATGAAAAGATGAACGTGTGTGTGTTGTATATGAGAGTGGTTCTGATCACTCATAAGCACTGATTCACCACAATACATTGTTATAGCATAAAGCACTGCACCGACACATATCCAATATTGAACGCCTTTCTTTGTCATCTCTATTTTTAAATTCGCAGCTCTAACCTCAGATAGAAAAAGATGCCAATTGTTCAAGAAAAATTGTTCAATCACACAAAGCTTCAGGGGCGACCTGTGCGCTGTCATATCAATCCATCAAATAATGTTGTTTCGATCGTTGATCTAGTCAAGCTGTGCCTGGGCTGTCTTATTCACGCGTTTTTTTTTTTTTTTTTTCCCAACCCATCCTTAATCACGCTTCCTACGATCATGCTTTGTCTAGACTGCAGATGTCTCATTCCCATGCTCCAATCCCGCGTGTTAATTTGTAGGCGCGTAAATTATTCAGCAAACAGACCAAAAAAAAAAAAAAAAAAAAAAAACTGACAATGTCCTTGATCTTTCCCATCCCCTCGCTTGGCAAACCGCTCTTTTTTTTTTTTTTTTTTTTACCTTTCGCAGCTGGCTTTCCATTAGTAGGCTGTGTTGAATAAGACATGGCGACACGAGACTCATCGGGACACAAAGCGGGCTGAAGGCCAAAGATCACAAAGGCCAACAATCCACAGATCAAGAAAATAATCATACATAACGAAACTTTCTCGCGCCAAGCCTGGATCACCTGGATCCTCGAGAACCTTTTACCGTTGCAGCATCGAAGCATGCTCGAAGGGATACAACATGTCAAGATTCTCGAGGTAATCACCCATGGTGTCAACTCGATTTCTCTCTCAACTATTACTTTCTTCTTTGTAGGTTTAGAAGGACGACGCTGCACATCTGCTGTTGTTCCTGCCCCTGTTCCTGTGTCTGGGTTATTTCTTTGACTGCCTGAACGACGCAGAGTCGACATGCGACGCGGTCGAGGGCGTTGATGCTGTTGATTTTGCCCCTGAGCCCGAGCATTCATTTGTTGGACACGAAGTCGTTGTTGTTGTTGCTCCTGTGCGGCCACAACGGCAGCTGAAGAGGACAGAGTCAGGGTACCAGCCAAGGAGGACTCACCACTACCTTGGAGTAGATTTCCGGTGGAGTCATTTTTGTCAACGAAGGTTGAGGATAAAGAATCCTGTGCTTTTTGAGAGGGTGTACGGTTGAGTATACCTTGTTTTGGTCGATATCGTTCTGGCTTGGTTAAAGACCGTTTTCGACTCACGCGAGATTGTAAAGGATGTTGCTGTTGTTGTTGTTGTTGTTGTTGTTGTTGTTGTTGTTGTGAATGGTCATTGTGAATAGGATGACTACTCCTGTCATTGTCTGGTTGTGGTGGGTTGTTGGTGCTGTTATTTTCCATGGTATGGTAATATTAAGAGTTGTGCAAATATAATACAAAGAGAATAATTATTTTCGGTAGGAAGGAGAAAGAGGAAGGACGATGTTGAGTTTACATGGAAAGGAAGATGAAGGATTAGATTGAAGAGAAAGAAAAGGTTGAATGCAAAAAGAAGAAGCAAAGCTCGAGTCTATGCTGCCTACAAATAGTAAGCTGATATCTATTTCAAAAAATAAAATAAAATAAAATAAAAAAAGTGCTAATGCAACAAGTGGAATGAGATGACTGATGAAAAGTAATGAAATGAAGTGAAGTGAAGTGAAATGAAGTGAAGTGAAATGAAGTGAAGTGAAATGAAGTGAAGTGAAATGAAGTGAACCGAGGAAGAAAAAAAAAGAAGAAAAAAAAAGAAAACACGAGCAAGGGGAAGAAAGGGAGGGGAAAGGAAGCAAGGATGGGAAGGGAAAGGATGTGGAGGGAGAAGCACAGAGACAGGCACAGGTCAGAAAAATACCAACATTTTTGAGAAACAGAAACAGAAACAGAAACAGGTACGCAAAGCTTATTGCCTCTTAACATTACACATTATAATGCAAATGAAGTCAGCGTTTATTCATTTATTCATCGCTTAAGCTATTAATACTCTCTCCTCCTCTTCTCCAGACTAAAATGGTTTGCAACAGCTACTAAACAGTTGCAAAACAGTTACTAAACAGTTTGCACCACTGTGCTTGTTGCACACAACATGTCATGTCTATATTTACATGTGGAAGACTGGTAATGATCACAAGTGGTCGAGATACAGTCCTGGTCATGGTCATGGCTACTTCATTGTTTATATTCCCTTGACTACGACTCTGTAATATTGTCATGTCTTGAAAGAAAACATTGCATTGCCCTGACTGATCTGATTGATCTGAACCTGTTGCCATACGCGTCGCTGGTTTTATTTTTTTTTTTTATACACACATCATCATTTCTCATTCCTTCCGTTTTTCTTTCTTTGCTTTTCCTCGCCCCCAATATCGGATCAAATTTAATTCTTGAGCAAAGTGCCAATCAACCACAAATATAAACCAAAGACATTTGGAAGACTGTTACGCGCGTGCTAACAAATTAACGAAGAATAGTTTTCCATCCTTGCTTTTGTAAGAACATGCAAATAAGCAAAAAAAAAAAAAAAAAAAAAAAAAAAAAAAACATCCAGGGTGCCTGCAACAAAACGATGCAAGGGCACATCTAAAGGGAAAATAAATTAAAAGCCTCAACACCCGCTTTACCAACAAGCGGTGCAAACTTCTTTCGTTAACTGCTGCCGCTTGGCTGCTTCGTTCGCAACATGTTCACATCGTGTTTTACCACTCTGTATGTGTAAGATGCCCCTGCATTCCTCTAAATGTCAGTCTAAGCGTTGGTTGAAATAGATGCAACTCCTATTGTCCGTAAGCTCAGTAGGATCAACAAATGGAGTAAACATTAGCATGTGGGTGATTTAGGCTTCACACCGAACGCTCTCGGCGCTCTTTTTTAGTTGCTCATATCTCTTCATGCTTGCATTTTATTTCTCTGTTGACACTACTGTACCACAGGTTTGGTAAGACATGAAATACCATTTGGAGATAACCAGTCGCTCAGTTCAAAATTCATGGCCCTAACCTTGTTGAAAACCTTTTCTTTGATTGAAATGTAGAAAAGATTTGCGCTGTCTAGAAAGTCTTGGTGACAATAATATTCCCAGAGCCTAATTCGTGTCTAATTATTCATCATAAACTCAAGGCTTCTTTAACTCAAACAAACAAAATCTTTTTTTTTAAAAAAAAAAAAAAAAAAAAAAAAACGAGGGTGCAATTCACTGCATCGAGATGATGCCAAAGTGACGCTAGTTTATGAAAAAGAAATTGCACATGTAATCACTGGCATGCATACCACAAATAAGCACAACGGTCCCATTTTTTTAGTCATTTTCAATTTTTCATATTTATACACTCAACCCATCTTTAACTTTATTTTCATGAGCTTTAGATGTTGTAGTCGAAGCAGCTCGAACAACTTACACTCCCATGCTGCTTTCGCCATGAGCTTCCCTACATCCTCATACGAACCCTGTTACACTACCAGGAAACTGAGTCTGATTCCTGTTAATACTTTTAAGACCAAGCACTGAAAACATGAAAGCATTTAAACTAGTAATTCAAATTGCTTACTTATACCGCATTCTTGTATCGTTACCATACAATTTCCACATTCTCTTCAGTACCATTATTGCCATCATGATCTCCCTGCCCTTACACTAGAGTCTCAGGATTTAAGGGTCATAACATGCATAGTACTTAGTCATATTTCCTTCTTCATTGGGCCATTAGAATTCTACATGATGATCGACCTGGCAACCCTGTGGAAGCTATGATGGATGACGAGCTGCGGAGTACTCAAAGGATCATTACTGATATTGGGCTTTTAGCAAAGAATAGATCCTTTTGAGCGAGAGTTTACAGAAGGAAAAGACACTATCTTATGGAGAAAACAGAGGAGTAATAAAAGCTAGACTTAACAACCCCTGTGAAGTTCTAGGGAAGTAAGATGAAATAAATGAATAAATGCACGGCCCGATATGGTTATTTACATTCGCGTCGCTTGGACGCTGATGTTGTGACGTGGAAATCTGCTCGTGCTTTTAAAACAGTCTTGAAGAGCAACTTTGTAATTCATCTTTGTTTCCAGCATTCATTCTTAGGAAACTGGCAACAAAAGTATGCGCCCAATCTCAGGACAAATGCTTCTATCAACTGGAGTACTGCTCTGCATTGCTTCTTCATTATCAACAATTGCAGATGCATCACAACAAGCACTTCATGTGAAGGAGACGGTGCCTATCCTTAAAGCTCCTGAGGCATTCCATGAGCAACTTGTTCTGAAACCTTTGAACGATGGCGGCGCTTATAGTCATTTTCAGTTCACTACACACATTGGAACAATGATGGATGAAGAGCATTTCGATGGCGCTGCTTCTAATCTTTGTAAGCGGGAGAATTCACTTTTTTATTTTTTTTCCTTCTATCATTGGAATTATTGAATCTAAAGCAAGATTTTTTAACCACTGTTATTTAGTCAGCCACTACAACTTATTTCCTCGATCGATCGGACAGATTCTGCATAGCTTTGAAGTGGAAGAACTACATCTAACATTTACACAGGGGAGATGGCAATATAGCGATTGGGGATATCCTCTTGCACCATCTGTTGGCACAGGCGTCGAACTTTGGGCATGGTTGAACAACAACAGATTACAGTAATGTGGATTTGGAAAAAAATTTGAACCCCCTTCCTACCTTAGCGTAGGGCAGGACCGAGTCCCAACATTGAAACTAACGCTTCTTCTCTAAATATATAGAGCCGAAGGTAATTGGAGGGGATTGACCAACACACTCTCAGGATTGTTTTGTGCGTCTTTGAACTTTATTGATGACACAATCAGTATCGAGCCCAAACTTTCGTTCAGGAACGAAGGCCTCTATAATGTCCATTCTTCAAAGTTATCGCCGTCAAACACTACATCAACGACCCCAAGGAAACTGCGCTACGGATCATTACCACACGAAAATGTATGCACAGAAAATTTGACACCATGGATCAAACTGCTACCTTGCAAATCAAAATCCGGCATCGCCTCATTGCTCAAATCCCACAAATTGTTTGATACTCGGTTTTATTCCATGGCAATCCATGTTCGGCCTGTGTGCGAGGTAAAATGAGGAAAAAAAATTGCTTTAATAAAGTTTGCAGACATTTTAATAGTTTATTAATTTTTTTTTTTTTTATAATGCATTGCTAGGATGATAAATGCAAAGTCAAAAGTCTGGAATTGGTACAAACAATCACGACAGTTTTTGATGTAGCAAGGCAAGACGGCAGCTATGACTGGTCACTGTCATCGCTATTTGAACGCGAGATCACACAGGCCTGTCCTCTTGCTTCGACCTCCAATATCATTGTTCACTTACCACAGACAACTCAATTTGATAAGCAATATGAATTGACGCCTATGTTGCCTGAAGGGAGATATACAATTGGATCTGACGAAAATAAGCAAGAAATTGCTGTCTATGATCTGAAAAAGGCTTATAGTGGAGACACGTCATCGTCATCGGAACCATTCAAACTTTCAATGCAGTGGGAGAGTTCACGTCCCAAGTCAGGTATGTCTCTCTATTTAAAAAAAAAAAAAAAAAAAAAAGACAGGGAATCTTTTGCTTAGTGGCTCATTTTTCTTTTTTGTTGCTCAACATCGGCCATAACCCTCCATAGTCCAACCTATATCACCTGGCATTGTGGCTCACAGATACTTCACAGGATATGGTCAGGAGCGTGGAGGACTTTCGATTGAGATTTATAATAACGATTCGCAGGACGTGGAAGCTGTTCTGTTGGATACGTTGCCATGGTATCTTAAGCTATACCTTCACACATTTACTGTTCATCTTAATGATCAACTACTTGAAAACTACCGAGGTAAAAAAAAAAAAAAAAAAAAAAAAATTGAAGTAAACCCATGGTTTGACATTCCTCTAATCTTCCTTTTATGTCTTTATAAAAGATATCGTCAAAAAGATGTACTATCAGCAGGCAGTTGATCGCGCCAGGCCTGCAGTATTGGAACTAGCCTTGAACCTTCCTTCACATTCCAAGATCAAGTTCTCAATCTCGTTTGACAAAGTATTCTTGAAGTACACGGAGCATCCACCAGATGCAAACCGTGGGTTTGATATTGGTTATGCAGTGATCACGGTCCCGCTGGCGAGACAAAAAGGACAGATCGGCTATGGAAGTGTAGATCACTTGAGGATTTACCAAGGACGTGATGCTAGTCTTGTGCAGAGTCGCCGTTTGAGCACACAACAACAAGAGGGTAATGATGATGATAATGAAACAGACAAGGTTCGGATTTACACTGAAACTTTGTTATTAAGTCTTCCGACCCCCGATTTCTCGATGCCATATAATGTGATTACATTGACATGTACAGTCATTGCACTCTTTTTCGGGTCCATGTTTAACTTGATGACACGCAACTTTGAGGTAGTAGGATCAGATAAGACCAAGGGAAAGGATAAAGAGAAGAAAGATGAGTAGTCATCTTATGATTCTTATCAAGAAATAAAGAACAACCCTTTTTTCCTCTTTGAGCAATAAATAAAAAAATTAAAAAAAAAGTTCCTGAAACAAGTAAAGCTATGCTTTAAACTGCACAGCCCATCCCCTGATAGCTCGTCACCTATCCAGATTGCGCCCAAACCATGTTGTTAATGCATCTCAATTCTCGTGGCACTGTAACTTTCTCTCTTTGACAATATGGCTTAAAAGCCATGTCTTTAGTTTCAAAGAAAATAAAAAAGGGCGCTGTGGTTGCTTTTTATTCTGCTATCTCTGCTTTACCATAATTCTAAAATTTATTTCACGGGTACCCCAGCATCCATTGTCTTTTATTAAGAAAAAAAAAAAAAAAAAAAAAAAATGGAGTTCCATAGACCTAATCCTTTGCTTCTTCATGAGATTCTGGACCGTGTTAGCTATTATACTGCTTCTTCCGCTTGGACACCCATCAGTAGCAGCAATAATAACAATCATAACTACACTCGCTCCAGGCCATCTTTTTTTTTTACACCTCGAACCATATTAGCTTGTGCCCTTGTTTCTCGGCTTTGGTACCAGATCTTTTATCCTTGTTTATGGACTGTTTACGATGGCGAAGCAATGCTGATGAGGAAAGCAAACCGGACTCTTTATCTACTCAACCACCAGCAACAAGAGCAGCGACATCGAGCTCAAGAAAAATACTCAAATGATCTTGCACGTCTCATCTTTGATCATAGCCCATACATTCGATTCTTCTTAAACGATACCCTAACACCTTATAACAATGTTGCTCCATTCCAATGTCGACGGCTCATTGATCTAACTCTCTATCGAACCTGTCCTCAATCATGTCAATTGGTCCAGTCCAATCCGACTCTTAAGCGTCTCACATGGGTAGGAACAGCTCCTTATTGCGGCCTTCTGCCTGGTCTGGAAATCGAGGAAATGAAGGGACTAAAGCAACTAGAAGAAATGACATTACAGTCATGGGATGTAGCTCATGTTCGATTATTAATAGTCTTGAGGAACAATCGCAGGACACTGAAAAGGCTTGAATTGAAAGGAATCCAGGGGCTCGATACATTTTTGATAAACGATGATAAAGGGCAACAAGAAAGCACCAATCATAGCAGCGGTAACGATTACAATAACATCAACGACACCCCCATGCTACTTGCTTTGGAACGATTAGAAGAGCTTACAGTTGATAGCGAATGGCCTGATAATCACGCGCTGATGGACCTGTTCTCTAACCCCGGCCATTGTCCAAACCTCAAAAGACTCTATCTCAGCGACTCACTCGTGGACGACGAAGTTCAAATGGAACTACTGGACATTCTCATGGTACAGCGAGAACCTCCGATGAGACTCGATAAAACAAAACACAAGGCTGGCACTGCTATTACATGCTGCTATGCTACCATCCCTTAAACTTTTATTATTATTGATGTCGTTATTATATTGTATTTTGCCTTTTTTTTTTTCCCTTTTTTTTCCATGATTCGAATAGCCACAGAATTATGCAAAGTAAATTTTTTTGTTTCTTGTACAACTGCTTCGACTAGTTTTCAATAGGCTAGATGGTGTGCTGTCTTCCTTCAAAAAGCCCAATTGACATTTGTATGTATACATGAATATGGCTTTTTTTTTTTTTTTTTTTTTTTTTTTTGGCCTATTCATCATCAGAGTCATCTAGCATGATGGCACGTCTACCCTTTACTGGTTTCCGCAGTGCTAGTGTATCCTCTTCATCTTCATCCTCATCCCCATCTTCTAACCGGCCCAGTCTGTTAATTCTGATACCCATACTCGGACTGTTGCCATCAGGAAGAGGAAGTGGTAATGTTGCATCAAAATCGAAATCTTTGGCTAGTACAGGGTCTGACTGGACCAAAGCTTGAGCCGGATTCGAAATACTATTCATGCTATCTTCTATGGGAGGTGGTTTTATTGACTTTTCCGAGGATGCATGATTCATTTGAGTCCCATCTTTCGGCGTAGTAATGGTGTGGGAGGGTACATCCTTGCCAAGAATATCATTACTGATAGAGCTTCCCATCATGCGCAATGCACGGTGTGTAAATAGTGGCTCATCTTCCTCATCTTCATCTCCTTCATCCTCATTTCCTTCAAAATCATGCCTAGGCGCTTGCCCAGCCCCTTCTTTCTGCGCAGTTGCTTCTCGATTGCCCAAATAACTGCGCCTACTCGATGACCCTGCAGATACGTTGTAATCATTTGAGCTGTTTTGAAGACCCGAGTCCATGGAAATCCTCATCCTCTGTAACGCTTCTTCGTAACCATCCTCAATTTCGCTTCCATCATCAGACACAGTCAGATGCATCGCCGCTGACACATCGTCAGTAGCCTTTCCCTTCCCCTTTTGAGAGGTTATCGGCCTCGGCCGCGGCTGTTTCTGCATCTGTACTGATTTTAGATGGGATGAAGAGGTAGAAGTCTCATTATCCCGAGATCTTTTGTCAATTTCGCTTATCGATGATAAAGGATCCCGGTCCATGTCCTGCATGGATGCAGATTTTGCCATTTCCATCTCGTGTTCATTCCAAACACTCTCCCGACTTGTCTGTGCTCTTTGCTCTGCATATTCCGCGTCCTCTTTTGCCGTTGATTCCTCAAATCGTTTGTTCCAGTATGCATCACGCCAACCATCCATTGTCGCCTAACATAAATAAAGATCATGGCAGCATCAAAAGCATTGTTAGCAACTTTTTTTTTTTTTTTTTTTTTTTTTTTCTTCATAAATAATATCCTTAACAATCAACATCACATCGTTTCATAATGATATAGCTTAAAATGCTATACCTCTTTTTTTTTTTTTTTCCTTACTTTCATTATTTTCTCCGATTTACATCTTGCTTCCGCCGTAATGATAAAATCTCTAAACGTCGCCTTTGGGAACAAGTTATGGGCCCACATTTGATACACGCGCATCAAGTCCTCAAGGTTTTTCATCTATTTTTAAGCATAAAAGAATTTCTTTTTTCTTCAATATTTGATGTTTGGGTACTCAAGCAAGTACGCTCTACGATCCTACGATCCTACGACCCATAATTGTTCATATAATAATAATAATAATAGTAATAATAAAGTATACTAAAAACTTGTTTATACATACAGCATTATTGTCTTTTTCAGCAGCATCCTTATAATTAGTTCGAATCTTGAATCTCTTAGCATGGTTCAACAGCATCGGGAAGCCTTTTTCACTCAACAACCTATTCATATGATATCATAGTCAAAAAAAAAAAAAAAAAAGGTAAAGATATTAATGGCCAGTAACATAGTGTTAATTGTTTCTCCTATATTTATATTTATATTTATATATTTATATATATATATATATATATTGCTCTAAGGCTTTACCTTTCGTGATCTAGTCTGACCGGTCTAGCCCTCTTCTTAGTAACGCTTACAGTGGCCAAATCACCAGCATCACCGCCTGTAAATCCATTAGCTCGACCGCCGCCACGGCCATCACGTCGTCCTTGACTGCGTTCTTGCTGTTGATATTGCTGTTGTCGATGTTGTTGTTGCTGCTGGGCCTCTCGTTCAGCCTGTCGTTTCTGAGTCTGCAACATACCCAAAAAGTCGGTTTGCTGTGGTAAAGATTCAGAATCATGGTCGTTACTTGGAGACTTATCCACGTTGGAAGACGAAAAGGAGGAAGGATGTGAGTTTGGGGAGGCTACTCCAACTTTCGTTACCGTTGATCCTGCCGCTGTTGATATTGACTCTGTACCAATTGCCTCATGTTGCACATTAGTTTCTCTCGCAGCAACCTGTTGCATGAAATGATCGTCAAAGTTGTCATCGTAATCGTCAAAAGGCCCAAAGGGCTCATCTTCCAGAGGTATATCTTCCATGGCTGTCGTCTTCGCTCTCTTTATAATACTTTTATCAATTGGTAGTGGAGGCGCGACAGATTAGGAAGAGAAAGTGTTTTTACTTGAATGAGCAAGTCGCGTCTTAATGTTTTGTTTTTAATTTATTAAATCAAGTCACGCAACGCGCCATCCAAACTTGGATATGTACCGCCTTAATTTTATTCTTGAGTTTAATATGTGGATGTCAAGTGGAAGGTTGAGAAAAAAAAAAATGATAGACAAAAAAGAGAAGAGAGGAGCGAGCTTAAGAGCATGTTGAAATGTGTTTTTCAAAAAAAATAAGAAAAATAGTCGTTTATATGTTTCTTTTGAAATCCGTGTTTTGTTATCATTTTATTCCGTGTCCAAGAGAATAATTCCTGTCAGGGAAATTTGAATCAAGTGAAACGGGATAATCTAGACAGACTCTGTAAAAAATAAAATAAAGAATCAGTACAATTAGATAATTAGCACGATGACTTCCTTTATATCATGAGCTCGCTGTCTTATGAGTTATATCATGACTAACCATGAAGCAACTGGTTGAGCTTGTTGATCTTGGAAGAAACAGACAAGTCAATAGTCTTGTCACCGAACTCAACAACCAAACCACCGAGAATCGAGGGGTTCACCTAGTTAATGTGTCATGAAAACAAGTGTCTTTTGAGTTAATTGAACTTGATTTTAGCACGCAGTTACTGTTTTTTTATCCAGCATCTAGTCAATACCTTGTTAGAAACAACAAGAGTTTGCTTGGAGGTAACGAAGGCAGACTTGGCAAGGTAGCCCTTAATCTTGGCAACCTCCTTGGCATCCAATTCCTGTCATTGTGCCATGCATCAATATTAAAATGAAAAAAAAACATTACTCAAGTCAGGTTTATGCGCGATACAATTAACTGTCCGTGCTTTTTTAAAAAAAAGAAAAAAAAAAGGCCAATATTCTTGCACGATTAAGAACCATTCATATTTACCTTAGCGGAGGTGATGGTAACCTGAACCTCACCACGGTAGGCACTCATAAGAGAGCCATAAGAGTTAATGATCTTGACAGTGTCATTAAGGCGACCGTTCTCAGCCAAGGTATCGAAGAAGTTCTTGGTGAGCTCATTGTACTTGCCAGCGCTGAGCAACTGCTGGACACCGTTCTTCTTCTCAATGCGGTTAATGGTGGGGTTCTCGAGGAACTCACGGAGCTTCGAGTCCTTTTCGACAACACGCTTGACCTGCTTCAAATCGTTCTCAACAGTGTCCAAGGCCTGCTTCTTGGCAGCAGCAGTGTACAAAGCAGTGGCATAGCGACCCTCAATACCGTGAAGGACAACAGGAACCTGTATAGACAATGTAAATATACAGTTTTGCAGGATGAAACGAAAACGTTAATCGTCTAATCGTCCTCTGCAACAAACGAGTATATGCATAGATATTAATGTCAAGAAAACATCCTGAGAAATATATTGCATCTTTGTCAAAACATAATTCTGGATGCAAATGTCAATAGACTTTTCTTCTAATGTCGCGATCGATGTTGTAATTGTCTAAATGATATCAAAAAATCTGTAATGGATCACGTCATTACCTGAACATTGGCAGCAGTGGCATAGCCACGAGTAGCCTAAACGATGAAAAGAATGTAAAATAAGTTGAAGGGTTGGTTAGGAATGGAATATGCGATTGTGGATCGAAGCATTAAACTCTAGGTAGTGGATAATGAGACGGGATCATGAATGTAGTGATGGCGTGTCGTTTATTGCACAGAAAGATAGTATTGTTGTAGAGGCGTGTTCTGTGGGGTGGAGAACGTGATCGGATAGAGGATTATGTGATTAAGAGCAGGTGTTATATATAGGTAGACGAATGTATAAATAAACGATTGATGCAAATGGGGGAGAATGACAATTACTTGAAGGGCACGGCGAGCGGCGAACATTGCGATAATACGATGAAGGAGGGGGGATGAAATGATGGATGAGGAAAGAGAAAAAAGCTAGGCACTGATCGGGAATTGGTGGAATAAACAAAAAGAATTGGCGTCGCACTAAATCCATGAAAGACTATCCCATCACGTGGATAGTGACGTCACTCCCATCCCCTTAACTGGTACCCTTAGAAATATGTACTTTGTCATCGTCAATTTATTCCTTCATTAACCACCACAGCATCCTCATTTTGCCTGGACGACATCTCATCATCAGGAAGCAGATTTTTAGACGACAAAGGATTTCTTTTTTTTCTTCATTCGGAAGACTGCATAAGCTATAAACAGAGCATTGTTTTTCTACACCTCCAGAGAAGTGACGAAACGATTTTCGACTTATACCCGCCAAACACTTTTTGAGAAATATACAGACAGTTATGTCTTCTCCTAATACCGCAATTGCCACAGTATCAAGACCGGAGAGCCAAGACACGATATCACATTCAGGGACGCCATCACAACAGCAATATACTACTCATTCTTCAAACTCGCAATACTTATCTGTAGGTTCTCAGGAACCGCGTCTTAAAAAAGAAGAGGACAGTTCAAATCATCAAATGAATGGAGTACACCTACATCCTGAGACAGACCATGACGAAGATAGTGAAGCTGAGGCAGGGAATGCACCTCATGAAGATGCAGATGAAGAAGATGATGGTGAGGACGAGGATCCAGATCAGGATCGAGAAGATCAAAAATCAGACGCCAACGGCAAAAATAACACTGATACCAACGACTTGGCGACAACCAGAACAACCGATGATGCAGACTTGTCATTATCCTCTGATAATGATGATGAAGAAGAAGAAGCGGCATCCGTCCACCCAAATGATGAAGAATACAGCAACATGCCCGAGGAAACAGTCTGTCGATGGAAGGACTGTGGCAAAGTCTTGCCTTCTTTATCAGCGCTGGTAATTCATCTCTCGGATGAACACATTGGATGGAAGAAAACATCATACACATGTGAATGGGAAGGTAAGAAGGAAGAAAAGCATCCCGTCTACAAAAAGGCAACCAGCCCTTGACACAATAGTAACATACAACAAAGAACTAACTTCTTTCTCTTGTTTCTCTGTGCCTCTATATCTTTGTGTCTTTCAATGGCGTGATCTGGATCAGGATGCTCGAGGAAGCCGATTGCACAGACAACGCGGTTTGCATTAATCTCACATATGAGGAGCCATACCAAACACAAGCCTTACGATTGCCCTGTGCCAGAATGTGATAAAAGCTTCAGCCGTTCAGAGTCAGTACTTTCTCTGCTGCTACCTTTAAATAGTTAAAAACAATGAAGCGTTGATATTCTCTCGGACAGCACTAATCAAGTGGGACTTTTCTTTTTTTTTTTTTTTTTCCGGACCTTCTATTCTTAATCTACAGTGCGATGGCGAAGCATCTCAAATGCCAACATGGTGATGTTCCTGAGCGGTTTACAGGACGTAAGTCACGAGGGCGCTATACTATGAAAGACCCTGCTGCCTCTTCAACATTACTGCCTTCATCTTCTTTTGGGGCTAAAAAACGGCGGCACCATGAATCTTCTCGCTCAGATCCGGAAATGTCATCGACGCTTTCCACCAGACTTATGAGTCCTTCAAAACGCAGGAAACTAGGGAGTGAGTTTGATGGAGACCATCGACACTACCACCAAAGTTTTGCTGATGCATTGATATTGAAGCAATTGGACCATCCGAAAAGAGGAGGTGAAGGTGGGGGCGGGGGCGAAAGGGGTCGTCATCTTCATAGTCGATATCTTGGGAATGACGACCGCACTAGTAGTGCAAACCAAGACGAAGATGAAGAAGAGGACGATGATGCAGAGGATTCTGATTTTGCGGTTGATAACGGCCAGACACCCAAGCAACGATATGGGATATTAAAGGCTAAATTTCGCTATATCTATAACGAACGTGAGTCACTTGAAAGTGAGTATGAGGATATGAAGAAGAAGCTGACGAGGCTGCGGGTAGAACGCGAATTATTGCTAGACGCATTGTTAGCAAGTGATCAACAATATCAAGACCCATCCTTACAGGAAATCGAAGATAGCGATTGAAGCAATCTTATTGCTAATGTTCATCATGAGCAAAATTTGTACATTAGAATGAATAAATGCATGAACGGCCTGCATACATGTAGCGATGTATATTGATATGTCTTATTTTTAACATATGTCCATCCCAACATGGCATTAAAATTGTCTACAAAATGCCGCAAGGGAATGATTTCTCTCATAGGACTCATTTGCCGAACCCCGCCACTGCTGCAGATGAGGCTGATGATGGCGGTAAGATCTTTGGTCTAGCCTCTTGATCTGATATTGAGCGTAAAAAAACTTGATCTGGCGCATGGTCCTTCTCACCCTCGTCAAAAGTGTATGAACTAGCGATAGCAAGAGTTTTGCCATCGCATGACCATGACAGAGAAGATATCGATGTCGGATACGGTGTGTATTGCTTCAATCGCTTCTTATTAAACCCATCCCATAGCGTTACACCACCATCCGATCCACCCGATGCGAACGTTCCATGACTACATAACATTATTTTAAAAAAAAAAAAAAAAAAAAAAAAAAGGAGATCAATAAAAAAGATAGCGCTCTTACAAGCAAGCGCAATTTTTTAAGCAAGAAATCAATAAACCTACATTGGGTGATAGGCTAATGCATTGACTGGATAGATTGTCTCAACTCCGTCAATGACCTTTCGGTGACACTTGAACGCATACTTCTTGGCTTGACTCTCCGCGCTAGGATCAAAAAACTCGACCGCGACTCTGCCTTCAATTGATGAGGATGCATATCCAAGGCCATCACGCATGCATCGAACCATCCGAGTCTGATATTTTAATGAGCTTTCCCGACGCTGTAGTGTTTCCTTCATATTGCGTAAATCATAAATGAATACCAATCGCCCTGCCATAGCAACCACCAGCTTTTGATCACAGACATCCAATGAGAAAATCTTCTCTGGTTGATTGTATTTGCCCAAGTTGTGCCCATGCTCCACGCCACCAGCGCGGTGGTCCCATGTTCCGATGGTCCTATCCCATGATCCTGTCACCAAAAAATCTGTTTATGGGTAGCCGAAATGTGGTTAATGCGGTGCTTTTTTTTTTTATAATCGATGAAAGAGAGGGCATAAGTAAAACTTACTGTTAGCTGTGCTGAATGCCATAGCACGTACAGCATCATCATGCGATCCTAACACAATATCCTTCCCTGAGGCAAAATCATGCCTAATAAAACATATTGATAAATGGTTTTTATCATCAGATACACATTTTTCATGGGAATTGCAAGATCTCCTACTACGCAAAACACCAGTAACATGTAAACTCAACCAAAAGATAAACAGGAGCAAAGAGATGAAAACAAGACATTACATCCTGACAGTTCTATCCAAACCACCACTGTAAGCCTCCATTCCTTCGCCAAAGCAGCAATCTAGCACAGCTGCGTCATGCTGATATTTCCCTGTCTGCTGGTTCTTGTTTATATCGTACAATGCCACAGTCTATTAAGTATCAATTGTCGAAAGAGGATATTGGATAAGGACTGTAAACAACTATAATAATAACAACAATAAATAATTCATTTTTGCAATTATAATTATACCTTGTCCCATGACGAGACCATCAGCGTCTCGGGTCTAGAAGGATGGAAGACAACGGCTGAGATGGCATCATTTGGCGGTTCAAAGAGTTCATATTCTGATGCCATTGAATCCACTTTTGCTTCTTTGTAATTAATTTTACGTTGCTGGTGAAGAAAGAAACGGATCTTTCAAGCATCTATCATTTGTTAAGTTTGTTACCCCTTAATAATCAACTTGTTGAAATCAGCCCATAGTGGAGACATGTATGGGTTAAAGAAAAGCTCCATTGATTAAATACTGGTTATAGCTACAACCACGCTGAGACCGATGCCCACAATCAAGCTTATCTTACATCTCCATGGGCTCCAAACAGATAGCGCAATCGTCAACTGCATCAAGTCTAGCTGATTCGGTAATCAATCGCTGCCACGATATCTGGTTGCTCAGGTTGAAAAGCTGATAAAAATCCTCTACTCTCACCACTCCCAAGTCCAGCCGAGAGTACTGTTCTCCTGAGACTTTGGGTCTCGAAAATCCTATATTTGCATCCTACAAACTTAGCAGTAATTGGCGTGATCTGGCCGCTCTTATAACAATTAGGGCATTCCAACAACTTTGCTTGAGTAGAGGACTCAAGCATCCCAAACCGCATACGGCAAATTGCTTGATGCTTTGGGGTGTACATGCAGTCGCATTCAACGCTCGTCCCCGGGAAGACGGTTTGCCTTCGTGGAGCCAGGAGAGGGGACTCTACGGTTTCGGTATTGGAATGATCAGAGACATCCGAAAAATACCATGGCACTTTGATCAACGCCTTATCCGCCCTTTAAGGCTAATACTTAGTAAATTGTTGATCCCTCCGTGATGCTGTATGCTTCTTCGCCCTCCTACTATCCAATATCTTGCCATTAAAGCTCAGCCTTTGTATGAACAAAGGAATGGCTTCACTCGACCGAAACATCTCCTTGCCTGGAACAACGTTCCAAGAGCTACAGCTCAACGGGATCGCCTTCTTGCTCAGCGTGGCCACTAAAACTGTGTCGCTTCCATGGATTGATAGGTCAATATGTTGCCAAAGATACGATAATAGTCATCTAGACAGATGCCACTAATGAAAAGATCGCGCTGCACCTCCGAATAGTCTTCACCTTCAATTTCACAAAGCGATTTGAAATTTGTTGAATCAGCCCATAGACAGTTCATTTCCATTGCAAGGAACCTCAACTATTTTGCCAATTTTATTGTAAAAAGAATAAAAAGAATTTCTGGCACTGTTAGGTTGTAGAATAATCGTAAATGAAGATTGAGAAAAAAACAAAAAAAATAGAACAAAATAAGGCTCTTGACTCTTGTATGCCAGGAAAAGAAGAGGTGCTACCAGCCATGTCAACCGTTATGGACTCACCTTCGTCAATGGAAGACTGGCAAAAAGTTGATAATTAAAAGAACCATACATGCTTCCACAACCACATAGGTCGGGCCATCTGCGTCTTAGTGACCCAGGAGTTACTGTATGAAGTCGGACACATCTTTTATTACCCAGCGCTCATCAGTGTCTAAGCTCGAGTACAGGGCCTTCTCTCTGGAAAGAATTCGCGGCGCTGGAAGCCCTAATTGTAAGCAAGCTTTGTACCTCACGCTACCAAGTGGATGAGTGAGCATAGACCGGACCAGAAGCCGGTCATAGGATTGAGGCGTAGAACAGGCATTACTGAGTCAGAGAGTGCAACATGGCTGAAGGAGAGGCACTCAGATAAACTCGAGGGGAAATCCTCCTTCCTTTGATTCTACAGCGATACGGTCTTTCGATGAAGCACTAAATGTCTAATTAATAAAACAAATAGAAAGATTGACTACGCCCAAATTCAAAGCGTCTATTTCGCTTTATTCCTTTATAATGTCATTACCAATATTTCCAAAAACACCAAAGGCGATAGCAATGGCAATAGCAGTAGTAATAGTAATAATAATAATAAATGGTAGAAGGAAAGAGGAATAAAGAATATAAAGAAGAAGGTGAGAAGGCTACATTTTAAGTGTATCTTAAAAAAGGCTTGTTCGCCTTGAGCCATTTTACAATCCTTTCATTCTCTGCCTTCTGTTGCTCCCATCTCTCTTGCAACCCTATACTCTCTTTTGTACTCATCTGCCTCAAGAGCCCGTGCACAATGTCTAGTCTTGGCCAATGCTCACACATCCACTGAATTTCTTCCAACCCTATTCGATGATCCATTCTGGTGACCTTTAGTACCTTCAGCTGCTTCAGCCCACTCATCGCCCATAGTCCATGATCTAGGGACAAGGCTAACGAAGTATTCTGGAACATCATTGACGGGTCCCCAATACAATATGGACCGTCTGCTTCATCTAGCCCTAGATGTAGCTCCTCTAGTGCAGAGAACGAGCCCAAGATTTGACAGACACGAATCTCAATGTCTCGACTCATAATGGGGTCTTTTATCCTAGGGTTAAATGGATAAATTGTAGTTGAATGACGATTATCCAAAGTTGGACGATAGAAGCCGCCGATGCAGATTCGGAGCACTTTTAGTGTTGGAATAAACACCCAAATCAGCCGCTGTCCATTACCGCATTGGTCCTTGGTCATACTTCTATTTCCGGTGCTGGCACTGCCGTTACTATTGTCGCTGCTGTTATCATCGTGGTGTCCATTACCGCTGTTGAAGTTGTTATTTGCATAAGCGTACTTGGCGAAATCGGTGGCTTCAAACCGACTATAAGCTGGACTACGAAGTGGTACCCCACCATAATGTAAAAGATCAAGGTATTCTAATTGAGGGCCTAACGCTTCTAGAACCCTGTAGATCTGTGGCGGATCTCCTTCTATGATCTTCATTTCATGGGTAGCAAGATCGAGCTGTCGTCTTGTCCAAAGACCTTCACAGCTCTTAAGCGCGAAATACCTTAGTCCCTTTCGGCCGTGCTGACATATTGCATCAATCGCAGGATCATGTTCTGCAAACTGGTAGCCAAAGACAAGTAGACTTTTCAAATTTGTCGTTTGTCCAGCTTGGCTATTGACATAAACATTTCCTTTTTTCAATAGGGGCACTGTGCAGCTGCGGAGGTCGGTTGAGGAGGATAAACCTACGCAAGCTCCAAGGATAGCATCTAATGCACCCGCTGCACGAGGCTCTGTGACCTTGGATATTGCCAACTCCTCTAGCAGTGGACAACAACTTTGGATCCAGCGACTTATGTCTTCAACTAGAGAATCTTGACAGTCGCTCAAGCTTAGTGATTTCAGTTCGGGACACCGATTCAAGAATGAAGGTCGGAAATAGTGCTTACAATCACCTTCAAGAGCCAATCGCCTTAGGCTTGTCCTACTGGTCTCTATTTGACGCATTTTTTTAGCCTGACTGCAGTTTTGGCTTGACTGAAGAGCACCCACATTTTGTGCGAGTACTTCTGCCCTAAAGGTCTGGGGCCCGGCTATCCTTAAGGCCTCTAGTTGCGGAGAACAGGCATCTAAAAGGTGTTCTAAATTACCGCTGCACCAATGCTGATCAAGTTCCTGAGTATATATGGATATGGAGGTCATTTCTGAGAAGGTCTTGAGACGGGTTGATAGAGCTTGGTATAGACCACAATCCCAAGTCAGTGGCCGGGCTGAATGAAATGCCGTAATTTTTGGAGCGTGGTGAAGGAACTGGACAAGGTGGTTTCGATCTTGGTCGGTATCGTAGTCCCATGGTAATGGTTTTGGTACCGTAGATGCTGGGGGCCTCCTACGATCTGGCGATGAGGGCGGCTCGGTTGAAGTCAAACTAACTTGTTGTTGTATCCGATCGATAACTGCGGATCTTTCATCCTGAGCTAATGACCGAATAAATATATAAATTTGGTCCAGGAATAAGTCAAGGTCATCGCGTGGGACTTGCTTTCGAACAATAAGTTTCCCCTGTCCATTATTATTTCCACCCTGCAGTCGTAGCAGCATATTCTCTACTTCATCTCTTAGGCGCTGGCTTTCAGTTTGCTGCTCGCATTGGAGGCGGCTTTGATGCGGGAATATGCCAAAACCATCTACAACTTGAGATGAGCTTAATGAGGTCGGGTCCCGCAACATCCGTAGACGACTTTGAATGACACATGTGTTCTGCGGGATTTCTTCCCACTGCGTCTTTAGAGTCGAGTGGAGCCGATACAACTGCTCCGATGTATTCAGGGGCTTCCTTTGTGCGCTTTTGTCTTTTGGTGATGCCTGCTGCTCAACTATCTGGTCCTGCCTTGTCCGTATCCGTGTAGCGGCGGAATATCGTTCCTCAAGCACCTCAGTGATATCTAGTAGTGTTTTTTTCTGCTCCTTGAGACGTCGAAACCAGTCTAAAAGCTCTTGTTCAAGTGTAGTAGGACGAATGCTGAGTGGCATGATGAGGAAGGAGTCCACTAGTCTTATGTAGTGTGTGATTTCCCATAAGAGCATGCCTATCCACTGCTTTGTTGTTTCCGCCGCTGCTGTTGCGGCGGCGGCGCCGTTTGCTGTTGTCCCTAAAACCGGATAGCCAGCTTCCCCTGCCTGTAGCGATTCCGCCATATACTGCTCCGCTAATTGATGATATTTTTGGAAGTTTTCAACGACCCAGGTATGATACTCCTGTTTGAATTGTTGGATCACTTCACGCTCACACCTTTGAAGATGACTATGCAACTCCATCTTTTGATAATATATTAAAAATACAGACTTCATATCCATCCAGTCCACTGGCCCAAGAAGAGTAGAGTCTATTGGAGGGTTTCCAATGCTGTCAGGTGCTGGTGTAGCGTTCACATATATAGGGGTCCCATCAGGCGTTATAGTTAACCTTTGCCTCTTCAAGAACCCTCGGTAGTCTGTATCGGCCCTTGCGGGCCATGGAAACTCGAGTGTGTGTAAGTGCTTCAGCTGAGAAATATCGGCCATCAAGAATGGCTCCAGACTCTTGCAGCTCTGAATTTGAATGACTCGAATGTGAACCATATTCCTAGCAAGGGCATGTTGCACTTCTGGATTCTCTGTAAATCGGCGGTGTTGGACTAATGTCTTGAGTGAGATTGTATGCCAGAGAAGCGGAGTAAAGGTCTTTTGGAAAGCTTTCGAGACAAGGATGCAATTCGCAAGGTCAGTCTTTGAGAGCCACAACTGAATATGATGTAATAACTCGGGCACCGAGAACACATTCTCCATCGCTGTGGGAAGAAACATCCTGTCCAATCCTATCCTGGCCTACCCTATCCTGGCCTACCCTATCCTGCCCTGTCCTGTCCTGTCCTATATATTTTTATGTTAAAAAGTAAGGCGGTAAAAATATGTCTGTGGCAGCAATTGAATGTCTGTGGGAAAAAAAAAAAAAAAAAAAAAAACTTGTACAGGTGGCGCAGTTGCTCGTGTAGTGTAGACTTGTGGCTTGCTGCCCCAAATCCCAAAATGACACTACAACTTCCATCGCCTCAAATTGATAACTAGATCTTACGAAGTCATGAAGGCGTATGGATACCGGGCTCTAAAGTGGAATACCTTATTGTAAACTGCCTTAATTCTATTGTCGCACTACGTAACACACTATTCACAAACTTATGTCAAGATGAACAGTAGCTCTCTTGATCCCTATGAACCTTATGATGAACCTTGAGCCCTCTATCTAGCCTGTTGTACGCAAAGGCCATCTTCTAGCTACACTTCACAGCCTTTAGATAACGACAGTCTCAAGTTTCCCCATTATGCCACGTCCAGGGGTTTAGGAGAGCGTCCAGGGCCACTTCATTCCATTCGTAAAATCAGAATACTACGTGAAGGCTATGACGAAGTTCATTAAAAGGGACACGACTAGGGACAATTCAAAGCAGCTATTGACCTCTTTGTTTTCATGTTCCGTAAGCCATTTCACGTTGCCATCAGTCCCAATGGTTGTTGATAACTCCCTGCTAGCTTTCGTCTTGACCACCTTCAAGGCAGCTTAAGAAAAGGAACAACTACCCTAGGACTCGACACTACACCTTGAGAAGCGACTAGCTTCCCGTTATGTGGCTGGGTAGCCTTTGTTATTGTCGGCGTAGATACCAGGACAATGCATAAGAAATAAATAAAATAGACAAGGATGTCAAAAAATGTTGATAAAGTTAATAACAAGTAGTGATCTTGTCAAATCCGATAAAGACTATGAGTATCTTTATGAATAGTAACGAATGAACAGAAGGGAAGTTGGCATCAAGGTCTTATTAAGAGCTTTGCAGAGATCTTTACCTCGTAATAGCAAACAAAGACACTTTAGTCTGACCAACAATTAATAATTTAATTGGATAGGAATCGTGAACGTAAATGGATTGATTCATGATAGTAACTGTCACAGAAATATCCTTGGAGAGTTTGGTCGGGCATAGCCAGACTGGATGGACGGCACTTATAGCTTTGTAAACTACCCTCTTTCTGGTTGAGGTAGTAGTTTGTCAAAGGATAGAGCTAGAAGCAAATAGGCAATTTGTAAACCAATGGATTGTATGTGTTCAATTCTTGGCTGACCTTACTTTAGCTCCCCAGTCGTTCTTCGAGTCCTCGATCCTTAAGCTGTTTTTTAATTCAAGCCTAGGTTCTTTTGCTCCTATGTGAGCCTAGGCTGAAAAAAGGAGTCTTCCGTCTCTTTTTTAAAAAAAAAATTGATGGAGCGCTCTAAACTATGATGGTTTTGGTTTCTGTCATTGGGATTGTATTTCCAACATATTATACTCTCTCGTTTATTAATTTTGATTGGCACCTTTTCGCGTTCTACTTCATTTTTTTATTAAGCTGCTTTAGCCGCCGTGCGTGATGGCACGACTCTTCTTGCTTTATGGTCTGGGTGAGTGGTATGTCCATTAGTGTTTTTTTTTTTTTTTTTTTTTTTTTTTTGATAACGAAGACCCACGAGGCCATGCAGAAATCATTAAGAGGTTAGCTCATTAAATGGGTTGCCCCAATACTGGGCCGCGAATAAAACGATATCTAAAAATCTGCTAAAGCTGTAACGTTGTACTGCCGCAGTACAACGTCCTGTTCATAAACCACGTCAGTATTAATTAGGCTTCCTTGGTCCCCTGGAAACCCGTGGAGCGGCTCTACTCCTCACTTGACCTGTTCGCAGAGGTGATGATTTTTTTTTTTTTTTTTTTTTTTTGATAACTGGGACCCACGAGGTCATGAGGATTTATTGGAGATAGACTCTGTAAATGGGTTGCCCTATTATTAGGGGCGCAAATAAAGCGGTATCCAATAATCGACCGAAGCCGCATCGTCATACTGCCACAGTACTACATCCTGTTCATAAACCACGTCAGCATTGAGTAGACTTCCTTGGTCCCAGAGGATCTGTGGCACGGCTCTACTCCCTACTTGGCCTGTTGTGTGCGAAGGTCATCCTTTAGCCGCTGTCTTCAATCATCAAAAATTTACAGCTTTCCAGGCGCTCCATAATCGCCAATTCCACCTGCTGCCGGTAGCTTGCCGCCACTCGCCGGTCTGCCTCAGTCCTGATCGCCTTCACATCTGCTGTTCGTCGTTGTCCCTGGTGAGAGCCAAAGAATTCACCTCTGCTACGTCTGTGCCTCCCAACACAGTTGCGTCCCCTGGCGCGTTTGCTCACAGAGGTGATACCATTGTCTCTTTCCCAGTTGACGGTGACTTTGCAGCGTCTGTTCCAGATTTCAGTCCTGCCGAGTTCCTCGATTGACTTGACAAAGCGGCAAACAATGTACCTTGAGATCGATGCTGTGGTTCTGAAGATCGTCTTCCATTTTTGTATCAGTTCCTTCGGCACCAAACCGTGGTACAAGTCTTGGACAGTCCAGTGAGCATCCTCACCCTCGTTCCTCCGCCCCATATCCACCTCTTCCTCACCAAACAGAGTGCTCGCATGTCGAATCTCTCTGACGCCCTTGAACATCGCTTCCAAAGAGCCCCAAATCACGTTGTCGGCTACAGGTGTAAACGAGGGACCTCCTTTATTCAGGTTTGGCTCCTGTGTTTTCCCTTGTTTGTCTTCCCAGAGCTTCTTCTCCTTCACTAATGCTCTTTTGCCATCCTTCGTGATGAGTTCTATGGCCTGCTTCCAACCTTTCAATTGCTCGTCCAGTGTCATGGGACATCGCCAGAGGTGTTCTATGTCCTCCTGCTCCTGTTCACACATCCTGCAGATGTCAGTCTCATACAGGTCCGGTCGCCATTGCCTCATATAAGTGAGTGTAGGAAGCATACCATGGACCTTCTTTATTCTGTGCGCTCTCTTGTGACAATCTGCTGGGCTGGTGAAGAGGCCTCTAGGCGTGTTGCCATCGTGAAGAATATGCAGGCTTGCTTTCCATTCTACTTCTCGCCAGTCTGCAATATAATTCCTGACTCTGTTCTGAGACGCCCACAAGTAATGTGTTCTCACTGCTGATTGGAGCTTTAGCAGGTGTCTAAGATCATCCTCCACCACCTCGTTCTCGAAAATAGCGTGACAGCGCAGATCGTTGTGTTCCAGTACTTTGATTGTCCACATTTCGCTAAAATGAGCATCTTTGGCGGCTTGGTCTGCCCTTATATTGCCTCTATTCCCAGCATGGCCCTTGATCCATTTCACAGTTACCTTCCCGCCCTGCTTAAGAGCGCTCTCGAAATGGCTGCCCACCACACTGCGTACTTGGATCGCAATCGCTGCCGTTCAGTGCTTGCTTCTCGCTTTTGAGCAAGGTCCTTGAACTGAACCACTACCGCCATGTTGTCTATGTAGACAGTCGTTGGAACGTTACGGGGACTGACTAGAATGGCTGCGTACAGTCCTACTAGCTCTGCCTTGGTGGATGAAGCATACCCATCGACTCTACCTGAAGCGACACCACATTTTTTTTTTTTTTTTTTTTTTTTTTTGATAACAAGGACCCTCAGATCAAAAAGCGACACCACAGACTGATCATAAAAATTAAGTTAGCAGCAGCTCATTAAGGGCTTCTCGGCTAGTCACGTGGTGCAAGTAACTTAATATAGATAATTAATGCATGCGTTCGCTATCTGCTCTTGTGGCGCAATTGGTTAGCGCGTCTGACTGTTAATCAGGAGGTTGGTGGTTCAAGCCCACCCAGGAGCGATTATTTTGCATAAACGTCTCTTTTGATACAGCCGAAGGATATTTGCACGGCCACCGTTCACGCCTTATTTACACGGATTAATCTAGGCTCGTACCCATCCCTCTTCACTTTATAAAGGTGACAGGAAATTCCATTTCCTTTTTGAGTCACCTAAAGTGAAGGGGCTGGGAACGAGCCTAGGATTAATCTATTTGGCAGCCCATACCAATTATAGTAATTTTTGCCTCTATTTGGCAGCCTACTTCTGGGGGCTGCCACTTAACTTCGCACTCTTGGGTGGCAGCTGGGCTGCCAAATACATTACCTTTTTTTTTTTTTTTTTTTTTTTTTTTTTTTGATAACAGGGTCATAACATCAGTGGTAAAACAGGCAGCGTTCTGTGGATACATTGCCTTGCACAGCTAATGCCACCGGAGGTACTAAGGGCAGCGGCGATGATATCTTCACAAAACAGCCTTCAATGTACACGGTTAAGGAATGATTTATTGAAGACGTCTAGGTAGCAGGTGAGACGCGTTTGCTCCGAGCGAAAACCTCTCATAGGTATTGATCTCCAAATGGCACCTCCAAAACTGTATGAGCGACCTACTTGAAAAAAAAAGTCATTAGTTTTCAATGAGACAAGACAATGTCACTACACATAACCATGACGTAGAAGATGGGAGCTTTATTAATTTAAAGTATGAGCGTTATACACACATACGGTTCCTAGGAATGAAAAAAAAAAAAAAAAAATAGTTAGAGGCCAAATAACGCTGGGTAGGCTGCCAAGTAAATAATGAATGTTATTTGGCAACTGGGCTGCCAAAGAGAGTCTTGAAAGTTGATTATATTTGGCAATGGGCTGCCAAATAATATTTAGCAACTAGGCTGCCAAATAGATTAATCCTATTTACACTGCTCCCCTGTACAAATAATCTTTTTTTTCATTTGTACGTGCTCTTTATTTCAGTCTTAAATACCACTACCAGGAAGCCTTCCACGACACAAGCTTAGATCCAGAGTCGATACCCAGGTATCAAATACTGACCAGAATATTTATCTTATCAAGGTCGTACGTAGCTCAGAGTAGATGCTGGCATTCTTTATGCGACTCTGGGACTAAATACAGAATTACAAATGATTTATCTATAATTGAAATATACTATGCCGCTCTACTTCGCACTTTTGTTAGCCGTGTTGTTATAGATTATGGATGGTTCCCCGATACTTCTTTCATTTAGCGCGTGCATACATCTCTAGTATTTCCGTACACTATTAAGCACACAACGATGAGTTCAGTAATTAGGGACCTCTAACGTGTAGTTTGTTTCGGTAAATATACATTGCTACGATGCATAGCGTGCCGTGTTACTGTGTTACTACTCTATTTCTTTTCCCTTTATTAAGAGCTCAAGCGCCCTCGGTACTAAATTTTGTTTATCAAATTCACCAAAATACAATGGATAGACCTCAGTTTATTTTGTGGAATGTCTATCCTCCCATCCATTTGTAACCCGAGAGATTACTTGTCTTTTGATAGTTGGTGACAGTTCGACTCCATATACGTATATCCGCGTTCTCAGGAGCCATAGAGACCAGATGCTCTATACGACAGCCTTTGTGAAGAGGGATGGTGAATTTGGATACTTTGCAGCTGTGGAAGGGGGATTGTTTTTGTTATTTTGGTACGCAGTACGAGTATGTCATACTAAACTTTCGTTATTTTGGTACGCAGTACTAGTATGCCATACTAGACACCTGATACTAAAACCAATACGATCTTTTTTTACAAATTCATACGCAATCTTCCTCAATCTGACAAAACAGATAACGAATGCAACGGAGTCTCGTGTCAACAACATTACATTTTTATGGACTATGATTGATGCAATGCGGTGCTCCTGTTCGGATAAGGTAAGTTCGAATTCGATTCTAATGATTCGATTCATTTGAACCATTGGCACAATAGGAAATGATTATATTAAACTTGTGTTTGTAGTGATTTTATTAATATATATATATATTTTTTTATTTTGATTGTGTGTTATAATATAGTGACCATGCTTACGCTACGCGTAACAATGCTACCTTTCATCAGTGTTCCTATTCGAGCCATTCGAACTATTCGCGTCATTCGAATCGATCCAGGATAGGGCTTATTCGAAGCCATTCGAATTCGGTCCGTTCGGCTCAAATAGGATCACTGATGCAATGATTTCATATCCACACCTTCTTTCGCCTGATAGTTCCGAAGGTACATCATCAGAAATGGATCTCCTATCGGGATTATGGCAGCCACTCCTTGCTCGTCTACTAATTGGCTCGCCAGCAAAGCTTCGACTGAAAACTGGCGAGACAACCATGGAAAGTGCCAATAAAGAGAAGCAGGAAATGTTTGAAGATCCCAATGCTACCTCATTCAAAATCGATGGACGTGTTATTCTTGACTTTAGAGGTCAAGAGCATACCCTCTGTGTTATGGAGGTCGCTCGCTCACCACAACTCAGCAAAGTTCACTCGGATGGTGCCAAAGTTATTAGGGAGGCAAAAAATATCGCTAATTGTTTGGTAGAGATTCTTCCCGACGACAAAGACCTTTTATATAACTCCACTGCATTTGGCATCCAAACTGCTGGTCTAAGTGGATGCATATTCTCCCTTCTTCTTGTTGCCCTGGCACTCTATGTCGCTGTTCCAGAGGCTAGCTTTGAGCTTCCGACCTCCGTGACAACACTACCCAAGTTTAAATCCGTTATCAATACACTTTATGAACTACGCGACAATCTCAACTGCTTGGGAAGTCTTACTCGTGACAACTTGACAAAAAGAAAAACTCTTGCGGATCAACTGGAGTTTATAGAGAAGGAAGAGGGTCTACAGCGCCGCGCACGGGCAAATGGATCATGGTACACGCGCCACCATCAGCAGCCAAGAACAAAATTTTTATTATTAGCGCCCTTCAAATATCAAAACAAAAAATTGTAATTTGCCATTTTTAGGCGAACGCAATAGTCGAAAAGTCATGACATTTTTTGTTTTGATATTTGAAGGGCACTATTAAAAAGGACTTGGCAGCTCCTATCACGTTCAACAAGAGGATTGCAATAATTGAGGATAAAAAGGCAGCGGAATTTGCATCGAGTCGATTCCAAGATACCGTCTTCGATAGCGACGGTTGGGGGATAGTACAGAATGATGCTGGAAAATATAGTTATTACAATATTTACATAAAACAGTAATGTCATTTGAGCTATATCCTATCCACTATGCTCAGAAAAAAGCTCGCCCGACGTAGCGTCAACCGTTGTTACAGAATCGTCCATTCACTCCTTGAATCCTGCTCAAATAAATCGTTTAACAAATAACAGTCAACCAAAACCTTCATGCCTCCAAAGCGGCTAATCATTCGCTTCTGTATTCGGAAAAAGATGGCTGCGAGGAAGTTTTGCTCTAGGAGATGAAAGAAAGGTGTACACCAGCAAGACGAGCTAATGCTTTGTTGAACAAAGAGTTTTTTTTTTTTTTTTTTTTTTTTTTTTAAAAAAAATAAAAAATAAAAAATAAATAAATAAATAAATAATAACACTAAGAGTTATAAAGAGTGTCAGACTCTTCGCCTGTCTGCAGATGAGCAGACAGCCCAGGACGCACCACGAGGAGGTGGTCTGACTAATGCGCCCCGCTGGCCCCGCAACTCTCTGACAGTCCGCCGACCGATCATCAACGAGTACAAACAACCACACCTGTTGAAGCGCTGGAGCAACATTTTCGCCTGGTTCGCACCTGTGGTGGACCAGAACTACTGGCTGATGCAACGCCGCGGGGAGACGCACCAAACACATGTAAAGTGCCTGAGTGAGGTGCAAGCTTGGCGGGGGAAAAGAGAGGTATTTATACATCCAGTGACTTTTTTTTTTCATGCGAAACTATGGAGACAATGATGGAACTTGACAATGGGACTCTTGCTGTCAACAGTGCAAGGCTTTTGGTAAAAAAAAAAGAAAAAATGACGGTAACAACATTAAGGAAGGATTCAAATCGCCAAACTGTCGTTCGTCAAATAAGGTTTGCTTTTATTTGTTGGACGTGTCCCTGAAACCAATTTGTGATTTTAAAGGATTGACTGAATAACAAACACATATTCAGCATTTTGCTTTTTTTACGCCTTATTCAAGAAGAAGATTGATAATAGATAATCTGCGCACCTGTGATGTCATTCGTTAATTTTCATATGCTTGGAAAAAACTCTCACGGGTGTAGGTGGAAATAGCATTAATAACATTCTATCCTCAAAGATATGCAGGGTCATACATGCAACAGCACAACAAGAGCACGAGCCACATTGCTCTCTTTGTATGGCATACAACAAAGAAAAAAAGAAAAACAGTGAGCAGTGTGCTGCAGCTACAGTAAAAGAACGAGATTCAGAGCACAAACTTGTTAAAGCTCGCATACTCTGTTTATCACTAGTATTTAGCTCGAGTACCTTTTAGTTCTTAGTAATAGGGCCCATCAGGCACTTATCAGTCAAGTTTGCTATTTGGCTCTCTCCTTCCATTCTCTCTCTTCATCTCTAACAAGGAAGAGAACAGATTATCGTGAGAACTATGCTGCGGCAGTTTTTCTCCGAACAGACTTTTTTTCTTTTTTTACTTTTTTTTCCCTTTTTTTCTTCCTTTTTCCTTTTTAGAACGCCAAAATAATACAACACGTCATTCCCTCGATATGTGTGCTTTTTATGGGTCGACATGTAAACGTTGATACTTTGTTTCCTCATTTTCATTGAAATATGACAGGTGATATCAAAGACACGTATATTTTTTTTATTTGTTGTTGATATTTTATTGGTCGCTTTTGAGCGTACAGCAAGCAAGGTACTTGGTGTATCGCGCCTTGGAATCCGACCACTGCTGTTCTTCTCTTTCTCCTCGGTCTCCTCGACTATCGGCCCCGATCAAGATGAAAGATAAGCAGCACTCCCAAACAGCCACTCCTACTGAAGTTCACAGCTTTCCTAGTCTATGCTTCATCGTCCTTATTTGTCCCTTCTTTTTTTCTGTCTACTTCTCCCTCTATTCATGCTACCCTTAGACTGCAAACCACACAAACTCCTAGCCAGCTACAGAGCAAAGCCAGAAAACACCCTGAATAAGCCAGCAGCACGGTCCATCAAAGTACCCTCGCTGCCGACATCAAGTAACTAGTCTTTGGGCCTCACTTTGATCGGAGCGCTCTTGGTAATTTCGCGTAGGAAATATAGGTATAAATACTTAGTTGGCTGTGGTCTAGAGTGGTATATCGATGCGCCGAATCACTCCGGATTAGGCCAATTAGTGGTGTTAAGGACGATTACGTCCGTGCTGCGCGTGGCCGTGCAATTGTACTGCCATGTTGTGTAACCCTGTTTCCTGCCGTCTGAACCAAGGGAGCTCTGGTCAAAGCGAGGCTTCATTGACTGGTTGTTCGATAGACTACTGCAATCAGACTTCAGCTTGGAGAAGCGAGAGCAAGGCCCAACAGGCACCAGACACCAGACAGCAGCCGTAGGCCAAGAGCAGTCAACACCCACACCCAACGGCAGAAAAAAAAGACAAGACTCCAAAAACAAAAGACAAGGCTCCAAAAACAAAAGAGAAGACAAGACTCCACACTCCAAAAACAAAAATCAAACAGCATTCCAAAAGCAAAAAAAAAAAAAAAAAAAAAAAAAAAAGAAAGAAAAAGAAAAAAGAACAAAAGAAAAAACCCTCCAAGTCAAAGAAAAATGAATAAAAAAAAAAGAAAAAGTACAAAAACAAACGAACAAAGAATAAAAAACCTCCAAAAAAAACCCACCGAAAACAAAAGAAAAAAAAAAGCCAGCGCCCAAGTCAAAGCCAATTCCAACGCCAAAGCTGAAGCCGCCGCCAAAGTCAAAGTCAAAGCCGACGCCAGTCATAGCCATAATCAACCCAGGGATCCCCTAAATAAGGCTAACACAAGCCAGCCTTGCTCAGCAGCCTCAGCTCGACCGAACTTAGCGGCCTCAGCCAGGCCAGACATAGGCGACTCTAGCCAACTCACTCAAAGCCTATCTTGGCCAAATAAAGCACAAGCTGCCTCAGTCAAACCAAACACAGGCTGCCTCAAGCAAATCAAACATGTTAGCCTCAATCATCAACCAAAGGCAATCCAGATAAGCCAGCCAGCCGACGCCAATCCACCGAAGGCACATAATCGAAATCAGCCAGGCGAAGCCAGTCAATCAAAGACAGGTAGCCGAAGCCATTCGACCAAAGACCATCAGCTACTAGCGCCAATTAATCAGAGCACTGCCAAAGGATATACCAAGAATATTTTCAGCCAAGTGCAAAGACAACCAAAGACAGCCAGCAACCAACTAATAATCCACCAATACCAAGGCTCCCTCCTAAAAAAACAAAAGTTCCTTTGCCTTAGAAATTGTCCTTCCTTGGAATAGTGCGCAGTTTGGGCGTGGTAGAATAACAAATAGTTGGCAATAAACATTGTTTGTCTGAAATATTATAAATTGAGTGCCCTTGA
Organism: Lobosporangium transversale; assembly: GCF_002105155.1. NCBI lineage: Eukaryota > Fungi > Mortierellomycota > Mortierellomycetes > Mortierellales > Mortierellaceae > Lobosporangium > Lobosporangium transversale. Next base: position 382,768 of record NW_019028982.1, on the reverse strand, counting down.
TCATTGTGAGTTCAGGCTCTTTCTCAAATAGAAATCACTGTTATTGGTAATATACATTCTACTGTAAATTGTCTATACTCAAGAATGGAAATGGATCTTTGAGCCATTGGAATGTAGAACATGGCCAGAGATGTAGCTTGCAAGCTCAAGTAGCCCTGATCGTCAATGAACGCAAATACAAATGCTCGGTCTGAATCTTTAGTACGGCAGTTGATTGAGCTTTTTACTGGAAGACCTTTTTGAGATCATTCTTGCTAAAATTTTCACTGAGCAAGTCAAGTGAGTGTGCGTAATTTGTGTAAGCACGAGCCGCACCCGGGGCGCATGAGTGAGGTAAGAAGAGGGGTTTGATGATAGCATATTAACCGATAAACAAAGATCGGCAGTTCGACAAATAGACATGAATGCGGAATAATCAATGCTCAATACCAACAAACTTCTAGAGTCTCGATAGACCTGTTCGTGCTGCTTCTGTTATCCTTCCTTATTATTATTATTATTATTGTAATTCGTTCGTTTGACAAATACACAGCATCAAGTTACTGTGATAAGGCCAAAGAACTAAAGCCTACTAAAATGATCATTTTAAAGCTTGGTGGCCGGGGCACAAACGTAGTCAGTAGTCAGAGAATCCAACAGCACTAAAGTAACTCATTGTGACATATCAGTCACATGTAAGTAGTAATTTCACTTATCAATTATTAGTTACCCTATTTAAATCAGTAGGAGGTGTTCAATAAAGGGATGAACGTTTCTCATTCAGTTTCATATCCATATGATTCATATTGATCACCCATACTCCTCACTCATGAAGTCCGTTAGATTGCTCTTCGGCATGCAGCTATGCAAAGGGCGTAAATAAGCAAATATTAGTAGCAATAATAATAATAATAATAATAATAATAATAATAATAATAATAATAATAATAATAATAATAATAATAATAATAATAATAATAATAATAATAATAATAATAATAATAATAATAATAATAATAATAATAATAATAATAATAATAATAATAATAATAATAATAATAATAATAATAATAATAATAATAATAATAATAATAATAATAATAATAATAATAATAATAATAATAATAGTAATAATGGGTCAATTGATGCTTCATATGTTCGTATTTTTTTATTTTTTTTTATTTTTTAACAATAGAGCTACACGTGTATCGTAATAAAAAATCGTCGCTGTTGCTTGCCTGTGGCATAAATTTGACGACGGACGTAGTACACACACTCTGCGCTCCTTTGGCTGCATTCCATATAGACAGCGGAAGTACTTCAATGTAGGGCTTGATCACCGCCTGTTTGCATAATCTCGTCGAGCAGCAACAGTACGTCAAGATAGACATTTCATCATACAGGTACTAAAGTGGGGGCAGTTTTAAGCAGTTATATCCTTGTGATCATGGCTCACGGCTCTTTTATTTCCCATACAAAAACTTACCAGGGTCAATGAAGTGAATACGGTTATCACAATGTGGTCAGTAGTAAGGCCATACGACTGGTAAAAAATTAACGCGAAATTCAATTGAGCACAGACGCACAAATGTCTTACTTGTGTAACCACAAAAACAACTGTGCGCGCAAGAAAGATTTCCATGTGCATTGCCACAACTATTGCACAGTTTCATTTGCAAATCGGTGTAAAAGGCGTTAATGTGGTTTATCTACATTTAAGTAGGGGGAGCTTGACGCTGCGAACTTGCTCAAATCATAATCAAAGATGGGGATAAAAAAGAGAAAAAAGAAAAGCTTTATGGAGGAAAATAAGGTGTATTAAGATCGTGGAGAGCAGGAGCAGGGATAGCAGTATCAGCTGTAGCAGCAAGAATATCAGTTGGTGACACACATTTAGCTATGCTTGTGAGGACTGTGGCGCGTTTTTCTGCAGTTTAGCTGACTACGTTCATTTGCATCACCAACTCAATAAGTAAAATATTCTATCAATATCAAATCAATGATACAATAAATAAACTTTTCTTAGGTAAAGGTTTTTATTTTTATTTTTTTGAGCTATCACCGCCTATTACTTCCTTCTTATAGTTTGTCCTCATTCCCCACATTGTGCTAGGTATATAAGGACTTATCTAATTCCTTTCTGGTGACTATAGTAACCTATAATTAATATCCTTTACCTTTGTAGCATGAAGATCGATTCCGCTGTTTTTAGGATATATAAGAGATAGCATTGGCCATTATCATTGTCGTCCACATCATCGTCCCCATCATAATCACTATCAATCAAAACATGGTATCAAGTAGCGGAAATACTAGGAAGTGGCGATCAAGGATATTTGTCATACGCATAGCATAGGCCGCTGATACTTCTTGTTGACCTGGCTCGGGTGACGCCATGGTAGCCACTCTAAGTATCTAGGACGTTCTGGACGTGAAAAATCGTCCCAACACTTTTCCAAATCCAACAGTTTTTCTCTAGTCTCAAATAAAAGTGCCGAAAGGAAAACCCACGAGGAGTTTTCTAAGCATCTTAGTGGACTATAGCTCACGGTGATACGGAGGTCTGTAGAATATAATGAGTATTGTTTCGATTTACAACATTCAAAGTAGAATTATCACAACAGACGTATGGTGCTACTGAGCACGTCGCATTTGTTCAGGATTTTCCCGGTCGAATGTAATTTTCATACCCATGCATCGTTAACCACCATTCCGTCATCTCGGTTTTATTATCTTATTAACTGAGGAGTTAAATGTTAAAAAACAGAACTTGTGAGGTTGTCCGCTGAATGGTTTATGATGCCGCCTCTAATTGGCCACTTTGGTGCCTTCTATAGGATGAGAAGGATTTAAGGACGGAAAACGCTTTTGACGCACAGTCTTCATTTACGTACTTAAATGCCTGAGCATGGTTGAGTAAAAAGTAATTTCATTATAATCCCTTGCTGGCAACATGCTATGTCCGTTTAGGTGACCTCAATATCATATACTGTTTCAAATTTAAAAAGACTATTGTGGATCTATTTGAAGATGTGCAAGTGTGCAAGTGTGCAAGTGTGCAAGTGTGCAAGGATATAATCCTTGAGTAGAGTGAGAAATATTAGGGCGAGCGAGGCAAAGCTGAGGATTCTAAATCCCAATTGGGTAGCATTGGATATATATTTATAGCACCATTCATATTGGTGACTCCTCTGAATGGATCAAAACGATGGAGCAGTCGAAAAGGGTTTTGACTGGGAGACACTAATAAATCAATGAAAACGATCACAAGAGTTGAAGACACCGCTGCTTAATAACCTTGGGCAATAGTTTGTTTGAATAATCTAATAATATATTTCTTGCCGATCATTTATACTTTGTTTTCAGGGTTTTATCACAGTCCGATTGGAGGAATCATAGGACAATGCATACCTCACCAAGGATGCTGCGAGAAGGATGGTGAGTAAGGTCGAGCTAAAGAACTAGATAAATATAGCCTTTGTCCTGACAGAGAAGCTGTGGTATAGCACCCGAGTCTACAACCAATTGCAGTGGCTTAATATTTGATGCATGAATATTAGGTGCGTTCCCTTTCCTTTCTTCAGGGGGCATATCAATCTCTTCATCATCATCATCTCATTGTGTGCCTGCTGTTTGGTGCACTTTCTCTTCGACAATTGATCACACGCGGGACTTGATACAGTGCAGCGAGCAACAGCTTGAAATAACATTTGTCGCCATTGTTATATTTCAAGAAAACGTCATCTCTTCATCGTAAAAAATAAAAAAGATACACAACAAGGCATCCCTTAACGGTTGACTAGAATACAACATCATGGAAAACTTTATTGAAAATGTATCTGGGTACTCCATGTGGGATATCCGAAATGCCATCGAGAAAGTGTAGGGATTCCATCATTATGATCGCGCTTTTTTCGTTTTCCCTCCATGTCTGTAACATTTGTTCTTTACCTGAACTTTTTTTTTTTTTTTTTTTTTTTTTTTTTCTATACTTTGCATCTACATCTGTCACCAGGACCGCAAAGGTTATGAACTACACGGAGATGGAACAAAAGGTCAGGGAGGCCACTAGCAACGATCCCTGGGGTGCATCTGGCACTTTGAAGCAAGAATTGGCGCAGGCCACTCATAACATGTATGAACAAAAAAAAAAAAAAAAAAAAAAAAATCGTGGGCGTCCTGAGGTCCACAACCATCCTCATTTTTTTTTTGTCTATTCATTTTCAACGCAATGATATAGTCAATATTTTAATGAGATTATGCCGGCCATTTTCAAGCGGTTTGCGGAAAAGGAGCCTCGTGAGTGGCGTCAGATCTACAAGGTTAGTCTATGGTCGATTTATCATTGCTCATGCAGCCGGCTGCTATCAAATTGGTTTTATCATTAGATGTTTGGCACTTATAATGTTGTATTTTCTATACAGTCTCTTGTTCTCCTGGAATATCTGGTTACGCATGGTTCAGAACGTGTTGTGGATGAGGCTCGTGGCCATATTTCCACTATCAAAGTGCTCCGTAACTTTCAATATGTCGACGACAATGGAAAGGATGAGGGCATTAATGGTATGTTGAATTTGCAGATCGACCAGGATACTTTACTATTGACTTTATCATTAACGTTGCCTTTGCCCTTTTTTATAACCAGTTCGCAATCGTGCCAAGGAGTTCGCCGAGATGCTTAGCAGTGTGGATCGTATCAAGGAGGAACGTAAGAAGGCCAAGGCGAACCGTAACAAATATGTAGGAGCTGAGGGCGGAGGCTTTGCAGGAACTGGGTCCCGGTTTGGAGGATTCGGAAGCGATAGTTATTACGATGGCGGTTCCGGTAGGGTCACTTCTTCAGATTGTGATCCATACGCTTCATATCATTTCGGGGATGACTAATCATTATTGTCTTCGCATCGCATATCATCAATTGCTAGGTGGATACGGCGGATATTCTGGCAGCGGATCTGGTTCTTCATATAGATCCAGCGACCGTTACACTGATCGTGGAAGCAGCAGTAGATCCGGGCGATATGATGATGATGATCTGGATTCGCCCAGTTCTCCACCTGCTCGTCGTAACCCTCGTAGGACTGACAGAACTGAAACTCCAAAGGTCGTTCCAAAGCCTGAACCTGTCAAAGAGGTGAATTTGTTTGATTTCGACGAGCCAGCTGCGGCTCCTCCTTCAAATCAGAACGCTTTCGGCTCATCTGCATCCAAACCTGTTGATGATGGATGGGGTGCATTACAGTCAGCTACTGATGATTTCGACGATTTCCAGAGTGCACCCCCAGTTGAACAAAAAACGCAATCTCAGACCTCTGCATTCCCAGCATACAACCCTACCATGACCTCTGCTCTTCCTCCTGTAAGGGCAAACAGCACCTCGAGCAATATCAGTGGCACCTTTGGAGGCCTCAACTCCAAGCCATCTGGTGGCGCAGCAGCGTTCGACCTTCTTGGAAGTAGTCCTGTTAAGAGCAACACAATGGCATCCTTCAGCAGTGGCGCTATTCCTCCAATGTCAGCGAATTCAACGACGCCAAGCAATTCAAGACCAAATTCATCCTTCTCTGCGCCGGTATGATTCCAGTACCCCATTCTACTTTTGTTTTTACTTTTATATGTCCATGTATTTGTCTAAACTCATGACCCCCAAATCGTTGTGAAGACAGATTCTGACCTAAAGTTACTCTTGTGTGCATATAGGCCAATAATAACAACAACAACAATGCATCGGCTTCCAACCCTAACGATATCTGGGCCAATGCATCAGGATTGATTTCATTGGATGGCCTTGGAAAGACAAAGACCAAGGAGGCAGCACCGTCCATGAATACTTTGGCGGCTAACTCCTGGAATTCAGGCGCTTGGGCCAGCAAACCCACGACACCTGCAGCCTCGAACCAGAACACGATGGCATTTGGTAATTTTGGAGGCATGTCTGCCTCCAACAACAACCAGCCAGCAAAGAAAGTCAATAACTATGACTTTGATGACTTGTTGTCGTAATTCGTTTGCCTCTTGTTTTGTTTTCTATTTTTGTATCTTTTCTAAATTACCCCATATCCGGCATACAGAATTTACATAATGCTGATTAGGATGGCTGTTGAGGTGGTTCACAGTGGAAAATAAAATAATACGTGCAATTATAGAAAATGATGGCATTCCCGTGCATCGTGCGCACGGGATCGTGACGTAACATTTTTGTTTTATTCTGACACCCTTTCATTCTTTTGTTTTCTTTACTTCTTTTATCTTCTCACTCTACAATTTACTTCAATCGCATTAACATGTCTCGTCGCACTCTTTTCGTCTCGTAAGCTAATCGTCCCATCCATTTATACACAGCACACATTTTGCAAATACATCAGATCGGTTCGCAGAACGACAATACGACAACACCTATTGACACTTTTTTTTTTTTCTGTTTCTATTTTTACAAATATATATTTGTCCACTTCATCAAACAGTGGCTTCTCCCACCGTACTCGTGCTAGAGATCTCGCTTATGAATTTGAGAGGTACATAAACAAGCTAGATTTGATTATACTCTTCTGCTGTAAAGGATATATTTCATTGAAGTATCAGCTCAGGATATACTTATCACTGTCTTTACAATGTTTTATTCCCATGTATTATACTAGATACGGCCCACTTGTGCGCTGTGATATCCCAGCTCTTCGAAACGAATCCTCCAAGCCGTAAGTACACATTTCAAAAGTCGTTTTTTTCCTAGGTTCAGAAGGACAACAGGATTACGCCTTTTCTTTTTGGAAAAAAACTTGGGAGATATATCTTCTGGCAGGAAAGACTATTAGCATCTGCAAGGATGAGTCAGCAGCAACAGGATAGGAACTATTGGAATTTGACATATCATATGCATGGGATTTCCCTTTTTTTTTTTTTTTTTTTTTTTTAATTATTAATTGGCTATTCGAGAGGCCGGACTGACTCCACTTTTCATTATAATCATCAGAAGAATGAGTTGATCATCCAACTTTTGATCACTACCAAAAGCTGGGCTGATGATTCTTTCAATAATTATGAAACGCCTTGCAGGGGTTGTGAATTTCCACCTGTGATGTCCTGCTAACACTCAGTCATATCGAATCAACCATAAAGAGAACGAAAAAGAAAGAAGCGCCTATGCATGATTCGAGTCGATCGATCGATGTTCGAGCGATGAGAAACGTCAACAACCCGCTACACGAATGGGACGGACGGCAAGAGAAAAAAACAAAAAAAAAAAGATGTCTTCCTTCCGTCAGCCTCCAAAACATGTCTAGGTCCTGCGTTACTGAATCGACTCCTCTCTCTTTGTCTTCCTTCCTCTACGCAAAAACCGCTCCTTCGCGACAAATTACTTCTTCTGATGCCGATATTTAAAACAAAATTACGTTTGGTGTTGATTTTCTTTCCTTTCCCTTTTTTTTTTTTTTTTTTTTTTCATGATCTGCAAAATAACGCTGTTATTTGCTATATGAATTTTTATCATCTTTGTTCTGCCTACCTCTGCAGTTATGCATTTGTTGAATTTGAGGATGATAGGGATGCCCGTGATGCTTATCATGAAATGAGGGATGTTCGATTTGAAGGATATCGCCTCGACGTGCAGGTAAGAACATGGTACCGCGATAAATACTCAATGGGCAGTGTGTGCTATTTTTTTTTACCTTTTTTTAAATGTTCATTATTTGACCTTATTTAATTTATGTATTTTTCATGTGTACTTATAGTTTGCAAAGAATGCACCAAGTGCTTCCTGGAGATACGAACGTGGCGGTGGCCGTGGACGCTCCAGATCTCCCCCCCGCCGTGGACGTTCACCTCCTCGCCGCCGCTCCCCTCGTCGTTCGCCTAGCCCTCTGCCGCGCCGACGCTCTTTGAGCCCTCGGGGTCGTAGCCCTAGCCCTCGTGGTCGTCGTCCTCGTTCGCCTAGCCCAGCTCCAGCCCGCCGTCGCTCTTCTGCTTCTCGTTCTCCTATCCGTGGGCGTGGAGACAATGATCGTGATGGCGATCAAGCCATGTCACCTAGACGTTCCCGTTCTCCTGAGCGTAGAGCCTCAGATGCTGGCAATGGCCACGAGCGCGCTGATGGCGGCGTTCGTTCGCGCTCACCCTCGCCTCGTCGCCGCTCGATCTCTCCTAAACCCCGCTCTGTTTCTCCTTAGTGGTTTTATCTTGACGACGGAGTTTTGATCTACATTTTTGTTTTATCTGGATAAAGCATGGGGTGAGCCAAAACAAAATTTCTTTTCTCTTTTTATACTTGAAAGTAGAGCCAAGGGACGATTGCCATTGAACTGCGAAAAAAAAGGAAAAAAAAAAAAAAAAAAAAAAAAAAAAAGGTGGAAAGTGTTGGATGGATTATTTGCATAGTTAATTTGTCATGAAGGACGTAGTCAAGGAAGAGGAGTACAAGGCATCCACAATGTGCTTTGAAGATATTCAAGGTCATTCATTTTTTTTTCCTTTTTTTCAATAATAAAAAAAAAATATAATATAAATAAAAAATACAAAAAAAGAGAAATAAATCAGACAAATTATTTTTAATGTATTTGTATTGTATATATCTGTTTATGAATGTTACAATGAAGTCCAAAGAAGAAAAATAAAAAAGGGGAAAAAAATGCAAATGAATCTTTTGATTGCAGACTTTTAGGCGGAAGCAGTCTTTTTGACCAAGAAGGAAACCAGATCAACCTTGGTAACGACGGCTTTGACTTTGGAACCTCCACGCTCGGTGACAATACCAGCAGAGTTCTTCTCAAAGAAGCTCGTCAAGTCCTCAAGAGGAGTGTCGTCTGTAATTTCAGTGAAGTGGGCTCCAGACTTTTGGAACTTGAACATGACATCTTGAACTTGACCATCGATCTGGACACGGCCCGCAGCGATTCTGGAGAGCAAATTGCCAAGGGTGACCAAGCCAACGAGACGACCGTTCTTGGCGGAGACGACAGGAAGCTGATCAAATCCATTGCTTTCCATCAACACAATGGCCTCACGACAACGAGAGGTGTCCGTGACTGTGACAGCGGCCTTGAGATGAAGGCTTCCAACGGTGGCACCACCCCACTGCAGATGTTTGGATTCTTTTTCGGAGACCATGGTCTGATCTGTGAAGCCGTTGGTCTGCATCCAATCATCGTTCAAGAACTTTGTCATGTAGTTACGAACAGAGTCGGGCAGGATGACAACACAGCGCTTGCCAGGTCCCAATTCCTTGGCGGCCTTGATAGCACCGACAACTGCAGTACCTGAGGAGCCTCCACAGAGAATACCTTCCTCACGAATCAAACGACGAGCCATGGTGAAGGATTCCTTGTCTGCCGACTTGATCCATCGATCAACCAAGCTGCGGTCTAACGCTTCTGGGACGAAATCGTAACCAATACCCTCGACCTTGTAACCCTCTGTCGATGTGTTGAGTGATTCTGGTTGAGCCAAAATAGAACCATGAGGATCCACTCCAACAATCTAATGCGGCATTGTATTATAACAGTTTATAGCAGTTAATAACAATAAAAAATAAAAATATAAAACCATTCACATGATTCAGATGGAAAAAAGTAATAATAATAAAGAAAAAACTTACAATGATATTGGGGCAGAGAGCCTTAAGCTTTCTAGCAATTCCTGTGATGGTTCCTCCAGTTCCGGCACCGGCGACTAACATGTCAATCTTTCCATCGCAGGCTCTGTAAATCTCCTCGGCAGTGTGGTCATAATGGGCGACAGGGTTGTAGGGGTTAGCATACTGATCCAAGATGACCGAGTTGGGGATCTCGGCATTGAGTCGCTTTGCAACTCCAATGTGAGATTCAGGGGCATCCCAGGCAGCCTCTGTGGGTGTGCGGACAATTTCAGCACCAAGAGCCTTGAGCACATCCACTTTTTCTTGAGACATCTTTTCGGGCAAGGTGATAATGGTACGGTATCCTTTTACAGCAGCGGCGAGAGCAAGACCAATGCCTAATAGGAATATTCCCACGCAAAAGTTTGATATTTGTTTTGTTGTTAGCTCACTAAATTCCAAATTCAATTTTTTTTTTTTTTTTTTTTTTTTACAACTCAGTCTAGAACTGGTTATTGTTATTGTGTGACCAAGCGAACTAGAGGTGCCGAGGAATAATAAAAAAAAAAAAAAAAAAAAAAAGTATACATGCACATGGGAAAAAAGAACAACAACAATTGTCTTAAGTTGCTGGAAAGAGCGGTCCAAGATGAAATGGCGAAGGCCAATATAGGAGAAAAATGGAGGTGGAAAGAGACACACATATATATGTATATATAAAAGACCACAAGTTGACCCTATTCGCTTACCAGTATTTCCTGAGGTGGGTTCAATGATGGTGTATCCAGGTTTCAAGCGACCGTCCTTCTCAGCCTCTTCGACCATACGCTTTCCAATACGATCCTTGACAGAGCCTCCAGCATTGAAGAACTCGCATTTGGCCACTGAATGGTCCAACGAGAAAGGAAAAGAAAAAAAAAAATACCTGTTTAGTTTACTTATCTCCAAAGTCAACAACTTTTTTCTTTCTTTTTTTTTTTTTTATATATTGTATAAAAAAAAAAATAAAAAAAAAAAAAGGTACATACAAAGCTCGCATTGAAGACCCTCAGTCTTTGCAATCTTGTTGATACGGACCAAGGGAGTGTTTCCGATGTGTTCAAGGATGCTGTTGAGGATAGCAGGTTCATTAGTGCTAATGGGTTGAATGTGTGTAAAAGGCGGGTTAGAATATTGTGCCTGAATAAGGTACAGAGAAGAGGTATTGTAGAATAACAGAGCACATGAACATACTGTTCCTCGTGTCTATGAGATCCGATCTGATTGCAACCAGGAAGTGTGCAAGTAATAGCCGACATGATTAAGATTCAGGAGGAAAGGATATGGAAGGGAGAGATGGTTTGGACAAGGAGAAAAGAAAGATGAAAGTGAGAAAAGAAGAGGAGAAATAAAGAGAAGAGCGAAGGAAAGAGAGAAAAAGGGAAAGGATGAGAAATCAAAAAAGGGAAAAAATGGAAATATTTTTTTTACTTTCACACGGTTGGATTCTGTATTTGGATATTTGTGTTTAGGTCAGTGTGTGTTTATCTTTCTCATGTGCCGTGTCACCTGACAAGCTGATGTTATAAATTTATTTGACCCATTCTTGATTTATTATCTCCTTGGCTTCACAGTAACAGATGCTGCAGATGCAAGGACAAAACTGATAGGGATGGTGGCATGATCAAATCAGAGAAGCATCGGAGGCGTTAATAAAGTAACAAAATGGCATGCAATTGCAATGCTTTTTGGCTTTGTTGTTGAACTGGTATTGTAATTTGCAGATTCCAATGACATCAACACAGTTTTCTTATTGGGATAGTTCCCCGAAACAAAAAGTTAAGGCAATTGGACGTGGTTGGATAAGTCTTGGGTCCAGTCAGATCTGTTCAAGAGTATATATATTTTTGTTATAAATGAGTTGTTCAAGAGTATATAAATATACATATCTGAATATCTGAATGTCTGAAAGCATTCCTGGGTAAGAGTCACGAGCGAAGGCAGATCATGTCTTGCAGCAAAGATGATAGATGGTAAGAGAGCTGTGTTAGTGCTTTTTCCTCCAGAGGGGCGAAATGGATTAAAGTGACTGTGAGTTGAGTCCAGCAAAAAGTATTAAGATTAATTTTATATTTTTACGTTTCCCTTGCTTACTTCTTTTTTATTATAACTTTTTACTTTTATCAAAAATGCTCACTCTGCTCGTTCTTTTTATGCTCAACGTCATTTAGTTCTTTTTTTTTTTTATCTCTTTTTTATTCAATCTCTCAATCTCTCTCAATCTCTCTCAATCTCTCTCTCTCTCTCTCTCTCAATCATACCTTTTATTTTAACCACGACATCTCCTTCAAAGGGTTGAGTGAGAGGAACACCTTGACCAATTGACCTTGCAACGGTCCTTACTTCGTTGCAAGTCTCCCTTCTTCCTTCTCCCTTCTTCTCCTCTCCCTTCCCTTTTTATTTTTACTTTTATTTTGTTATTTTATTTTATTTTATATTTTTATCTTTTATTTTCCCCTTCCTTTCTTTTCTTCTTCACATCTTTCTCGTCTCGTCATGGACAAGCTTCTGCATCTCGGCAAAAAGAAATCGACAAAATATAATCAGCCAATCACCATCTCCTCTCCTACTTTAATTCCTTCGGGTACTGGCTATTATCAACCAAGCAGTCCACCCTTTGTACCCCAGACAACCTACCAGCCTCGTACAAGTTTTCAGCAGTCAGACCGAGAGCAAGGACAATACGCTTATTCAAATACAAACTCGGGTGATGGCAATGGTGGCAATGGAGCCGGAGGAGGGCACGGACATCATTCATACTCGGGAGACTATTCCTCAACCTCGTCTCCACCACAATCAGCAAGAGGTCATCCTAGCCATCACTCATCCTCATCTGGTTCATACCTTGGATCCGTCTCCACTGCCGCTGCCGCTGCCATCACCTCCTTCGCTGCAGGACATCACCGTGTCTCTTCAGGAATAGACCGTCCCACTTCCCCCAATAACTATGACACCCAGTCTGTACGCTCATTTAGAACCTCAACCTCAGGGACAGCCAGTGAAGCTGGACGAAGCGAACCTTTGCCCCCAACACGTCCTCGAAATGACCAGGAAATCGAGGATCGTTTTATTGACTTTATGGTACAACCAACTTTTTTTTTTTTTTTTTTTTTTTTTCCCTCAGAAAGGGAGAAACGAAGGGGATATAGAAGGGGCTTTCATGCACTTTTTTTTTTTTTTTTTTTTTTTTTTTTCCTTTTTCTTTTTTTTTTTTAATTTGTGTGTGGGCAATTGAATGTGTGCAAATAACAAAAGATAATCAAACCTGAGAGGTTTGAGGCGTTAACCCTGGGCAATACATTCTGTGAAGATGCTATTCTCTCTCTCCCTCTATCTTTTTTTTTTTTTTTTTTTTTTTTTTGTTTGCAATAACGACAAGGAGGGGAAAAAAAGGTTATTCTAGAAAACAGCGATCTTCAAGACACTAACTTTATTGATTTAATTATTTTTAATTTTATTGCCAACAGAATAACATGGACATGCAGGGAAGTGAAAAGCGCAAGAAAATGGAAGCACTTCCATTAGATATCAAATGGAAACTCATTTGTCAACATGAAGCACAGGAGCAGAACAAGGTACGATCAATATAGCTTTTATGTTGGTAATCTATACATTTATATAAAAAAAACGTGTCAGTTTTACTCATATCAAGCTTTGCGGCTACCTTTCTTTATCCTTCTTGCTCTCCGTCCTCCCTTTATTTTTTCTAGGCTAAGAAACGCGTTGAAGGTCAAATTGACAAATCCTCGCCAGAGTATTATGTGAGAAAGATGCAGTCGGATGCAGATCTTAGAAACATGGACGTTAAAGTTCTCGTCGCCCTTCACGTGTCTCTCAAGTCGCAACCAATATCGTACGTTACACATCTTATTCCAAATTACCCTTTATTTAATCGAATGATTGGCACACATCAACATCGTTTTGTTGAATGACTTTTGTCAAGCTCACCCTACTGTTTCTTTGCTTTTTTAAAGATGGGTCCGGATTTTCATTCAAAACCGTGGACAACAAATCCTGTCATCGTCACTAGCTACTTTGAACCATAGACCATCAAGGTATGAACATTTTATGCCCTACCCTAATAGATTAGACGAGATGAATCAGTTTCTGTAATTCTCCAAAATTCCCTTGACGTCTCAGACAAACCCTTTATTTTATTCAAATTATAGACGAGATGCGGATTTGGCGATGGAACATGAGATTGTTAAATGTTTAAAGACGTTACTTAACAACCGATGGGGCGCGCAGGAAGCAATTAAGCACCCTCCTTGTATATATGCTCTCTGTTTCTCAATTACTTCACCTCAGATCCAGACAAGGAAGCTGGTTGTAGAAGTCTTGACTTTTTTGTGCTACTGTGAGGTTCCAATGGGCCATAAATTGGTCTTGGAAGGATTGGATCAAGTACAAGAGTACTGGAGGGAAAGCGCTCGCTTTGATGCATGGATGAGAATCCTGGAGAACACTATTGATGGACGTGGTCGATTTGGTACAGCGATCGGAATGAGCGAGGAGCTGAAGAAGACAGGAACACTTGACAGCCATCTGATTGAATATGTGGTACGTGTTCACTTGTACAATTTTTTTTTTTTTTTTTTTTTTTTTTTACAGTTCTCAGTATGATATTTGCACTGCAAAGCTGTACATATCCTTCACTTACAGTAACGCTTTTTTTTTTTTTTTTTTTTTTTATAGCTATCAAACGTCATCTTGATCAATGCGTTATTACAAGTTGTTGACGATATTGAGCTTCGTATCCACCTCCGAAGTCAGCTGACAACCAGCGGATTGACACGGATCATTTCTGTAAGTGGCTCCTGCTGTTGTGCTGTTTTTGCATATATCACTAGAATACATATCAATGATCTCATTAACTGGATGCTTACTTTGGGATATGATGGCAATAGAAAATGAGGAGTCTCAATCACGACCTGATTGACAGACAGCTAAACATTTATGAAGATGAGGCAGAGAATGACTATGATGACATGGTGGAGTTCTATAACCATCAAATTCTGCATGACATGTCCGATCCGTACGATGTATTCCATGCATTGCTTCGCTCTGTAGAAAGCAGCAGGGCATACGACTTTTTCTTATCACTCCTCCAACATATGCTTCTCATTCGTGAAGAGGGCGATCTAAGGTACATGGACTGCCATCAATGTAGACTTGGATTTCAAAAATTTGGGCCATTGAACTATGCCAGTACTAACTCAACGCTTTTTTTTATTTCAGGATCCGCTACTTTCAGCTTATGGATGCCATTGTAACACAGGTTGTAATGGACCGACGAGGCCTCACAGATGATCTTGAACAAAAGATTGGCTACTCTGTCAGCCAACTTGTTAGCAAACTTGTTGATCAAGATCGATTGAATGATATCCTCGAAGAATCAAAACAACTGAAGCAGGAGGTCGAGAATTTAAAGAGGCAGAAGATCCAGCTGGAGCATGAAATAGGCCAGAAAGATGGTATGTTAATGTTTAAGGACTTTATTTATTTTGTTCGCCATAATAAGAGTCCTTACTGACCGTCCACAAAACTCCATATAGACGGAATGCTATCGCAGCTCAAATCAAACATCTATTCGCTGGAGGATCTGCTCCGAGTCTCAAGGCATACGATCCAAACCCTTCAGACTAAGCTCAATAATGTTGAAAAGGAGACACATGCAATAATGGCTAGACAGGATGCTCAGATAAAGCACTTGACAAAGTCTCTCGAGGATGCGAATACTCTGATGGCTGAGGCTGGCCTGGAGACTGGCATCTCCATTGGCACCGGTCCTAACAGAGGAAGTGTTAGGGCAGGCTTTAGAGAAGGTGTCAGAGGAGGTGTCAGAGAAGGTATCAGAGAAGGTGTTAGAGAAAGCGCCAGAGAGAATATCAGAGAGAGTGGTAGAGAGAGTATCAGAGAGGATTTCAAAGAGGAGCTCAAGGGCGCCATCGCAGGAGGCGTTGGAAGAGGTACTGGAGGAAAGCTTGGAGGCGTCAGAGAAAGTACTGGAGAAAGTGCTGCAGGAAATGGAAGCACTGGAACTGGTGGATCAGGAACGGGCGGATCAGGAACTGGTGGATCAGGAACTGGTAATGCACGTGTTCAGAGCACGGGAAGTAGCAGCCAGGTTGTTGATAATGAAAGGATCCGCAAGCTGCTTGAGCAAACCAGAGCTGAAGGTGCCAGATTGCAGAAACGCTACGCTAAATTACCTGGGTTGGCTTCTACTGACCAAGCAGCTGAAACGACCTCAACGAGCCGGTTAGAAGAGCGTTCAGATGCGCTCATGAACGGCTCTGATCGAGAAAATCTCAGTGACCGCCTGGGAGCAGAGGGTGAACAAGGGGGTAGAGATGTATCAAGGGAAAAAGGTACGCGGTTTTCTGATGATAGTCTCTTTTATTTTTTATTTTTTATTTTTGTTTTTATTGGTCCTTAAAAACTCATTCTAATGGTATTGTGCCCTACCCACGTCCTTCTTTAGTAGATATTGGTGAGGAATTACCTGAGAAAAATACGGAATCACCTCCACCGGCCTCATTACCTGTTGAAGGGCAAGCGCCAGCACCATCATCACCACTTCCTACTACACAAATTCTATCACCACTATCTCCTCTTCCAACTTCAGATGATCTTCCAACCTCAGATTCCTATCCGATTTCAGATGACTTTCCAGCCTCAGTTAGCTTTCCACACTCAGACGATCTTCCAGCTTCAGATGACCTTTCGGTTTCAGATGAAGTCCCAGTTTCAAAAGCTTATCCCGCTTCAGATGAAGTTCCAGTTTCAAAAGAATATTCCACTTCAGACGATCTTCTAGCTTCAGATGCCTATCTGGCTTCAAAGGACTTTTCAGCTTCAGATGCTTACCTAGGTTCAAAGGACTTTTCAGCTTCAGATGCCTATCCAGTTTCAAATGACCTTCCAGCTTCAGATACCTATCCAATTTCTGGTACTCCTCCGCCACCACCACCACCGCCTCCACCACCACCACCACCACCAGTTTCTGGCGCTCCTCCACCACCTCCACCGCCACCACCAGTTTCTGGCGCTCCTCCACCACCTCCACCGCCACCACCAGTTTCTGGTGCTCCTCCACCACCTCCTCCCCCACCACCAATTTCTGGTGCCCCTCCACCACCACCACCACCAGGGCCTGCTTCACCATCTCTCCCATCGCCATCAGCCAAAATGGGTGGTTTGTTGGGTGAGATGTTGGCCAAAGGTGCTGCAGTCAAAGGTACAAGTGGTACTAAAGCTAGCAGCAATGACACGGACTCAGACTCGGATGAACCAGCACCAGGAACATTTGCCGCCATGTTGGCTGCCAAGAAAAAGAGACTGGGCACAAGCAGTCCAACTACAACTAAGGCTCCAGTACTTGCAGCGCCCAAGGCCGGTGGACCTCCTCCTCCTCCTCCTCCTCCTCCACCTCCTCCTCCCCCACCAGGTGTTGGAGGCCCGCCACCGCCGCCGCCACCACCCGGTCGAGGAGGCCCACCACCCCCACCTGGCGCGCCTGGTATGCCTATGCTAGGAAAGATGAACCAAAAGAAGGATGCACAAATGGCGGGTGTCAAGCTTAAGACATTACAGTGGGAGAAGCTCAATTACATGTCTGTCGGAAATACTGTATGGGGTTCTGGTGGCGTGGACGAAGAGGCTCTTCAGCAAGCTCTCGGTGCAAATGGTATTTTTGGAAGTATGGAGGAGCTTTTTGTCGCCAAGGTGTTTGAGCGTAAAGGTAGGTTATTTTGAAAGTGTGTACATGTAATAGTGCTTTACTGTAATATCAAAGGTTATTAACTTTTCTCTGTTTTTATATATAGAGCCCCGTGCAGCCAAGAAGGCGCGAGAAATCCTCGTTATTGAGCAGCGTCGTGCTCACCAGATCAACATCATGTTGGGTGGTATGAAGCACACAAATCCAGAAATCCGTAATGCCATCGTTAGTATGGATGATCAAAAGTTAAGCCTTGTTCAATTGACAAACTTGCTCAAGTTTGTTCCTGATGCCGAAGAAACTGGAAAGTTGCTGGAGTACAAGGATGCGTCCGAGGATGTCAAGTTGCAGCTTGGTAGAGCAGAAGCATTCTTTGTGGAAATCCTGAAGATCGACCGCTATCAACAACGTCTGGAAGGACTTCGTTTTAAGGTGACCTTCAATTCGCTCTTAGAGGGCGTCAACGAGTCCATTTTCGCCATTTCTGTTGCCTCTAGAAACTTGAAGGAGGCCAAATATTTCAAGGAGCTACTCAATCTAATTCTGATGCTCGGAAACTACATGAACGGTTCTGGCCATAATGGCGGTGCATTTGGTTTCAAGATTGCCAGTATCAACAAGTTGGTCGACACGAAAGCATCCAATACCCCCAACATGACATTGCTTCACTTCTTGACCAATATCACAGAGACGACATTACCTGACTTGTTGAACTACCAATCTGAAATCAGTTCCTGTGGTGAGGCATGCCGAGTGTCATTACCTGAGCTTCAGTCTGATTTCAACCTGATTAAGACCAAGATCAAGGAGATCAAAGTGGAGCTCAACACACACTATCCTGACGGCCTCAAAGTCACTCCTGACGATCGATTTTATGAAGTCATGAAGCCTTTTATTGAGTCAGCTGAGCAACAGTTCGTAGCAGCCGAGGCAGCCATGGCGGAGATGGATGAGCTGTATAAGGATTGTGTAAAGTTTTATGGCGAAGAGCCTACAATCATGAAGCCGGACGAATTCTTTGGAATATTCAAGACATTTATGGCATCCTTTGAGGTATAACTCTTTAGTTTTATGTTATGGGTCTTTTTTTT
This sequence comes from Lobosporangium transversale, assembly GCF_002105155.1. Lineage (NCBI taxonomy): Eukaryota > Fungi > Mortierellomycota > Mortierellomycetes > Mortierellales > Mortierellaceae > Lobosporangium > Lobosporangium transversale. The sequence continues at coordinate 364,371 of NW_019028982.1, read as the reverse complement.
TTTTTTTTTTTTTTTTTTTTAAAAAAAAAAAATACGGGATTCTAAAGTTTTTTTTTTTTTTTTTTTTTTTTTTCTATTATTATTATTATTATTTTTGCCTCAACAGAAAGCAAGAGACGACAACCGTAAGCAGAGAGAAAAGGAGGAGCAGCGCGAAAAAGCCAAATTGGCGGCCAAGCAACGTCAAGAGCAGATTGCAGCCAAAAGGAATCGCCTGCAAGTTCCCAACATCACTGCGGAAGGTAAGCAAAGTTTTCGAGATTTACAGTTGAGACCTACTTTCATACTCCGGATGGATCTAAGATTAAGTAAAATCAAGAAAACTCAACTTTTCCTTTTTTTTTTTTTTTTTTTTTTTTACTTCTTTCTTTCTGTCGCTTTAGGCCCCACACCCGATGCAGATGGTGGTAGTGATGATAAGGGTATGATGGACAGCCTACTCGAGAGCCTGAGGAATGGAGGTGATAATGAAGCTTCACGGAGAGATCGCCGGCGGAAAAACCGTATGGAGCACTCCGCATCTGTTGCAGTTAAAGCACAGGATCTGCTGTCATCTCTTCGAGAAGATAGTGGGCCACCACTGCCATCTTTTAATCAATAATCCTTTTTTCTTTTCTTTTTTTCCTCCCTCCTCATTAAAAATATGACAGATAACCATAAAGTAACATACAACAAATATAATAATAACTTTAATGATATTGTTTATCACTGCATGAAATACATGTTTACAGTTCTTTAATCACTGATGAGCTACAAAGTTGGTTTTTTATTTTTATTTTTTTATTTTTTATTTTATTTTAATTTCTTTTATGGTTGAGGGATGGCCAAGGTGTTGAATCCGATCTGAAAACGCCAGTCATTGAGCATTTGCCGATTGATCTCCTGAAGACTAGTTATGTCAGCATAGGGAAGCTGTGATACTTGCTGTTGTCCAGTGACACCAAACTGGGCGACCAGCTTCTGTTTCACAAGTCGACAATAGGACTCTGTTCTGAAGATTGGAGAGTCAAAAGGATTGGATGATGAACTTGAAAGGTTTGTTGCCACTGGTGATGATGATGATGATGATGATGATGATGATGATACTGTCGATAAGCCATTTAAAAGAGGGACAAGGAAAGCTGCTTTGATAAATCGAGCACGATCTGCAACATCTTTTGAAATTAGAAGATTCTCTTTATGATGGCGATTATGATTGTGATCATGAGGACGGATGTCGGGAGTTTGTCGCGATCCTTGTTCATTGAACGGATTATTTCCTGTACCAGCAGGGCTGAAGGCGTCGTCTATGCGGGAATCATTATCATCCAATTCTTCCGTTGTTGCTACTGGAGGAATGAGCTGATCGATTGCATGTGCAAGAATCTCGAGGCTGGATCTCAAAAGTTCATTATCACGTTCACGAGGTAGTTTTTCTCCAAGAGACTCTCGATATTTCTGGCTTTTTGCTTCTTCTTGGTTACTGTTTCGATCATCTTCTCCTTCTCCTTCTCCTTCTCCTTCTCCTCCTCCTCCTCCTCCTCCCCCTCCTCCTCCTCCGTCGTCCTTTTTGAGGTCGAGGAACGAATGATAATAACCACCGTGATCGATTACGAAGGCAACCATGTAACAGGCTAAATGAAGAGCAGCAATTTGTTCATTTCTGATTTGTAGTGAATGCATGGTACTGTTATTGTTGTTGTCATTGTTGTTTGTATGGATCGACTGTACTATGTCTTGAATTTGCTGTTGTAGAACAACAACATATTGATATCGCATCGCAAGGGCTGTAGCCATAGCCGTAGCATCTGTTACGACTGCTGTTGTTCTTTCCGTTGATTGCGCCTTCTTGTTCTGATGTAGGATTAACTGTCGTTGTTGCAAAGATTCTTCCAAGAGTAAAATCCGAATCCCATTGATCCTTGCGAGCCTTGAAATATCCTCGGTTGTTGTTGCTACCGTTGTCCCTATCCCGCTCCCAGAACCTGATAGACTATGCACAGAGGAAAGCAGATCTCCACCGCCACCGCATCCCCCACTGATACTCGCGCTATCATCATATCGGAAACGGAGAGGTTTCTTGGTTTTGGCTCTTCGATCCAGTTCATCTTGATCAAGATGTCGAAGAAGGAGAATGCCGAGTGCTTTGATCTGGAATGGTTTTAGAATACTAACACTGCCAGTACCACTGCTACCGTTCCCGGTGTTTTTAGATGGTAACTCATCCAAGGAGTCGTTGACAGAGCGTAATGTCCAAACCCGAGCTTTGAATTCAGGCTGCCAGCATCCTGATGGCAATAGTAAACGGCAATGGGCGACGACAGTGATAATAATGGTAAGGGACAGAGGAAGAGTACGAAGAAGACGGAGGGGAAGTTTTTTAGAGGTATATATATAAAAAAAAAAAAGACAGAATCGAAATTAGAAACGGAAAGAGCAATACAGAAAAGAGGACCTAGTACTCTTTCTCTTCCTTACTTTCGATGGCTATTAGGGCAGCCGACAACAACATGGCCTTCTGACTTTCATCTAAATCCAGGTCCTGAAATGCTATTTTATCAATTGAGTGCATCCAACTTGTTGAAGCTGTTGGTGATGATGATGGTGATGGTGATGGTGATGACGATGAAACATTAGAGATAGTTTTCTCCTTTTTGTCACGACTATGGTCACGAGCACGGTGTGCTTTAGGATCCAAGACATGCTCCATTCCCGAAAAGAGAATAAGTAATTGAAATAATCGATCAAGACAGGATTGAACAATCGCTTTTGGTTGATTACGCTTGCCACTCGAATGATGTAATTTTAATGGTGATTCGGTGGGATTATACTCATGGTCGGGTATCAGTGTTCCTGAGGTTGAAGCTGACCCTAAGGCTGAACTAGATAATGGTGATGTATGAGGCGCAGATCCGATGATTCCGATAGATTCTATCGCATGACATGCCACCCGAAGTTGCTCTGCTAATGTTTGTCGATCGAGTTTTGTCGCTAGACGGTAAGATGAAGTGGTGGCAGTAATAGTAGAAGAAGATGGGGAGTAGTTCAGAGCCGCAACCTGGCAGAGATGGTCCAAGATGTAGTTTTGTAGCTGTGCCTTTGATTCTGTGAAGGCAGCAGCAGTATCTGCATTGACTGTAGTGGCTGCAGAAGAAGATCGAGCAATGGTAGTGCAGAGGTCAAGTTTTTGGGTTTTAATCGCGACAGGCTCATAGGACCTTGATTGAATAGAGATGAAGGAAGGAGAGCACGAAGAGAACCAGAGTAGGTAAAGAAAGTTAGAAGGTTAATAAGATAATTTATATACATGTACGTTGATTCCAAATAAAAAATGACTTTATGTTTACCTGCAGAAAAGAGCAGAGAGATGCTGAGGTGCTGTTTGTAAAAGTCCCTTAGTCTTTTCTACTAGTAGTGCAAGATGGCATAGCGATGCATATATAATATCTGGTATAGGTGATTCCAGATGCTTGAGTAGGGTTTCTTATCAGCAAAGGGAATTTTTTTTTTTTTTTTTTTTTTTTTTTAAAAAAAAAAAAGAGGTTAGTGACTGAATAGTAACAATAAAAGGTTGCGGATCAAATTAAGAAATGAAGAGCACCTTCAATAGTCTTTTGGACATCCTCTTGAACCTCATTCAAATCTTGGGTTAGCCAGATAAACAATCTAAGGGTTGCCATTTGAACCGCTTGCGATGGGTGCTGCAAGCCATCATCTATATCATTCTATGAGTGGATATGTTTTTTTTTTTTTTTTTTTTTTTTTTTTTACAGTGCAAAATATCAAGTATGAGTAAGAGTATCCAAATAACGATAAAAAAGTAAATCAGACTGAGGTTTAGTAAACTAGCTCTTTTTCTTTTTCTTTTTCTTCTTCTACTTCTTACCATGATCTCATAGAGCTCATCGCTAGTTAAAGGTCTGTAGCGGCAGAGGACTCCAAGGACGATCTGTAGCTGACTTGCGTTCCAATCCTTGTATCGTTTAAGCAAGTATTGAGCAATGTTTTGATTGATGACAATGCCGCCTTCATCCACCAGGATGGTTTCTAATGCCAGAATACAGTTGATCACCACCTGAGCATCTCGATCTCTGAGTAGTCCATACAATTTATCAACAATTTCGCTTTCTGAAAAAAATAAAACATAAAAAATAAATAAATAAAAATAAAAATAAAAATAAAAATAAAAATAAAAATAAAAATAAAAATAAAAATAAAAATAACAATAAAAAAAACCGATCGTAGGTTAGCGTGGGACACCGGGAGAAGAAGGATGATGGACATTTGAACATGGAAATATAAAAAGAAAAATTAATACAAATGATATATATACCGAGGACAAAAACCGAGTCAAGTTCGAATAATGGAATACACGCCATGACAGCCGTCTTTCTGACATGAGCGTTTTTGTCTTGGAAACCCTTGTTCAAGGGCTGCAGCATGAACCGCAGTGCACTTTTCTGTCTATATAAAAAATAAAAAAAATAAAAATAAAATAAAATAAAATAAAATGAACAATATGATCGATTAGATAGTCCTTTAGGTCATATTCACAGAATAAAGGTCAATATCCTTCAGATCCCTCTGTTCCCTCCCCCTACCTTACCCAAGCGAGCAAAGTGTTCGCAATGCAAGGGATCGTACGATGGGATCAGCATCCGCACAGTCCTGAAGAAGTGTGTTGATGCTTAGGAAGCATAGTTCTTCGTTCGTCCGGCCATACATAGTCAGGAACGCGTAGGCAGCCTTTTTGATGGGTATATCGCGTATGGACGCAAGCTTAGATCGGAAGTATTGTTTATTAATACAAATACTTTATGTAAACATGAAGATGCTCCTTCCTTTTGCTTAATATCTGAAGGTTGGATGTGAATAGCAACTATCCTTACTGAGACTACATTCGCGAATAAAGAAGAGACGTCTATACCCTGTCCCATGAGTGCTTGCATGCGTTGCATCAGTTGTGCATGGTTTGGGGATTGCTCCTTGAATGCCTCTGCCAATTCTGCAACATCCATTGTATTTAATTGAATTAAGTTGCTAAAAAAAAATAAAAAAAAAAAAGACAAGAAAAAAGGAAGGAGAAGAAAGGCGACAGAGCTGTTGTTGAGGTCCTGAACGTGCACGATGGATGTGCAGTATGTTTTGTATTTGGATATCTATAATCAAATAGTATTTGGCTGACCAAAGTATAGATATAAATCAAAAGCGCGTCTTATGCATTGATGCGTCCAGGGGAATGTGGGTATTTAGAGTGTGATATCTCTCTCATAAACATAAACATCATTGTCAACACTTCAATGCTTAAATGCATCCATAGGACTATAGAATTTTTGACAGGTGTGAGCACATCGAGCGGAGATAGGATTTGGCGTATTTTCTCACACAAATCTTTGTGCTCAAAGAGTCATCGTGATATTTGCCAAAAAAAAAAAAAAAAAAAAAGAGAGAAACATCTGCCGACAGAACATGTACACATTCACTCAAAAATATACATGTACTGTACATATTTCTTTACGCGAAAAACATTCCTATCCTGTTCATGTCACTTTACAACACCTTTTTTTTTTTTTTTTTTTTTTTTTTTTTTTTGCAACATTGCTCCTCATTTAAGGCCTATTGTTATCAAGCTGTGGTATTGGAATGATAAAAGACCCAAGCTTCATCTCTCTACCTATTGCTAAAGAGGAAAAAGAAAAAAGCATTGCTTTCACTCTAGCTATTTTTATGTATTCATGTCTACTGTAGAGGCATTTTCAATTGGAAAAATGATGTGATCCCTCCACGCCACAGACGAAGCAATTTGGCGCCTACATAGATCGTCCAATCAGATGAGGCGACAGAGAAAGACAGTCCCATCCCAATGAGTATAAAAACGTTACTGCACTCCCTTCTCTCTCTTTTTTTTTTTTTTTTCTTCTTTTTTCTCCTTCGCAGATCCTATTCATACCAGACCTATCCCCAAAAAAGATCTCTTCCAAGTTCTTTTACCCTTCCACAAGCATACACATACATCCAACTCTTTCTACCACACCCACTACTATCACCATGGTTCAGGCTACTAACTTGGGTTTCCCCAGAATCGTACGTCTTGTCGTTTGATCAAAAAATGCGTGCGAAATTTGAACCTAAACTATCCAATGTTTGTCTTAATCTTAAATTTATTTATTTATTTATTTGCCTAACCCACGTTCCCTCCTTATCTGATTTCTTTGATCGTCAATAGGGCGCCCAGCGCGAGACCAAGAAGATCGTCGAGAGCTTCTGGGCCGGCAAGGTCAATGAGCAGGCCCTCGATGAGGCAGCCGTCAAACTGCGTGCTGAGAACTGGAAGTTGCAGAAGGCTCAGGGTCTGGCCCAGATCCCTTCGGGCGACTTCTCCTTCTACGATCATGTGCTTGACCATTCCGTCATGTTCAACGTCATTCCTCAGCGTTTCCGTCATCTCCCCGACGGTCATGAGCGCAATTTTGCCATCGGCCGTGGTATCCAGAAGCCTGCCACCGAGACCCAAGAGAAGGTTGATATCGAGGCTCAAGAGATGAAGAAGTGGTTTGACACCAACTACCATTACATCGTTCCCGAATTCGAGACTAACCAAACCTTCCATCTCGGCCCCAAGATCAAGACTCTTGAGGAGTTCAACGAAGCCAAGGCCCTTGGTATCCACACCCGTCCTGTTGTCCTCGGTCCTCTCTCCTTCCTCTTACTCGGCAAGGCTGCCAAGAACTCTGTCGGTCTTGAACTTATCACTCTCCTCCCCAAGCTCCTCCCAGTCTATGAAGAGCTCTTCTCAAAGCTCGCTCAAGCTGGTGCTGATTGGATCCAGGTTGATGAGCCCATTCTCGCCCTTGACCTCGCTGATGCTGTCATCGGTCACTTCCAAGAGACCTACACTCGCTTGACCGCTGCTGCTCCTCAGCTCAAGTTCTTGATTGCCACCTACTTTGGCCGTATCGGCAGCAATGTCTCGTTTGTCAAGAACTCTGGTGTTGCTGGTCTTCATATCGATCTCGTTCGTGCCTCAGAGCAGCTCGAGCATGTCATTGCTAACATCAACCAGACCCAGGTTCTTTCCCTCGGTTTGGTCGATGGTCGTAACATCTGGAAGACGAACCTCGCCAACGCTCTCAAGATCGCTCAGACTGCCGTGGCTTCTCTCGGTTCCGACCGCGTCTTCGTTGCCCCCTCATGCTCTCTTTTGCATACCCCTGTGACCCTCAAGTTCGAGAAGCGTCTCGCTTCCAAGCATCCCGAACTCTTTGACTGGCTTGCCTTTTCTGAGGAAAAATGCAAGGAGGTTCACACCCTTGTTCACGCCCTTAACCATGGTGCGGAATCTGTCCGGGCTGAGTTGGCCGACAATGCCCGTTCGATCGATGCTCGTCGCACTTCATCCCACACCACCAACAGCGCTGTCCGCCAGCGTCTCGAGGCCATTGTTCCTGATCAGCTCCGTCGCCGAAGCGGATTTTCTGAGCGTCAAGCTAAACAGCACCAGGCCCATCCCCTGCCCGAGTTCCCCACCACAACCATTGGCTCCTTCCCTCAGACTAAGGAGATCCGTTTGGCTCGTGCCAGGTTCACGAAGGGTGAGATCGATGAGGCTGCTTACAACGAGTTCATCAAGAAAGAGATCGCTTACTGTGTCAGCGAGCAGGAGAAGCTCAACATTGATGTCCTCGTCCACGGTGAGGCAGAGCGTAATGACATGGTCGCCTACTTTGGCGAGCGCTTGGAAGGTTATATCTTCTCCGAAAACGGCTGGATTGCCTCGTATGGCTCTCGCTGCGTCCGACCTCCGATCATCTTTGGTGATGTCCACCGTGTCAAGCCCATGACCATTGCCGAGTCTGTCTATGCCCAGTCCTTGACCAGCAAGCCCATGAAGGGTATGTTAACTGGTCCTGTCACTTGCTTGCAGTGGTCCTTTGTCCGTGATGACATTCCTCGCTCTGTTGTCTGCAACCAGTTGGCACTTGCCATCCGCGATGAGGTCGTCGATCTTGAAAAGGCTGGCATTATCCACATCCAGGTCGATGAGCCCGCTATCCGTGAGGGTCTTCCTCTCCGCTCTGTTGACTTTAACTTTTACCTTCAGTGGGCCGTCGATGCCTTCTTGCTCTCGACCACTGGTGTTCAAGATACCACAGTCATCCACACCCACATGTGCTACTCTGACTTCCAAGATATCTTCCAGGCCATTATCCGAATGGATGCTGATGTCTTGACCATCGAGAACTCCAAATCGGACATGCGTATCTTGGGTGCCTTCTCGACCCATGGTTATACTGCTGAGATCGGGCCCGGTGTCTTTGATATTCATTCTCCACGTGTTCCTTCGACTGCTGAGATGAAGGAGCGTGCCGATGCCATGCTGAAGTAAGTCTTTATCTTTTGTCTTGTCTTTTTATCTAATGCTGTGTTGTCCTCCAATGTTGATAAGGAACGTGATTTAACTTGCTTTTTTTTTTTTTTTTTTTTTTTTTTTCCTATATCTATTTAGGTACATTCCTCGCCGTAACCTGTGGATCAACCCTGACTGTGGTCTCAAGACCCGTGGCTGGAAGGAGGTTCGTGAGTCCTTGACTAACATGGTTGCTGTTGCCGAGGCCCTCCGTGCCATCAAGGAGGCTTAAGAACGTTGCCGTGCCATTCCGCCATTTTCGAATTTTGATTCGAAAATGGCCTTAGGGCCAATGCGTTTCTTTTCAACAAAAGTGAACGATATGGTAAAAAAGTTAGGGTGCCTCAACGGCATTCACCCCTGGGACCTCTTAACAGATCCCGAATCTATCCTCCCTCTCCCCTACTCCATGAACATTTTTTTTTATTATTATTATTATTATCTTTTTTCTTTGACTTTCATGTTGGATTGTTGCTGGATGATGATGCTACACTAACCTGGAAGTTTCTTCAACAGAAGCAAAAAAAAAAAAAAACATTTGCTACAAACACTTTTTTTTCCTTTCTTTTTCTCTTTCTTTTCCTTTTTTCTTTGCTTAAAAAAAATGTTTTCGGTGTGTGTGTGTGTGTGTGTATAAATTCCCTATTTCTTTTTTTTTCCCCCTCCATTTTCGTCATTTTTTCTATTCTTTCCTATTTCCAACACAGCTGTCGTCCAGAAGCGCAAGCAAGCAAGCAAGCAAGCAAGAGAAATGAAAAAGTCCTTTTCTCGAAAATAAGGACGTGCTCCATGGCGACCCCCAATGTCTTCGATGAGATCTCCCCCCTGCTTGTCAGTACTTTATTAATATACATATTTGTTGGTGTTGATTCGGTCCCTTCTCACCTTCAAGTCCTCAAGCCCTTTCAAGTCCGAGTTCTCGATTTTTTATTTTTTATTTTTGGGGATCTAGTCGGTCAAGCAAGAATGAATACTGTGAGTTGTTGTCGTTCATATTTGAGACATGCATAGAGATTTTCGTCAACCGAAGATTTTCTTTGTAAAGTTCTCAAGGCAACGACTTTTTTATTTTTTTTCTTATTCCCCTAACCACAAAATGTCCCAAAAAAAAAAAAAAAAAAAAAAATGTCGTCGACGTTCTATCCTGAGAAAAGCACCATAGCTGGGAGCAGAGAGTGTTATTTTTTTAAAACAAAAGAAAAAGAAGAGAAGGACTTTGCTCATTATTCCATTTTGAGCTATCTCCTTTACTTTTTTTTTTTTTTTTGTTTTCCTCTCTGGATCTTGGCTTTGGATGTGGGTTTTTTTCTCTGCATGGACAACTTTATACTCAACGTATAAAGATGTCTTTTGCTTTTTTCAGGCCTTCCCTTCATTACAAACAGCAAAAAAAAAAAAAAAAAAAAAAAAAAAGCTATTCTTTTCTTTATACACCCATCAAAAACATTAATAAATGAGCAAAAATATCTATATCTATCCTATAATTCACAAACAACACCATCATTTAAAAATGAACATGTTTACGATTATCTTTATGTTCATATTTATGCACATTATGTGTAAGGGAGTTGCTAGGTAGTTCAAGTCTCGACTCCACCCCATAAATATATGATTTTGATTTTGATATTATTTATATGTAAAATGTATCCAGGCTATATTATATATCAATGCAACTATTCTTTTTTTTCCTTTTTTTTTTTTTTTTTTTTCCCAAGAAATCGTTTATTGTTGATCCGGTTTTTAAAATAAAGAAAATAGTATAAAGTTGTGCAGGAGGTTTGGTGCCCCAGGTTCGGTTTATGATTTGTTTCCGTTGGAGTTGAGTGAGCTGTGACGCCTTGGGTCGATACCTCCGATCTCACGACGGTACCCATGTCGAACACCCGAAAGATTTGCCCCGCCAGCATACCCATATTGGTATGTATTAATCACACTCTTGCCAGCATTCAAAACCTCTTCTGAGAACTCAACCTCCTAATGATAGTCGAAAGAGGGGGGGGGGAAAGGACGGAGGTCGTCAGTCGAGCTGTTACAGTTGATAAGAATATATGGATATATATATATTATATATATATATATAATATAAAAGTTTTAAGACTGAATGTTGTCAGTTATTCCTCCCGTACATGCTTATCAGAAAGTTTAGGACCGAGAACCTATTTTATATGTAAAAAAAAAAAAAAAAAAAAAAAAAAAAAAACAAAGGTGAGTTAGGAATATATTTTAAGTGCTTTGGATGGTTAGTAAAAAAAAAAGAAAAGCTTATAGCCCACTTACAGGAATATCGCATCCAGCTTTGGCTGCATGACGGGATAGAGACCAAATTGCGTCCACGACCTGACCAGGGTTCTTGTTCTCGTACAGATCAATTGTTTGGAAGAGGTCATGTTTAGGACATCCAAGACGTACACATCCTTCTAGGAATTTCGATATATTTTCCATCTATATTATTGTCATCACCATTAATATCATTGTTATTACTCTAAGCAAAAGCAAACTAATTTTATTTCATGATATGTGGATTTCATTCAAAAAAAAAGAAAAAAAAAAAAAAAAAAAAAACCTAACCTGAACAAATGGCATTTTAGAGGCCTTGATCTTGAAAAACCCTGGAATAAGTACATTCATCAGCCTAAGATGCCAAAGAATTTACACCACCAATAAGGAGGACGGAAGATGTGTAAAAAGTTTGGAGGACCAATGTAGTAATGAATGGTATTATTAGCTGTGTGGAAATTGAAGAAAAAGAAAAGGAAAAGGAAAAAGAAAAAGAAAAAGAAAACAAAAAGGAGCTTTGTTTTACTTGATTAAAATGACACCGTCTTTAAGGGACTCTTGGAACCCTTCATAAGGGAACGGTTCTCCTATAACGGTCTCTATCCACTCTCGGGCCTTTTTTTTTTTTTTTTTTTGAGAAAACAAAAAAAGTTAAAGACATTCTAACAGCAAGTTCTTTTTTTTCTTTCTTTTTTTATATTTCCTTTCTTCAGTTGTATGGATACCTCGATTTCCCTTCCCACGTCATACTTGGACGCGAGCTTTGCAGCAATCTCTATTTGAAATCGATAAGGGCATAATGATCATTTTATTATTACGATTGTTATGATCAAGGTGATGATGATTATCTGTATAAATATTATATTATTGTTTCTGTGATTCGAGAGGTTTTTTGTGCCTGAAATGCGCACGGGCCATTGAATTCGTTGTGGACAACAAAAAAAAACAATTTTTTTTTTTTTTTTTTTTTTTCTTAAAGATGGTCATCACTTTTGACCAAATGGAAATGAGCTTTTCTCTTTTCTTTTTTCTTTTTCTTTTTCTTTTTTTTTCTTTTTCTTCTTCTTCGTTGTTGTTTCTGTTATTGTTGTTGAATCCATTGTGGTGGGAGAATGCAATGGCTATCATTACTCACCTCTGTCCAAGCCAAAATTCCTCGGTGCATTCATAGCTATGGTTATTGTTTTTTTTTTTTTTTTTTTTTTGTTTCTGTTTCTTTTTAGTGGTATATAGTGAGTAGAGGATAGTAAAAGTTGAAGGATGTGAAAAAAAAAAAAAAAAAAAAAGGGGGGGAGCGAGGGAAGTGTGGTGAGTCAAGTGGCAAAGTGTGAGCAACAAAGTCTATTAATAATATAGAGTGATAAGGGGAAGAAGAAGAGGAAGAAGAAGAAGAAGAGGAAGAAGAAGAAAGAGAGAGATGAAGATGGAGAAAAAAAAAAAAAAAAAAAAAAAAAAAAGGCTGTAGCAAAAAGTAGAAAAGAAGTAGAAAAAGAAAAGGAGGAAAGGGGGGAAACGATATAAAAAAGGAAAAGGACAAATGCACAGCAAAAGCAAAAGCAAAAGCAAAGAGGAAAACAAAGAGCGGGAGCAAATACAATGCAATGCAATGGGCGATGGGGGGCATCTGGATGGCATGGTGCATTTATATATATATGTATTCTACTGTCCACATCTATACAGCATGTATATGTATAATAATGTTACAACATGTATACTACACGTGAGGCTAGTGCAACTAACAAGAATGCCAAAATACCCTGCATCCCTCTTTACAAATTGTGTTGAGCCTTTCATTATGATCACCACATGCACCGATCTAGTTATCAGGTCGCTTGGACAACGAACAACGAAATGGATGGAAATCTAGTATCCACGCAGCCATGACTGGATTGAGATACAAAGAGGCATAGACTCCTTTATTATATATATATATATATATTTTTATATATTTTTTAGACAGAGGTCATTGCGTTCTCCTGTTCAATTACATAAAGTGATATCGAATGAGGGTCCAGATAAAAAGTCAAGTCCCCTCCGTAGATCCGAATTAAATTTACTGAATGGTTTACAAAGAAGGACTGATCCACATTACTATAGCCTTGAACGAATGTGTGTCAGTCTTCTTTGGAAACCTGACGAGAAATAAAGAAAGGTAAAAATAGCCTGCTTACTTTATAAGATCCCTCTGCCCTGGAAATCTGATACTGCATCTTGCTTCTCGAGCCAAAGAGCGGTGTAGATGAAGGTACTGTGTACGTCCACAATGCCCATGCCAATGTAAACAGGTCGTCCCGTCCATCGTAGACCATTTCAACAGACCATCGTCTACGGCGTCATGTTCGTATTTGGTAGCTCCAGAGGGATTGACTCTAAATAAAATTAAACAAAAGAAAAGCCAGTCCATAAACGTACAAACTAATTGAACACAGGCAGTTAACGTCGAGTGAGTGACGGGGTTTTGTTAGGAGTGGATATTTGAGGAGCATTTTATCCTGACTTTTTTTGTTTGTTTGTCTTGTCGAAGGAACAGACAGTTGTTTGTCAGGGGGAACCCGCTTGTTCATCAAGGAGAGAAAGGGAAAAAGTCAATGAGCAAAGGACACTCTTGACCTTGACACGACACTTTTATATAAATATACACAATAGACATATATATATGTATATCCCATCCGGCAACCAACTGACCATGCAGCCAGAATCATTGAGTCGACTCTTTTTATTTTCCCATTCAGTTGCATATAAAAAAAAGACTTGTATTTCTTTCTGATGATAAAAACTGCGTTCAAACAATGGCTGACATAATCTTCATTAAAATAATAATGACAGCAATAGTAAGTTATAACAATATCGCTTCTTTTTCTTTTTTTCTTTTTTTCTTTTTCATCTCTTGAATGTCTAAAAGATAAAGGGTTCGTTTAAAGTAAAGTAATAATGATAATAAAATAATAATAATAATAATAATAATAATAATAATAATAGTAATGGTAATAATAATTAGAATCGACTTTTTTTTTTTTTTTTTTTTTTTTTTTGCTTGTTCATCATTCCTCATTTTTTCGTCGTGTGTTTGCCATATTCTCAATCATTTTTTCATATTCCTCCAGTTTTTGAGCAGAGCTCAATGTCGATGCAGAAGGCCCCATGGTGGCCGCTGGAAGAGGGTTGCTACTGCTGTGAGTCACAACAGACGTAGGTGATACTGTTGCTTCTGCAGTGGTAGCATCGTCACTTGTATTCACCCCATCATCCCTTCCTTCTCCCGCATCTGCATCCGTTGCCATTGAACCATCAGCTCCAGCAAGTGATGAATCCCCTTCAGTTGATGCTGGTGGAGTCGAAGCATGCGAATTGATGCCTGCTGCTGCTGCATCCTCATCGGTATTGGTGTTGTTGATATCGGCAGTGCCTTCATGAGCATTGTTCTCATCATCATCATCTTGTGCAGGGCCAAAGGATGTAGATTCCGAAGAGATAACAGTTGTCAACACAGGTCTGTAAGCTGCACCTGCCAAGTGGGCTTGACCCCAGGTAGAGCGAAACAATTCCAACTCATTAGCCAAGGAATCTGCTGAAGATCTATCCGTCAAATGCGATCCGTGAGACACAGGTGTGGGGATCCGATTTGCTCCTGTGAGGCCTGATCCTGTTGTTGTTGCTGCTGCGGTTAGTGCTGGTGAAGGTGATGTTGAAGATGGGCCAGAAGCTCCACCAGCTGCTCCTGACTGTGCTGCTGCCGCTGCTGCTGCTGCTGCTGCGGCTCTTCCTTGAGCAATCAAACTGGCAACAGTGGGCGGCAATTGATGGGGATGTTGATGTTGGCTAGCCTCCAGCAGTCGCATCATCAAATCATCACTGCCACTTCCAACGCTAGCCACACTGTTGCGGACCGAATCCGGACCTTGGTAATTATCCAGCAGGATTGCAATCTTGTTCTCAGACACCCGAAGTTGTTGCTCCAGATCCTGATTCTTTAACTGAAGTTCCTGAATGGTCTTTTGAGCATTGTCAATCACCAACTCCAACTCCTCCTGATGAGCCCTAAAAGTCGCGGCCCGCTTCTCTTCTGCCTCCGCCAATGCGACCGAAATCTTTCGTTGCTGCTCCTCTTCCATCTCTTTCTGCTTCTTCTCTTCCTCCGGTGATCGTCTCCCTCCAGTTGATGCCGTCGCTGCCGCTGCCGCTGCCATTGCTGTTGCAGCCATTGCAGCCTCCTTTGCAGCAAGGGCCGCTGCTTCTGAGGCAGCTGCTTTCTCCTGTGCGGTCTTGAGCGCCGCAAGAGCCTCCTCCAGCTCTCTGCTAGCATGCTTATTCTGCTCATGTGCCTGCTTGAGCTCATACTGGCTGGCCCCCAACAACCGCTGAGTCTCTAGAAGGGCTGTCTGTGTCTCCTCCATGGACTGCCTCATAGTTTCTAATTGTTGTTGGAAAGCCTCGGGCGTGGTTGTGTTCTGATCCATGTGCTCATGTTGCTTAGCTTTCAAGGCATTGAGCTCATTCATGGTCGCCTCAGCTGCAGCCTCAGATTGCTGCAGTGCCCTTGTCATCTCCTCCATATTTTGTTCCAACTCCATAGCTCGACCCATGGATTCATGCAACTGGCGATGAAGATCCGAAACTTCCTCTTCCAACTGGGAAGCTAATGCAGCAGAGGACACGGATGCGGACGCTGCAGCCTCTTTTGTAGATGACCGCAACAACTCTTCACAAGCCGCATGCGCTGTCTCGATTTCCTCGAATTTTTTCAGCGCAGCATCTCGCTCATCACGAAGTCGCTGCAACATACTCTCGGATCCCTGTACATAATGGAGCGCCGTCTGATAATCAGACTCCAGTTGCTGGATCCTCTCTTCCTGCTGCTTCTTGAGTGTGTAAAGTTGCTCTAGCTGCTCTTCAGTATCCTTGGCCTGCTTTTCCAGCTCCTGGATCTTATTCTGGAGCGCATCAATAGTTTGGCTCTGAGCTCCTGATGAAGCCGTCTGTGTGCCAGCAGCACTTTGACTCAACGCTTCCAAAATCAGATCATCCGCCAACAGACCGTTCTCACGCATCACGCCTCGGAGCACGCCCAACTGAACTTCGTTGTTCTCTTGCTCCTTCGCCATCTCCTCCAAAGCCTCCTCCTTCTGACTCAGTTGAGCCTCGAGCGAGGAGACCTTGTCCTCAGCAGCGGTCAACTGGCGTTGAGCTGTTGTAGCTTCTGTACGTGCTGCCATAGATGACTGCTCCAGCTGTGAGATTCGGAGCATGCTCTCGCCCAGATCCTTGTTGGCCTGTGCAGCCGCTGCTTGCGATTCTCTCAACAGATGTCTCAACGTCCCCAATTCATGTTCCAGCTCTGCAACTCGAGATGCGGATGTGATGGCCATAATGCTGTCATGCTTACGACTGCTGTTGCCCGGTGTGTAGGCAGAGGTGCTCATGTCTTCTTCCAACAGAGCTCTCATGGCCTCACACTCACTCTTGGCCTTTTGCCATAACAGATCCGTATCCTGGGCCTTCGCCTTCCAGTGCTCAGCCTCCCGTTGAGCCCTTTCGAGATCTGCACGGACACCTGCAAAGACCAACTGTGAAGTATGAATCTCTTGACGGGCTTGATTCCACTGCCGATCCGATGCTTCCGCACGTTCGTTCGCATGCGAGAACGCGATCTTTGCTTTCTCGAGCGATTTCTTTTGATGATCAATCGTCGTCTTGAGTTCCGAGATCTGTGAGAACAGTGCTGTAGATTGTTGTTGATAGGATGATAGTCCGGCCTCATTGGATGCATTCTTGGCTTCACATTCTCGAAGATTTGCTTCGGCTTTTGAGGCTCGCTCATGGAGCGTGGCTAACTCTGCCAAGGACCTTGTATGAGACAACTCGGCTGCCTCTGCCCGTTGAGCCATCTGTCGTTCTCGTTCCAAGGCCGCCTCTTTCGCGTGACGTTCACGTTCCAAGATGGCTTCGTGTTGATCTGATTGGGACTGGAGTTTATCGACCATGGCCAATGCTGCTGTCAACCTCTTTTCCAGATCAAAGGCTCTTGCAGTCTCTGTGGCGACCAGACTAGAGGCCTCTCCGGACTGCAAGGCCGAAACCTTGGCTTTTAGATACGCAGCCTCTTGTAAAGCTGCTGTGCGGACCCGTTCAGCCTCACGCAACTTGTTGGAGGCCACTTGAGCCTGCGCAACGATCAAGGTCTTTGATCGTTCCAACTCTTGTTTCACGCTGAGGAGTGCCTGCATGATCTTGTACTTTTCACTGTCTGGCTCTGTATCGAATGCAACCATGTCCTCTTTCAACGCAGCTGTTAAACTGAGTGGACGTTCCCCCATCCGCTTTCGTGCCATTGCTACTTCTGCAAGGAGCCATTGTTCACGTTGCTTTAGGTCTTTGATCTCTGCATCCTTGGAAGTGTCCTGCAAATCAGGCGAACCTTGCTGTCGCTGTTCAAGTTCTTTTTCTTTTTCCTGCTGCTGTTGTTGCTGTTGTTCCTGCTGTTGCTGCTGTTGTTCCTGCTGTTGCTGCTGTTGTTCCTGCTGTTCCTGCTGATGCTGTTGATGCTGCTGCTGCTGTTGAACCAAGACGTTGCGAGCAGTCTGATCTATTGATCCACGGGGTAGTGAATTGGGTGATGGATTCGACGAACCTCTTCCCCGGCTATCCAATGATCTCCTTTCAGCAATATCCTGCTGCTGCTGCTGTTGTTGTTGTTGTTGTTGTTGTAGCTGTAGCTGTTGTTGTTGTTGTTGTTGTAGCTGTTGTTGCTGTAGCTGTTGTTGCTGTAGCTGTTTGCTAAGACTGTATCCAAGTTGGAATTGCGAAGGCTTCTGGAATCCAAATACTTGTCCTCGCGCTTCATGTGGGTCGGAACCAGTACCGACACTCGGTCGACGAGTCTCATCAATGGATTGGGTTGCACGTGGCTCGATTTCATGGTAGCCAGTCATAGCGGGTTTGCCTGCGGCTCTGCGACGTGAAATCGAATCATCCAAACTGGGACGTCCCTGTGTTTGCGAATAGGGCCCAATCATGGAGTCATCTACAGTAAAGCGCGAAAGACTAGGGTTTCCATTACTAGTGTTGGGATTGACATTATTATTGGTGTTGGTGTTAGTGATGCCATCGTTGTTGTGCTGTTGATTATTATTAATTGAGGGGTCATTATTAAGATTGGGTCGGTTTGGAGTGTCATCCAAGGATTCAGCTGGTGGGACTTCCAGACGCAGCGCACTTTCATTATCATATGGAGATCGTTGAGATGTGATTGCAGGCTCGTTATATCGAATTTTCGCTATTAAAATAAAATAAAGAGAGGGGAAAAAAATAGTGAATGGGTTAAAAAAAAAAAAAAAAAAAAAAAAAAAGATTTTTTTCACATTACAAACATGGAGACAAGGAAGAAGAGGGACAGGAAAAAAAAAAAAAAAAAAAATCAAGAACATACTTGTGTCAAGGATGTAGATGGATTTAGCATCCTCCTCATCAGCGTTCAGTTCCAGCTGACCGCCAAGAATAAAAATCCTGTCTCCTACAGCACACATAGCATGCTCAGTCCTAGGTGATGGTGACTCGATTGTAGTTGGGAAGGTCAGCCAGCGACGTTCTATAAAGAAGGAAACATTGAAGGGAAAACAAGGAGATGAGCATCAAGTTGTTATTAAGACTATTGCTTTTATACAATAAATATAAACATTAAAAAAAAAAAAACACACGTTATAATTGTATATAATACATTACCATTAAATTTGAATGCAGATAAATCGCCCAAGAGTTGATCTTCATGATCCATTCCACCATAAATGTACATGGTATCATCTACGACACAAGCAGAATGGCCTTGACGACTTGTGGGCAATACACCGAATGCTGGTACTGCCTCCCATGTGTTTGTTTGTGGATCAAAGCACCAAATGTCGTTGTAGAAGAATTGGTCATCAGCACCACCAAAACTAAAAAAAAAAAAAATCAGATAAGATGGAAAGATAAGAACCACGTTTTTTTTTTTTTTTTTTTTTTCTTTGGTCATGAGTATATAACAAAATAACGTCGTCTATTGACAACCAATTGATTCGCTCGTCACCGTACACTGGTGGCGAAATATTTAAGCTCAAAATATCATAAATGAAGTCGCCACCAAATGAACAAATATGAACTTGGACGATAATGCGATCAACTCATTTTCAACTTACATGTAGACCTTGCCATCGTGAGCTGCCGCGCAATGGCCAGCACGCGCGGGAGGGATCTCCGATGTAGGCTCCAAACGGTTCCACTTGGGACTTGGGGTATTTACTACACACACACACACAAACCAAAAAAAAGAAAAAGAAAAAAGGTTATCAGTTCAGTTATCGACCATAGCAAAGCAAAGTAAAGTAAAGTAAAGTAAAGCAAAGTAAAGCAAAGCAAAAGCAAAAGCAAAAGCAAAAGCAAAAGCAAAAGCAAAAGCAAAAGCAAAAAAAAAATAGAATACAGTTGTGAGGCATAGGACCTACAGGATTTCATGTCGAATGAGGCAATGTCACTAAGATAGTATCCATTGAACTGTCCACCAAAGATAAACATGGTCGTGCCAATGACACAGGCTGCATGTGAATGACGGGGTGCAGGCAATAGACCATGGATCACCGGTCGATTCCACTCCTTGCGGACTGTATGCAACACAAACAATGCATCGCTGCACTTGTTTTTAGTGTCCCGTCCTCCGAAATCTAGAAAGAACAGAAAAAAAAAATAAAGCAAAGGAAATAGAAAAGCGGATGAATAGATGAACAAAGATGTAACGGATAGACAGATAAACAGATAAACAGATAAACAGATAAAAAATAGATGAACATGTGTAGAAAAGAACAAGAACTGCATTCACTTTTCCAACTTACACATGATGTATTGACCAAGGGTCACAGCGGTATGACCTGCTGTGGGAGGTGGATGGTCCATTCCCATGGCTGGTAAGACCTGGCAGTGCAAAGATTCTATTTCGAAAGATCCGTTAAAATGCATTGGTCAGAATATTAAATAATGATGCTTCGGTAAGTTTTTCTTTTTTGTTTTTCTCACATTTGACATTTGCAGGAAGGGCGGGAAAAAAATAAATAAATAAATAAATAAAATAAAAAACAAAATAAAGAGGTTGGGAGAGAGAGAGGTAGACTAAGGGGATTTGCACAATGCTGTTTCAAAAAATACACGGACATGAAAGAGAATCATCGATTAAAGACCGTTGCAAATTGTAAGAATGAAAAAAAAAAAAAAAAAAAAAAAAAAAAAAAATCGGTGTTACAGAATGGATGATGAGCATCATTCTAAAATGGTAATGATGATAAAACCATTTTTGCAAAAACTGTTATTGTAATACAAATGGAGGGAAGGAAGGAAGGAAGGAAGAAAAGCAAGAAGGAAAAAAAAAAAATAAATCTTACGAAAATCAATGATATGCATGTCCCTCTGGATCGAGTTCTTTGAGATGCCTCCAAAGACATAAATGTCCGTTCCCGTGTGCACATACGATGCTGTGTGTCCAATACGTGGAAATGGATTCACAGACACGACCTGTGCTGAGATCCATGGTCCATGGATACCGCTGTGGATATTATGGTTGTTCCCGAATAAGGCGTTCGTGCCATGCAACAATGAGAGAGAATGTGGAGGACCCTGAATAGGACTCATGGGGTTTTGCATCTGTTGCTGTTGATAATGACGCGCCTTGTCGCTCTCGAATGATGCTTTACTAGATGGTCCTTGACCATGTTGTTGTTGCTGAGACGCATAATCTGAACTGGTAGACAAACTGTTGTTGGTACTCGAATTATCATGGAAATGTCCTTGTCCCTGTCCCTGTGTCTGCCCCTGTCCCTGTGTCTGTCCTTGTGTCTGTCCTTGTGCTCCTTGATAATGTTGTTTAGCACTTGAGGAAAGGTTAGATGCAGATGATACGATGGAGCCGTTTGATGCTGGAGGATGACCCGACGGAGTGGAAGGACCAGGAGCAGTAAGATTATTATTATTGATGGAATTGACCGAGAAACCTGAGCCGGTAGATCCTTGAGTAGTGCCTGAAGAAGCAGTAGTCGTAGCTTTTGCAGCCGCTGCAGCTTTCTCCTCCTTCTCTTTACGAGATTTCTTTGAAAACAGGCCGGCCATTGTTCGTTGATGGAGGGCTCAATTAGATGTCACACTCTCTCACTTTCTCGCTCTCTTACTTTATACTCCAAAAAGTTGTAAGGCAAGAGCAAGTAAGAAGAAAGGGAAAAGGAGGATGGAAGGAAAAAAAAAAAAAAAAAAAAAAAAAGAGAGAGAGAGAGAGAGAGAGAGAAAGATAGAAGAATAACGAGCAATTGATGAGAAATTAACAAAAAAAGAAAGAAGTTGAGATCGGTAAAGGTCCATAAAAAAAAATAAAGAAAAAATATAAAATGGACTGATGGTTCTTTCTTGTCTTTTTTCTTATTATCGTTATAAAAAAATAAAAGAAAAAAAAGATGTGATGACTTGAAGGGAAGATGGAGTAAGAGGATCCTTCTTCTTGTTCCTGACTATGACCGTTAGGTTTCTTATTAATGCTTTGATAAAACCTAGACGTGTGCTGTCAAACTAGTTTATAACGGAGAATGAGACGATTAGAGTTGAATGAGATGATGAGTTCTTGTTTAAAGAAGAAAAAGAAAAAGAAAAAGAAAAAGAAAAGAGGGGTGAATGAACAGATGACAATGACAGGGTCGATGAGCAGGTTTGTGAATGGGAAACAAAGAATAGAGAGACAAGAGACAACAGACAAGAGGTCAGAGATGGCGGGATAAAAAAAAAAAAAAGAGGGGTGAGATTGGAGAAGTAACACACAAACACACTTACACAGACAAACACACACAGACACACACACAATGAAAGAGAGATGGAGGAGAGAGAAGGAAGGAAGGAGATGAAGGTAGGAAGAGGAAGGAGGAGGAAGAAGAAGAAGAAGAAGAAAGGAAAAAAGGTGGAGAAACAACAGGGATAATCAGCGGAGCGTGCGCAAAGAAGGAAGAAGGACGAAAATCTCTTTCAATTAACATTTGTTCGACTTTTTTTTCTTTTTTAATTCAACTGCGAATGAATGGCTGCATTGCATGGCCATGCTATGCCATGATTACTGAATAGATGACATGATGAATGTATATTTTTATGTTTTTTATTTGTTTTCCTCTTTCTTTTCCTTGAATAGCCTAGTCTTTGAAGGATCATAACGGTCTACAAGGAATTCAAACAATTAGAGTAAACAAAGAAGAAGAAAAAAGACAGATTGCATTACATGGATAGATGCAATGTGTATGCACATGCTGTATAAAATATATATAAAAAAGAATATCGGGCTCACTTTCTCTCCTTCTCCCCTCCCTCACACTTTCAACCTCACACCCCCAACCTCACACCTCCAACTTGTGTATTTGTATAACGTTTATTTTTTTTAATAACATGACATGCACACCTTTTTCTTTTTTTTTTTTTTTTTTTTTTTTTTTTTTGCTCGTGCATTAACATAATTAGAGTTCTCTGATATAATTTATAATACATTCATACATACCACTAATTGCAAACAATACATTTCTCATCATCATCAAACGATTCATCTCTGCATGCTCATGTACCCTTTTTTTTCTTTCTTCCTTTTATTATTCTTAATCTACTTTTATTCCTTTCCTTTCCTTTCCTTTCCTTTCCTTTCCTTTCCTTTCCTTTCTTCTCCAACCTAGCAATCGAGCAAGCTGGAGACATGACATAAGCTACACTCCTAACTGCATCCAGCCCCAAGATCCCTCTTTTTTCTTTTTCTTTTTTCTTTCAACCTCAAAGGCTCAAAAAAACAAAAAAAAACCGTTGGCTCTCTCTCCCTCTCTTCAACCCATGCTCAATCTTTGTTTGGATTTATATTTTTTCTCTAGTGGGACAAATAAACTATAGTACTACTTTTTCCAACTGAGAGCGTGAGCCAATATCCATCCTACTCAAGAAATGAAAGCAACGCGACTTTTTTTTTTTTTATTTATTATTACTCTTATTCTTATTCTTATTCTCTTTTCTTTTGTGCACCTTTCTGCTTTTGGATGGTTGAAAGCTTTTTTTATCCTTTTCTTTTATTATTATTATTATTATTATTATTATTATTATTATTATTATTATTATTATTATTATTATTATTATTATTATTATTATAGCCTGCTTTTTTTTTTTTCTTTTTTTTTCTTTTTTTTTTAAAAAAAAAAAAAAAAAATGCTTTCAATCTTCAACATGTATATAACATCCAACGTTATGACAGTGGTTTATATGGTCTATCCATACAGTATTAGGGTGTGCACAGTTCAACAGTATTTTTTTATCCATGTTTGCTATTTTTTTTTTTTTTTATTTTTGTAAAATTTGGCGGTCTTTTTCTTTTAGGGTCTGTACCTGATTTTTTAACTCTTTTATTTCAATAACTTTTTTTTTTTTTTAAAAAAAAAAAAAAAAAAAAAAAAAAAAAAAACCACTGTGTAACCACCCTGTTCCACATTTGAAATATATGAAATCTAAACTACCTCATTTTTTCTAATCAACCTTGATGCTTCCATAAATCTTCCTAACAAACACAAATGTCGAAAAGAATCCAATTGCTCCACTGAGCACAAAAAAGATCAAGCTCATGATCGCTGTCCATCCAAAGTACAGCACCATCGACGTAAACGACCGGATCTGTAACGTCGAAAAGTAGTACATGACCGAATATCCAAAGATATAAAATGCCGATGCTCCAGAGGTGAAAAACGCTCGCCACCACCAATGATAATCCTCCGCACACAAATGAAAGTAACACATCAAAATCGTCACCTCTGCACAGGTCAAGATCAAGATCCCGAACACAAGGAACAAGAACCCAAACACATAGTAGATCTTGTGGAACCAGATCGAGTTCAGAATAAAGTACAGTTCAATAAAGATGGCCCCAAAAGGTAGAATACCTCCAATGAGCATCGACGGAATCGGTCGAAGATAAAACACTTGCTCAGGAATCTGACGAGGAATCTGGTTCGCCCGAACTGGATGCTCAATCTGGGGACGCTGAAATCCAAGATATGACCCAATCACCGACAAAGGTGTCGACACCAAGAACCATAAAGCCACAATCCCGAGCATCGTACCAAATGGAACCGCTCCTGACGAATTGGCACTGATCAAGAAGAAATTGAGTGCTACAAATGCGCTAAATATGATCCTGTATAAATATTTTGAATCCCAATATATTAATGTTAGTCAACACTAATATATAGCACTTGCTGTTATTTCAGATTCTGGAAAAGAAAAAGAAAAAGAAAAAAGAAAAAAAAAAAAAAAAAAAAAAAAAACCATATATGCACTTACGAAGGAAACAAGAAAGCTGTTCCAAGCACGTTGCTCTTCCATGCCTCACCGCCCAACATTTTGTACATACGTGCCGACACAAAACCTGCCACGATACCAAAGAACATGTAAAACACAATCATAACCGTAGCAAGTGATCCGCGGTTCGATGGCGATAGGAATCCAAGGGCTGCAAACACAATGGTGACAGATGCCATCAAAAACATCTGGGATCCGTTTCCGACAATGATGGAGAGCAACATTGGATAAGCTGGGGTCCGGAAGACATCTCCATGGACTAACTTCCATCCAAAGTCCTCCTGAATGTCTTCCTGTGCTTCCAATTGGTTATAGCGTGAAATATCCTTATGAAGAGCCCTCAACAGGATCATCGCGACCATCCCTGTCAAGAAGAGGACAATGATGATTGAATTCACCAAACTGAACCAGTGGATCCTTGGCTCTCCCACTAACAGATACTTATCCCAACGCGTCGCCCAAGCAGTCGCCACTTCCTATTTAGCCGTTGAAATATTTACCAATGTGAGCCCCATTTGCCCAAGATGTGATAAGGAATTCAACCAATACTGACTAATCAAAGTATTCACATACATTCCACTTGACAGAGTAGGTGTAAGTAACAGGGGTTGTAGCCTTCTCGTCCAGGTACACAGGAGGGGATTGATCAGCATCCAAAATACCGCATGCAGGCTGGCCAATTACAGGAGAGGCAATGCTATGATTAAGAGTGCAGTAACATCAAGGTATTAGATTCCCTGTTCTATCAAACTTAATTCCACCAAGGATGTTCGCCTTTAGCTCCATGCGCTGCGATACGGTTCGTGACTCTTTTTTTTTTCTCTATCCTGCGTATCCCTTGTTCAAAAGTTGTTTTTTTTTTTTTTTTTTTTTTTTTTTTTTTAAATCTATTGTTAAATGCTGATATCCCTCCCTATGGAGTCTTTCGTTTCGTCCATCGAATCCATTGATTGAATATCCAGATTTGGAATAATGAAATCCATAGAAAAAAATGCTCGATGCTATTTCTTTTTCAATCCCTGTATGATATTAGATAGATAAACAATTAACAAAAAAAAAAAAAAAAAAACTCGAGTCATTTATACCTCATAGGCTGGACTACAATTCCGACAACACGTAGAGTATCCTTTTGAATATTATGATGGAAATCAATCGAGATTTCGTAATGATTATTCAGTTGGGGCGTTGGTCTTCCAGTGTCCTCGCCCAGAGGGAATCCGATCGAGTACACCTCCGTGTCCGGCTCACGACCAGGACGAACATGTCCAGCCGGTAAACCATCGACTAGCCAGTTGATCGCATAATTCTCACGGATACGTGCGTTGATGAATTGGGCCTGTTCTGCATCCACTTCCTTGTCACAAAGACGTTGACAATCAACCACGGTGTTCATATTGATCTTTAAAGCCAAATGGAATAGAAATAAAAACGTTAAAAGTGTTTTTTTTTTTTTTTTTTTTTTTTACTGCTTAATACCGTTTAAATGCAATATGACATGTTATGTGATATTATATAATATTAAATACCTTAAATGGCGAGGTCCAGATTCGATCACCAAACAAGATACTTCCAAGGGATTCAGCCTGAGCCTTTTCACCTCCTTCTGGAGCACAGAATCCAAGCTGTGGGTCATAATAATCATATGCAATGACTGATTTGAGATCCCGATCAGAACCAGGAGTCAATGCATTGACCATCAACGGCACTGGATCGCCTTTTACATAGTCATGAGGGGCTACCCCTGGCAAGTAAAATCCTTGAACGAGATGATGTGAATCCAGTGAAATGAGTGCAAGAGATGCTGCTGCACCAAGCATCACCATCTGACCCAGACGACGACCGATTGAGAGTGAGTGCGTCATCGTTTGTTCCTGATGCCCTTTTCCTTTATTTTTTTGTTTTTTTCTTTTTTTTTCTTTTTGTTTCTTTAAAGCTTCTTTTGTGTAGATGAAAAAAGAGGTGAGAGTTGAGAGTTGAGAGTTGAGAGTTGAGGGTTGAGAGGATATGTTAATCGGGGAGAAGAGCCAAGGTCTGGCCAGTCAAGTGAAGGTAAAATTGAGGTAAGTGGAAAGGGTCAAAGAACAAAGGAGAAAAGGAAAAAGGAAAAGGAAAAAGGAAAAGGAAAGGAAAAGGAAAAGGAGGAAAAAAAAAAAAAGACCAAAGACACAAAAAGACTCCAAGATGGGGCGAAGCGGGAATTTCTTTATTGACTGCCTGAAAAAATAAAAGACGGCTGTGTTGAGGGTGAGGAGCCCATTCAGATGATCCTGACTCGCGATAATCATGTCCTTTCCCCATTAACAGACTTGGCCATGTCAGCAAACAAATGTATCGTTTTTTGAACATCATCCATGCAGTTTCCATTTCCATACCCATCTTTCTTCTTAATTACTTTGCTCATGTACCTATGGTCGAGGTAAGAAGGAGGTATATTCCACTCAATGTTCTTTCAGCCTCCAATAATCCCTAAAGGCCAACAACAATCATATCCGCCATCAACATCAACACAATCTATCAATCAAGATTACACGTTCCAAGCTTAAAGAAGCTCATGCATGAATTTTTTTTTTTATTTTTTTTTTAGCAGAGCTTCATGATACATACACAATTTGCATTGAATCACCCTTATGGCAGCGAAAGCAATGTCCTTTACAAAAACAACATTTTTTTTTGCTCCTTGCTATGCTACGCTACAAGCTTGAGTAGTTTATCGGCATCCTCGGAGGGATTCTTATTTAGACGGTGGTTTTGAAGGCTAGAGGTAAAGCTAGTAAAGAGATCATGCAGATTTATCCGGGTCTACAGGCTCTTTAGGATCATCAGAGAATTCTAGAGGGCAACTATTAATAGCCGTTCAGAGGAATCAAAATTCGGGCGAAGCGTACCAACATGACATCGTCATAAATGACTGCACTGGCGCTACACATTTGTGAGGATGATTAGGAGGAAAGAGCGGACAGAAGTTTATCGCTTCAAGGGAACACGTTGGAAAGGTAATTTAGATGTATACATATGAGATATATATATATATCCGTCTCTTTGTCCGATTAATAGTCTATTGCGAATTAGAGGACTGATCAATAGTCATTACCTTTGATGGTGGTTATCAACATCTACAACGCCTTTTTCTACTATTTATTTTCTTGATGCTGACAAGTCGACTAGCTATTCTGCAGCACAGACTCATCCGTGACTAACCTGTGGTTGTGAACATTAAACAAATATACACATTGCAATATGAAGAGAAAGCCTCTATGTTCGATTAAGCTGCAAACCCCCCTTCAATCAATGCTCGGCAAAGGTGTTTAGATTGCAACCGCCCTATCCTGTTCTCCCGTGCGTGTATGAGACGAGATTCCTGTCATCGCTACTTTTATTACCCTGCCTCTGTCCTAAAAGCACCGATTCCTGCAACTGATGCGGGTGAAACATGTAAGATTCTCAAGAGGCTCAAGGATACCAATTTAGACTTTTAAATGAATGAAGATGTAAAGAGCCGTTGCATTTCCGCATGTGGCTTCACTATCCCCGTAATTGCAATATCTCATCCTAACCATTCTCTTAACCATGTGTCTATTTTTGCAAAGTGCCTTGAAACTCTCTCCCTCCTTCTCTCTTTTTCTTTTTTTTCTTCAAAGTCATCAACATTTATCATCATTTGAAAAGCTAATTAATTTACTTTAATAACTCTTTTTCCATCCTTTTTCAACATTCGACAGAAAAAAAAAAAAAAAAAAAAAACACAACAGCAATGTCGACGACTCTGGATTCGACCCTACACCAGTTGTCGTCCTTCCAGTACATTCAACAACAGCAACAACAAGGACATCAGACCCATACCCATCACAATGGCTCAATACATCATGGGTCTATCACCCCTGCTCTTATAGACGAATGCTGCACTATGATTCATGATATCAATGACTTTTGTTGTCCCACAACTGTCGAGCCCAGCACATGCTGCGGAACTACGAATAGCCTGACAATTGAATCTCTTGACTGTTGCCATAGTCCGCATACTCAACCTACTATCAATGGCTATACCATCCAGGAGATCGAATGCTGTATCATAGAGTCTGCAAATCAAGAGGGTATGGATTCTGAATGTTGTCAGGATCTTGTTCAACCAGGAACAGTTGTAAGTCGACAAGCTGCATCCACTTGTTGCACAGAGCATCCAGAGGTCCTCAATGACTGTTGTCAGACCTGTTGTCCAGACGCAGCTTCACCTTCGTCTGGCTCTGCATCCGCCACATCCACTACTCCCACACCAATCATAGCACAACTTCCACACTACTTCTCGACACAATCTCTACAGTGCACACCTGTAAATGATTCGTAAGTTGTCTCTCTCTTTTCTTTTTTTAACCAGCCTATTTATTGCATTATTCATCGTAACTGTTTGCTAAACTGCATTGTTTTTATCCTGTTATAGTTGGAACAATAGCAATGGCTGTAATCATGTCGATAATCATCTTCAACACAGTAGCGACATCAACAATCCGTACTCGACATATCACTTTATAAGCAATAATAACAACAATCAAAACAATGAGAGTTACAATAATCAACCACAACAACCACAACAACATTATCATCATCTCAATCAGGTGTCGACATCGAATATGACCCCTTTAGGAGGTCTTGCTAATACAACAGAAGCTACAGCCTCAGATGACCCAATGTCCCTATCATCCACTTTGATGGATGACGACCAAATTGACCACATAATTCGTTGCCTCTGGACAGGATGTACTGCTGAATTTATGTCTCAGGATGACCTACTGCCTCACGTCTCGCAACTTCATATGCCGATAGTTGGAAATGATCATGCTCTCTGTCTTTGGGAGTCTTGTGAGACAGAACAACATGATGGAAGCCAATTACTACAGCACCTTCGAGCAGATCACCACATTATCTTACCATTGCCTGACGTCTCGGAATTGGAGTCTGGGCATTCAGAGCCAAAGTCAAAGACGACAAAACTAACTCAACAGCCTATAGAGGTCAACACCCTTAAGATCAACGGCAACAATAACAGCAACAACAACAACAACAACAACAACATTAATAGTAATAGTAATAATAATAATGATAATAGTAGCAGTAACGCCAGTGGCAATAGCAATAACACTACTACAACTTCTACAGGTCAGGAGAATGCGAACGAAGGAGAACAACATCGATGTGGTTGGAAGGGTTGTGGCCGAGTATTCAGCAATTTCGATTCTTTGACGACACATCTGAGTGAGGACCATGTCGGAACAGGGAAAAGTGAGTATGTTTGTGAATGGGAGGGCTGTGAACGAAACGGCCGTGGATTTGGTCAGAGACAAAAGGCAATGAGGCATATTCAAACCCATACAGGGGATAAACCATATCAGTGCCAGCTCTGCAAAAAGCGGTTTTCGGAAGCGAACATCATGGCTCAGCATATGCGGACACATACGGGCGAAAAGCCATTCAAATGTCCAGAACCAGGATGTGGACGTGAATTTTCAATCTCTGGAGCACTCACGATCCATCGGCGTGTTCATACGGGTGAAAAACCATTCAAATGCAAGTTTGAGGGCTGTGACAAGTGGTTTGCAGAATCCTCCAACTTGACCAAGCACCTACGTGTGCACACAGGCGAACGTCCTTTCCAATGTCCATTTCCTGGTTGTGAGAAACGATTCTCTAGACCGGATCAAGTGACACGTCATAAGCGTACGCACATGACAGCGGCTGAGAAAGCAGCGGAAAAGAGCGCAGCTGAGGCCATCTCGAAAGCAGGAGGAAATAATAATAAATCAGGAAAAGGACCTGCGTCCAAAGCTCAGAAAAGAGCTGCGCCGTCGTCATTACCTAGGGATGGTGGTGAGGATGAGGATGATGATACGGATGAATCTGGGCAGGAGCATGGTCTTCTCGGGAACGCAGCAGAGGAGGATGGATGGTCTTCTCAAGCTTCACCCTCACCATCATCGCTCACGACTGACTTTGATACAATGCATGCACCTCCTCGGACTGGGAGCGCGTTTCAACAGAGCAACAACGCACATAAGCGTCTCCGGACGTGAAGAATGGATCTCGCTTACCTTTTATTCTCAATGTATCAACAATTTGTATCATAGATGTGGAGTAGCTATTTATTTATTTATTTTATTATAATATAATAGTCATGGTTTATATTTTAGTTGTAAGCATAAAATAAATGAAAAAAAAAAAAAAAAAAAAAAAAAAAAAAAGGGCCAAATCAGGAAACATGACCATTTTAAACATGGTAACGAGCACACAGTAATTATTCTTTTCACAACATGTCGTCCTCGTCGTCCTCTTCTTTTTCATTGAGAAATGACAATGGCTCCCACCAAAATACATCGACAAGGATACCAACATCAACAAGGACATCAACAACAACAACAGCAGCAGCAACAGAGCACAGGAATTCAAAAATTCATCCAAACATTACATCTGTAGAACCTCAGAGTGCACGGTTTCCGATCTTGCCTTTTGGCGTCAATTTCCACCGACTGATACAAGAGCAAGAGGATCATGATCCATATTATGAATACTTTTCAGATTATGATCAAGAGCAGGAGGTCGCGAAACGATGTGATGTTTGGGAAGATTATGAAGAAACCAATAAAATATTCGAGGATCCAACCGTCCTGGGTCTGTTGAAGGAATGGCAGGAGCAAAGGCTTGCAAACTCGGTTGAGAAGACAGAGAGAGAACACCAAGATCAAGAGGACACTCAACTCCGCCCCACATGGTCTTCAGAATATGGAATCGTGGATGAAGTCTCTGAATATGGAGATCCATCAAGCTTACAACTCAGGCCTCCTCGATTGACACGACCGTTGAATACTACGGATGACAAACTTCGGAGAATGTTGAGTTCCTCAGTCAGGGGACGTAAAAGGATACCCTTCGAGGCCCATAGAGCAACAGTGGCACAAAAGAGACCGAGAATAGAAAGCCGGCGACAGAGGCGAAGCCGGAAATCAAGGAGGCTTGATGAAGCGAACGATAGAAATGCAAATAACCAAATTAATAATGGCGATGATAATGAGGATGATGAGGATGACGACGATGATGAGGATGGGGATGACGACTATGATGATAATGGAGAGGACATTTCAATGACGCCTGCTTCTGTCTCTGCTTCGACATCCGTATCACCTAGGCCTTCTAACCATCTCGCGACTTCAACTTCAACTTCAACTCCAACACCTATGTCGCCATCTTATCCCGCACAAAGCAGAGACCACACACGGGCTGTAACAATTGGAGGTGATCCTCAACAGGACGGTAGTTACAGCCGTTCCTCCTCCATGACTCCACAGGACGCAAGGCCCTCATCATCAAGCACACCCAATGATGTACAGAACTCTGATTGCCAGCAACGTAGCGACTCCAACGGTCCTGGGCTCAAGAGGCGAATCATATCAATCAAGGAGATGGAGATGGCAATAAGGAAACGACATGACAAAGAGGACAAGGAACTTTTACGGAGAATGGATCAGGAACGGATTGCGGAGGAGGACAGGATTAAGAGGACAAGCTTTGAGGATATGTTCCAAAGCATCTCCATGTTGTTGGATGACTCTGAGCTGAAGACTCTGGCGGATGAGTATCGGTTTCAGGTACCCATCCCACTGCGTCCTCCTCTGAACTGCGTGGGTCCACCGCCAGGGCATTACAGTCGACCTTATAAACCAATTATGGACACAGAGACGGTTGTGTCTGTGGCGATCTTTAGTGCAGTTCGACCGTCTCAAAGAGCAGAAGAGATTTTATTCCTTGGAAGTCAACGTCTATCTGCACTACGGGATGCATTCTACTGTCTTTC